>NC_092499.1:62177500-62825000 GCF_047511675.1 Marmota flaviventris | reverse complement strand
CGATTCTTAAAAGAAAAACGTTTGCTGACCTCTGCTCTAGAGACACAGGTTTACATAGTGTAACACCCTTGCCAGGGCTTCTGTGATAGCTGGACATGGTGGCTCATGCCTGTAATCCCAGCAATGTAGGAGGCCAAAGCAGGATGATCGCGCATTCAAATCCAGCCTCAGCAGTTTAGTGAGACCCTGTCTCGAAATAAAAAATAAAAAGTGCTAGGGATATGGCTTAGTGATAAAGTGCCCTTGGGTTCAATCCCCAGTACAAAAACCAAAACTAAAACCAAAAACAAAACCCAAAATATGATAAATGATCAAGTTGAAGTGGACATTTAGGATCTAAAATGAAATGCTACAGGTTCAAAATGAGGAAAGCTTTGGAGTATTATGGCATTAACATTCTGATGACTGTTGTCCAATTGTGGTGTTGAACAGCAATGTCACATCCTCAAGGGACATATGAGACCCCTTCAGTAGCAAAGACTGTCACTCCCATCTACTTGAGAGCAAGACTTCAAGATCAAGGGTGGCACTTTTTGGTTTGCATTAATGCATATGATATGCCTGGATTTTGGAGCTTCAGGCTCTAAAGAGATAGACAATCTACCTAGAGATAGATCCTACAAAGACAATTACAAGTAGGGAGAAGTAGATATACAAAAAATGGCCAAATGAGCTGGGGTGTTTAAACTGGGAAATAAAGAAAGAAAAGCTTCAATGCTGAGAAGTAAGGGCTGGATGTGAAAGGGAAGGCTTGGTTCCTAATGCCTGGCTTTGCCACTCACCAGCCATGTACTTTAACCTCTCTGCACTTCCCTATCCATGATACAGAGGTAATATTTCCTTAAAGGATTCTTAGGGGGATTAAATGAGATAGAGTTGAAAAAGCTTTGTAAACTCTAAAGCATTTTGCAGATGTGAGACACTCTGACTGCTGGAAAGACCTGGCTTTGACTACAATTACCTGCAGGACTGAAGAATTATCCCATACAGTTGTGGGATCTGTGCATTGCACAAATGGTTCTAGCGAAGAAGACCAACTAGGGCCTTGTCAAACTGCTCTTGTCAAAACGGCTCAGATTGAATTCATCGGGAGGATGACTTCTCGGCACCACCCTTTTTCTCATAGTAAGGGATCATCTGCTTGCCAGAACATGCACCCAGAGGAAGTGTCCTTTCCTCATTCATCCTCATGGAGGTGTCTAGGTTTTACATAATCATGTCTAAATGTACAACAGCATTGCACATTTCTTTGGTGATAAAGAAGATCATGCTAGATGGTTGTTTTCCCTCCTTGGAGGAGATGTAATGTAAGTTGAACCTGCCCCACAGAAGAGGGCAGCCAGGCAGGGAACTTTCCTGTTCTAAGGGTCAGACATTAGACCACATGAATATCCATGCAAGATCTTTTCAGGCAAATGGAAAACCTTCTCCCTTTGTCTGTCTTTTAAACATCTACCTGATACTCCTTTTGGATCTCTGTTTCTGCCCTTTACCCTAAAATTAGAAGACACAGCCAGAGCCTTCAAAGTGGCTTCTCTGTGCTTCACTTACCAGGAAATAATTGTTCCTTTTCCTTAGATAGATTCATATTCATCAAACATCAAACTCTTCTGAATTATTGATGGGATGGTGATGGTAAACAAGAATAAAAACAGAAAATATTTAGACTATCTGGAGTCTTTGTAAATGTCTAGGCCCTGCACAATGTGTCTTATGAACAACGGTTTTCAGACACTTCTATTAATCCATTTAGCTTTTTAGCCTCATCTGTAAGAAATGCTTTCTATGTGATGAAGCTCCATCGCATCAGCCAAGAGGCTGAGGGCAGCAGGGAAGGATGTCGTCCTTAGGTGTCAGCAATGATAATGCTGCTTGCGGTGCCAGGACAGGAGTTGACCAGGTGAGCAATTGGCTTGAGCTGGATATAACTTTCAATGGTCCCAGCCTATTAATTTCTCTTCCTCTTTTAGAAAGGTTGTGGACATTGCAGCTAAATATTTCTGAGTTGAAATGATGGCTTTCCTCACAAATACTAAACCCAGGAGACTCTGCTCTTAATATATTTTTATAAAGCAAGGACCTTGTTCCATTTATAACTTTGCACCATAGAGGAACTTTTGGGTTTTTGAGTGGTTGCAAAAGGCCTACAACCTAAATACTGCTTTCAAGGTGTCTAGTGACCAATGTGGGCACTCATACACTTCTTTTCTTTGTAGTCCTGAACCCAGGACCTCAAGGGTACTAGGCAAGCATACTATGACTATGTTACACTCCTATCCTCACTTTTAATATAGAATAGTTGACGTTGTAAATGCCTGTCTATGTTACATTTTTTAAAACCGCCTTTCTACAAATTCTGTGAGACACAGACAAATATGGTCCCCATTTAACAGAGGAGGAAATACAGTTGAAAAGAAGTTAAATAATGGATGTATGATTGCACAAGAAATTGGTACCTACATTACTCTCCATTCTTTTGGGGCTAATGTCTTTGATTAATGGTTAGACAAAAAGTGGCTTATTTTTCTCTATTCTGAAGGACAGACAAGAGACACCAGCACCAGATCACATTAGATGTTTCGTTTTATTAATTCATTCAACCTCCTTGCTGCTGCATTTTCTAATATCACATGCTTTAAAACATTTATGATGTGTTGATTTAAAAAAATTGAACTTTCTAATTAAAAATTGGTTTCAGGAGCCTTATGAGTTAAGCATAGGGTAAGACAAGAAGAGCTTGACCTACTTTTAATTGTTCTTCCTGTCCTTGTATTTAGACCTCTAAGGGTTGTTTTCATTCCATCACTAGTCAAATAAACACCATCCTCCTACCCCTGCATATATACTAAGTGGTTACCCTTCAGAAAGTTACAATTATGTCAGCTGATTATACATATTCAAAATGGAAAATATAAGTGTAATCCCAGTGTCTAAAGCTGCGGCCCATCAACACACGTAACTGCATCTTGATGCCAATGGACTGTAAGACTAATCTCTTTCAAAGTCTCTTTTTCTCAGTAGACCTTGGAGTTCCCAGATATGCAACACTGTGTCCAAGAACCAGAGCTGGCTATTAGACCAACACTGAGCGACAAAGCCAGGGTTCCAAGCTCCCGGATGAGCTCTGGCAATCCTGGAGAGGAGTCTCTGCCTTGTGAAGCACTGTTCATTATGAAGTCACTGCTATAGCCACATGTGGCCACCATCAAGAGGCCAGGTAGGCTTTCATCACTCAAGTACTAAGAATATTCCCACATTGTCCTTGGTCCATGCAGGACATGGAAGCTGATTTCTTCAACAAATTCTAATTAGGCACCTATCATATGCCAAACAGTATTGCACCTGGACAGACCAAGGGTACGGTGGATGAAGTTTCTGTTCTCTGGAACTTGCAATCCTAGTGTAAACAAGTAACAAACACATAAGTCTGTCAGAACAAAATCCTTCAGAGGTGAAGTTTACCATGAGGGCCTCAGTCTCTTTTCATTGTCAGTAAAAAGCAGAGCAGAGAAAACATGCATGAGGATAATTACAAATACCAAAGAACACAGGGCCTTATTTTGCATTCAGCTTTTAATTAGTCTTGACTTGATCAGGAGAATTAAGTCTCAAGGATTGGTTTGATCAGTTTTAATCAAGAAAGCGACTTTTATCCCCTTTATTAATTGACTGATTATTGTTAATATATTTACTCTGGTACAATAAAATACATTAAATATTATCAGACTCCATCTTGGCTGACTAGTAAGTAGTCTAAGGCAATTTTAATATTTAGAACTACTTTAGTCACTAAATTTATTTTCAAGTTTGAAGATTTTTAAATATTTGGGTCATTATCAGAGATACATTATTTATCACACATTATAGTTTAGGAATCCTTCTGCAAACCAATGAAAGCCACAGAATAAGACCACTTTTGGTAAGTTACCATGTCAAGCTCTTAATGAAATGTGAGCACATGAAAGAATTGCTTTGAATACTCGGAAAAACTACATTACCATCTCTAAAGAATAAGTCGAATTTTGATATAGTAAGAATGAGAAAGAGAAAGCTATGTCTTTATTCAAAATGAATAGTTTCAGGCATATCCACAGAGGTGCCATTTAATGGGAATAGGTACTAAAAACGGTCTGATCTTAATTGGTCTAATTTTGGAGAACAAAATGCCTGGGAGAGTTAAAAAATCATGCAAAGTTTTCTTTGTAGCTTCATGGGAAAATAATTGGACCATAGTTTGCATAATTAATTGTGTGTTCCTTTATTCTGAGGCTCTGAGAAATGCCAGGAACAGGAGATAATTGGTGGGGACTTGTGATCTCATTAAAGCATATAGATGTGGCAATGTTAGTATTATATATTTGTTATTAAATATTATATAAATTTAATTTACAGCCTCATAAAGCATATATATATCTATATCATAAAGCATATATATGCTTTATGATATATATAGATATATATGCTTTATGAGGCTGTAAATTAAATTTAATATTTAGAAAGATTGGGAGTCCCTCCATTCTTTGATAAAGACAAATTATGTTCAGAGAATTTCATAGAAAAGGAAGCAGTTAAGAAATGGGAAAAAAGAAGTTTTTTTTCCCAAATAGACATTATTATTTTTTAAAAAAGGAAGTAACAAAATGAAAGAAGCAAAGAAGAAAAAGAATAAAACTTAAGCCCAATTATGAGTCCTCTGATCAATCATAGATATTGATCCAGAGGTATTGAAATTGTATCACCTAATGTTCTTTTAATCCATTGAGGAGTATAAGGAAGGTCAGGACTTCCAGAAGTTGTTGGCTTCTAGAGGATTTTTTTGAACTTTAGGTCAGGTGTACAGCGGTACAGATTGTGGGATCCAGATTGAGGACCCTAAGTATGTTTATTGGAAGGTACATGCCTATGATGGATAACTTGGAGCTGAAGATCAGTATTTATGTTCAAGAGTAGCTGAAATGGCCCTGTAAGTGGAATTTTGAGGCCAACTTTCATCAGGTTCTGTTTGAATATATGTGGTCAGTTAAATGGATATTATCTGGTGAATCCAGCCACCATCTACATTTGGGATTGCAGCTTAAAACTACACATCTACATGATCATATCTGACAAGACCAGAATGCTGTCTATTAGAGTCTGTAAACAAGTCAGGATGGCGCCTGGCATTTTGCCAGGGGGAGTGGTTTGTGAAGTAGCGCCAGCGAGCCATTAAGTGTGGAGATTTCTTATTGGTTGACTGCTGTATCTAGTTTATGTTAATTAAGATAAGCTGTGTGGAATGTATAAATACCCCTCTGGTCCTACAATAAACGGCTCCCACTCCTGCTGTATCAGTCTTCACAAGTTGCTCCTCCGGTCCCCCCCGTCTCCCCCCCCCCCTTTTATTTTGCTGCAGCCGGACTGTGGCAGCTGTCAGAGGAAGAGCCTCACAGGGCTTTATATAAAATTTATAGGGATTTTGTGTGAATCCCATTAAAATGGAAAAATGCAACAATTTTGATTATAAAATACCATTAGCTTGGGCTGGGAATGTAGCTCAGTAGCTCAGTGGTAGAGTGCTTGTGTATCATGTGAATATCCTGGGTTCAATCGCCAGTACTGAAAACAAAACAAAACAAAACCCATTAGCTTATTTTATATGCTTAGAGCTTTAAGAATGATAAGCGAATAACATTTCTTTAAATGTTTCTTTAAATATTGTTAATGCAAAGCAAGGTATCTCTAATAAATCATCCAGTTTTCCTGATTATGATTATTTAGAAAAGACAAGATTTGGTCACCTATTGGGTCACTTAGAAAACATTTTTTTTCCCTTGACTTGTAGTTTAGTAAAGTCTGAACCAATTTGACTCTGATCCTGTCAGTTGAGTTATCTTTTTGTTTTTAAGTATAAAACCCTAGAGATGTGATTTGAAAAGATATCAGTGGTGTGAGAAAGTTTTGGAATGATCAGTATATTTTCTTTCTACTGTGGTAAACTGTTATCTCTTAATTAGTCTGTTTTATTATGAAATCAGATTGAGCTATCATCTTTTAATGGTAATAACACCAGTAAAGGCTATTCATTTCCCATAATACTTGACTGGTGCATTTTCTTTTAGAATGGGCCTTAACTATGAAGATTTCCTTTAGATGTATGTCTCAAAAAAGTGAACATTTATTTCCTTATAAAACTGCTTGCTTGGGGTGCCCCCAGGAAGTTAGAAAACTCCTTTGTTTTAAAAAGAATATGTCAAAATCATAGTATTAACTTAGACCTATCTTCATCATAGCATGATCTTAAAAGGGCTATCTGAGGAGAATAAGTTATGAAACAGAACATTTAGAATATATTATGATGCAGGACGAAATATATATTGATTATTCTTAAGAAGTGAGCAATCACTAAATAATATATTAGGGCTGTCATCAGGATCAAACATCTGTGAGATCGGAAATCAGAACAGGACATACTTAGGGCAGATGTTGGATTCTGGGAGAAACATCTACATCAGGAAGGGAAGGAACGGTTTCCCTACTGGGTTTAGATCAGAGCAGCATTTAACCAGGGAATTAAATGGAAACAGATCACATAAGAATTTTATAGGTGACTACAGGCTTGGGAGGGTTGGACCTCATTGGACTGACTGCTGCAGATAAACAAAGCAGATGAGCTTTAGGTAAGGGGTCAAGAAGGACAAACAATGAGGAAGGCAAGGGACTTAAAATAAGGTTTTTTAGTAAGTACCTTTAAAAACAACACTGTTGGGTTAGGGTTGCGGCTCAGGGGTAGAGTGCTTGCCTAGCACATCCGAGGCCCAGGGTTCGATCCACAGCACCACATAAAAATGAATGAAGGTATTGTGTACATCTACAACCAAAAAATAAATATTAAAAAAAAAAAACCCACTGTCACCAGGCCCAGTGGCATATACCTCTAATCCCAGCGACTTGGGAGGCTGAGGCAGGAGAATCACAAGTTCAAAGCCAGGCTCAGCAATTTAGCAAGGCCCTAAGCACCTTAAGTGAGACCCTGTCTCAAAATAAAACACAGAAAGGTCTTGGGATATGGCTTAGTGGTTATCCATGGTATAAAAAACAAAAACAAAGAACAAAAAACAAAACAAAACAAAACAAAAAACCCAAACCAACAATGTCTTTCATGCATAAATCAGAAGAATGGGTTAGTGTAGTTTGAATTGTCTGAAATAGGGGGTTAGTCTAACTTTCATTCACTTGACATCTGGACCACCAAACCAGGCATTGCTGTACCTATTTCAGTCATTTCTATGTTGCTAAAGCTAATTAAAATATGAAGAATGTGAATCATTATTATTTTAGTCTGTCTCCTTTTATAAGGTGAGGCAATAAATCTTTTTGGTTACCCAGAGACAATCTGGAAAGCCTCAAAGATAGCTTATATGGAAAGAATCTTTACTATAGATAAATGCTTATACTTTGAGCTTAAGATTTTAGGAAAGACAAAAAATTTCAATATGCATTGGGTGGTGTTTTATGAATAAAAATGCAAATCATCTGTATGATAATTTGGAATGGAGAAGGTCTGCAGTCAAGGAGGTGAGGAAAACATTGCAATGATCTCACCACAAGACAATGAGGACTTGAACAAGAATCCAGCATTGAGAATGGAAAGGAAGAGACCAATGTGAAGCTGTGGGTGAAGTGAGGACTGGCAGGACTTAGTGACATCTGAGAGAGGAGGAATGAGAGAAGCCGAAGATGACCTCTGGCTTCTAGTCCCAGGTCACTAGAAGAAAGAGGGAAACACTGGACGGGAATGAGCATGCAGTAAGGTGGAGCTGAAGTAGGAAAATCAGGGAGATAAGGCAGGTATGACCTCATAAAGCAGGCAATAGGAGGAAAGATAACTGTGCTTCTATTCATTAACCCATCCATTCATTTGATTTATTCATTCATTTAATATATCATCTCCTTCTGTAGTGGATCTGAAACCACTGATTAAAAATTATAGATGTTGGTGAGGAATTAGTAGATTAAAAAAATAGGAAAAACAAACCAAATGTGATATTAGTACATGGGTTGCATACTATCTATGTTGTACTAAGCTATGTGCTACTGTGATATGCATTTGACTCTGGTCTACTTGATGACCCAGAGACACAGAGGTACCACCAATAGACCAGGATCCATAAAAATGAATCTGTTCTTCATCACTAGGAGCATAGTTTTCATAACACTGAAACTTGTACACATTTCTGTGTTCTCAGAAAGTGGACACAATGATGTAAGGGATAATATAATCTTCTGTCTCATCCCCACAGATATTGGTGATGCAGAAAATTTAATATATGAATGTCACCAGGTTTTCCCCACTTCTACTTCTTAAGTTTTTTGGCTTTGTTCACTCAATTTCTTCTTTAAGGCCACCATTTAAAACCACTTCTGCCTTTGCAGATTTTTTCTTTTTCTTTTCTGGATTTTGTTGATGATTAATTGGGAGGTAAAGAAGTGGCTGGGAAGCCCAGATATGTGTGAACTGAGGTTGGTAAAGGGGCCCCTTA
Organism: Marmota flaviventris; assembly: GCF_047511675.1. Classification (NCBI taxonomy): domain Eukaryota; kingdom Metazoa; phylum Chordata; class Mammalia; order Rodentia; family Sciuridae; genus Marmota; species Marmota flaviventris. Next base: position 62,816,481 of record NC_092499.1, on the reverse strand, counting down.
AGGAACTTTTGGAGGGGAGGTTGGTTTGGAGGAGCCATGAGATATGCAGAAAGCACATAGGGAATGAAATGGGCTTTAAGAAACGTTGCTGTTGGCTATGTATCTCCTTCATAGTATTTGAGAAATATTAGTCAGGGATTGCTTTATTTTGAAATCTTAGCTGGTTGTTGGGTTTGTTCCATGGATTCAGACACAATTCTGAGACTGGAGGATGCAAGTTGTGACCTGGTTATGGAGACAGGAAGGGGCTGCCAGCTGGGTAGTGGACCACAATGTTGCATGCCAGCTGTTTGCTGGACTGCAGTCATTGCTGCAGAAATGAGCAGAGAACACACAACTTCACTGTGCTGGTTAGGAACTTGTAACGGGATCCAATCAAACTGAAGGCTTGATTCACTAGGAGTTACAAGTTAAGGGATAATGCACTTAGAAGAGTTCATTTCATTAGAAACAAAACAAAAGAAAGTAAAATAAGAACTCTCAAGAAATGGCTAACTTGACATTGGTTTCTGCTGTAGTTTGGATGTTAATTTTCCTCCAAAGGTCCATGTATAGAAGGCTTGGTCTCCAGAGTGCCGCTGTTAGGAGGCCCGGTGAGCCTTTAGGAGGTGAGCTTTGTCCTAGGTCACAGGGAGTGTGCCCTTGAAGGGGTTTATGGGACTCTGGCCCCTCTTCTTCCTTTTTCTCTGGCTTTGACTTCTGGCTGATGAGCTCAATGGTTTTCTTCACCATGCATTCTTGCCATGATGTGCTACCTCACCAAAGGTCCAAAGAAAAGGGACCACTTGATCATAGGAGCATGAACTGGAACCTCCATAATCATAAGCCAAAATAAACCTTTTCCTTTGATAAGTTGATCATCTTGGTATTTCATTACAGGGACAAAAAGCTGACCAAATACTGTTTCCATGTCTATATATGAATGGCTGATTTCCCAAGAAAACTCCAAGAATAAGTATAAGCCAGATCAACATTCTGCAAGGTTGGGATTGTCCCAGTGGACATTTCTCTAATTATGGACATGTCTTTGTGAGGGCTTAAAAAAAAAAGTGTTCTTAGCCTCTCCTTCCCTTACCTTCACCCTCCCCAAAGAAGATTTATTTTTCTCTTGCTGATTAGTTTTTCTTTCTTGTATTCTAAGCAGGGTCCTGCAGTTGATTAACTAGTTCTTCTGTGGTTTTATGATAAAGAATTGATAGAAAAGGTGGCTGGGTTAATGGATGACCAGGTATCTGGTAAAGCATTATGTCTGTAAGGACATTTCCAGATGAGATTAGCATTTCAATCAGTAGATGAGTAAAGAAGGTGTCCTCCTGGTGTGGACAGGCATCATTAATGCATTGCCAGCCAACAGAACACACAGAGGAAGGATGAATTGGCTCTGTCTGAGCTGGAGTGCCCACTTTCTCTTGCCCTTACACACCAGCCCTCCTGTCGCTCAGGCCTTTGGACTCCCATTGAATCCCTTCACTGGCTTTCCAGGTTCTCCAGCTCGTAGATAGCAGCTGTGGGATTTTTCAGCCTCCATAATCATATGAATCAATTCCCACAAGGAATTTCTTCTTAGACATATCTCTCTATATCCTACTGGCCCTGATTCTCTGGAGAACCTTGACTAATACAGGTGGTGAAGGATGATGGCAGGCTAGGATAAATCCTGAGTTTCGCTAGAGGTTTAAGGAGATGAGGAACGAATGCTGTAGGAACTATGGGGTGTCACAGTTGAACATACATGGCACTTTTTCTGGTAGTTTTATTTATTACTTTTTAACAACTTTATTGGAGAATAATTGACATATACTAAACTACACATTTAAAGAGTACTTTTGGATAAAATTTGACATAGATATCTATTTATTTGACATAAATAGATATCCACAAAACTATCACTGTAATCAAGACAATGAACTTACCAATGAAACTTGAAAAAATATTGCTGTAGAACTGGAGTTTGTAGCTCAGTGGTCGAACATGTGCTCAGCATGGGTTCAATCCAGTCCCTGTTCCACTACTACATAGAGAGAGAAACGGGGTGGGGGGAGGGAGAGAACACCAAAACAAAACTTTTCTCTTTTTTAAATTTTTTGTAGTCGTAGATGGACAGCATGTCTTTATTTTGTTTATTTTTATGTGGGCTGAGGATTGAGCCCAGTGTCTCACAAGTGCAAGGCTAGCACTCTGTCCCTGAGCTACAGCACCAGCCCCAAACCTTTTCTCTTTATAAGTCATTTGCCTGAGGTATTGCCGTGAAGGATGTATTGTCTCCACTGTGTTTAAAAAACACAAATATGGAGTTTGCATTATTTTGAAATTACCATTTTGGTTGCTGGACAATTTTCATGTGACTAGGACTCTACTCAGATTCCAGGTCATTTGCCTCAGTAGGATTACCTTCCACTGCAGAATTCAGATGGCTGTTTCTTTAATATGTCCAGGTGAAAGTATAACCTCAGAGAGTACTTTTAGGGTTGTAAAAAACAGTGTAATTTTATGGTTTGTGGATGTTTGGGACAAGAAGGCATAGCACTACAGCCACGGTTGCAAGACACTCTACTTGAGCCAAGGGATAGATTTCTAACCTCCAGTAGAATGATGGATTATCTGACTTTTGGCAAGCTCCATTTCTTGCAGCTGAGCTTGAGATAAGTTGTGGACTCCAGAGAGTTGAAAGCTGCAGTACTTAGCAAAATCTTATAGTAGAAATATCTGGATTGCTAATTAAAGTCAGATTCAAATGTTTTGGCAATCAATAGAGCTGAGGGTAAGATTATGATGCTCTTACTGAAACTAAGAAAACTGACCAGGATAGTTGACTGCATGGCACAGCCAAAATCATCCTCAGGAAACATTTCTGGGTCTACTCTTACTTATAGAGAGACAAGCCATCAAGACTTCAGGACTCCAAAGTTCTGTGGCATAGTAAACTGATCATTTTGGATTGGAGCATTTTAAAGAATATAAATTTCCCATGAAAGTCATAGAAAATCTAAACAAAAGTCCCATAGAACTTCTGATTTTAAGCAGTGTACCTTTCTGGTGAGCTCTCCATTATAAATTCATTGTAAATTGTATCCCAAAGTAAACCACTTAATTTTACCTACTATATAAGTTCAACTGAAAGTAGCAGAGACTCTGACTTGACTGGCCTCAATACTAAAGAATTTATTATCTGGAAAACTAAATGCACAGCTTAGGTGTTATTAAGGTTAGATAGTTTAACAACTAAAAATTATAATCAAGGATTCAGGGTTGCTAGGTGCAGTGGTGCATGTCTATAATTGCAGTGGCTTGGAAGGCTGAGGTGGGAGGATCACAAGTTCAAAGCCAGCCTCAGAAAACTTAGCAAGGACCTAAGCAACTAAGCAAGACCTTGTCTCAAAATAAAATATAAAACAGGACTAGGGATGTGGCTCAGGGGTTAAGTGCCCCTGGGCTCAATCGCTGGTACCAAAAATAAAGAAAGAAAGAAAAGAAAGAAGGAAGGAAGAATCAATCCAGGATCTTTTTAGCTTTATTAGGGTATCAGCCTTATCTTTAGGCTGGCTCTCCTCCTGGTTACAAAATGACTGCAGAAACTTCAAGTGTCCATTGTCACTCAACAACATCTAGTAGCCATAAAGTCATTCTTCATCTTTGTTTACCTTTTTAAAGTCAGGTATAATCTTTCCCCAAAGCCCCTCACTTCCCTCTCTTTCACCTCTCACTATCAGAGTGCTGTAATATGTTCAGGCTTAAATGAACTACTAGCAAGACAAGAGCACAGACCAGTCAGGACCTAATTTTGAGCTGCTGACACAGGGGTGATAACAGAAACAAAATCAGTATTCTGCTAACCAAGAAAAAAGGAGGGGAAACAACAAAATGCCATGAAGAATTATCGATATAATTTGATCAAATGTTGAAAAATGATGATTTTCTTTAAGATTCATTCTTAGTTGGGGCTGAAATTATGGCTCAGCGGTTGAGTGCTCACCTCGCACCTGCAAGGCCCTGGGTTCGATCCTCAGTACCACATATAAATAAATAAAATAAAGTTATAAAAAAATTCATTCTTAAACCATTGTTTCTTATAAAAATTTATCAGCAGAACTCGTAGTTTATAGAGACCATTCCCAGTACATTGCATTAAAACTATATCCTTTGCATAGAGAATGTATGTTTTGGTTGTTAATAGATGAGGTTGGTGTTGATGGAAAAAAGAAGAGGAGAGGTTGTTGCTCTATGAGAACTAGGTTCAAGGTTAGCCTGAAGATGCAGAATTCACAAAGAAAATTCAGAGAAAGAAAGTTGAAGTTTTAGAATTTAGAGGTAAAAAGTTCTAGTCACTGTGTGGTTTGGGAAAAACTACTTGGAAAGAAATAAATACAAAACAGAACAAAAAATCTGAACTCTAGACACCCAGCTAATAAGCTGTGGAACCTCAGAAAAAAAATGATTTCACTTCGTGGAATCCTATCAGTGGAACAAAGTGAAATTCTAAGGTCCTGTCTTTGAGTTCCACAGTAATGGGGCATTGGTGGTATAGCTCATGCTTTGGATATGCCAGAGAAATTCTATATAAGAATAAAGAGGCAGCTGTCCACAGAGTGTCTTGCATTTTATCCTGCTTTGGGGCAGCGAGTGCCTCCTGTGCTCTGGGCAGTTCCTCCAGCACAGGCAGGAGCAGATGGTGGCGATGAAGATGAAGGCTTTACAGGAAGAGGAAGCCTTTTCCTTTCCTCATCCTTCCTTCTCCAGCCCATGGTGTCTAGCTCCACCAGGGCCTTGAAATCATGTCTGCCTTCTCCTTTTCTGGCTACACCCATTTCATGCCTTGGCAACAGAGTGAGGAATGAAGGGATGGCTCTTCCCCAAATGCCCAATGGATTTGCCTTGAGTTTCTGTGAGAGACCAAGGTGACAGCAGTGGGTGACCATCTGGTCCTTTAGTGATGCAGGAACTGAAGGGGAAGCTTGGGACTGGACAATTAGTCCAGCCCTGGACAGGTCCCACACAGCAAGGGGGACCTCAGGCATTGCATGACTCAGAGCAACAGATTTTTATATTTCTTTATATTTCTTTCTCTGGCTTCTTTGCACTCAGATATTTTGAGGTCTGTTATATTGCAAGATTTTAGCTAGTTTTTTTTTTAAACACAAAGGATGAAAGCCTTGAGATATTCTCAGGAGGAAGATTCTCTTGTTGGCATTGAATCAAATTCTTTTCTCTGAGGGAGGACTGCTGTTGAGACAGGGTGGGGTGGGTTCAAAACATTTGTAACATGCTCTGGCTTCGGGCCCAACATTGTTGAAAAATGCTCAGAGGAGACTCAGAGCACTTAGACTTTTGGCTTTAAAACTATCTTTGTTTAGATGTTCAAATTTGTTTAAATATTTTCTCAAACAGAGACAATAAAAGAACTTGAATAGAATCCCCGCCCCCAAACAAATTCTTTCCAAATCTAGGCTGACAAATTCCCTTTAACATCCTATTCATATCTTCATCAAGTGTTACTCAAGAGAAGTGAAACACATAGGACCCAACTGAGATTTAAATCCTCCAGATTTTTAATAGCAACAATAATTACTGTCATTTTATTTGATGTTAGTATTTGCTAGGGACTGTTCTGGGTGTTTTATATACTTTATCTTAATCTTTTTTTAATAGTCTTTTATCCTAAATACTATTATCTCCATTTTACCAGTGAGAAACTGGAGGCTCAGATGGCCAAAGGAGCTTGTCTAGGATACCTCACTAAGCATCAGAGCTTAGGTGCCTGAATTTGTGTGATAGCAAACATCAGGATGATTGGCTGTCTTTAAAACATTTTAAATCTTGGTATTTTGGGTAAAACAATTGTGGTACAGTGGAAAGAAGATGGAGGGACAAAGGGCCTGGACCATACACATGTTTTAAAAAAATTTCTTCAAAGGTTTTAAAAACATGTTCAAAACAATTGTTTTCCATGGAACTCAGAAGTTGTGATCTTATAGATAGATATCTGACACCAGTCCTCCTCAGGAGGGCATGATCTATTTGTTTTATTCTCTTTCTTAGGCTCTTTAGTTCTTGATGATTTTAAGGTTAGGATGGACAACCTGAATTCAGAAAGATTAAATTTGCCACAAGCCTCCTCTTAGGGGTGTCCCTAAATTCACTTTGCATGGAAATGGTAAAAGCCACAGGCTTTAGCAAGCTTTTTTTTACATTGTTATGTGGAACTAACAAGTGCTGTTAGGTTAAGGCTTAATATTTAAGAAATTAAATCCTCTACATTCTCCTTTGTCCAAAAGGAATGTTGAGAAAGAGAAGTATGGTTCTGTTTCCTCATGGATGTGAGAAAGTCTGAGACTTGCAAAAGAGCTTAAGTAGTACAACTTTTGTAAGAAGAATTCTTTGGGTGCAGTTAGTATAAACAAAGGGTCCTTGGCACGAACAGAGGACTAAGCAGCTGCAAGAGATTTGCTTAGAAAACCAAAAGATTAAATACTCTTAAGAGAAGAGAGAGAGAGAGGAAATACCCACTAAGGTCTCTGATGTTTCCTTTTTCTTTTCTACTTCTGTATAGCCTTCTAGGATTAAATATGCCTATCTATGGCTAAAAAGACCAAAAAGAATCTTCTTCTTAAGAACAAACATATTTTCAGTATTTTTCCCTTTATCTCTCTAAATTTAAGCAAACATGGAGGGCTAAGGTTAAGTCACTAGAAATAAACTATATAAATCAAAAAGAGGACATTGATAGGACTTTGCCTCCCACAAGAATGTTATGAGAATTAATAGGAGGGATTGATGCAGAAAGGAATTGCCTTTAAATGAAATAATTGCAAGTACATACCAGAATTAGTTTGTTTAATCTGGAAAACCCAGGGGAGCGATGATACAGTGTAATAAATTTTGGGGGAGTCTTGCTGTTCCTTATGATACTGCAGCTACCCATACTCCAAGTTGCTTAAGACATGAACATGTAATTAACCAAAACTTGTTTCATATTTCCACACAATTCAACTGGTCATGTCTTTAAAAATAGTCTTATTGCTATAACCTAACTTTCAATTCAAAGCTGGGAACTTTACAATCTGTAATTTCATCATGAAGTTTGTATAACCTAGAAATTTACTGGAATATACTAGAAATAAAATTGCTATTATGTTGAAATGTGGAATCTTCAAAATGTGACTTTTTGACCAAAAAACAGTAAATTTGTGTCCCACTGCAAAATATGATACAGAAGAGAAGTGAATAAAGAATACGATTGAATATCACAAAGTCACAAGACAAAAATAGGCTAGATCTATATAATCCATATATACTCATATAAAAGCTATATAAGAACATTACGGGTGATAAGAACATGTTCTCAAGTGGTATGTGATTTTGCAAAAAATGCATAAATAATATATATTAGCATATAATATATGGAGGAATACATACTTATCTGTTAGTAGTAACTATAACTGGAAACTAAAATTATAGGATCAAGTTTCATAGGAAACTTGTATGCTATAAACATATTTCTATAATATGTTGATTTCTAGATAACAAGCATGTATTGTGTTTGAAATAAAATAGACTACTTTAAATATCTGGATGTAGAGGTGGAAAATAATCATGAAAAGATGCTCAACATTACTTAATGATTAATTATTAAAATGAGAGAAATTTAAGTTAAAGCCAAAATGTGATACCACTGTACATTTATCATCATGGTTAGAGTGAAAAATAGTGACAGCACTAAATAATGCTGGTGGGGATGCAAAAAAAAAACAAAACCACAAAAAACTGTTTGGCAGGTGTGGGTTTATTTATTCATTTTTTAATTAGTTAAACATACACTTAGTGTATGACCCAGCAATTCCACTCTTAGGAAAAGAAAAAGAAAAACTGACTTTCACACAAAAATCTGACCTGAAAGGTCTGCAAAATCTGGAAACAGTGTCATATCCTTCAACTGGTGGCAGATGAACTGAGGTTCACCTGTGAAATGCAGCAGTGCTCAGCAGTGAGAAGGAACAAACTATTGACACGGGCAACTCCGTGGAGGAATTTCAAATGCATTGTGAAAGTGGAAGAAGCCAGACTTAGCAGGCCACATTCCCATGTATATGACATTCTGGAAAAGGTGCCACTGTAGGGTTGGAGGACAGATAAGGGGCATTCAGGGATCATGGGTGACACGAGGAGAGTAGAAGCACTAAGGAATGTTTTAGGGTTCTGTGTTTTTATTGTGGTGATGGCTACACATCTCTAAGTATTTGCCAACACTCATAGAACTAGACACCAAAGAAGTGAATTTTACTGTATGTAAATTTAGAAATAACTTTAAAAAAAAATAAACATTCCAGCTGGGTATGGTGGTGCATGCCAGCAATCCCAATGGCTCAGGTGGCTGAGGTAGAAGGATCACAATTTTGAGGCCAACCTGGGCAACTTAGAGAGAGACTGTCTCTAAATAAAATATATATATATATATATATATATATATATATATATATATATATATATACTGATATAAAAGCTATATAAGAGCATTATGAGTGATAAGAACATGTTCTCAAGTGGCTGGGAATATAGCTCAGTGGTAGAGCACCCCTGGGTTCAATCCTAGGTATCACCTAAAATACATACATAAGAAAGAAACATGCTGCTGGAAAATATCTAGTTAATATGTTATTTAAAGACCTTTCCACAAATATTAATCCATCCTGTAACCCATTCATCCTCTTAACCCATTATATGGGTTAAGGTAAATACCTTTGCAATTGACGAAGATGGTTGCCAAGTATAAATTAACTGTGATACTTGAGGAAAGACTAGGAGTTCAGAACTATGGTGTGGAAGCTCCAAATAGATACAAACTGGTTGAAGGGGAGGTCAACATTCCCGATACCAATGAACACTCCACAGTGTGGGTGATGTCCATCAAAGCTGCGACATCAGGAAGCTACCCTTTCATGAGAATTCACTCTCCTTGATCAGATAATAATAAAATTATTTGACTATGTTTTTTTAAAAAATTCTCATCTCCCTTCCTCCTTCTATCAAAACTATGAATAAGAAGGCCTCTGAGAACAAATAACCCACCAAAAATGGGCAAAGGAACTAAACAGACAGTTCACAGAAGAAGAAATACAATCGATCAACAAACATGAAAATATGTTCATCATCTCTAGCAATTAGATAAATGAAAATCAAAACTACTCTAAGATATCATCTCACTCCAGACAGAATGGCAATTATCAAGAACACGAGCAATAATAAGTGTTGGCAAGGATGTGGGGACAAAATTAAACTTATACATTGCTGATGGGATTGCAAATTGTTGCAACCACTATGGAAATCAGTATGGAGATATCTCAGAAAACTTGGAATGAAACCACTGTTTGACCCAACTATCCCACTCCTCATTTATACCCAAAGGACTTAAAAATCAGCAAACTACAGTGAACCAGACATATCAATGTTTATAGCAGATCAATTCACAATAGCCAAACTATGGAACCAACTTAGATGCCCTTCAACAGATGAATGGATAATGAAACTGTGGTACATATACACAATGGAATATTACTCAGCCTTAAAGAAGAATGAAATTATGGCATTTGCAGGTAAATGGAAGGAACTAGAGAATATCATGCCAAGTGAAACAAGCCAATCCCCCAAAAAACAAAACCCGAATGTTTTCTCTGATAAGCAGATGCTGATCCATACTGGGGTGAGGGGGAGAAGAGTGAAAAAACTTTGGTTTGTGTAGAGGGGAATGGGGGGAGGAGTGGGTTGTGGGGATGGGAAGAATGGTAGAAAGAGACAGATATGATTACCTTTTACATGTATGATTACACTAGTGGAGTGACTCTGCACCCTGAACAGCCAGAGGAATAAGAAGTTGTGCTCTCTGTACAATATGTCAAAATGCAATATACTGTCATGAATATCTAATTAGAACTCACACACAAAAAGGCACTCGGAGGCCAGGGCAAGGTTCCCTCTCCTCTGATAGTGTTCTGGACCTAGATGTGCATATCTGCTTGGGCTTCAAAAGCTAACCTGTAACCCTCCAGTGGCAGTGTGAGAATAATCTCTAGCAATTAGCATAGTATTTGGCAAAATAAAGGTACAGTTTCCAGTTATCGTTCCCTTTTAAGTTTGCGTGTAGTATGGAGGGACACTAAACGCAAGAGGAAACGGAGGAGGAGGAAAGAGAAAAACCAAAGCAACAGCACAACAGAACTGGCCAAGCCTGGAAGGCCGATCTTTGTTACTTCCATGTTCCAGATGGGCCTGAGAAAGAGGCCTGCCTGATTCACAGGACTTATCGATGATTCAGGCCCGGGCAAATTTGAGTTTGTAAATTTAAGAAGTGCAAACAGTCCGCTCTGTGTAAATAACTCTTTTAAATGGCAGCCAGAGGGATGGGCATGGTGGCCAGATGTTCTTAATGAGGTGACCGCTGCTCCACGGACAGCACACACAGGAATGGAAGCTAATGGAAATGCCATTTCTATTGTTTAATTCCCCTCCTGCTGAAGAAGAACAGGGGAGGCAAGCTTTCTGCTTATTTGATTGTGTTATTGTTTATCGAGTCTGCCAGGCGCTTTAAGAAGTAGCTAAAAGGAAATTTTTCCAATCCCAACTCTCAAGTAGAGAGTATCTCTTTGAAGAGATAACAGCCAGAAAGTGTCACTAGAGCCTCACTGGTATTCTGCACTAATCCAAGAGCCTGAGCTTGGCTCTCCTCATCTCCATTCATCTTTGGCTTAAAGTAGAATGGAAAGGGCTGGAACTTTGGCTCCCTCGTTGGCATGGGAAATTGAGGACCTGGTTCTGTTCCTTGTTCTTAGTCATGTTAGTCTTGGCGGTTGCATTGCAGTAGGGCTGTGTTGCATGAATGGGTGACTGAATAATTTTGAGTCAGAGATTTGTCATACTAAATACAGGATGTTAGATTACAGGATTTCCCAGGGCCCTTTCAGTCCTATAAGACTATGAGTTGTTAAAAAGGGGGAAAAAATGTAGGACTCCCCTTTAGATCAAATTTAGAATGAAGCTCAAGGATACATGTTGCTCAGAATTCATCCTGAATCATTAACTGATGAATATATCTGTTTATCAGTACACTGTTCATTCAGTATGCTGAATAAAATTTTAAAAAGTGGCAAGGGGAGACAAATGATGTTATTGAACTACAATTTAGAAAGAGATGTTCTTGAAGTTCCATGGCATATGGCATGATGACATTCAGTACTCAGGTTTTTGAGTCAACCTACCCAGCTTCAAATCTCAGCCTGTACCACGTAGCAGCTGTGTAACCTAGCCAAGTTTCTTTTTCTTTCTCTGAGCCTCTCTTCGTAGATATGGAATACTAAAATTATTCTCCTTAAAGAGTTCCTAGGAGGAATTAAAAAAAAATCACGCATGCCTGCCTGGATCACAAAACAGTTGACAAATATCATTTATAAATATCATTTATATAATTGACTAGTACTGCTTCTCCAGATAGTGTACAGTAGATGATCACTCCAGAACTATCTATGGCACCGGGTGGTGGTGGAGAGAAAGGACAGCTGTGGTGTAGTAACTAAAGCATCACATTAAGCATCAAAGTTTGGGGTTTAGTTCAAGATAACACAGAGATACAGAATGTGCCCACAAACAAACAAAATTCCACAGTGCAAATTACAACAAGTAATTTATTTTACAACTCCACTTACTAGCTGGGTGACTTTGAGCATGTCACCAAATGTTTCCATAAGGATGCTAACACTTATCTCAAGAATGTTGGAATGAGTTAGATGAGATAATGCATATAAGATCATGCACTATAAATTATAAACTCCTTTATAAATGAAGCATTGCTATAAACTAGTAAGATTATGAACAAAAATTTAAAACAAGTCTTTCTAAAATGAGACAACTGTTTCTCTGACATGCTGAAATGCTTTGCCTTTTTTTATGACTCAGGGTTATCTTCATGAACATCTATTTCTGACAAATAAAATGTCCGCATCTGTGGTGCTTTAGTGTTTTAATCTCCTTTCATGTACACAGCCTCCTTTCATTCCCACAACCTGAAAGGTGCATAGGTCATTTGTCCTCATGTTGACCCTGTCCTTCATTCTTCCCTTGTAGCTGCCACAGTCTAGCCTCTGATCCCACTTCTCTTTTTTCATGCTGTGTAATTATTATTGAAAACAGACACAAGGATAATATCAAACACTCATCTTGATGCAAGGTCAGGGGTGCCATTGAGCAAGGAAGAGGCATCCCGAGGAATTTTAGAATGCTTAATTAATAGCAGTTGAACTCTGACAGACTGGACATATGGACAAAAATGGGGCTAGATTGGAATGAAGTGGACAGTGAGTTCTATATTATGACAGGAAAGGTGATAAGGATGGTACCTGTTTAATGGCAGTGAGAATGTCAAGCAGGCAAGAGATTTGTAGAGAGTAAGTCATGAACTTCATTCATTCAGGATATTGATAGAACATTTATATGTTGTGTTAGGGGCTGGAAATATCTCACTGAATAAAATAGGTGAAATATTGATGTTCACAAATCTATGACCTGTGGTACTTGTAACTGTTTAGTGAGAGGGAAGGAGGGAAATCAAACAGCCATGTCCATCTTGGTGTCTGGGGATGCAGTGGTGTGATGGACAGCAATGGAAGGCATGAAGAGAACTGAGTAGGTGTGAAGGTGGCATGTTCAGAGCTTAGCACAATGATTCAAAGAACCAATAGTTGGTTAAAGTACTTTTCTAGAATGAAATGAACTCTGGATTAAACTCTTGGATTTTGTGACTCATACCAAGTGATTTGTGTGGAAGTATAGTTTCTCAAAGTCTAATGAAAGAGGCACCCTGTGAGACTGGACACCCACTTAATCCTGGTCCTAAATTTCAGGATACATCTTTCTTGTAAATTCTACATAAGAAAATTCATTAAAATAGTAGATTTCTTGAGGATTGCTGTAGAAAAAGAAACTGAAATGCACATCAAGTTAGTTTTTCTCATGAAGACCTACTGTAAAGCATAAAATTAAATTTTATCTCAGATGAACCATTTTGTTTGAAGGGATAAAATAATACAATCCAAGGACTTTATTTTCTGATGATCTAGTTTAATACAGGCATGGGGTATAGAGAAATGACATGTCCCTTAGAATGTGTCTCAAGATCAGGTGTATCCAGGAAAACTGTGGCTGAGGGATGGATTTTGGTTAGTTCTTGACCAAATTCTCTGCCTGGTGCCACAGTTTTCTGTGAGGTTCATCAAAGGAAGCTGCACAGGCCAAAATGTATACTAGCACAATTGAAATACTGAGAAAAGTTAGGAGACTTGTTTCTTTCTTCTACTTCCTTGGAAGTTAGACTAAACCAGGTATCATTCTACTTCCCCACGGAAACGAGCTGCAGAGATGGTAAGAACAAATGTTCCCCCACAAAGAATATTGATACTGCTCAGACTCTTAAAGAATACTGCTTTGCACCATCAGCTTTAAAAGATCATTTTATCTAGAAAAAGAGTTGAAAGTAGGTTCAATCAATCAAAGCTTTGATCAAAGAAAAAATCCACTTACAAAACAGTGGTTCTCAACTTTGGCTACACATGAAATCACCTAGAAAACATCAAAATATATGGATTTTGAACCCAGGGATTTGGTGATTCTGATATGCAGCTACTGAAAAACATTGTTTCTGAGGTCTGCCCAACTTCTTGGTAGTAAAGCCACGCTACCAGCACAATGGCACTTCACTTGGCAGGTAGGAAATGCACCCTATGCAACTCATGGAGTGTCTTTCTCAGGTTGCATGCCCGTAGTAAAAAGAGAAAAAGAAAAGCAGCTTTTATACATTCCCGCTTCCCATCATTTAGAATATGAGAACTTATTCCTGACCATGTTTATCTTGGCAACAATATTTCAGTAGGAAGAAGCAAGAATTGAGTCTGACATGGACTTCCACTGCTTAGGGATCTGTCTATATCAATGGAAGCAAAGACTGGGGAGTTTTTGGAGCCCCCACATTTTTTTTTATTTAATTGTTATTATTCTTGTTGGAATAGCTAATGTTCATGCTCAGAGAAATTCTGATTCATTTCAGACCTTGCAGTCACTCTGGATTATTGACCAGGTTCGTGTCACCAGAGTAATGAAGAATATTTATTTTTATGTGTGATGTGGCTCCTCAGGACCATTCAGATCTTGTTCAGTTACTAGCTGTTGTAACCTCATTAAGTCACTTAAATTCTCAGAGTCTCATTTTCCTTATCTGGTAGGTTACAGTAAAGATTGCAAAATTATTACAGTATCTGTTACTTAAATTCTTAATAAATGATAGATATTATCATGAAATCTAGATTGCAAACTTTTAAAGGGCATTGTATTATGTTTTCTCTATAAAGTTCAGATATTATAATTTTCTTTTCTTTTTTTTTTTTTGTACTGGGAATTGAATCCAGGGGTATTTAACTACTGAGCAATATCCCCAGCCCCCTCTTTTGTTAAAGAATTATATATATATATATATATATATATATATATATATATATATATATTAGTTGTAGATGCACACAATACATTTATTTTTTTTAATGTGGTCTTGAAGATGGAACCCCATGCCTCACACGTGCAAGGCATGCACTTTACCAAACTTTACCTACCACTGAGTTACAACCCAGGCCCCAGCCCACTTTTAAATTTTTTTTTATTTTAAGACAGAATTTCACTAAGTTGCTTAGGTCCTTACTAAGTTGCTGAGGCTGGCTTTGAACTCATGATGCTCCTGCCTCAGCCTCCTGAGCTGCTGAGATTGCAGGCATATGCCACTGTGCCCAGCCAGATGTTTATAATGTTCTAAACATTTGTGTGATGGTGCTCAACAGAGATAATACAATGCCAACTTTACAAATGACAGGGAACACAAGAACAAAGTCTTTCATCAATTTGTCAGAAATAGAGTCTATGACCATGTTACTGAGCAAGGTGACAGGTCCACCACAGCCGGTGGTTTAAAGCTTGGATCCTAGAGTCAGATTACTGGGTTTGAACTGAGGCTTTAACCCTGCTGGCTGAGTTCTTGGTCAAGTTACTTAATCTCTCTTCACTCAGTTTCTTTATCTAAAAACGGAGCATGTTCATTGCATAAATAAAATAATAATGAATAGATGGTCCTTAGCCAGAGCCCCATACATTCTAAAGGTTCAATTAAGGATTGCTATTATTATTATTGGCTTCATTAGCATTGTTCTGACTCATGCACCAACTTCTAGGGGAAGTGACAGTGGCCAGTAGGTTAGATGCAATATAAACGAGGTGACTCAAATTGGGAAGAAGTGCAGCTTGTCTAGGAAAGAAGTACAGATGGAGCCAAGGACAACAGCCTCTGGAAACAGACCACATTCACTGCCCCGTGGAGACAGCACATCCTGTTGTCACTCTTGGGCATTCAAAAATCCCCAACTCATTAGAAGTTGACCAGCCTTTATTTACTCAACATTGTGTTAGGTAGCTGTAGAAGTCTTAAAGGAAGCAAAAGGTGGAAACTTTGAGGAACTTACGGTCTGGGTGAGTAGAGGAGTCTTTGGGAAGAAGGATACTGATGTTACATCTTTAAGTGCCAACCTGTGTAGTTCAGCCTGTTCTTTTAGTAGGAACTACAACAGGGAAGAGAGTGATATTGTCCTTTTTGGTCTATTCTTTCTGAAGGGGAATAATTCCATTAGCATTCACATCTTCAAATACAATTTAGAGTGGGAGTTTCTCTTCTACTAACATAAAAGCCAAACTTTTAATCCTGTTTTTTCAGCAATGATACAGAATGCAACAAATATGCAAAGAATGAGGAAATGGATTATCCAGGAAAAAGTGTAGGAGTTTAAAAAAAATGATGTCTTTACCACATTCTTTTCCAATTTGAATCAACAAGGGCTTACTGAGCAGCCCTCTGTAACAGGTACTGTGCTAGTAGACCCATGAAATAGAGAAGGAGGAAGATACGGTCCTGTCCCCAAGGGCTGATTCACATTCTGTTGGCCATGTTGGACTATAAAGATATGTATTATAAAGGAATAATATCTATACTAGAATTATAGATATATAAATTATAAAGGAATATATATATCTAAGACCTTTTTTTCCCTATGTTCATATTAAGAAATTATCTGAAATGGCGATAATGAGTAGATAAGAGGGCATAAGAAGAAAGGAAGACAAAGGTGTACTATTACATGAAAACTACTCTTGAGGCCCTTTAACTACTTGAAGTGACAGATGTAACTGGAAAGTTTCAGTATTTTAGGTGAGGAGCCTAGGCAGGGGATGCCCAGGTATAAAGCACACACAGTATAACAGTGACTTAAGCAAATAGGCGTTTGTTTTCTCATATGAAAAGGGAATTGGTGACAGGAAGTCACTGACTGGTTCAGATATTCACCTCCTTTCTGTTTTTTGCTTTGCTATGATTTTGTCCTCAAAGTTGTCTTTTCATAGTCAAGGGATGGCTGGCGGAGCTCCAAACATTAGATCCATGTTTAAGGCAGCAAGAATGGGGAAAGACTCGACTATTTCCTTTATCCTCAGTGTAAAGCCCTTCCAGAAACTGACAGACTTTGAGCAGATTTCTAGTGGTTAAGTCAGGATTATACCAGATAGCCACCTATGGCTGCAAGAAAAGCTAAGAAAACAATAATCTCACTTCTATAATAGATGTGAGAGAAGAGAAGGGGGTTAGAAATAAGCAATGGGCAAACTAACCTATCATTTCTTCCACAAAAGCTAGCAAGTGAGAGAAGATGAGGACCTGAGAAGACAGTGGTAACAAAGGAGGAATGGCTATTATTGCCATGAGCAGAAACTGAAAATTCAAAAATTCTGAGCAGTGGATCTAGCTCTCCTAGATGTGGGGTTAGGTGTAATCCCAGGGGATGCTCAGCAAGGAATAGGGTTAAGTTCAAAACTGAAGGGAAGGCTCAGGGGGAGTGATATATTTGAGGGTTATTAGAATGTAGGTGGGAAACATGGCCATTAGAAGAATCAAGACACCCAAAGTCATCATGGAGGAAGAAGAGTAGCAGGCTTATGGCAATGCCACGTTTTTAGACAATACAGGCAGAAGATAAGAAACTCACAGGAGATATCACAGAGAAATAGAGAGGTCAAGGAACTAGAGAATGTCTAGAAATGAGTAATCAGTAGCGTCGCAAATACCAAAAAGGTCCTATAAGGTAAGGACCAAAAAGAGCCTAGGAGATTGGTCTTACGACTTCCCTGCTGGTCTATCACTGATCTCACTACTCTGCCTGAGCCCTCTGTTGATGGATGTAGAAAGGTTCTTTGTGCATTAGAGTGAAGGAGGACATACAGCAAGTATAGTTCCTTTTCAATAGAGGTTCTTGAAAGTAAAAGACACAAAACTGGGGCAATAAGAAAGTAAGTTGTGTTAGTCAGCTTTTCGTCACCGTGACCAAAATACCTGACAAGAACAATTTAAGAGTTGTAAGTTTATTTTGGCTAATGGTTTCAGAATTCCAGTCCATGGTGGATTGACTCCATTCCTTTGGTCCCCAAAGTAAGGCATAAGGGCATGGCAGAAGAAAACTATTTAGCTCCCGATAGCCAAGAAGAAAAGAGAGAGAACTAGAAACCAGGGAGACAAGATATGATCCCCAAGGGCAGGCCCCCCAGACCCCTACTTCCTTCAGCCACACCTCACCTGCCTTCTAGTTAATCCATTCAGATTATTAATCTATTATATGGATCACACCATTGATTAGGTATGACAGTCATCATCTAATCGTTTCACCTCCTGCATTAACCTAGGCACTTTTACAGGACACTTTGAATCCAAACCATAACACAGGGAAATTTATTTTTGTTTTTATGGGTAACACTGGAATGTATGTAAAAGCAGAGGGGAAGGGCCAGAAAAAAGGGAAAGGTTGAAGGTACAGGACATTGTATCACTGAGAAGGGGAAAGGTGTACAGGAGCCCCTTAGCCATGGTTTCAGTCACCCATGGCCAACCACAGTCTGAAAATATTAAGTGGAACACTCCAGAAATCAACAATTCATAGGTTTTAAGTAACTTTTATCAAGACATATTGTCATAAATATTCTATTTTATAATTGTTGTTAGTATCTTACTTATGTCTACTTTATATATGGAGCTTTATCATAGGAATGTATGTACAGGAAAAATGATAGCATATACAGAGTTCCATACCACCCACAGCTTCAGGCATCTGTGGTACATATCCTGCAGATAAGGAGACGGGATGTACTGTAATTATGATTGGCTTTGACCAATATTAGTTCATCTGCCAGCACTGAGGGAGGAGCCCACCATTTTGGGGCTTATTCACCAAAACAAAATGGAATTTCTGAAACCAGGAAATAAAAGAGGATGACTATGTTGGAAAAAAAAAAAAATCCCAAAGTGTCTGCCATACTAACCTTCTTTGTACTTAGAAATGCCGTGGCAAATTTACATAGTCAGTGATTCATATCAAATGATTGGAAGGTTCAGAGTCTTTTCATATTGTACATTTTAATTCAAATACTTTCTTACTCCATGGTTTTTCATAGGCCTAACATAATTTCAATTAAGCCTGAATCTGAAAAGACACTAATTTTCTCAACTCTATTTTTTCCACATGCAAGCTCACCCACCCTGGAATTTAATGGATAGTAAAGTTATGCGAAGAATTCCTGTGTGCAATGAGAACTGGGACATTTTCCACTAAGCGCACCTCCAATACAAACACATACACACACTGGTCAATGCTATACATAGAACTTGCTCTTGAATACCTACATCTATTTGCCACACTGTGGAGTTTCATTCTCTTGATTAAAATAACAGGAAGTATCATCATTCTTGAAGCTTTGGTATTTGCAAAGAAATGTAACCACAAAATATATTTATAGTTGTAAGTATATTTATAACTGTGAAGACTCTTTTGAGGTCTATTGGCAAGGCATCTGGTACCATCCTGGCTTAGGATGGAAAGTCCTACATTGAAATAGTCATGCTTCCCAAGCAATGCTTGGTCTACTGGGAGGACCCAATCCAAGAGAGCTAAAAACTTCTAGAGAAGTCCTCTATAACCTCCAGTTTGAAAGGGGCCTCTGCCTCTTCAGCAAGGCTGGCAGGTCATGGAAATTCTACTCTTGAAAAGGGAGCTGTGGACACAAGAGAAGTATTTCTTCAGTATTTACTTTGACCAGTGAAATAGCTATAACAATTTTTTTTCTTTTCCCCAAGACACAAAGTGACATTTTAAAGGAGAAATTACTCTGTTGGTGCCACTGAGTCGTTTAAAAATAATATTAGAATAAAAGCTCAAAGGAATGTCTGCTTAAGCACAGCTGCCTAAAGCCTCATATTTCAAAAATTCAGCCACTTTATGCAGACAGGGAAACAAGACTGCTCATTTCAGCCTCTTCTCTATTAGATCCACTTCTTAGTACTCAGCATTAGATTCAGAACTAGTGACACCCTTTCGGTTCAAGTGTTTTTTTGTGGCCTGTTTTGCTATTAAATGCATGCTGCAGCTTTCTTTCTTTTTTCATGTTTATGCTCTTTTTCCAACCAAATCATGGGCTCTTTAAGGTCAAGGGCCAGGTCTTGCACCCCTTATTTCTTGCAGAATTGTACTGGTTAAGGCAAACTTGCAGGAAATAGTTGTTGAATGGGTGAATGAATGAAAGAAAGACAAAAACTGAAAAGCAGTGGTAGGTGAGTTGCTAGGCAGCCTGGTAAAGAGGATTATGAGAGTCAGGTCAGATTAGCAGGAAAGGTGGTAGAAGGAAAAGAATGCTGTGTTTTGAGCCAGCAAATTCAGGTCCTAGTCCCAGGCTGGCTTGCTTGCCTTCACTTATTTGACAAATTTCTTAAACTTCTGATAAGCCAGGCATGAACCAGGCAAACATTGTGGCAGGCATCGAATAAGACAAAATCCCTGCCTTTGGGGTGCACTGGTGGTGTTAAGGGGGAGCAGAGGAGATCAGGGTTTCTAGGAGATATGTGTGACAGGAGACATGAACATGCCAGACACTGGGCACAATGGGAGCAAGAAGAGGCTTTTATATCAGACTGTAGTTTCCGGGAAAGCTTCCTGAATGAAGCGAGTTTTGATTCAAGTCTTGAAGGATGAGTGGGTGTTGGTTTAAGGCTGACTGGGAAATATGACTTCAGGTAAAGGAACTAGTACATGAGGATATTCTCCAACATAGAACTGTGTGTTGTATTTCAGAGCTAAAGTCTCAGCTGAAGGATGGCCATGGCAAAAGACAAATTTACAGAGGTTGACTACAGCTACTTTGCAAAGGGCCTTGTGGCAATGTAATTTAGTGCCTAAGGGGAGAAATTAAAGATCAGACAGAAATGGGTTCAAATCTCATTTCCGGAATATACCAGCCCTGTAACAATAACTGATTTGTTTAACCTATTAGAGGTTTTCTTAAAACAGTGTTTAGATGTTTCAGTTATCTACTGCTGTGTAACAATTGTCCCCAAATGTAGTGGCTTAAAAAAACATATATTTATAATTCTCACAGTTTCTATGTTGTTGGGAATCTGGACTCAGCTTAGTTGGATCCTTTCCTTCAGAGTCTCTCACATGTTGCAGTCAGAGTCAGGCAAGGCTGAAATGTCATCTCAAGACTCTATTGGGGAAGAACCTGCTTCCAGCCCACTTACATGGTTATTGGCAGAATTTAGTTCCTTGCTGGCTGGTGACCAGAGGTTGCCCTAGGTTCCTGGCTATGAGTAGCCCCAGGCATAACAGTTGGCTTTCTCAAAAGTCAGTGTCAGAGATTCTGCTAACCATACAGAATAGTCTTATGTGGCGTAATCCTTGAAGTGACTTCTCATCACTGTTGCTACATTCTATTGGTCAGAAGTCACAAGGTTGGCACATACTACAAGGGCGGGGCTTATACAAGGGCTCTAGCACCAGGAAATTGGGATTTGGGGGAGACTATCTTGGAGTTCATCTTGGAGTCCCACTTGCCTCATTAGTTCAGTGCCTCCAATCAGTACTAGGTATTGTTATTGTTATTATGCCGAACTGAGGATTAGGAAAAACTTCAGGGCGCCAAGGGAGGAATTTGTAACTTCGGATGACATTGCACAAGTCATCTCATGTTTTGTCTTCAATAGAATGAAGATTCTTGACCTGGAAAAATGAGAAAATGTATGTGCAAGTATAAATGCGTTTGTGTCAGGAGCAAATATATAACTTTGAGGAAGCAAACTGCTTTGGATCAGTTTTCCACTTTATTTTGATTCTGTGAATCTCACAGTCTGGTGTCTTCAAGGTTTTTAGTGTTTGACCCTGTGGGTCCAGAAGAATTCGCATAGCTGGAATAAACACCTACAAAGAGAAATCTGTCTTTGGAGAGTCCCTTAAGGCATTTCCAAGCCTTTGCTTCTTTCTATTAAAATACCTTTGTTTCTAAGAATTCCATGGGGGATCTGAGAGAGAAAACAGACTATCTGGAAAATTTCAAGCTCTGGATAATAAAAATGGTAATAAAATCTCTTCCAGCTCCTGAGGCTTCGCAAAGGTGATGTTTATGGTGCTTGGGGTTCTCTCACACCCGCGCAGCTGCTTTCCAGGTTATGTGGTTTCCAGTCCTGCAGATCAGCTCGGGTTACCGATTCCCTGGCCGCCCGCGCGGCAGCTCGGATGGTCGCAAACCGCAGGCTGAAGACCAAGTCTTCCGACCCCAGCGCCTCACTCCTTCTGGCCCGGTGCCTTATCCCTCGCCCCAAACGAAGCGCATCACACACTTGAATCCAGGGTCTTCCCTGGTGCGGTTATTGCCCGGCGAAGGTAAACAGTGCCAACTGGTCACACGGGCATTTCGGAGGGTGGAGGAGTTCTCCCCAGCTGTCCGCCCTGCGGAGGAGGGCGGAACCGAACTTGGGAGTCAGTTCCCTGAGCTTGTACAAAGGCGGACGTCTCCTCAGGGCATCTCTGGGTGGGACGAAGTGGAGAAGGAGGAAGCGACATTGCCACTTTGCCTCTTTCGGAGGGCCTGGCCTTAAGGGCAAGGGGCGCCAGGGAACCCCAGGCAGGACGCAAACCTCCTAGCGTAACCCCACCACCCATCCTTGCTCTGCCAGTCCGGCGCGGGAACGTTGCGCCAGCCAGCAGCTGCGCACGCCGCCGGGGGTCCCCTCCTTCGCGCTTAGATCATCTCCTGTAGCGTTTGCTGTCCTGGGTCCTCTTAGGCCATTTGGTCCCAGGGGCGGGGTAGGCCGGGGCCGAGGGGCAGCCCCGACCGGAGGGCGGGTGTGACCCCAGGAGCTCTCGGGGAGCGGAGGAGGAGGAAAAACGAGCAGCCCCGAACAGCCCTGGCCGGGGTTTTTACCTCGCCAGCCCCGCCGCTCCCGAGACCGCAGCCTTAGAAAATTTAATGAGAACCAGATGTAGTGGCCGCTGCCGAACTTTCTCAGAGCGGGTGATTGGTCCCAGGCTGACAGCCTCAGCCAATGGATGCGCTGGGCGGGACTGCAGTCCCTCCCCTCCGGGGCGTCTGTGGGGATCCAGGTTCGAGGCTGGCTGCTGGTGGACCCGCAGGCAGGCCGGACGCTCTGTACCACGGGACAGCCCACTGGCGGAGGGAGCATGCCGGGGGACCAGGCGGCCAGGCGGCCTTCGCTGCCATCGCCATCGCCGCTGCTGCTGCTTCTGGTGCTGCTGCTTTCGCGAGCCGCGGCGCTGAACCCTGGAGAGCTCTTCCCCTATGGGGAATCGTGGGGAGACCAGCTCCTGCAGGAAGGCGACGACGAAAGCTCAGCCGCGGTGAAACTGGAGATTCCCCTGCGCTTTTACGATGTCCAGTTCAACAACCTCTATGTAAGTTCAGCCCGCTCCTGGTGCGCGACTCGGGCACATTTCTCTAGGTTCTTCGCAGGAGTTAATGTTGTGGCCATCCCACCGTGACCCTTTGGAAGGAAGGAAATAGTCCACACTCTCGGCTCTCTCTCAGGGGACGCGGCTTCGGAGCGATGCCGCTGCCTGACTCCTGCAGTGGTAAAGAATTACCCGGAGAGGAAGAGTGAGAATTGTTCGCAGCCACGTAGCGTACCGGGCAGAAAAGAAGGTGGGGTTGCCCAGGCGATCAGAGAGGTTTGCAGTAGGACAGTGAGGAGGCTGTGCACTTCTGCAGAGCTGGGGTGTTCCCTCCTCGATCTCGAGTCTTTCTCCCCAGGGACATGGAGCTATAGGGTTGTTTGGGGAGTGAGAAGATGGACGAGCCCTAGGGCGCCTAGACCTATTGCACGCGTCGTGGAGTGGGGTTAGGGATGGGATCGCGGCTGTAGTTGTCCTAGTAGCCCTGCAGCCAGACTCCCTCCTGTTAGGAAGGAGAGGCTTCTTTCCCTCAGCAGGACCCTTCCCTCCCTGCAGGATTGGGTGAGCGCGCGACTGGAGATGGGCGGCCTCCCCTTTGCTTGATCATCAGAGTCTCTCTCTCTCTCTCTCTCTCTCTCTCTCTCTCTCTCTCTCTCTCTCTCTCTCTCTCTCTCTCTCTCTCTCTCTCCTTCTCATCACCCAGGTGGGCACAAACGGCATCATCTCCACCCAGGACTTCCCCAGGGAGACCCAATATGTGGACGATGATTTCCCCACAGACTTCCCAGCCATCGCCCCCTTCCTGGCTGATATCGACACGAGTCGCGGAAGGGGCCGGATCCTGTACCGCCAGGACACCTCCCCCGCAGTGCTGGGCCTGGCAACCCGTTACGTGCGCACAGGCTTCCCGAGCTCAGCTGCCAGCTTCACTCCCACCCACGCCTTCGTGGCCACCTGGGAGCAGGTGGGAGCTTATGAGGAGGTCAAGCGTGGGGTTCCGCCCTCTGAGGAGGTAAGTGACGGGCGATGCTCCCCAGCTGAGTGAATCCAGGGATGGACTTGAATTTTAACGGGAACCCGGGGACTGGCTCCTAGTTTCTTCTGACTTTGCCCGTGTACCAAACTTGATGGTTCCTTTGGTGGCCCCATAACCGAAGTGGTTTGGAAGAGTGGCTTCAGAGGTGTCCTTTGATGTCTTCTGAGGCTCATTCAGATCTGGTCATGTTAGCAAGGAAAACTGCTTAGTGCAGATGCCAGAGGTCCTGGGAATAGGCAGTTTACTGCTTATTTGTTTATTTTTAGGATCACCTCTAAGTATTTCTAATTATGTGTTCACTAAAGGAAAAATCAGAAAGTCAGGAAATTTAAAAAAACACTAATTTTCCTACTAGTATTAAACATTTTTGTATGGACATTTTCCAGAGTTTTTTTCTTTACACATACATAATTGCTGTTTATTAACAATAGTGGATTCACACTGTATGTACTTCTACATAACTTGTTTTTTCACCAAATATTGTATTCCAAATATGTTTTGACGTTAATAACTATATTTCTATAACATTAAGCATGATGACTGGGTAATATTCCACTCAATGTGTTTACCATAATTTATTTAACCAGTATTCCCAGTGGTCATTAAGGTTGTTTCCATCATTATAAGTACTACTTGTGAGGCACTTTTCAAAAAGTTACATCTTTGCACATCTTCTTAGCTGACATTCCAGAAATCACAATTGGTAGGCAATTGCTTTTTCTAAGGTACTTGAAAGCTTTTGCCAAATTGCCCTCCAGATACCAGTTTACCTATATTCCTTAGTTTATAGGAGACTGTCCACAATGTGTTTTACAGTCTTTCCCTGGAGAGAGCAAAGCAATCCAGGCTACAGTTTTTGATCCCAGGAGCAAGATTTGAAGTACTCCAAATGGACAATGGGTAGAGCCAGGGCAGTTTGGTAAATGGCAAATTCCCTCATTCTTGGGAGTAGGTAAGGATTTCCTTTTATGCAATTAGACCTAAATATAAAATGTGGTGCTTCAAGGGCAAAAATATTACTTATTTTAACTCATTAAAGTGTTTCTTAACTATAGAAAGATAGCATATATCCTCCCTAAGAGGTTAAGAAGGTAGCTCAAGATGGTGGCTGTTCTTGCTCTGTGGTTAGAGTAAGAGGACTATTTTCTATAACTTATACTAAGCAAAAACTCTTTTAAAGTGAAAAAAAATTATGTTTAGGGTTTTCTTTTTGCCGTTCAGTTTTTTGGTCAAGTAAAATTAGTTTTATTTATTGAACAACTTTTTAAATGCATGGTTGTGACATCTCAGTTATCTCAACAGAATATCTTCAGTTGAAACAAACATTGTGCACCTTCTTTATGCACACCACTGGGCTGGGTAGAGGGTTGGAGAGGACATAAAGAAAAATATGGCTAGGCTCTACCATTACGTTTCATTCATTCATTTTTGTTTATAAGTTAGAAAATTGATTCAAAATTGTTATCACATGCCAATAATAGAAATTTGAAAAACAGAAAATAAAAAAACATTATTTATAATTCTAATAATTAGTGGCCACCAATGCTTACACTTTATTATATTCTTATAATCTTTAAAAAAACTTATATCTTAAGTGTGATATTTTTTACTTGTGTGTTTAAATCACTTATATTTAAACATAGTTGAGATTTATTTATCCAATAAACCATTTCTGTACACTTACTATTGGGTCATTATTAGGGTAGATACTGT
The DNA here is from genome assembly GCF_047511675.1 of Marmota flaviventris. Lineage (NCBI taxonomy): Eukaryota > Metazoa > Chordata > Mammalia > Rodentia > Sciuridae > Marmota > Marmota flaviventris. The sequence continues at coordinate 62,790,888 of NC_092499.1, read as the reverse complement.
GAAAGGACATACTCTTGCCACGAAGGATCTCATAGTTTGGTAGGAACATGGATTTTTTTGAATATGATAGGTATGGTGTCTTGACTTAAAGAGCCTACCCCTAACCCTTCCTGTGTAGGGGGAAACCATCTGTGTGGGTTTTTTTTTTTTTTTAAATCTGTGTGGGGGTTTAGTGAAAAGGTATCTTTGTATCTGAGTTGAGTAGAGTAGATCATTCACTATAGAAGGTATAGCATGTGTCACCCATGTGCCTTAAATTATAACATGCTGAGGGCATTGCAGGTTGTGCCTTGTTACTGAAGAGGAAGGGTGATGAGATACAAAGTTTTTAGAAAGGTCACATATTCCTTTGGGAGGAGTTTGGATTTTTTTTTTTTTTCTGGGCAGTGGGCTGCCTTTGAAGGATTTTAACAGGGGAGGGGCGGTTTGAGATGTTTTTGCTTTGTTGTTTTTAAAGAGAGATAATTTTGATGGTATTGAGAAGGTTAGGGCACAAAGGAGACTGACTGCTTAGACAATTATTAAACATGTTATTGATTCAAGCTATTTTGTTAAATTCTTCCAAAAATATTTTATCATACTATCTTCCCATCACAATCCTACAGGATAAGTACAAGAATTACTGTTTGCATTTCACAGATAATGGCAAATAGAAGATAAAGTGATCATCCAGGATGATTGCAGAGGACACTTTTGATGCCAATATCACTTCCAAATTTGAATTGCAGTACTCAGAAGAGAATCCAGTTATATGTGTGTCTTATTTTTTCAGTAGAGAAAAGAAAGACAAAGTTGAGTCTAAGTAAATTAGAGAGAAGAGCAATTGCATGACAACTGGGTTTATGAAATCCTGCTACAGCTTTTGGATCCCAATTGTACTGGGACTTCTTTGAAATAAAAGTTACCAAACAGATGAGATGACTTAGTTAATTACCTTTCTCAATTTCATCTGTAGCAGGGGTGTGCTACTTCTTTTATCAAATTTCCAGGGTAGTTGTGAAGTCAATGACAACATAAAAACATTTGGGAAAAAAAGAATGGTTTTGAAAGGTTAGCCAGTCAGTGACTTTGGAAGTAGTGACCCAGATTCAGACTAAATTTCCTAACCTGTAAAATGGGGTAGCAATGCCTCCTACTGTACAGGACTGTTGTGAGAATGAACCGAGGTGACATTTTTACGTAAAGCTATTGTAGTCCCTTGACCTAGTATCAGCCAAACTATGTTTCCCTATGTTGACTTGATAAGACCAGATTCTACTTCTTTTGTTCCTTTCTCTCGTAAAGATGTTGTGATACAGGTCCTTTGTGTAAGCATTCTTTAACTAGAGGGTTTTCTGAATAATGTCTTTTCTTGTTCTTTTTTGTTTGTTTGTTCCTTTTATGGAGGGAAGTTAGTTTAGGGAAAGGTTTGTAGATTCTATTGCTCTTTAACATTTCTAGTTAAAATCATTCTTTAGACATTTTCATATACTAAATTGGCTTCAGAATTTGTTTCCTTTAGAAAGATGAGGATTCTGTTAGGACAGAGTGTGTTTTTTCAATTACCCACGTTGAAGAGTCTTCTGAATACTTTAAAGAGCCCTGGGACTTGAATTCTTGCTTTAATAGTTTTCTGGAGATAGATTTTGGCAACCATTAAACTACTTTGCTTGAAGGATTGTGTGAATCTTATGTGGATTTCTTGAATCTTGGCATACCCTAAGATAATATTGCAGAATCACTGGAAACTTGAATATATCAGAGGAATGGCATCTTTACCACTTAAAACAGTCAAGTTGGTGCCCTTTCTCTCCATTGATATTCCCATTGGGTATGACAGGAAGCTGTACCTGATGTTGCAGGAATGTCAAGGTGTAATTACATCAGGAAAAAAATGTGAACAAATAGTGTTTATCAATTCAATTAATCTGAGATTGTTTTAAACCTTCATGTAGGTAATTCACAAAGAAGTCATGGTGTTGACTTTCAAAGAACTTGTGGGAGACACAAGAGTAGTGTTTACTTTAGCTATGTGTGTGTTTTTGTTTGTTTGTTTGCAGGGGGAGGAGCATTGTGGGGTGGTCACTTTTAAGGGCTTATAGAGAACTAGGTTATACAGATCTGTGTAGTGTGGGATGTTTTTGTTGACCTAGAATTTCAGTTGTGTTAAAAGTACTTGAGAGAATGAATATTGAGAATGAAGTAGCAGGAGGGGTTGGTCTGAGTTGGGGCATGTCCTGAGAGAAGACTGAGAGGGCTGAGGCTGGAGAAATGGATGAGGGAGTAGTGGGACAGTGACATAAGAGTGAGTAGGAGGTTGCCCAGTGAAGGCCTCCATGTGGAGAGGGGGCATGTTGACTTGATGCAAAGGATGAAAATCACTGACCAAGAAAATTGGACTTGGCTGTAGCTTTTTGACTTCTAAAACAGGGTTCAGAAGAGGGAGGTCTACAGATTATCAGGGCAAATTTAACCTGAGTCTAAGATATAGGTATAAAGACAAAATTGAGACACATGTGGAAACTGGTTTAAAAAAATACCGAAGTTTTGCTCAAACCCAAGTGTCAGGAAAGATGCAATATTAGGGATGTGACTGCATTGAGCATTTATCTTTGAATTTGGGGCAAGTTCTGTAGGATTTAGTGCAGAAAAATGAACAGGGGAAATCACGTATGTGATGGTGTTCTACAGATGAGGAAATGAAGAATTACACCAAGGAATAGAGGTTGGTGTTCCCATTGAACTCAGGAGGCCACAAGTCAGTGATCCTACAACTCTAGAGAGCATGTGTCCCTAGGAAGACAGGAAGAACTCTGTGACCCCTGAAGGCAGTCATCCTACTCCACTTTCATTTTTATTTTGGTAAGACTCTAGAGGCAAACCCCTTGGGGAGAGGGACTTTTTGTCAGATGTCTGTAATTAATTAAATGAATTACAAGCATTGGAAATCCTTAGAGGGGGCATGTTTTGTATCCATCAGCCTATGTCTGCCTAGTGTCACATCAGTATGGAGTGGTGATGTCATGCACCTGGAAGGGGAAAGGCAGACTCCTCTCTGGTTTCTGCTCAGAGTTCTGGCCTTTGTCTCTCTGATATCAGGATGGTGGAAACCTTGAAGCTCTGCAGCCACTAGCCTGAACCTGTGTACTGCTTCTTTCCCTTTAGAGGCCCCTCTCTCCTCTCTGGGATCCTGGGGAAGTTGAGAACCAGTGACCCTTGTGTAGGGTTTGGCAGCCCATCTGAGGGTTTGCCTTCAGAATCCAAACATGTGGGGCTCTTGCAAAGGCTTGTATCTGGAAATTCAAGGACCTTTCTGGTTTGGAAGCCAGTCAAGGAGTGCTTGGGAGGAGGAGCCCTTCAGGACAGCGTCAAGTGGGCTCTTTAGCAATTAGATGTAGAATTTTGTAGAAGTGTCGGAGAACTTTACAAGTCATCCTTTGGTGTGTGAGTTGTTTTTAAACAGCCAAACTCTTCTGGAGTGTACTTAGAATTTTGTAGAACTGATGGAGAACTTTACAAGTCAGTATTTGGTGAGTGGGTGGTTTTTAAACAGCCAAACTCTTTTGGAGTGTACTTTGGTCTCATAAATTCTATTGAAAGGAAGTTGTTTTCTTCCTTTGATATTTGCCTGTTTCAGAGGAGACAAAGAAATTAAACATTTGCCACCTGTAATGAATACTTGTCTCAAAGAAGGCATATGAAAGATGTTGAACACATCTTGATCAGAACGGGGCTGTTGGGTGAGTGACTGAGAGAATGAATGAAATGCTAACTACCCAGACCCCACGGGGAAAAGCCAGACCCCCCTCTCAGCTTTGTTTATTTTTCCATATCCCTCCTCCCAGTCCCTGCAACTCCTCACAATCTTACACTGCCTTATCTTTCAGAATTTCTCTAAACTTAGAACCGGATTCTCCCCTATCTTGTACCTTGATTGTGGGCAATCCACAGCAGGAGCTTTTAAAGTGTAGCTTTCTAAAATGGGGTTCTTTCTCTTTCCCCAATGACTTCTCTTTTCCAAATTGAACTTTATTCATTCTGACCGAAATAAAACTCTGAAGTGATAGAATACACATTAATTGATGATTAAGTATATATTATGCATAGACAAGGGGGCAGAATACCTTGGTTTACATTTGGCAGAAGTCGAGGCTTCTGATCTGTGAAAGATTCTAGAAAACATTCCTTGCCTTTTGTTTTAGGAACAGTCAAGTTTTGCTGAAGAAACAATCAACAGCCACAACAATAACAAATATATCGGCTCCCCTGTCTATTAAGGGGAATAAGGTTAAGAGGGTTTGTAGATGCAGAGGAAGAAGGTTGGGGATGGGGGGAGGGGGGACCAGCAAGGATTTTTTTCAGTTAGAGAACTACAAGAAAGTTTACATAGTATTTGTGTGTGTGTGGTGCTGGGATTTAGACTCAGGGCTTTGCCATGCTAGGAAAGCACTCTACAATGAGCTACATCCCCAGCCCTTTTAAAAATTTTATTTTAAGACAGGGTCTTTATAAGTTGTCCAGGATGGCCTCAAACTTGCCATCCTCCTACTTCAGCCTCCTCAGAGCAGATGGGATTACAGGAGTATGTGCTGTCATGGCTCCTGCAATAGTTTTTTTTTTTTTTTAAGCATGCTAATGCCTGCATTTCTTTGTCCTATCTGCAAAACCTCAAAACTACTTTGAAATTAAATATTGAAGGGAAAAATTAGCATTAGAAAAGATCTAGAACAAGATGGGAGAGGACCCAGGACAGACCCAAAGCAAGACACATTCTTTCCTCTCTATTGTTTTCAGTTAAGTGTGAGGTTCTTCTCTGTGCCTAGCAAAATGAGAAAGTAATAATTTGTGCCAGTAAATGTTTCTATGAATCACCTTATTTATGAGGGAAGTGGTTTTTAAAAAAAATACCAATACAGTTCCTTACTAGATTATAAAATGAGTGTGTGATCTAGTGAGAGAGGTAGTCTTGCAGCCCTAAGTATAGCATTTTTAAAAGATAATCCAGGACCATTAACTGATCTTTTAGAAGGGTGGTGGGCAGATAGCTGGATAAAGGTAAAGGTGAAAAATGTCTTATTGAAATAAGAGTAAACTGAACATCAAACAGTGATTCTGTAGTCAGCTGGGTACTGAGTTTGTGGCTAATTTAGGCTCCTGGTCTCTCTCTCTCTCTCTCTCTAGTCTGCTTTGACTCCTGTGGTATTTATTAACATTCACAGGCTGCCTCTGTGATGCCTCCCCACCCCGCCCAGTCTTAGGCTCACACCCTCCTCTGTGGCCTCAACCACTCTACCACTCTCCCATAACTGTCCTGCAGTTCCAAACACTGCTGCTTCCCTCTGGGTCTCGCCTAGGCAGAGTCTCCTGTTTTTTGCTCCTTGTGTATTTGGCGCTGAGCATAATATCCAGTGCTTACTAGACACTTGGCCATTTGAATTACTGTAGAAATGAATAAGCAAAGAGGGTTTACAAACATATAAACAGCCAACCAAGCAAAACGAAGTGAATGTGATCTAGAAATACCCACAGAGGTGTCACGGAGGGTGAGAAGTAATTCTAGAGAGAATCACAGAACACTTCCGAGGGGCAGTGTCTGAAGCTTAGGAGGGTTTGTAGATGCAGAGAAACATGAGCAAAGGATAGAAGCACCAAATACATGGTACAAAGGGGGATGACGTAATAGTCCAATGATGGTGCAGCAGAACTGAGGGGAGGTTGGGCCATTACAAATCCCCGTGAATGGGGCGCCAAGGACTGGCCTAGTGGTGCAGGGCATGGGTGGGTTCTGGCTGCCACCACGGACTTGCTGACTGACTTTTGGCACATTTGCTAGCCCCTTGTCTCTTTTGCTCATCTGTGACTTGAGGGTAACTCTGGTGCTGGTGTGGAAGAGAAAAGAGAGTGAAGCCATGAGAGCAGCAAGGAGGCCTTTTGGTCAGCTGGTGCCTAACACAGTGCCTGCCCTCCATGGGCACTTAATAAATACATGAATTCATGAATGAATGATCCAGAGGAGAGATGCTGAGTGCCTGGGGTTATACACTAGGGCAGTGACTGTGGAGATGGACAAGTTAACTTTGCTACTTGCTCTTAGCTCTGAGAGGGGTTTAGATGAGAGATGTTGGAAAACGTAAAAAATTTTTAAGGTTTTTTTTTTCTGTGCCAACTAATATGAATTAATAGAAGACACTTATAATACATGAATGATAGTACTTATAAATTACATTTGTAATTTGAAGAAGGAATTTTAAAGATTATATTTCAAGACAATTTGGGGAAATCCTGAGAAAGGTGAGTGCCTTTCCACCTTGATGTCTTGCCTGCATTCTGTCATTTCCTTCATCTGTTCGTTTAAGGATGTCTCCAATTTCTTTTTCTTTTCTTTTTATTAGCTGAACACTTTCCAGGTGGTTTTGGCATCTGATGACTCCGATTCCTACGCCCTCTTTCTTTATCCGGCCAACGGTCTTCAGTTCTTCGGAACCCGCCCCAAAGAGTCCTACAACGTCCATCTCCAGCTTCCAGCCCGGGTGGGCTTTTGCCGAGGCGAGGCTGATGACCTGAAGCGAGAAGGTTTATATTTCAGCTTGACCAGCACTGAACAGTCTGTGAAAAATCTCTACCAGTAAGTAACATGGAGCTTAAGCCTTTTTCTGTTTGAATATAAAGAATTTAGGACCCAAATCCTAGTGGCTATAGACCATTAAATTACCGTTTGGTGGCTTATAAGAAAGACTATGCATCAAACCCAGGAATTAGATTGGACCCAGGGAGAATCAAGTTCTCCAAGATGTAAAAGTCCTTTATTTTTCCTGCCCTGTTGAGTATAGATACCAGAAACAGAGCAGTGTGTGTGTGTGTGTGTTTGCAGAGCCAAGGAGGTTTGCTATGAAAAACATTGCTCTTGGAACCACATAAAAATATCCAGTAGTATAAACTGCCTAGGTGGAGGGTTTTCAGGTTAATAATTTCACAGGGGAGGATTTAGTCTATTGGACAGATACTGTTAAAAATTAAATTAATATAATTTAGGAAAAAAATAAAACACATTTGTAAATGTTTAGAAGCCTCAGGAATTCTCTATGGCTTTATTACCTGAAGTTACACTAATTGATTTTCCATGGGGTAGCCAGAATTGGACCCATGTCATTGGCTTATTCCACAATTGCAATATTCAGCCCTGACCCGTTTTTTTTTTCAGTCCATTTAGGGGCAGTATGATTTTTATTAACCCTGGTATTTTGAGGGTTTTTTGTTTGTTTTGTTTGTTTGTTTGTTTTTGTCTTTCTTGTATCCCTTTCCTGACTATTGGTCCAGAAACCAGATGGAACACATTGTTTATCTCCTAGCCTCCCTTAACTGTGTCTCAGTTTCATTAAATCATCCCTGGGTATAGGAACACCTTACAGCTATGCATGGCATCTGCTCTGCTTGACTACCAGACCATGGGCACCGCAGTCAGATAAGGTTTCTCAGAGCTGACGTTTATTGAAAGCTTATTATCTGCTAAGTATTGTGCTAAATACTTTCCAGGTGTTATTTTAATTAAAAGTCACCAGAATCGCAGGAAGTAAGTACTACTATTTTCTAAATTTTACAAATAAGCTTAGGGAAGTTAAATCAGTTGCCTGTGATCTCAGAGTTAAGTGGCCAAGCCACAGCCCAAGTGCAGGTCAGGAGTGCTCAATTGCTTACTCTGTTTTATGCTGAGCCCTTGTCTCCTTTCCCATTCTGTGACCCACAGGGGGCATCTTTTGGTTTCTAGCTAGGCTTCTGTATAGTCTGGACTCTGGGGCAAACTTAGCTCCTTGTTCTCTCTCTGCTCCCCTCCCCTCTCCATCCTCCTCTTTTATTCAGGAGCATGTGTTCTCTGCTCCTCAGATATTATGAAAATGCTCACAGTGAGCCAAACACTTGCAGTATACAGATTTTTTAAGAGCCAGGCCCTGCACACCAATGACTTGTGCTCTGGTAATGTAGACAAATAGGTCAATCCAATCACAGAGTCTGGAGTAAGGGCTGACATCTACACAGGGCCCAGGAGCAGTGGGACCATAAAGCCCATGGGGAAAAAAGCAGTTGTGTCCCCCACCAGACTCCTGAAGGCCCTGGGATCTAACACTATACATGTGTGCAACAAGCACACAGCACTGCCACTTACCTCTCCAGACTGTCCATGTCTTCATCATTGATACTTTCCATACATCTCTTATTGTCTTGAGAATGGAATAAGAAATGGGGCCAAGGCAGGCTCTGAGGTGCAGTTCTGTAATCCCAGCAACTCAGGAGGCTGAGGCAGAAAGATTGCAGTTTGGGCAACTCAATAAGACCCTATCTCCAAATAAAAATGAAAAGTTCTGGGGATGTAGAGCACCTCAGGGTTCAATCCCCAATATTACTAAGGAGGTGGAGAGAAATTGGGACCAAATGAAGTATGTAAAAAAAAAAATGTACAGAAAATGCAGAACAATGTGAAATAAAAGTAAAAAGTACCCGTGATCACCACTTCAAGTGATAAACAGTGTTAGCTATCCTTCCTGTGTTTGAGGTACATACACAAACTTTTTAAAACACAAATTGTTTGTTCACTTTACATGTGGTATTTTCACATTGGTCACTGTCTCACAGGCACTTTTCAGTCCTATGTCTGTCTATATTATCATTTTGAGACAATAAAGCATTGCATCGTGTATGTTCTGCATTGTCCAACTTGTTGATGAACATTTAACATGTTTTTGAATTAAAGGAAGTGACAAATGACATTTCAGTTCACTCCTAAATACTTTGGTATGCATCACTAAAGAGTAGAGTTATTTTCCTTGTCAATGGAACCTTTCTTTTCCTGAAATTTGTCCTATACTGGTAAATTCAAAGGTCATAAATTAAATAATTCATAATGTTTGTCAGACTCTTCTTTTGCAAACTTAAATGTGAATGTGTACATTTGCATTTTGGTTGATTAAACTTTTCTGTCTTCTGGAAGATAGTAATACTAAGTAGGTAAATCATGCACAGGGTGTGTACTAGGCATTTTGTGTGGTTTTCTCACTTAATCTTTCTAACAACCCAACAAGGAAGGCATTAGCATCCTATTTTGTAGCCTGGTTTTCCCCTCTAGGAAATAATTTCTTTCTATCACTAAGCCTTACAAATGATCTGGGATTTTATGATAAACTCAAAACTAGTTACTTTCCCATCATACACTATGACAAAATCCAGAATCATTATTTATATGTCATTAGAAGGCTATTTTATTTAGCTCTTATCTACCAGTATTTGCGTAGCCCTATCTGAAAGTTTTATAGTTTTCTGTTTCTAAATTCGAGAATAGATTTCAAAGCTGCAACACTTCTAATGTGATGATCAACTTAATATCCTAGACGGCTAGGATTTTCTCGTATCTTCTTTAATTTTCCTTTTTGCTTCTGAACAACACTAATTCTTACGAAAATACTGTTTTTGCATAGAATATTGTTCTAAGGATCACAGTTTTATTTTCTGTGCTCTTCTTTTCCTAGATTTACTACAGCAGCGGCAGCAGCATATACATACACTAACAAATGTGTGCATACGAGCACACACATACGCACACACACACACACACACACACACACAAAAGAGAGAGAATCTCAAATTGTGTTTTAAAATATTTTTACTGTAAAAACCCAGATTAATATGATGAATACCTACCCCCTAAAGCAGAGATCTCTTGCTTTTGCAATTCAATACATTTTAAATATCTTATTCATTATTCACTCCTATTCTTCATTGCTGACTTTGGAGGAAATTCCATAGCATGGGAGAATTTGAGCATGCTATTTTGTACAAACAGCAGAAGAGTCTATAAACTGGTAGATTCAAGCTAGCCAGACTCTTGCTAGCTCAAGTTTCCTCTTAGTTTTAAAAATCTTATGGATAGTTGTTCTCTTCAGAATGTATCATTGACTCTAAAATAATGGATTATTGGGATATTTGGAAAACTGAATAATCATTGATACTTCCCAGTGGAGAAAATGAGTGATCTTTAGATGTTTTTGCAAAGACTTCTCACTTAAGACTCCTTTCATTTTAACAAGCTACATTCTTTTTTTGGTGGGGGGTACCAGGGATTGAACCCAGGGATGCTTAGCCACTGAGCTATATCCCCAGCCCATTTTTGTATTTTATGTAGAGACAGAGTCTTACTGAGTTGCTTAGTCTGGCTTTGAACTCATGATCCTCCTGCCTCAGCCTCCTAAACTGCTGGGATTACAGGAGCGCACCACCTCACCCAGATTGACTAAGCTACATTCTTATTTTCCCCTTAAATTTGTTCTGCATTTGCTCAAAATTTTTTAGACTTTAATGGTTACTGGGGTTTTTTTTTTCAGAAATTTTTATTTGATTCTCCTTTCTCTGTGGATTAGTACATGGGGACAATAATGAAAATGTCTTTTTAACTTTCCTTAGAGTAGTGATAATCCAGGTGCTGACTATCATGATTTAGTTTTATGATATAATATAGATGTTTAAAGCATGGGCTTTAGTGTTAGCACTGAATTTAAGTCCAGGCTCTGGCAGCAATGAGTTATGTGATCCTAAGGATATTAGTGAACCTCTCTGAACCTATTTTTATCTTAGTAAAATTAGGCATGATCACCGTCTTTACCTTGCTGTGTTATGAAGAACGTGAAGCACTTGGCACAGGGCCTGGCACCTAACGAAAGTGTATAGTGGTCATTATTGTTTGAGTGTTTGGTGAAGAAATTGTGAGCATGAATTTTCTTGAGTATGTTACAAGTTTTCAGATTAAGTAGAGTAAGGATAAATTATTCCCACACTCCTTATTTGTTTTTAAATAGTCAGATTTTAGAAAAAATATTTGGATTGTAGAGCAGATTTATAACTTGATGGTCTGTACTCAAAACATAATGTTAAATTAAAGGTAGTTTATATCAAAATTCTAGCATATTCCTTTTACCATGCAAGTCTGCTTTTTTTGCAGGGGGGAGGATACTGGGGATTGAACTCAAGGGCACTCGACCACTGAGTCACATTCCTATCCCTTTTTTGCATTTTACTTAGATACAGGGTCTTACTGAGTTTCTTAGTGTCTCACTTTTTGCTGAGGCTGGCTTTGAACTCTCAGTCCTCCTGCCTCAGCCTTCGGAGCTACTGGGATTACAGGATGCACCCCTATGCCCGAGTGCAAGTTTGCATTTATTTGGTCTTATACATTAGTGAAAACACAAATCTCTTTTTAATCGTCTTTCTGTTTTTAAAAAAATTGCTCAATTTTGTGGGAAGGAGGATGAATGGATATTTTATTTACAATGTGCTTTTCCTTTCTATTTAGACTAAGCAACCTGGGGATTCCTGGAGTGTGGGCTTTTCATATCAGCAGCAGGTCCCCTCTGGACAACATCAGACCTGCAGCGGTTGGAGACCTTTCCACATTCCACTCTTCAGCTTCCCTGGAACATTCCTTCAGCCATGCTGCAGCTCTAGAAAGCGACTATACTGAGGACAATTTGGATTATTATGACGAGAATGAGGAGGAGGTTGAATACCCTCCAAGTGAACCAGAGGAGGCATTGAATGGCCACAGCAGAACTGATGTGTCCCTCCACTCGAAAACTGATCCAGGTCCTTTAGGAGGTGGACTCTCTCCTCCAGATTCTGATCTGGCCTCCCCTTTGCCACACCCAGCACCTAGTGATTGGCCACCCTCTCCTAAAACAGAATCTGCTACCTTAGACCCTCAAACTCAAAACGGAGCATCCCAGGGGGAGGTAGGCACCCCAGATTTGGAAGATCGAGTGGAAACTTTGGACCAGACAGACACCAGAAGCCCAAGTCCACCCGAGGTAGATGGAGAGTCACTGGCTCCTCCCAGGGAAGGCCCACCACCTTATCCTGGAAATAGAGGCATCCAGCCCTACCCAGATGGAGGGGCCATTCCTTCAAAACCCCACATTCCTGCCGCCCATCCTGAAGGAGAAGGCGAAGTTGTTCTTCCTAATTACTCTGTGCCAGGTCACCCTTCACCCCCAAATCGAGGGAGGTACACGGTAGGAGCAGGGGACGACATCAGTTCCAGCACTGAGGGTAAGTGCATCAGAAAAGCAGGCGCTGGGATTTCACTTTTTAAATGCTGGTCTTGGGTAGAGTCGTGATTTTTCTCTCAAGCGAGTAGGTGAAAAGTTTAGCAAGAAGATTGGAACTGAATTTTACTCCCTGTGTTTCAGCAGATAAATTTCTTCTGCCAAACAAATCTTGGCAGGCAGATTCTGGTTGGAGTCTCTTGACCATTAATAATGTGTTTTTAAAAATGAGCCTCACAAAATGAGCGGGGAAGAACTGGTTTGCTTGTGCCAGCTGCGCTCTCAAGTGTACTGAAGTATTTCAGTCTGAAAGTTCAGCAAAGGTGAAGCATTTTGAGGCTTCATGTGCAGAGCAGGGAAGGAGGGCTGAACACTTTGGTTTTGAGTCACGGGTGGTGCTAGCTCTGATGCACAGGCCAGATTTATGGGACAATCCTTGCACTCCCCTTGGTGGTAGACACACTTGTGATGTGTGGGTGAGCAGAGCCATGGGGGGAGAAGATGGCGGCACACCTGTGTCTGCTGTCATTTCTGGTTCATGGCCATGCAGCTGTGGTGTCCTCCTCCCTGGAGCCTTGTCCTCATTTCATGATTCACTGACTGGAGCTGGAAGGAGTAGGAGGCAGGGCTTCATCAACAGCCTCTTCTTCCCATTGGAGTCTTGTCTTGTCAGCTCTTTCTTCCTGGTCAGGGCTGTAAAGGTGTGAATGGGAAACTGACCACAGATTTATTCCATTTGTTCTAGGGACAGCTCATCTGACCTCTACCAGGAGGAAAGAGCTCAGAGGCAGACACTTTCTTTTACACCTCCATTTTTTTTCACCTTTTCTGTTTTCCATCCTCATTATGACAAAAACATGCCCATCTAGGTTCAGCTGTGGCATTGGGCAGCAGGATTTTGCCTGGAAAAGTGCTTATTTCAAGAGGGAAGAAAATATTTTGTGACTAATGTGGTATTGTGTAACAATAGAGGAAGAGCATGGGTGTTAGACTTGAATCCTGGCTGCCTCAGGCAACTCGCATAACACCCAAATCTCCTGCTTCTTGTAGCTTCATTGGGAGGATTACATGAGATAATAGGTGTGAAGTACTTAGTGTCTACACTGGTAGATTCTAGGAACGGGCTACCCATATCCAACAGCAGAGGCATGAAATTAGTTTGTTTGTGACTTTTGCATGCGAAGCTTCGTGAAGGAAAGAACTGTCTTCTTTATCCCTCTATCTCCTGATTTATGCTTTTTCTTAAATAGTTGTTGAAGGAAGGTGTGATTCAGAAAAATGGACCAATCTACTGCTCTGTAGACTCAGGATGAGAATAAAGTACGAGCTAACTCCTGAGCACCTTATCATCATTCTAAGCACACAGTTTTTATTTTTGGTGTTTTTGTTGTTTGTTTGTTTTGTTTCATTATTAAATCCCAAAAGTGTTTCTTGAAAAAAAAAAAAAGGTGGCTACTGTTACTAATTTTAGGAAATTAAAAACAGTGGAAATAGGGTGGAGGATGGGAGAGAATGAAGAAAGTGCTTATTCAAGAGCTTTGCCTTGATTTGTGTCTAAGGGACCTCATTTCTGTAAAGCTAAAAATGGAGGTTTTATTGGAAGACTTCAGAACCTTAACTATTTCGAACAGTCTCCAGAATTCTCAGTATGAGTTCTCTAAAGGAAATTTAAAGCCAAAGTGTCAAAGATTTTCACAAAAGGGTTTTGAGGTAAAGATGTAGTCCTCAAAGGCTTTCCATTTGTGGTTTGTGATTTCCTGCTCTGAGAAGAGTCCCATGCAGTTGTCTGTTAAAGACCTAAGAAGGGGCGGCACGTGCTGCTTTGAGCTGTGAGATGGAGTAACAGTGTGGGAGATTTGCCATTGAAAAGTGAAGGCACTCACCTTAACACTGGCGGGACATGAACTGTGACTTATGTCAGCTGCTGAATGTAGCCTACCACTGAGAGTTTGGAAATGGCAAAATGCAAATAAAAATGCTGAGTAATACACTGAGATATTTAGGGAAAATAATAACTAGAAGTTTGCAAGTGTTGAAAGAGAGCCAGCATTTTTTTTTTTTAAGGAATTTACGGAGAGATGGGAAGTGAGGGAACATGGAATTGTGTGTGTGTGTGTGTTTAATAAAACATTGAGCCCCAGAGGTGCATCAGGTAGAGGTGCACTCACTCTGGAAGCTGGGGACATGGGGACACTTAGAATATTGTAACTAGGAACCAGCCATGTGTCATCTGCCTGCCCTTTTCTGCAGATGAAGTAAAAAGTGCATGGGTTTTAGTGCCTGGTGGACTTGAACTTGATTCTACCTCTGCTGTGTGGTTTCAGGCAAGACATGGACTCTGTTTGACCCTTGTTTTCCCTCAACTATAAAATGAAGATAACACAGACCTCATTAAGTAGTTATCAAAGTTAAAATTGGGCCTGGGAAGCTCCACACCCTATAAATTTTAGTATCCCTTTTAAGCTTATAGTAGTCATCTTGCCAAGCCAAGAAATTAAGATTTAAAGGCCCAGAAAACATTTCTTGTCTTTTTATTTATTTGTTTTTCTCATTAGGTACTCTTTTTTACAAACTATTTTTTTTCTTTAAATTCAGAAATCTAGATTCTTTTCAAATTAGGTTTTCATCAGGAAAGAATGTCCTCATCACACTCAGGTTCTGGCCCCAAGTGTTCTATTTTTGTAGACTTGAGAACTAGCAAAGCAGTGGCTGTATGTGTCTTTTCTCTGAGACGTCTGCTTCCAGGGAGCTCCAGCTGTTTGCTGTCAAGCCAGACATTACCCGAGTCCCTGCTATGTACTTTTCTCTGAACTGTGTGCCATGGAAGTTTTCATGAGTGTTTATTGAGTGCCCACCAGTTCTCTAAGCGGGATCTTTGCTTCAATTGTATTATCTTGGTTAGTCCTCAGAATGGCCTCTGAGGTAGTTTCGGTAATCCTTTCCATCTTGCAGAGGCAGAAAGCGAAGGTTGGGAATACATAGTGACTCACCTAGTAAGAGGCCGATGGAGATTCCAAGGAAGAATGGGGGAAGTCTGTGGGGTACCCCAGGGATGGGTGGTAGGTGGATGTCACTGTAGTCAGAGAACGTTTGCTGAAAGAGAAGCTTCTCCAGCCAGGCCTCGGGAGTCTGAAATAAAAGAGAGATAAAGTATGAAATCATTCTAGATAGAAGAATGACAAGAGTGGAGGTACAGAGGTAGAAATGGGAGGGAAAAAGAGAGGTGAGGAGAGAGAGGGAAGGAGTAAGTGGGAGTCCCCAGAGAAGACTTCAGCCAGCTAGGACCAGGGACTGCCTGCATTGGGAGTAGCAAGGAAGCAGATTGATTTACCGGGGTCTTAGATGTCCTTAAGCTTGCTGAGGTGCTGCTATAAGAAGCTTAGTTTAATCTTGGCCTGTATGGCAAAAGGAGAGGGGCACCCCATGGGGGATCTTCTTTCTACTTGGATGGCAGCCATGTTGGGAAAGCCCAGCCCGAGCAGGATTTCCAAGACCTGAAGTTTCACTCTACTTCTGTCCTTAGGGTGGGTGGTGGGTGCTGCAGGAGTATATTGCTCCCTGGATGTCCACCCTGGGATGAGCCTGAGCAGGCACTGCTCCCAGGCCAGCCCTTCAGGCATAAAAACCTTATGTTCCTGGTATATCTCCAGGTTGCTGAGGCCTGGGGATGAAGGCCCTATACCTGTGAGTACAGCTACATATAGAGAGTTCTTGGTAAGGATCCTGTTCCTTCTCCAGAAGTGGAGAGAGACTGTTAGTGTCATGCTAGTTGATGTAAACTGCTGCCCGCAAGGTCCTGAGCACTGTTTGCCACCTGCATCACTGTACCCAACACATGCATCAGAAATCAACTACCATGGAAGGGAAGGCAGGGCACTGCTTTTCCTTATAAAGTGGGATGTGGTTCTTTTTTTCTAGTCTGGCTTTCTATCAATCAGTCCTGAAGTGAAAGTGTTCATTCTTTTTCTTGAGAAGGCAATGAAGAGTTGTTAAAAGTAAGTCACTCCAGCCACCATGGAGGCAGCCAGTGCCGGAAGCCCTCTGTCCTCCTGTGGCCATGAACTTGGTCCACTATGGAGCCTGCCTACCTCCCACAGTGGGGCCAGAGCCCTCAGTGAGGAGGGCAGGCAGGCCAAGGGCAGGCAGGCCAAGGGCTGAACACCAGTGCTTAAGTGCAGCTGAAAAAATGAAGATTGAAGGATGGGTCAGAACAGCGCAGCAGAGAAGAACTTTCCACTTTTGTTAAAAATTCCCAATTAGGACAAGTCTCAAGTACTTTGGCAGTGCCTTTGTTTCTTTTCGCTTATGTATCCCCACCCCATTTTTCTTTCTATTAAAGGATATGAGAAGAGTATAAAAAAAAACAAATGGAAAAAATACGCGAGATTTTAAAAAATCCTCATGTTAAGATTCCTTTAGCAACTCTCAAGCCTCAGTAGGCAAATCTGTGACAAATTGAGCTCATTCAAACCTGGCAGCCTTAGCCCACTGCTGTGTACAGAGATGCCATCAGCTCAGCTCTGTATCATCTCAACTTCCCATGACAGAAGCCCATGGGATCAGAAGAGAAAGCCATGGAATAAAAAACATATTTGTCAATATTATAGTCCCCTCTATCTAATTTACCTGGGCTCTGGTTAGAAATACTGCTTTTTTTTTCTCCTTCCTCCACCTTCTGAAATAGAATCAGCATTTTACAACCAGATACCCCCGGTGATTCTGATGCCCACTGAACGTGAACACTGCTGGTATAAAATGGAAAGAGCATGGGATTTGGAGCCAAAAGATTGCTGATCTCTGTGGGCCTCTGTTTTCTCATCTTAAAAATGGAGATAATATCTCCTTACCAAAATAGGAAGAAGGTTTGCAAATACATCCCAACAATAATGACACATGCAAGTGGCCACTGAAAGGAAAAAGTGCCACTTTGTATTAGATGTGTCTGTTGGACCATTCTCTGGGCTCCAGATCTTAATTCCAATCCTACACTGCCTCTCTGAATCTAATTCCCATAGAAATTGAGATATCACATTGGCCAGAAGTCTGGCTTCTCTTGCTCTGGAAAGATTGGCACGTGTGGGTACACATTTCTGGTTCCAATTCTCCCCCATCATCAGGGAAGGGACCTATAAAAGGGACCAGGCTATTGTGTTTCTGTGTTACCTCCACTAAAAAAATCTTCATATTGTATTCTTGTAGCTGAAGGCCCAAATGGGCCATAAGCACCCAGCTCCATATCAGATAGATGGCCAGGAATGAGCATAAGTTAATTCCTTGCATTCCACCCACCCAGGAGCTGCATTTGGGTCAAACTCATTAAGCATGTTAACTCAGAAATGAGAAGCTTGTGAGGATCCTATGTGGTCACTAGAAGCTGTCATTAGATTCTTTGGGCTGGGTTAAAGTGCAGATCCCTGGCATCAGCCTGTAGACTTGACTTGGTAGGTCTAAGTGGGGCTCAGAGTCGACTTTTTTAATAGACATCTCAGGTGATCCTGATGCCGTGGTCTCTGGAGTCCACTGAGAGGAATGCAGCTCTCCTTGTGAAGGGTTGAGGGGTGCAAGGATGAGGGTCAGTTGCTGTCAGGACTGGAGTGAATTTCCCTGAGGTCCCCAGCTGTTGCCAAAGCTCTTCATCCCCACAAACCTACCCTCCACAGGAAATGCAGCACCACCTTCTAGTTTCCTACACCAAGACTCCAGTCGTCCTGGACTGCCCCCTCTCTTTTCCTCACACCCAACATCCAGTCCTTCAGCAAACCCTTTAGGTTCCACCTTCAAAATATCCTAGATCTGGTCCCTTCTCATGTTCTCTGCTAGTAGCTTCTTAAACTACCATGGCACCATCCCATTCCCGACTTACTGTAGGTCGGATCATGTCACTCTTCTGCTTAGAACCCTCCAGTGGCTTCCCATCTTGCTCATCCTGAAGCCCAGATTCTTCCTGAGACCCTACATGAAGGTGAAGGCCTAGGCTACCTCTCTGCCCAGGTGCCTTCCTGCCCATATGGTGAGTGCCCTGCCCCATGAGTTCATGAGGCTCACTCCCTCACACCCTCTACATCTCTGCCCAAAGGTCATCTTTTTTCAATGTCCATGTCATTTAAAAGAATGAAGCACACCCGCCCCCTCCCTCCCTCTTGACTTTCCCTACACAGCTCTTAACACATCTGCCATACTTGTTCTTAACTGCTGCCCAGGAGAAAATAAGCTTCAGAACAGGGATTTTTGTCTCCCTTGATCCCAGCTCTATCCCTGATTTCTATACCGGAGCTAAGTGTAGAGGGAATGTTCAATAGATATTTTTCTGGTTATTGAATGAATGAAAGAAAATTGCAAGAGGCATTTGCCTTTCACCTAAATTAACAGCAGCCATTTTAAGTGTTGAGTGTGTAGATCTGTGTGTACATCTGGGTGTGGAGACTGGTGTGGAAGAGGCATTATAAGGGGAGCAAACTCATCTTTTTTTGTTGTGGCTGCAATGGGGCTGGAAGGCTGTGTGTGTGCTTGGCTCAGTAATTTTCATCCTAAAATTACAATTTTCTATTTAAAAAAAAAAACCTATTTGAAAAGATTCTCAGGTGAACATGCCATTAACTAGTTAGCCCATGCAAGAGTTTGAATTTTATATTGATAGCCTTTTTTGGGATTTTTTTTTTTGATAGAAAAATATAATGTGGCTTCCCATAAACTCACAAACCTTTGCATAATTGTGTATGTTAAGTTGCTGGCTGTGTTGCTGTGACTCTCTTTTTACCTGCATAAAAGCTATGATTATATCAATTTTTTTTCAGTTAAGTTAACTGAACTCTTTGGATCTATACTCTCTCCTCTACCCACTTGATTCATAATCTAGTCTTAGAGTAGGAACTGGGCCAAAGAACAATTCTTTACAAAATTAATGGAAACAGAGGGACTATAACACAAATCCATCATTTCTTAATTTGCGAAACAGTGTGTACAACTTGGTTGTATATGTAGCTGAATTTTCTGAAGATGCCTGTCCTTTACATTTGCATCAGATGGCCTTTTTGCCTTGGTTCTTAGAAGTATGGTAAGAAAAAAAGTGTGACTTCTGGCAACACAGGTGTGGGGAAGGTGGTGTCATCCTGATTTTAGAGAGGACAGCGCTAAAACACAAGTCCATTGTCTGTGCAGAGCTACCTAAGATGGTAGAGCTTATCAGGGAACACACTTGGAGCTGCTTTACACTTACTTGTGACTTTCTGAGCTGGAAAAACCTGAGACTTTGACACACCCAGGTTACATTCATTTCTTTTAATCCAAAATGGTCCTCCTTCCTTTTTTAAACCAATGGTGGACAATGATAATTTTCTGTATTCCAACCTCTATAATATTTTTATCATGATCTGTTCTGCTTCTTTTTTGTCTTGAATTTTGTCACTTTCCTTTTTTAAACATGAAAGTAGTTATGCATGTCATTTTCCTATTTGAAAAGCTGAGTTATGCCTAATTCTCTATTTTTATCAAGCTGGAATTTCTTAGCCAAATCATCAAGGCTTTGTAGCCAATCTTGAGTCACTGACTCCAGGCCTGCTCTGTTCTTAATCAGATTTTCCACTTGAATCAAGGTTATCTATTTGACCTCCAACCCCTCAGCTTGCTGCTTTTTTGTAAACAGCTTTCGAGTACTGTCCAGAAACCAATGGTATTGCTATTCTCACTGCTCCTTGCCTGTGCTTTTTTAAAAAAATATGCACCTGGATGATCTTCTCTTCCTACCATTAAATCTGATTTGTAGAGTCTGACTCAAAACTTCCTCCATTGGAGTCTATGCTGACTAACCCCAAACACCTAATCGCTTCCTTATCCTAGGCTCACCATATATGTACCCGTGTCCCAAAGGAGGGTGGTAAAGAGTCTCAGTTAAAATTCCAAAAGCAGACTTCCTGGCTTCCAATCCACCTTTGCTGTGTACTTCCCGTGTGACTTTCAGTGAGTCTCTTTCATCCTCTTTGCCTCCGTTTCTTTATTTGCAAAACAGGGATTAGAAACAGTGCCTATGCAGGGCGTGGTAGTGCACATCTGTAATTCCAGCTACTAGGGAGGCTGGGGCAGAAGGATCAAAACTTCAAAGTCAGCCTTGATAATTTAGGGAGACCCTGTCCCTAAAATTAAAAGGGCTCTGAGTGTAGGGCTCTTGTGAAAATGAATCTGAAAGTTTTGGAAGAGTATCTGTCATCTGATCAGTACTAAAATGTTCACTTTGTTAACATTTTTATTTGCTGAAACAAGTCTGTGGCTACGTTGTTACATATATGGTACTGTATCTTCTCCCTCTGGTTTGGTTCTCTTCTCTGATGAAATACAGGGTAAATATTGATCTTTTGATTTCTTCCTTCCCTTCGTGTTTCCTGCACAATGATATGTATTTGTGAGTAGGGTGGCCTTCTTTGGGAGCTCCATGACAGCATCTAGAGTCTCACACCTTCATGCCAATCCTGCCTTATCAGTGGTCTTCTGGAGTCTCCAATCCACTCCATCTCCTGGGGTCTCAGAGGCTGAGGGGTATACAGCTGCTTCACCTCCTGGTGGCCATGCTTGGGATGAGCACATCCCCCAGTGTCCTGGGAGAAAGCACCCTTGTGTCCTTCTTTGAAATGCTCCTCCTACCTCCAGCTGTATCCCATTACATTGGCCATTTTCTTTATGGACGATGACATTTGCTCCAAGTCCCCTGTTTCACTGTTGTGCAACTAGTCCCCACACTTTTTTTTTTTAATGGGTGAAGTACACGGGAGATGGGAGCAACAAGCAACAGTGGCTGGAGCATCAAGATTACCTTAGCATTCTAGAAAATGTGACCATAGCTCAAGCTCTCTACTGTTGCGTGGAAACCATTCTTGTGCTCTACCCTAAACAGCAAACCCTGCAATGGTGCAGAATGTTTTAATAGCAGGATTCCCTTCCTTTATCCCTCCTCTACTCGCTTCTCCCCACACACTTTCTTTAAGCTACATTCTTCTTTCGTTTATTTATTGATTGATTTTTATTTTTTAATACATAACAGCAGAATGCATTACAATTCTTATTACACACTTCATATACAAACAGAGATATGAAAAATTAAGCTACATTCTTTAAGGCTCTTCTTTCTCAAAGTCAAATTCTGGGAAGTGAGACCAGCTATAGGTTACTTTTAAGCTCAGGGTTACCTGGAAGAAGAAAAGTCAGACATAGATCACATTCTTCAACTCCTCACCTCTGTAATTCCCCTGAGCAGGCCATTACTATTAGGTTGAACCATACAAAGTTGCTAGCATTTGACCATTTTTTGATAAAGGTCAACCTAACTGTGCACTTGCTGGTTTCCCTTCATTTCTCTGCTCTTGGACCTCAGTGGGGCAGCCTCATCTTAGTTCACCTGCTTCGAAATAAGACCCAGATGACAGCAGTAAGCTGCGCTTCTTGTCAGAGGACAAAACAAGTTAATTCCCTTGAGTCCAGTGTTATTTCTGTCTCTTAAACATCAAACACCTATTTGTTTATTATAATCCAAACCGATTTTGTGGAGCAGATGCTGTGGCCTGATGACTCTGGCAGGCACAATGCTGGAAATGCTGTCATCCTCATGCAAGTTTGTTTTATTTTTCAGTCTTTACATATAATTCTGCCAATAAGGAAACCTGTGAACACAACCATGGGCGGTGCTCCCAGCATGCCTTCTGCACGGATTATGCCACTGGCTTTTGCTGCCACTGCCAGTCCGGGTTTTATGGAAATGGGAAGCACTGTCTTCCGGAAGGTGATTGGCTGGGGCACAGGGGTGGGGGCTGGTCTGTGTGTGTTCTGCTGCCTGCTAGTTTCCAGCTACCATTGAGCAACTTGCCAGTGCTCAATGAATGAATGTTTGAGGAACAAAGACATGTGGGCTGATTTACCAATTTGAAATTATCCAGAGATGTCCTCCTCCCTTTGCCCCCAGCTCCTTAGAGCCAAAGGGGACAGGAGGCTAGGAGAAGAGATCCCAGACAGGACCTTTTCATCATTGGATAATTGACTGGTTAGGGCATCATTAAAATGGTCAGTGGAATCGTTTTGTCTGTGTGCTCCTCTCTGGAACTTGGCTGAAGGCCAGGGCTAATTAGGATTACCATCTTCTAGGGGCACCTCATCGAGTCAACGGGAAGGTGAGTGGCCACCTCCACGTGGGCCAAACACCTGTGCACTTCACTGACGTGGACCTGCATGCTTACATTGTGGGCAATGACGGCAGAGCCTACACAGCCATCAGCCACATCCCGCAGCCCGCAGCCCAGGCCCTTCTCCCCCTCACACCAATCGGAGGCCTCTTTGGCTGGCTCTTTGCCTTGGAAAAACCAGGCTCTGAGAATGGCTTCAGCCTCACAGGTGAGTGGCACCCGAGAGGGCTGATAGCACTGCCTTGTGCTGTTGCTCCTAGGGGCAATGTCTTGAGGTTTTATACAGGGAAAGGGGATTTTCTCATTGTTGAACCCACATATGTGGTTCTGCCCATAGTTGGGAATGGTTTGGCTTTGTACAACTGAATTTGTGTGTCTGTGTGTAGAATTGGGCCTTGAACCCAGGATCTCAGACATGTTAGGCAAGTGCTGAGCTACATCCAACTGTTTTTATTTTGAGACAGGGTCTCACTGAGTTGCCAAGGCTGGCCTCAAACTTGGGATCCTCCTGCCTCAGCCTCTAGTAGCTGGGATTACAGTGCAGCTACCCTGCCCATCTAGGGCTGATTTTTGAAAGAGCAATTACTTCTAAATGTTCCTCCAGTTGTTCTGAGAAATAGGCTGATTCCATTTTGGAGTGTTTGTGTCCTCTTGCCCCAATTTGTTGGAGTGCATTTGTGAAGTTTTGTTTGCATTATTGTATACAGATCTGTCAAGGAGATGCAAAAACAATATACCTACAGAACATCTGGAGATGACTTTACTTCATGGAGGAGAGGCTGCTTTTTCTCCTCTTACACCTCTACATTTCTTACGTAGAGTGGTGCAGACCAGTGCTTTTCAGACTTTAATCTGCCTGCAAATTGCCTGGATGATTTGTGGGCATGGAAATTCTGATTCAGTAGGCCTGTGGTGGGGTCTGCAATATCTTTTCTAACCAAGCTCCCAGGAGATGCCAGGACTGCTGGTCCTTTTGATAGCCAAAGTGTGGGGGAGACTTTTTGTCTTTTCACCTGAAAAAACTTGTTTCCTTTTTTGCATGTAAAGTAAAAGGATGAGAGAAGTTGTTTTTTTTTTTTTTTTCACCTCCAGCAGCAGAGCTCAATGGCTGTTTATAGGATCTTGCTGTTAATCAATATTTGAATAACCTTGGGTCAAAAGTAAATAAAATATAGCACACCAAGTTAAATTTGAATGTCAGATAAGCAATGATTTTTAAATTATAAGTATACCCCAAATATTGCATGTGGTGTGTATAAAAGATATATTCATTGTTTATCTGAAATTCAAATTTAACTGGGTATCTGGTTTATGGGTTTGTGTTTTGTTTTTGCCTTGCTTATTTTTGCTAATTCTGGCAACCTTGGATAGGTCAAGGAGGTTTCCAAGAGTCTGTTTCTCACAGAATATAAGCTCCTATAAAGAGAAACAGTGCACGGTAATGAGATCAGACACGTTGATTGAACATTTGAGGAACTTAAGGAGTTAAATAGCTGATAGGACTCAGTCTGAACATCAGGTGATCTTTTTAGGCACCATCTCCCACAGTAGTAGAAGCTGGGAGGAGGAAACATGTGCTGGGATTGCTGGGGATCGAACCTAGGACATTATGCATCCTAGACAAGTGCTGTACCACCAAGCTTGAGGCCCAGCCCCAGCCAGTACTGGCTGTTATTTAAGCAAGGCTTTTATTAACCTTTTTGCTGAATTCTTTTCCTCACCAGGTGCTACCTTTATCCATGACACAGAAGTTACTTTCTACCCAGGAGAGGAAAGGGTTCGAATCACTCAAACTGCTGAGGGACTGGACACGGAGAATTATCTGAGCATCAAGACCCACATCCAAGGACAGGTGCCCTATGTCCCAGCAAACTTCACAGCCCATATTACTCCCTACAAAGAGATTTACCATTACTCAGAGTCAGGTATGTATAGCCAGTACTCACCTCTTAGAAAATGGGATTGATACCTGTCTCCCAGGATGGTTACGAAAATTAAAGGTATAACTACATGGAAAGTCCTAGAACAGTGTGTGGCAGATAACATGAGCTCAATACCAGTTTTATTCTTGTTACTCTTATTATGACATAGTGTAAGTGAGCAGAGTGCCAGCTATCATACACAAATTCCCCACCCAGTACTTTCAAATAGTAATAAGATAATTAATACCAACATTATCTCTGGGGGTGGGTAGGGATGATATAGATATAGTCGTCTTCTTCTTCTTTTTTTTTTCCAGTACCAGGGATTGAACTCAGGGGCACTCAACCACTGAGCCATATCCCCAGCCCTATTTTGTATTTTATTTAGAGACAGGGTCTCACTGAGTTGCTTAGCACCTTGCCATTGCTGAGGCTGGCTTTGAACTCATGGTCCTCCTATCTCAGCCTCCCAAGCTGCTGGGATTACAGGGGTGCTCCGCCACACCTGGCTGAGATGATGTAAATATGTACAGATTTTACTCTCTGGAGCATGACAAAATATTATTAGAATTTGTTGGGCTGGGGATGTGGCTCAAGTGGTAACGCGCTCACCTGGCATGCCCCAGGCGCTGGGTTTGATCCTCAGCACCACATAAAAATAAAATAAAGATGTTGTGTCCACTAAAAACTAAAAAAATAAATATTAAAAAATTCTCTCTTTCTCTCTCTCTCTCTCTCTCTCTCTATATATATATATATATATATATATTAAACACACACACACACATATATATATATACATATTATTAGAATTTGTCCTATAACCTTGTTTTAGCTCATGATTTTAGTCTGCTTTAAAAGCTACAGAAAGATGCTATAGAGTATTATAAAGCTAATGAAAGATTTGGAGTCAGAAATTACAAATTCACATCCTGGGCTTGCCTTTTATAACCTGTGGGAAAGATCACTTAACATGAGAGCCTCTTTTCTCTTTCTTCTTTGTACTAGGGATTGAACCCAGGGCTTTGCCTATGCTAGACAAGTGCTCTACCTCAGCCCTATTGTCTCATCTTTAGCATCAGAATAAAAATATCTTTTTCTGTCCACCTTACACGGTTGACTAATTGGCTGATAAATTGTGTGAGGTGCAACATACTCTGTAAATCATTACCCATGAGCAAGAAACTGTGGCAGCCATAGGTGGCTGTTTGGCAGCACAGTGGTTTGGCTTGAGCTGCTCCTCCCCTGGCCCTGGTTTCTCCTGTGGTGTGAGAACTGGAAGCTGGACAGAAGATGTAGGGAAGAGAATGGGAAGCAGCGACCTGGCCTGTGTTCAGAATAGCCAAAGGCCAGATGACTGCCCTGGGCCCAACTCCCAGACTGAGAGGAAACCACCGTTTCCTTTCCCTGAAACCCTGCAGACTTAAGTGCAAGTCACTGGCAGCTGTCACCTCTGCACAATGTATGGGATGGGCTGGTTCAAATCTTGGGGCAGAGAGCCAGATGGTCTAGAGTTCCAGTTCCAGTTCTGCCACTTCTCAGCCCTGCTTCTCAGGCTATCTACTTCACTTCTACCAGTCTCTGCTCACACAATGGTAGTGCCCACCTCGCAGGGCTGGCACATAGCATCGTCTCTTCCTTATACACCGTGGCAACAACTGTAGTGCCTCCTCCCTCTCAGCACTGTGGCTTCGTATCCACTCTGGTTCTTGGGCTATCCTTGCAAGTCTCCCATATAAACTCAAGGCATTCCCAAGGGAAGTGCTGAGGAATTAGATGAAAAAACAAACAAACAACATAGAAAAATCTACCTCCATGAAAATCTCTGTATTTAATATTTAAAAATTTTTACCTGTTTGCCTATAAAATGTCTGTTGCAGCTATGACCTCCACAAGTTCCAGAGACTACTCTCTCACTTACGGTGCAATCAACCAAACGGGGTCTTACCGTGTCCACCAGAACCTCACTTACCAGGTGTGCAGGCACGCCCCCAGACACCAGGCCACCCCCACCACCCAGCAGCTGACTGTGGACCGGGTTTTTGCTTTGTACAGTGAAGACGAAGGAGTGCTTAGATTTGCTGTGACCAATCAGATTGGCCCTGTGGAAGGTAAGGTTTCTCATTTGTAACGCTGGGCCAAAGTTCTAGCCTTCTTGAGAATTCTCAGAACAATTCAGAGATTAGTAAGAGTTTGGGAGTGCCAGAGTCTGTGTGCAGTGCTGGGTGTGAGGACGAATCAAGCTGGGTCCCTGTCCTTGAGGTGGAGGTGGGCAGAAATAGAACCTGCAGAACAAGGTCCCGGCCACGCTCAGGAAACAGGACAGTACCTGAGCCTGGTTTGTAGCAACGCAAACAGTACATGCCCATGGTGGGGTATGCCTGGGCATGGGGAAGAGGGAGGCAAGTTAGGAGGGAGACTGATGCTGGTGAGCACTGATTACCACTGTGACAAATGCAGAGGGCCTAGTCTAGAAGGGCAGGGAGGTTCCCCCAGGAAGGGACATTTTAGCTAAAGCCTCGAGGATTTCACCAAACCAAACCAGGACCTGGAAAAATGAAATGGAACCTCATGTGTGAAGAACTCACAGTAACACTGTGCTTCACAGTGAAAGACTGGAATTTTCCCCCTAAGATCAGGAGTGAGACAAGGAGGCCCTGCCCTCTCCCTGTCTGCTCAACATGCTACTGGAAGTTCTAGCCAGGACAGTTAGGCAAGATCATGAGATAAAAGACATCTTTTGGAAAGGTAGAAGAAAAATATTAGTAGTAAAATTATCTCTATTCTCAGATGACATGATCCTTTATGTACAAAACCAAAGGAATTCACTTAAAAAAACCCTATTAGAACAAATAAATTCAGCAATGCTGCAATGCACAAGAACAACCTACAAAAAAAATTGTGATTCTGTTTTAATATGGAGCAAATTGAAAATGCAATTAAGAAATTTCATTTTAAAAAATAAAATACTCAGGAATTAAGTCTTTTTTTTTTTTTTTTAAAGAAGTGTGAGACTTGTCCATTGAAACATAATTTTTATTTTTTTGGAAAAAAAATAAGACCCCAAAAAAGTGGGACTATGTTCTCTGTTCATTAATTGGAAGACTTACTATTATAAATATGACAGTACTTCCCGAATTGTTCTATTGATTCAACACAGTCCCTATCAGTATTTCAGCTGGCTGCTTTGCAGAGATTGACAAACTGATTCTAAAATTCATATTGAAGTTCAAGCAACCAGAATAGCCAAAATCTTGAAGCATGGTGTTGGAGGACTCAGACTTCTCAGTTTTGAAACTTAGAGTAATCAAGACAGTGTGCGTCTGGCATATGAACAGACACATTGATTAATGGAATAAAATTGAGAATCCAGATGTAAATGCTCATATTTTCAGCCAGTTGGTGTTTCAACAAGAGTGTCAAAACAGTTCAATGGGGAAATAAGTCTTTTTAATAGATGATGTTTAGACAATTTACTATCCACATGCAAAAGAACAAAATTGGACCTCATAGCATATTAAAAAATCAACTCAAAATGGGCCAAAGACCTAACTGTAGGAGCTAAAACTTTTAGAAGAAAACATGGGGGTAAATTTTTGTGATCTTGAATTTGGCAATGATTTCTTAGAAATGGCACTAAAAGCACAAGCAACAAGAGGAAAAACAAATAGGTGTCATGAAGATTTTAAAAATTTGTGCTTCAAAAGACATTATCAACAATGTGAAAATATAGCTGTGGAATGGGATAAAATATTTGAAACCCTAGGGCAAATCCCACTGCTATAAAAATATTCTTTTTTAATGATGTTTAATAAAAGACTTGTTCTAAAGTATATGAAGTACTGTTACAACTCAACAATTAAAAGAAATTGAATGAAAAGATGGACAAAGGATCTGGAAAGATATTCTCTAAAAAATGATACACAAATATCCAATAAGAACATGAAAAGATGTTCAACATCATTAGCCATCAGGGAAATGCAGTTCAAAACCACAGTGAGATATTACTTTACATCACAGGGATAGCTTTAAAAAAAAGTGTTGGTGAGGATATGGAGAAATTGGAACCCTCATTCACTGCTGCTGCTGTGTGTAAAATGGTGCAGCTGCTGTGGAAAACAGAAGACCAGTTTCTCAAAGTTAAACCAGAGTTACCATTTGACAGAGCAATTCCACTCCTAGTTATGTGCCTAAGAGAAATGACAACTCTGTGCTCACAAAAACTGGTGCAGAAATATCCATGGCATCATTATCATAATAGCCCAAAGGTAGAAGCAACCTAAATGTCTGTCAACTGATGAAAGCAAACAAAATAAAGTCTTTGGTGCGTACAATGGGATAGTTTTCAGCCACAAAAAGAAATGAAGTACTTATGTGTCCTCCAACATGAATGAACTTTGAAAACCTCATGCTAAGTGAAGGAAGCCAGTCACAAAGGACAGCATTTTGTATGATTCCATTTATATAGACTATTCAGAGCAGGCAAGTCCAGAGACAGAAAGTAGATTAAAGGTTGCTCAGGGTGGAGGATAATGGAAGGATAGGGAATTAATGTGTTAAAAGGTTCAAGGTTTGTTTTTGAGGTGATGAAAATGTCCTAATAATTAGTCATAATGGTTTTGAATATATACTGAAAGTCATTTATTAGTGCACTTTAAGTGGGTGAATTGCATGGCATGTGAATTGTATTCAGTTGTGGAAACAAAACTTGAAAATAGTGGTTCTCAAATATTAGTGGATACTAGGTTATTTGGGATTTTTGTGTGTAAGTTTTTTGAGTTCTTTATATATTCTGGAGATTAATGTGTTTGTTATCTGAGGTGTAGGTGGCAAAGATTTTCTCCCATTATATAGGCTCACTCTTCATATTTTTAATTGTTTCCTTTGCTGTGAATAATCTTTTTAGTTTGATGCCATCCCATTTATTGATTCTTGTTTTTACTTCCTGTACTTTAGGAGTCTTGTTGAGGAAATTGGTTCCTAAACCTACATGATAGAGAGTTGGGCCTATTTTTCTTTCTAGTAGGTGCAGAGTCCCTGGTCTAATTTCTAGGTCCTTGGTCTACTTTGAGTTGAGTTTTGTGCAGGGTGAGAGATAGGGATTAAATTCCATTCTGCTACATATGGATTTCCAGTTTTCCCAGCCCCATGGGAAGAAGCTATCATTTCTCCAATGCATGATTATGGCACCTTTGTCTAGTATGAGGTAACTATATTTATATGGATTTGTCTCTGTGTCTTCTATTCTGTTCCATTGGTTTTCATGTCTGTTTTGGTGCCAGTATTCACAATAGCTAAGCTATGGAACCAACCTAGGTTCCCCTGAACAGAGAAATGGATGAAGAAAATGTGGTGTATATATACACAATGGAATATTACTCAGCCATAAAAAGAATGACTTTTTGACTTCTGCTGGTAAATGAGTGGATCTAGAAACTATCATGCTAAGTGAAATAAGCCAATCCCCAAAAAACAAAGGCCAAATATTCTCTCTGATATGTGATGCTAACACACACTGGGGGCAGGGGAGATAGAAGTTCAGTCTATGAAGGGAAGAGAGGGGAGATGGTAGGTAGTGTATTAATAAGTGAAAATTCCCTGTTGATTTCAGGGAAACACATAAATCAAGAAGGAAAGATTGCTGTTCCAGATTTCTCAGAGAGATGAGCAAAAACTGCTGAGGAAAACATTCCTCACCCTTAGATGTCCATTTCTGCCCTTCACTGGGGTATGCCTTGGATCTGTAAAAACAGCCACTGGTGGAAGTTCCTTCCAGGTGACAGTCCCATTCAGATTCTGAAAAGATATATTCCTGGGTCTCTTTTTCCTAGAGAAATACCATGTGGAATAACCAATGGTCATAAAAAAACCAGCACACTTCCCAAGTTGCTAATTTGTCCTTTGAGTTTTATGATTTTCCCTTCCACCCAAGTCAA
Organism: Marmota flaviventris; assembly: GCF_047511675.1. Taxonomy (NCBI): domain Eukaryota; kingdom Metazoa; phylum Chordata; class Mammalia; order Rodentia; family Sciuridae; genus Marmota; species Marmota flaviventris. The sequence goes on along the minus strand of NC_092499.1, from coordinate 62,760,805 downwards.
ACAAAAGCAACAATTAATAGAGTGCCAAGTACTCTTCTAAGTACCTGCTGTGAATTAACTCGTCCCTGCGACAAGCCTACCCAACAGGAAGTTGTTAATGTTATTATTGCATTTCACAGATAGTGAAACTGATGTAGAGATGAAGTAATTTGAAGTCCTAGCTGGTAAGAAGTGATCTGGGACTTAAATGCAAGCTGTAGGTCCATGGCCCACGCTCTTACCCCTCATGGTCCTGCCGCTCCTCATGGACACCACTGACTTTGCAACTGCCTCATAATTTGGACCAAATTTGAAAAGAGACAATGTGTGTGTTTTTTAAAAGAATTTTTTAAGTTGTCAGTGGACCTTTATTTTATTTATTTATATGAGGTGCTGAGAATCGAACACATGCTAGGCAAGCGCTCTACTGCTGAGCCAAACCCAGCCTGGCAATGTGTGTTTTTAGACCCTTTGTGTTTGTTTGAACCCTCTTTCATGCACTCACAGCAATACTGTCATTCTAAATGACATAATAAAATGGGGTGGGGGAGTGGGGAGAAAGAACAAAGGAAAAAAACAACAAAACACTTTTTTCTCCCCCCACTCCTCAGTGCATAGTAGTATCTTAAAGTCTTTTGCTTTCTCCAGAGGGAGCTGCCAGCCAGCTGGAATGATATAAAACCAGACAGCTGCCCGCACCTGATGTGGGAGCTGCGTGGTTTCCCAGGGTTTAGATGAGAATTACTGTGTCTTTCCCAGTGAGTAAAGGGAGCTGGCAGCCCTTGCTGTCTTCCCAACCACCAGACCATACCCCATAATTGTTAGAACTTCAAGTGGAGTTGGCTGTTGTTTGTAGTATCATAGAACAGGACCAGGAATGCTTCCTGTCCTTCCTCCCCAGGGGTCCTTTCAGTGAGCTGAAGAGACCTTGGGCAGAGGACTGTGCACTGAAGCTGAACCGATTGTTGCTTTAAGGAAACCGCTCTTCCCCTCTTGATTAAATGAGTAAATTAGTTCCAGATCTTCTGCCAGAGTTGCACAGTTTAGGAAGGTGAAGGTGAAATATGAAATGGCTTAGGGAGGATACTGCTGTTGTAATGTTGATAGGAGAAAAGCTAGCAAGCTGTAAAAAATTAATAGTGCAATTGTTTTAGAAATGTATTCTTAAACTATTTAGGGTGCTAGGAGTGTAACTGAGTAATAGAATGCTTGCCTGGCATGCCAGAGGCCCTGGATTCAATCCCTGGCACTGCAAAAACAAAAATATATTTTTTAGAAGTCATGAGGATTTGAGGGCTGGTAAAGCACAGGGTTTAGATTCAGAAGAGTTCCATGCTTTGTATAATGCTCTATCGCTGAAATTCTTAATTTTTAAACAGGGGGCTCTGCATTTTCACTTGCACTGGACTCTAAATTATGTAACAGTTCCTGACAGTGAGGTACATTTTAAGTCAGTATCATATAATTATGGTCGTTTCCTCCTCAATTTCAAGTGCGATAGTATATCCTGTCCAAGTATGCAAGTCACCTTGGAGCTACCTCCTCTATCCTCCCTTAATGCCTAGTAGGCTGGTGAATTGACTAATCTTTGTTGGAATGTTCCATGGTGAAAGTTTAATGCTGGTAAGTACTGAATAAGAAGGTTAAGCAGCAAATTTAAACATTATTGAAGACGACCTTCCCTTTTGGCAAGGGATGCCAGGATTTTGTACAGAATCTTCTCCCAAAAATGGAGAAACTATCATGGGGGAGAATCAGATGCTTCGGTCACATTGGACCCTCAGTGAGGACATGACCCTGTCCTTGTCACTTGTAACACATACTAGGGTAGACTCAGGAATTGGTCTACACTCTAGTTAACTCTGCAACTGCAACCCCAGTGAAGTTCTTCCTTCCTGTCTGCCAGGCTTATCTGTGTGATTTGGGGAGCGAGGCTTATGCTGACATAAGTTCATCGTTTTCAAAAAGCACTGGGGCCATTTTTTGGTCTTTTGTTTTGGCAGAGATTGTTACTCTAGCCAAATTATTGAGGTGAACCAAGGATAAACCCACAGCCTTCCTTATTTTCAGGCACTAGTATGGGAACTGATACTTAGGGAATATTCAGTTCCAGGAACACACTGTGATATTTCTTATAAAGTGGATGATAGGCATTTACCAGAAAGTGTTTTGGCCAAGGCATCTCAATTCACAGCAGACCCGTAGAGAAAACTGTGGGAGCTGTGACTTGCGCAGTAGGGAGATACAAGCCCTGGGGAGATTGCCAGTCATCCCGAAGGCTGCTCTATCAGGCCGACTGCATGGCAGGAAGTACTTGGAGCATAGACTAGGAGCTACTTTAGGCAAGTTTCACCATGTAAAAAAGGGGTGTGGAGAGACATGGGTGAGAGAGGAATGTTGAGGGTCCTGGAGGAGATGATAACTGGGAAGTTGAGGTGGGCAGTTCTGCCAGAGTGAGTCTGCCAATGCCACATGCTGGCTTCTGTCATAAGCAGGATAGGACTGGGAACATGCCAAGCTGCCCGTCAGAAGCCCAAATTATAACTTAAATGGAGCCCTGTTAGTAGCAGAGGTGGCTCAGTATAGAGGCCAACAGGCATAGTCAGGGCTCTTGAAATCTTTGGAATCTAAAGATTAGAATTAATTCTAGGGACTGAGACAAAGTAGTCTTCAAGTGAGGGTGAACAGTGGCCCCCTGAGAATGAAGAAGGAACATAGTCACTGGGGACTGTCAGCCCTGCCAGAGGGGGGCATCACCTTTCAGGGACACTGTTGGATTTGTTTTTAGCAATTCTGGCAGACACAAACATTTCTACTTCTATTTTATACCTGAGGAACCAGAAGCAAACAAGTCTCCAAAGCTATTGGACTCATTGGGCATCTGGGGCTCCTTCCAACACCGCCTCTGGGCCGTTGGCCTACAGTAGGTAACTTGATGAAGTTCCTCTGCTGATGGTGGTAGCAGAGCAGTGGGAAATAGGGGCTCTGGAGGGAGAATGCCTGGATTTTTCTCTTATTTCAGCTCCATCCACCTCTTCTTTGTCACTTTGGGCAGTTTGCTTGGCCTCTGGGTACTAATAGAAAAATGAAGATATGATGATACTGTCCTCACCTTGTAGCTATGAGGACTTGATGGGCTGGTAAAACATGGGGTTTAGATTAGCGCCTGGTACAGAAATGTTTGATGACCATTGACCTCTACATTGCACCCAGAAATCAAGTTCTTTAGGGAAGATTTCAGATGCTATCAATGGTCACTACCTGGTGGCTGGATAGATCTGTGGCAGGGCTGATGATCCTGAAGAGTGAATTCTAGGAAAATCATTTCTACTTATTTGTCCTTGGAAATCTTTAAAAATCAATATTTTTAAAAAATAATTAGATCTACCTGTAAAAACAGCGAATTTTCATGAGATTGCAAAATTTAGAGCCAGAAACTTGAAGGTTGTGTCCCTGTCTCAACTTTGAGGGTTGGAGTAAATTTTTCCCATGTTTCTCCTTCACTGTCCTCATCTATAAAACTGTTCACAGTGGGGACAACAGCCCAGCACACAGACTCAGAACAGACACCAGAGCAAAAGCACTTTTAAATAAAAAGAGGTGTTGGATATTTTTATTCCTTTGACACTGTTATGGTTTGGGGGTGAGGTGTCCCCCAAAAGCTCACATGTGAGACAATGCAAGAAGGTTCAGAGCACCTTAACCCAATCAGTGATGAATCCCCTGGTAGGGATTAACTGAGTGGCAACTGAAGTGCTAGGATGTGGCTGGAGGAGGTGGGAATTAGGGCGTGGCTTTGGGGTATATATTTGTATCTGATAAGTGGAGACCTCTCTGCTTCCTGATCACCATGTGAGTTGCTTCCCTTTGCCACACTCATCCACCATGATATTCCTTACCTTGAGCCCCGAGGAATGGAGCCAGCCTTCTATGGAATAAGACCTCTGAAACTGTGAGCCCTCAAATAAACTTTTCCTCCTCTAAAATTGTTCTGGTCGGGTCCTTCAATCACAGCAGTAAAAAAACTGACTAAAACAGATAAAAACTTACTGAAAGTAGGAAACTTGTCTACAGGGTAGGCAGTATGGAATTTAAACCTGAGATAAAGGTGACTGACCCTTGATCTCAGTATTAATAATTTAGTTAGGTATTGACGGGTGCCACACAACAGCTGAATAAACATTCAATTCCAAGGACTCTGTCTCTCTCTCTCTCTCTCTCTCTCTCCTTCCTTCTCTGCCATTCTTTCTACAGCAGCCAGATTGTACCATTGTTTGTTTCCTCTCTGCCCACACAGCAGACTCCGATCCTTCCCCAGTGAACCCTTGCCATGACGGGAGCCACGCCTGTGACACAGCAGCACGGTGCCATCCAGGGACAGGTGTAGACTACACCTGTGAGTGTGCGCCTGGGTACCAGGGAGATGGCCGGAGCTGTGTGGGTAAGAGCCATGTTCTGTTGGTGTCACATAGCTCCTGTTTTCACTCTGCCGTCTCCAGCGGTGTTACTGTGGAAGACAAGTATCTCTGATCTTTGTGATCTGTGATCACATCGATTCCACATCTGCAATTTCCATCGATCAATGACTTTAGCAGCTGTTAATTTGGATGCAGTTATGTAAAAACTGAAGCATAGTCTAGTCAGGTTTGAAAATAGAGATGGTGATTTTGTGCTGGGTCTATAAAAAGAAACCATCTTTTGCAATTTTTGGATATGTTTTAAGCTTTGTAATTTTGAGCATATATTAAGTAGTTCCTAAATTTACTAGAAAGCATATTTTCTGGTTTCTTTACATTTCAGACAATGTTTCCTTCACCAATTATATCCCAGCAAAGCAACAGTTGATGTTTCTTCATCTTTAAAAAAAAGCTACAACATATTTTCTTATAAACATTATCTTTAAACATTTAAAGAATTCTGAGAAAAGTTGTTCAAAAATTATCTCTCTGTGACCTCACTGGAAAGATGTGAGATAAAGTTTTATTTCTGATGAGCTTCATCTTGCATTCATTCCTACCTGTCACTTAGATATCCTATGTTTCGATTCCTGTTTAGCCTACCACCCTAGTCCCATTGAAGCATCATAGTGGTGAGAAAACTGACTCTTCAGACTTTCCACTCATGGGACTGGAAAGCAGCACTTTTCTTCTCTCTTTCTTCTCAGATGTAAATGAATGTGCAACTGGCTTCCATCGCTGTGGCCCCAACTCAGTGTGTATCAACTTGCCAGGAAGCTACAGGTGCGAATGTCGCAGTGGCTATGAGTTTGCAGATGACCAGCACACTTGCATCCGTGAGTACCAGAATCATTTATCTGTTTGGCCAAAATGGCACTGAATCTTGCTCTTTAATTCACTGAGTTTCTCCACTTGTGCTTTATAGAAGTTCTGCTATGTGATTTTTCTTGAAACACAGTGCATATTGAAATAACCCAAGGCTACAGCTCAGTGGAGCTGTTTGTTTGTGGTTGTGGTTTTCCCCTAACTAGATATTTTTGATGTTGAATTACTGGGGGATGTTCTTTCAGTTGGGGTTCCTGGTCCACCACTTAACAAGACTATGGACCTCTTTAGAAGAACACCCCAGCTATAGACAGAGCGTATGTAGTCCTCATCTTAGAACAAGGTAGATTTGTAATTCCAAGGTGCTGGTGTCATGTGAGGAGCTAAAGGGCCTCGTCCATAATGAACCCTTCTAGGATTCCAAACCATAACTTAGACCTAAAAATGGGTCCAAAAGAACTAGAAATCCAAATTCATTGCACTGATAGAGCTAGGTAATGGAGAAAATACAAGCTTTAATCCAGTGTGATATTAGAAAGTGTGTGTGTGTGTGTGTGTGTGTGTGTGTGTGATGGCTATTATTTTCACCACAAACCCATACCAGCACTTCTCAAACCTTAACGTGTATATGACCCTTCTAGGAAAGTTTCTAATATTGAGATTGACTCTCCAGCTCTGGGATGGGGCCTGAGAACCTGCATGTCTTGCAAGTTCTGGGTGTGCTGATGCTATTGGTCTGTGGATGATGCTGTGGGGAGTAAGGGTCACCATTCAAGTTCGTGGACACCTTTGCCTTCTCTTTTTAGTGATTGCTCCTCCTCCCAACCCTTGCGAGGATGGTAGTCACACCTGTGCTCCTGCTGGGCAGGCACGATGCATTCACCATGGAGGCCGCACATTCAGCTGCACCTGTCTACCAGGTTATGCTGGCAATGGGCATCAGTGTTCCGGTGAGTACCAGCGGGGAAGCCTCAGAGACTCTGGACGGTCACCTTGGATGCACATCCCTGCAAAGACAGGTCCTCCCTAAGAAGGACATTTTTCCTCTTTGACTCAAATGGCCTTGGAATTGCCAAAAGAGAAGAGACACCCTTAGAGTAAAAAAGGGAGGGCACAGGGGTTTCCATGGGACTAGATTGCTGAGCAGTGTGGTTGTCCTTGGAGGCATGTCCTTGGAGTATGATGAGCCACTGTCAGCTTGTTACCTTCTGTTCCTGGGAGCTAGTATAGGCTGGAGAAACTTACACAGACAATTCTCTCTCTGATTTTTTTTTTCTCCTTTTCTTGTCCCTGCCTCACCAAACATCTGGGGAGGAGGAAGGAGGCCTCTGCTGTTTAGATCTACTAGGAAGTTCCCAAGAGGTGCAAGGCTGTTCAGTGGGTCCAGGTGCTTGTGGCTGAGGCAAACAGCAATTCAAAGAAAGGAGGGGAAAGCTTGCCTTTTGCATTTCCATTCCCAAAACAGGTCCTTTCCAATTCCAAATAACTATATGTTATTGACATGAAACTACCTTCAATTTGATCATATATCTTGGGGTCCATTTGGAAAACCTGTAGTAGTTTAAGTAGCTTTGCTGAATAACCTCTACACTAAAATATTACTAATTTCATGAATATTATACTGAGAGTATGTCTAGTCTTTAACAACCTCATATTATGTCTGACAAATTTAAATTTGATTATCCCTGTATTCCAGTTTAATGGTTTTATTAAATATTGTATGGTTTCCTCAAGATAAATTTTAAGAGAAAAGTGTTAATAAATAAGGTATGTATTAATGTCTTTTTATACCTGTAGAGCTCCTTCTTCTCTCCCTGCCTCTACTGTCATGTGTATACTCTTCACAGATGGAAGATACCTTCAAATCATGAGGATCAGGGGGGGTATATAAACCTGACAGTGGGATAACGTTTTTTTCCATCCCTATGGAACTTATTCATTTCTGTTTAACCCACTGTTGGCTTAAAAAACAATAATGTGCATTCCTGCCTGTAGAATTTCATATTTAAACATCTGACTGCTCAGATTGGCAGATGTCACTCTTTAGTCTAAAGCAAAATAGCTGAAATTAATTTCAGCCTAGGTGTGATGGTATTAATAATCAAAATATTAGGTTAGGTGCTTCTTGCTTTAATCCCTTCTGCAATCATTTTCTCTCCTTCCTGTTCATGTCTACTTCTCCTGTGAGAGTTTGGTTACCTTCTGGGATCATATTAGGACCCATATTAGTAAAGTTGGCTACTTGTCTGTATTTGGAGTTTCCGAGTATGGCCTCCTGGGCTATTATTGCCCTCTTTCTTATTTTCATCATTTGCGATCGTCCCTATTTTATCTCGGGTCCTTTACTTTTGGGATTCTCTCCGGAGCACACAAACTTGAAAATGTGCCAAACCTATCACTTACTTCCCCAATGTATTAATTTCAATTGCTTCACAACAAATGACCCCCAAATGTAGCAGCTTAAAACAAGATGCCTTTGTCACCTGTGGCTTGGGGACCTGGGCATGGCTTAGCAGTACGCTACTTTAGGATCTCTGGAAGAAACAGTTAAGGGGCAAGAATGGTGGGATCACCGCAGGCTTTTCTGGGGAAGACCGCAAGACTGCTGTGCCGAGGGCCTCAGTTCCTTGCTGACTATGGCTGGTCTTCAGTTTCTTGCCAGGTGGCCTCTCCATTATGACAGCTTACTTTATAAAAGCTAGTGAGAGGACAAAGCCATGGAAGTCATCATCTCAAAGAAGCCATCCCCTCAATGGTGCTTTACTGTGCTGGCTACAAGCATGTTACTCAAGGAGAGGGGATTATAGGAGAACCATGCATACCACATGGTAGGGATCATTGGGGACCATTTTAAAGGCTCCCTACCACAGCCAGAACTGTACGGTAGCCTTCCAAACTTTTGGATTGTGGGGTAGTAGAGAATGAATAGTCATTTTCCTAAAGATCTTGCATAAATTAGGCTGCACTAATCATGAAAGTAACTTTTCTACTTGCAGGATAGACCTATGAGCATGTTAGTGTATAGTGTATGTGTGTTTGTGTTTAAAGGCATTCCATAGTGTGCACATGTCTGAGTGACCAAAGGATCTTTTAATCAATTATTTATTTAATTAATCATTAATTTATTTTATGTGTGTGCTGGGGATGTAATTCAGATCCTTGTGCATGCTATGCAAGTGCTCTACCACTGAGCCACATCTCCAGTCCTCCTTCTATAGATCTTTGATGGAGGCTGTCTTGTGGGAGGCATGCATTCTTGAGGCACACATATTTTTACTCCATCAAACTAACCATAAGAGGGTGAGTGGGTTTTTCTCTAGCCACAGTTTGTTAAAAACCAGGCTCTCTGGAGAAGCTGCATTTGAATTTGGGTTACCAATCTGGTCTAAGTCACTAGCAGGAGGTTTTTATCCAGAATTAAGTCTGTTCCAGGCTTCTCTCTATCTGGTGTGATTTCAACCCTGCCTTAGTGTGAGCTGGATATTTCTCAGGCACCTTTGCCCTTGTGGATTTTAGTGCCTTTGCCAGTGCAAGAGCAGATTGTCAGGAGTTAGAACTTTCCCAGGGAGAAGCAAGGCAGCTGGGTTACACATGGCCTGTTCCATAGCATGACCCTCGCTCAGGGAGGGAGGTGGGGGCTTGGTACTGCTATTACTTCAGATTTTCTGTGCTCCAATTATAGATATTGGATAAAGCATGGTAAAGTCAATGCAGCCACAGGAGGTAAGGACGAGGCTTGAAAGGGTGATGATTAACTCACAGATCTTAAAAAGGGGTCACCATGTGCCACATGGGTGCAACCCACTGGGCACTCAACAAGTGAGGAGCAGAGAGAAGGCAACTGAGGTGCTGGGAGGGATCAAGGTTAATTGACATCAGGGGATTACATTGAGCTGGAAAATGAATGGGTGGTGAGGAACTGGGACTCAGTACATGGATTGTTATCCAGGGGTTCCAGCTGAATTTGCTCTGAATTGGGGCCAAGAAGGATGTCAAGGCACCAAAATGAGTCCAAAATAGAGTGTTTTTAAAACATTTTCCAAATAGGTTCCCTAGGAGCTTAATAGATCACAGAGTAGCAAATTGTGCTAGAAATGGGCTGCCTTTCATTACCTTCGTGGTAAAGGGGTTTTGCTGTATAAGAACACTATTGAATTGACTAGTCTGTTTCTATCAGTCCCTGCAGATCCCTGCCACTGATGAGGTATAATTGGTGTCTCCCTGTTCCCCTGGTGGTACAGTGAAGAAAGCTCCTACTTTGCCAAGAGGCTGAAAGTCCTTCCTCATTTTCTGTCTTGACACATGACATCCTATGAAATGGGGAAGAGTTCTCCTCCTCTGTACATTGGTTCAGGCTCCCCACAAACCTCTCCGTGTTTGAGCTCCTGAGGAGAGGCTGCAGCCAGCTCTGAGTTCAGGCCCCGGACTAACTGATTTGGATCTAGTTTCACATCATGACATGAGGCCCTCTAAGAAGGGTCAGGGACTGTGATTCAGGGGACCTTAACCTCCTCCAGCTTTGTGGGCTCAGGGGTTGCTCATGTGGGATGCCTTCTGTCTCTTCGGGGACTTTCTCCTTCTCACTGGTCATTTGCAGCAGTTACTATCTATCTGTAACGATGGTATCCATGATAATGGCAAGGGACCTGTAGAGAGTAAAATTGATCTTTCAGATTAGGTCAGAATTCCTAGGCCATGGATGCTAATCTTGTTGGTGGTTTGAGAGCTTTGGGGAATCCCCTTAGTTCAAAAATAATAATTAAAAAAAAAACCTCACCTCGGGCTTCAGAAATAGGTCATGTGTCTCAGGAATTCCTGCTTCCTGCCATTGCTTGTGGTTCCTGTTACCATTAGAGGTACTTTTAGCATATGTGCTGCCAGGAGCTTCAGTTTCCTGCATTTGCCTGAATGCTGATTTTTACAGCTTTGGTTTTACAGCCTCTTACAAACCCAAAGAGCTGGATGGTCACCAGCTTCACTCAACTGAGCATTTGAGCTGTCCTTTTAAGGAGACAGCCAACCACAAGGATAATTAAATATGACAGTTTGGGAGCTAACCAGAACACCTTGTCATTTCTAACTTTAGACATGAATTTAGAATCACTTTACTGTTGTAGGTGGAGAAAAGGTAACCAGTGCAGCCAGCTGCTCCCCATGGAGAGCCTTTGTGGCTGTATTAGAGTGGATGGTGTTGAGAATTTGGTTTGTTTGTTTACTCAAAGGAACTAATATATGTTGATTAAACTTCCCAGAGGCAGAGGATGAGCAGATGCTAATTTTCTAATTATAATATGAGAGATCCCTCTCCAGTAATCTGAGTGCCTATGGTGAACGTCCAGTGTGTCCACATAGTGTTGCCTGAGAAAGCACTTAGTTATGGGAAGGCGACTCGGTGACAGTGTGGTCAAGCAAGGTGGTGGAGATAACTCTAGAAGACATCTCATTTGGATCGTGGGAGGCTGAGTGAGGAACTGTTCTGTTCCCAGCCTGTTCACATCAAGTTCCAGGTTGTAAATCTCCAGCTTCCCAGGCGGGTGTGGCTCTGTCATGGGCTGTATCAAGAGGATGCACTTCACTCTTGTCTAGTTTTCATGCTGAGCATCCCATTATACTTTTTTTATGTTCACACATTAAAAAAAAAATTCTGGTCATTATTGTGGATGTGACTAATGCTTTGTTTCAGTCGAGCCAAATTGAGTCTGAACCTTTTGTTTAGGCTCCTTTTATTCTGGAAGACTTCCATCCTCTTGAGGGAGGTTACCTCATCCACAAAGCCTTAGTTTTAATAGTTCCCCCCTCAGCCTGTGTGTGGGTGGGGCCAGGGTAAGATGAATGACTTGCGGTTGTCAGCATGTGCCCATTTCAATAAATGAATTAATAATGGATATGAATTGGCTTTTGTTTGAAGTGTCAAGATTTTGCAGTTCTGCAATATATGAAAATCCTTAGGGTACCAGGTGGGAGTGTAGATTACTGAATTATCTATACCCATATGTCCAACAAGTTTAGGTTTTCATTCATATATATAATATATATTATATATATTATATATGTATATGATACATATCATTTTAAAACTGCTGATGATATTTGCTTATATTTTTCTTTCTTATTTTTTCATTTTCTATAAGAGGAAAATAAAGGAAATTTCTGGTTAATTGGCGGTTCTTATCTAGCAGGACTTTGTGCTTCTAACATAGAAGTATTTGGAGCTCATCTGGCTCTTCTGCATCTCTCTGAATATTCTAGGGAGATGGTGCCAACAATGAAAGAAAAAAAATACCATTGTTCCTATATTTATCTTCCTTGTAGTGTTACTAAAAGGAAATTGATGATTTATAGTCTAAAGGTTAGTTCAAAGGTAATAACTTCCTAGAATTCACTGTAGATGAAAGATGCTCTAGAAATATACTGCAGAATATTTTTATCTGAGCAACCACATGTTTGATTCATATACTGAATGTTCTTATCTCATATGTTAACTTACACATTTCTAGATGTTTTTTCATTAAATTGACCTTTAGGCATTAACATTTTTCTGGTCATGTCCAGAGGTCTTCTTAAGTTGGAATTTGTTGTTCCACGTGTCCTGAGCCCATGTAGATGCACAGGTTGTGTGCCATGAAGTCATGCTCTTCCTTCCTTCTCTCTCTGCCTGGTTCCTGACCTCTGCAGATGTTGATGAATGTACAGAGAACAGATGTCACCCTGCAGCTACTTGCTACAATACCCCTGGCTCCTTCTCCTGCCGTTGCCAACCTGGATATCAGGGGGATGGATTTCAGTGCACACCTGGTAAGGTTTGGAGGCACATAAATCTCACTGCTTCTTCAATGATGTCTTTCTCTGAATCTTGGTCCACTCTTTATTTAGCCTAGTCTTGGTCCACTCTTTATTTAGCCTGGTCTGGGATATTAGGGGGTGGATTATTTCTTCAGTTATCTCCTGCTGACTGCTTTCCTGATGGCTCACTGGCTATTACATTCATGGAGACCTAGAGTTTGTCCCATCCCTCATCCTGCCTAGTAGCTGCTCTGATTAACTGCCCTAGTGAGCCATTTGCTTTGATGAATGTGATTTAGATGAGATGTTGAAAAGTTTATTAAATAGGACTCATGAGCCAGGAGTGAACACCCAAGGGTGTGACTGTCACTGACCTGGGGCTTCTCAGATTTAAACTCTGGGGCTCAAGGGATAAATGGAATTTGACTTGTTCTCTCCAAAGTCTTCTGGGATATTTGGGTGGATGCCATGAATGGCTCTTCATTTTATCCAGACAGCAGTAGGCCCTTGAAGGCTGAGGAAAGGGCTTCTGTCCACTTAACAGTCATCTAGGAACTTAGAGAGTAAATTGAGAGATAAGGTAACAAACTAGCTAAATAGTGGCAGAACATAAATGAGAATTCAGGACTCTAAGATGCCAGTGCCTTTTTCTTCTTTTCACATGATATATTGTCTTCCAATTGTAGAAAAAATAGCACAGGAGGCTTTGATCTTAGCTGGTTAAAGTCGATGGGTTGCTCTACTTGTTATTTCTCCTTTGTGTCTCTCTTTGCCCTGGTTCCGGAAGACTCCACCTCTGGACTGAAGCCCTGCGAACACCAGCAGCGCTATGCCCAGGCACAGCATGCCTACCCTGGGTCCCGGCTCCACATCCCCCAGTGTGACGAGCAGGGCAACTTCCTGCCCCTGCAGTGTCATGGCAGCACTGGCTTCTGCTGGTGTGTGGATCCTAATGGCCGCGAAGTCCCTGGCACCCAGACTCCGCCTGGCTCCACCCCACCTCATTGTGGGCCACCACCAGGTGAGCCCACTAGGAAAGAAAGCTGGAACAGCTTGGTCTGAGGCTCAAGAAGCAGAAGGAGGCTGTGGACTGTAAGCCCTGCCCAGGTCATGGAAACATGGGGATGTCTGGCCACCGTCCTTTGATAGCCTCTTCCCTCTGTGGAACACTTAGATAATATGTGTACTCATATGTGCATGTTTATTATAGGGACATATATACATGTGACATGTGACATATGGGATCTGTTACACACTGAGCTCCAGCCCCTTAGATCCTTTTTGAGTGCCAGGCTGGAAGTTCAGATTATCTAGGTCAGGCTGAGGTCACACTAAGATCTTATAGAGCTAGAGGACCTTGACAGTCTAGAGTTTGTCCAGAAGGAAAACTCCCTTCCTATGTAACTCTTACTTAACTCTGCCTTCTGAATTGCAGGATGCAGCCTTGAAGCCCTGTTTATGTGGTTAGGAAATATAAGTAGGAAACTTATGGGTAGATCAGTTAGTTTTCTCTAACTGAGTGACCCCAGCCCTCTCCAGTCTATCCAGCATGTTGACAGGGAATCCCTCTTGCCTAGGCCACCTTTGTAAGAGGCACAGGAATCTGTTTTTGTTCAGAAGATGAGGGACACTGATGGCGAACATGCCTGTTGTTCTGGCCGTCAGGTTAGGGCATAGTTAGCGAGTGTCCACAGTTGATGGCAATAGCAGGCAGCTAAGGCATCTTGCTGTTACTAGCTGAGTTGTGTGAAGCTTTTTTTTTTTTTTTTTCCTCTCTTTATTTTGGAAGAACTGATATAAAGATCACAGGATGTGTTTGCCTTGATGAATTATGGCCAAAATGATTCCTATAGCCACAAGCTTGCTAGTCAAGATCGATTTTTATTATTGAGAAAGGTTCCAAAAGTATTCATCTTGGATTTTAATGAGTAAATAGAGAATCTTAATTGTTATGGCCAGGACTTCAGTGCTTCTGAGAATCATGTGGGTGAAAATTGGTAGTGGTTTGATACATAGCAAAATTCCCAATTTATCTCTGTCCCTATTTTTAGGAAAAAATTCTGCATATTCAAAAGAGTGCAGAGCCGGGTACGGTGGCACATGCCTATAATCTCAGCAGCTTGGGAGGCTGAGGTAGGAGGATCACAAGTTCAAAGCCAACCTCAGCAAAAGCAAGACATAAGAAATTCAGTGAGACCCTGTCTCTAAATAAAACACAAAATATGGCTAGGGATGTGGCTAAGTGGTTGAGTGCCCCTGAGTTTAATCCCTGGTACTGCCTTCCTTCCCGCATCCCCCCCGCCCCGCACCCCAAAAAAAGAATGCCAAGAAATCCTGTTTCACTTATGGCTTCTCTTTAGAAAATCTAGGTTCCACTCCAGCTGGGAGGTGCCTTAGGGGACTGGTTCAGAGTTCTATTAAGTTTATTAAGACAAGCATGTGTTAAGGACAATGATTCAGACTGAGAAGTTAATGACTAAAATAGGGACACATTCCTTTGTGCAGACTTTCTCATGGTCCAGACTTCTCTCTTGGCACTGGTTTGGCCTTGGCTGCCATTTCTAACTAATCTCATCTGCATAATGGGGTCAGCTGTAGGGGAATGAGGATGTTCTGTGCCCAAGATTTTAGGATATTTAAGCCCCTGCCAAGCAGAAGAGGAAAAAAGAAATCTATGATTGGATTGAGAAGTAGCTTCAAAGAGTAAGGAATGAGGGATGCCCACATTATGAGTGGTTTGAGATCCACTCCCCAGAAACTGACTCTGCCCTGTGTCTGCATTTCCAAACCAAGAGATGTGCCTTGGGTGGTCTCTTGAACAAAGAATGCATCCTCCAATTCAGAATATGGAGCAGGGTGGTGTTGGGAGCTTCCTCACGGTGTCCCACCCTGAAGTGGATGACAGGTATGTAGCCTTCTGTTTCCTGGTTCCTGGAGCTGTACTGGAGTGGGAAAGTCAAGTCCTGCTTCTCCATGAGGTCTCAAAGCTTTGCTTCCTGTGGGTCAGGAGTTGTAGTTGAAACCGAAGGGTCTCCTCTTCCCCTAAACCGGGTGAGCCTTGCAGTGGACCTAGTTGAGTTTGAACACGGAAGATTTGATTCACCATCTTCCTGCTTCCCAGAGAAATTGTCCCTGCTGCAGCTGTATTTCATGTTTCCAATTTTGTTCTTCGAAGTCATTAGAGGGTTTTGAGCAAAGGAGTTGCAGGAAATGCCTTGTTTTAAATGAACCATTTTGTCTGATGGTTGAGTTTACTCTGGTTTAGAGGGAGGGAAGGCCCAGGAGTTTGGAAGCAGGAAAACCAGTGCAGATGTACAAGTAATCCCAGTGGGAGACGATGGTGCCTTGAGCACAGCGATGGGGTGGAAGTGGTGAGAAGTGAGATGTTCAGAATGTCTTTGAACTTGTATTTGACATATCAGATATGAAAAGCAGAAGAAAGGAGTCAAGAATGAATTTGCCTGAGAAATGGGGAAAGTAGAGGGCTATTTACTGATATTGAAGAGACTAGAGAAGAGCAAGCTTAATGGGGAAAGCTGAGGACCAGGTTCTGTTAGTTTCTGAGATTTCTATTATGCATCCAAATGGTGGCAGCAAGTAGATACTTGGTTGTGTGATTCTGCAGACTGCAAGCTTTGAGTTACAGGAATTAAAAAGGAAGGAGAAGCATCTCCTCTTATTTAAGTCTTCTAGGTAAATTTTATCATAAATGAACATGTTAATTCAACGACCCATAGCAGTCTTTTCAGACAGAAGCACCCATGTTTGGGAAGTTGTCCATAGCCCTGTGACAGCAATCCAGGAGGGGACAGCTTTGTAGATGAAGTCAGTAAGGCTTCAGTCACTGTGTGGGCTGGGAAGGAAGGGATAGGAGGGGAGAATGCTGAAGAAAAGAGTAGCAATGTGGCAGAAAGTTAGAACCTGCAGAAAAAAGTTCAGCTTTGACAGTCCCAGGAGTAGAGTGGCTGAAGTACTTCTAGAAACCAGCTAAGAGTTTTAAGTTCCTTTCTACCACCTCTACCATGCTGTGCACACTAATTACAGTAAGTCTTACTTTTCCTCAGTGTAGTTTTACATTTTAAGGCCATGTAGCAGAGCCAGGCTTTTAGCAATGACTCTGAGACACAGGCCAGGTTCAGGATGGCCTTCTCAGCAACAGGTCCTGGAGCTTGAAGCAAGGGGGAAACAATTGGTTTTTAAGCATCATATAGGCCACTGAGTCCCCAAAGTCTGCACAAGTGCTCTGTCAACACAGGTCTCCTTTGGTGCAAGCAGTTGTTCACATGGCTTCTGCTGGCCTGAGCAAGATCATCCTCCTCCCAAGGCAAAGCAAACTCTGCCCTGTGGATCTTACCTCCTCTCATTCTTTCCTCATGTGGCGGGGGTTGGATGGCAGATTCTCCTGGCCTGGAGAGACAGGAGCATCAAAAGGATCTCTTGTGATTCCCATAGAGAACTTCTTATAACACATTTGCTTCCCTGGCTCAATATCTAGGGGTTTGTGACCTCATTACTGGACAGTAGGAGGAAGGCCAAGAGGTCATGTGGGGGGACCTTGTGCTACATGCCACACTGTTTTGGGATGGCAATCAAAGACTCTTTGTTTCCTCATCTGCTCAGAGCCCACCCAGAGGCCTCGCACCATCTGTGAGCGCTGGAGGGAAAACCTTCTGGAGCATTATGGCGGCACGCCCAGAGATGACCAGTATGTGCCCCAGTGCGATGACCTAGGCCACTTCACCGCCCTGCAGTGCCACGGGAAGAGCGACTTCTGCTGGTGTGTGGACAAAGATGGCAGAGAGGTGCAGGGGACTCGCTCACAACCAGGCATCATCCCTGCATGTAAGCACTGAGGACAGTCCAAACTCCCCTCAGCAGCACTGAGGTCCTTCTGCAGGGCTGCTGTCCGCTGTGGGTGATGGGGTCTGGCCAAAGAAGTCACTTCATCAATATACTGTGTTGATTTATAAACTGGTCCCCCTAATAGCTCAATTTGGATTTAATGTTGGTCTTGTCACTAGTGGTTAGGACAGTATTTGGAACAGCTGGAACTCCATTCAACATGTTATTTCTCCTGCTCCCCAGTCCAGGGTGAAAGGGCAACATCCCCTGGGGACCCAAAGAGGTTTCTTCCTTTCAAAAACAAAAACCCCTCTGCTTTGTTCTGAGGGAAGCATTTTGGTGCCTCCTTTCTTAGTAATTGGCATGATTTACATAATTGATCCTTGAAAAAACCCTAGAAATTAGAATTTCTTTTGAAGAACATCTGGAGCACATCTGTCTAGGGTGAAGAAATTTTGATATTTTTGGATGTTCTGGGATGTGAGAAAGTAACTTTTCTTCCTCCCCACCCACCTGTTTCCTCTCTTCCCCCTCCCCACCCTCCCACTCTTTCCCATGGCCAGGTATACCCACGGTCGCTCCACCCACCGTCCGGCCCACGCCACGGCCTGATGTGATCCCGCCATCAGTGGGCACTTTCCTGCTCTATGCCCAGGGCCAGCAGATCGGCCACTTGCCCCTCAATGGCACCAGGCTTCAAAAGGACACCGCAAAGACCCTACTGTCACTGCATGTAAAGTGGAGTTCTCAGGCAGGGTGGGGCTGCAGGGCTTTCTGGAGGCCCTCTGTGGATTAAGCCAAGGACATCGGGTCAGGAAATCCCTGAGGGCTTTTGCAATTTTCATGGGTCCAGTGCCACCACCACAGAAGTGGGGCTCTGTTGCTGGGAGTCACATCTGACTGACCACAGCTACGCTCTCCTGTGGGCTCACGGGGTTTCAGATATATGGAAAGGGAGTTTCAGACCTGTCAGGATGTGGAGGCTGTGTGGTGATCCTAGGGAAAAGTGACAGAATCTCAACTGCAGTCTCCAGGTCACAGACATTTCCACACAGGTCCTGGAAGCCAAAGGACAGGAGGTGGTAGCTCAAGGGTGGCTTCTGTGGTCAGTTAAGAAAAACAAGTAGAAATGAGCTAAGCACTGCATCACTGTCACGGCCCTCCCTGCCCATTTTGGTTGTCCCTTGACTCACCTCTTTCCTAACTGTCTCAGACTCCATCTTAATGAAGATCTGGGGAGTGTGCACTGCCAGCAAAGGAGTGTGTGGAGCTTTCCCTCTTGGGGGCTTGCCTCTTCCTGAACCAACAGCTTCCCTATTACCAAGACAGCCCGATTTGGAAGGAGGGATTTTTTTTTTTTTAATCTAAAATGGGGAATAAAAAAGGAGGCTCTGCAAAAAAGGCATTGACATGTACAATGGAAATATTCTATTTCTAAACTGCCCACCATGAGAAAGAATAGTTTAGGGTTCATGTTTATATTTACTTCTATTAGTGAACTACTAATTGGTGGCAAAGAAGCTTCAAAGCAGTCAGTTATCAGAAAAAGATGTTTTCTCTACCTTTTTAAGGTTTGAGAATGTTTTCCCCATGAACTCTAGCATACTGTTTTGTAAGCTTCTTCAGAAGAGGCAGAAGCTAAGAACTTGCCATTGTGTCAAGCTAACATCATTTATTCTAATCACTGTCAGATGCTTGTGTATTTCTGAACATGCCCCTGGCAGGACAGGATGGTGATGGAACAGGAAAAGATGGACATGTGTCGCAAGCACACCTTAGGGAAATTTGCTTCAACTGGGACATTTTCCCCAAGAAACTTATTTTATGAATTCCATGATTCCCTGGGCTAATGAAGTCCGTATGAATGTGCATATTGCCTGGGACAGATGGCTTTTTAATTTTAATTTTCCAGTGAAAGTAACATTCTTAGACTCCCCCTATATAAACTGCCCACTTTTTTTTTGTTGTTGTTGTTGTTGTTGTTTTTGTTTTTTGGTTTTTTTTTTTTGGTACTGGGGATTGGACTCAGGGGCACTCAAGCACTGAGCCACATCCCCAGCCCTATTTTGTATTTTTTAAAAGACAGGGTCTCACTGAGTTGCTTTGCACCTCAGGCTGGCTTTGAACTTGTGATCCTCCTGTCCCAGCCTCCTGAGCCACTGGGATTACAAGCGTGCACCACCACGCCCGGCAAGCTGCCAACTTTTTCGAGCCAAATCCTGCATTGTACAGTCTCTGGCAGTGGCTGCTGTCTTAGAGGCATAAGTCAAGCCAACCCCCAGGAGGCTTTCTTGGGCAAGAAAGGACCTGGTGTGATCTCCGGGATAGTTAGATGGCCTCTGATGTTACTTTGTACTTCTGCTGGGGTTCTTAGCAGGAGGTGGAGTTGGAAACTGAAGCAAGTCCTACGTGTAGTTGAGGAAAGGAATATCACAACCCTGACATTTTAAAATAAAAGATGTTGTTGTTATTTAGTAGAAAGGAATGAGGGGAGGCCTCACTAGCCAAAGATTGGAAGATCGAAATTCCCCAATTCCTAAACCCATTAAGTTAGACTTTTTATATAGTACAACTGAAGACTTGCTTTGTATTAAAGATTAGGAGCAGAGTACAGCTGATTGCATCTCAAGTAGGGGAAAGACCTCACTCAGCCTATGTACAGGGGTGGGGACGATAGATTTTGTTGGCATATATTGGCAAATTTTAGAAAGGCTCTTTCAAAAGTGGTAACATCTAAAGGGATTATTTTGCTCCAGTAAGTGTTAAGGCCTTTGCTTAGACTGTCTTCTACTTACTGACAGGGCTGGGTTTCCCAAGCAAATTATTTTATTTTTACCAGCAGTGGTAACACCATTTCTTGAGGGGCTTATTGTATACCAGTTTCTGATTAGGATACTTTATAAGAATTTATGGTATTTAAAATTTTTTTTTTAGTTGTAAATGGACACAATACCTTTTATTTGATTTATTTTTATGCAGTGCTGAGGATCAAATCCAGTGTCTCACACATGATAGGCAATTGCTCTACCACTGAGCCACAACCCCAACCCAAGCATTTATGATATTTTTATAGCAGTCATTTGAAGTAGGTATTGCTACTAGCCCTGTCTTATGAATGAATAAATGAAGGCATAGAGACTTAAGTACCAGAGTCTCACAGTTATTAAGGGGCTGAGCCTGGCTGTGTGACCCCAGGGAGATCTCCACTGCCTACATGAAAAACCACTCTGCTCTACTGTCTGAAAGACCACAATCCAGAGCAGCTTGTCGCCAACGTGAACATGAACTTAGTGGGGATGGGGGTATCCAAAGATCCTAATGCTTCTAACTTTATGATTGGTTCACGAAGGGCTCCATAGTTGTGGGAATTGACTACGACTGCCGGGAAAGGATGGTGTACTGGACAGATGTTGCTGGACGGACAATCAGCCGGGCCAGCCTGGAACCAGGAGCAGAGCCCGAGACTATCATTAATTCAGGTCAGCAGCTTCACTCTGCAGACACTTTGCATTTCCTTTGATTGAACTAAGTTACTTGCCTGTTTTATGCCAAAGGCTCCCTCGGTTTTCATCTATCAGGGGAGATTAAGTTCCACTCAAGTCATTTTGTTGAGTTATATCAGACCAGCTTCTCTATAAACAAACCTATTCAAACTTAAGGAATGAAAGAAATCACTACTGCTACCATGAGCTCTTCTCAAAAGAAAGGGCTCAGGGTACAAATGCAAGGCATAGTGAATTTATGCTACTTGTCCCCTAGCACATTAGATGTTTGGTGACATCAGGGTGGTAGTTCTATTAGTATACATAGATGATCTAAAAAGAAACAAATGGGTTGGTTCCTCGATTAATCTGCCTTTGGTGACTTAAAAGATTCTTCTTCTCAGGCTTTTTTTTTTTTTTTTTTGGTAAACTGTTCAAATATGACAGATCTCTCTGCTCTAGTACACTCTTGATGCCCTAAAATTCTCCAGCCCTGCCTTTGCTTTATTTCCAGGTTTGATAAGCCCTGAAGGACTTGCCATCGACCACTTCCGAAGAACAATGTACTGGACAGACAGTGGCCTTGATAAGATAGAGAGGGCCAACCTGGATGGCTCCGAGCGCAAGGTCCTCTTCCATACAGATCTGGTGAACCCCCGTGCCATTGCTGTGGATCCAATCAGAGGGTCAGCCCGGCTTCCCTAATTCTCCTGTTACCTGAGGAACCTGAATTTGAAGCCCCTGGATTTTAAATAGTGTGGGGAGGATCAGAATAAGAGAGTAAAAGCTCAAATGCATTAACCTCAATATTTATTGAGGATCTACTACTAGGTGCCAGGCACTGTTTTAGGCAAAGACAAGGGTCTGTTCTTTCATGGAACTTGCGTTCTATTAAGAAATAAGACCATGAGCAAATAATATTTGGCTGTGATGTGATATGTGGAGAATTCAAAGTGTTGTGAGAGGGACTAGGGACTGCTAGATCAGATGATCAGGCAGGGCCTCAGGAGATGACATTTACACTGGAAAAAGCAAGTTCATTCAGCACATTTAGAAACCACAGTGCTAAAGCCACAGCAGGGTTTTCCTTTGTAACCAAAGCTCAGACAATGGGCATTTGAAAGTCAATATAAAAATGTTCCCACTCTGTGACAATTACTAAGGACACTAACTGGGACATATAGGACTTAATGGAACCAGGAAGGATTTTTATTCTTGAGAAGCTCTTGCTATACCTAAGTGGAGCTTCTACCAAACAAAATTCTACAGTAGTCCTTCATATCAGTAAAGAAGTTTTCAGTTTGGAAATCTCAAAAACACTTAAGTGCAAAGCCTCAAAGGTAGTTCTGAATTTGGGATTCCAAAGAATTAAAAACCTTTTAGGAACCTTGTTTTTATTTTGGTGATGCTGGGGATTGAACCCAGAGACTTGTGCATGCAAGGCAAGGACTCTACCAACTGAGCTATATCCCCAGCCCAGGAACTCTATTTTGATAAGCTTGCCTTTCTAACTTTTGCTTCTTGACATGAAACTGGGGAAGAGCTGCTGAGCAGATCATGTGTCCATGACCTAGAGGAAAAGGCATATTTCAAAGCTAACATCCAAATCACTGCTATGAGTTTAAAAATAAAAGTAGAACTTCATTTTTATCAAGATGGAAAATAATAATGCTAAAGGACTTTAAAAAAATTTTAGTGAAAACAAACACCTTCACATATGTAACTAAATCTTAGTTGTTAAACCTTCCTGGATATTTTACCCTTCTAATTTTCTTCTTTAAGAAATCCATGAATAATTTATGTCAAATGTTATATGTCTGTGTGAGCTTTGCAAAATTCACTGTTTTCAGTACCTTAAATCATTTTGGAGGAGATAGGTTACAAATTATAAAGCAATGATATGCATGCCCTACCCTCTCTCTGGCTGCCTTTATCTTAGCTGGAAGTGGAAACTGCATTCTGGGTTTCGCTCTCAGCCTTCATCTGTTAGGCATAAGCAATGAAGCTTTCAACAGAGGAAACCCATGATCTCTTCCTCTTTGCTCTTCGAATAGTTCAACTAACTATAGCTTTTATAAAACAGTATTTTATAGATGATGCTTTCATCATTCCTTCTCTAAAAATCTTTTTTCTTTAACATGTAACCTATTTCCAATTGAGATAAATTTCTAGACATATCTGTTATATGAGAATTTTGCATATTTAACAGGGCATTTAAAAGGTAAAGTGCTTGGCTTAGTGTTTCTATCCCTGGGGGCCAGGTGTAGAATAACAGAGGTTCCTCTTTGGCAAGTACCACAGAGTATTTTCCTTGGAAGATCTCCCTCTTAATTCCTTGGCCCCGGGGGATTTGACAAGTTCCATAGTTTCTAACAACTGCATTTCTTTGGATTCTAGGCCCAAGATCCAGTTCAACATTTCAATAAATTAAGGGTTTCTGGGCGGTTGAATCAGAGTGTCTAAGAAGCAAGAATTTTGATAGACTTAAGATAAATTACTTCTTTCACACATTTGCAAATGTCAGAAAACCTTGTGTTACAGGCAGAAGTAGGATATGACTAGTTATCTATTTCTGTGTAACAAATTGTCCCCCCACCAAATTTGGCCATTGAAGACAAACATTTACTATATCAGTTTTTGTAAGTCAGGAATGTGGGTACAGCTTAACTGAGTGCCTTTGGCAGTCTCTCTCACAAAGCCCTAATTAAGGCATTGGCCAAGCTGCCGTGATCTAAAGGCTCTGCTGGAAAGATGCACTTCCAAGCATTCATGAGGGCTCTTGGCAAACTCTGCCCTTGCTGGCTATGGACAGAGATACAAATTCCTTGGCAGATTGGTCTCTTTATAGGGTTGCTTTCAGCATCGCATATACCTTCCTTCAGAAGAAGCAAGAGAAGGAACCTATGACAGAAGACAGTTTTTTGAAACCTAATACTGGAAGTGATATCCCACCACTTCAGCCAAATCTAGCCCAAACTTAAGGGGATTCCTTAAAGATGAGAATACTAGAGGATGGGGAATTATTGGCAGCCATCTTGGATGCTACCTACCACAAGCTGTAGCTATCATTCTTTTTTTGTGGTGCTAGGGATTGAATCCAGGGCCTCCTGCATGCTAGGTAAGCATTCTACCACTGAGCTACATCCCAGACCCAGAAGCTATGCTTTTACATTCTTTTTTAAAATTTATCTACAGCAACTTGTACTGGACAGACTGGAATAGAGAAGCACCTAAAATTGAAACATCTTCTTTAGATGGAGAAAACAGAAGAATTCTGGTCAATAAAGACATTGGATTACCCAATGGTTTAACTTTTGACCCCTTCTCCAAACTGCTCTGCTGGGCAGATGCAGGTAATACTGATGGAATGCAGATATATAACCCTATGTTATAGTGGGGATGTATACTGTGATAGATTTCATTAAAAAACACAAATTTTGTCATGTAGATCTTTTGAGTTAAATTTATAACAGTATAACAATCTGTTTGGTCTATAAACTTTTAAAGAACATTTTGTAATAGTTCTTATTATGAGCTTGGGGGGGGGGTTGGATTGGGGGATGCTGAATTAGACAGTAAGTCTCTACTGTTTAACCTCAACATGGGCACCTGGCATACTTCTCAAGCTAAAATATTAGCCACTGTTGAATTGACAAGCTTGGATAAACCAATTAAGGTTATTCTGCCTTTTGGGGGGACCAGTATTACAACTTAACACTTGTTGCTTTAATAGTATCTTATGCTGAAAATATTGAAAAGTGAGGTGGCAGAATAGCTTCCTTTCAGTAATACTGAAATACCTGGGATATACCCAGATTTATCTATTTCTATTGTGTGCTTTTCTTTAGAATAAATGAAATATGCTATGTACCTAGTTCTGTAAAGAATATGGAAAATATTATTCTTGAATTTATAATCTAATAAAAATGACTATAATGCAGACAGGTCACTTACAATCTAATTGTCTAAAAACATTACATTTTTTTTCATATGATGATAAACTCAACATTTTATTATCTTCATAACAAAACAAACAATGAAGCTTAGAACTGGATCACTTGGCCCTTTCTCTTCTTATCTTCTCCCAGTTCAAAATGCTTACATCTGTTAATAGTCACCATTCTCTTAGATCTGCAGTTAGGCTCAACACACTTAAGTCTCAGCACAAGTCTTTAGCTCTTTTCCTGAAAATTTGCCTAGTCTGCCCACCATACCCACTCTGTTTCCTGTCATAATGCTGCTTTCCCTGTGCATACGGAGAATCCTTGCCCTTCAAGTTCTATTGTGTCACTTTTTTTCTTGTACTTTGTTTTTTTTTATTTTGCATTACAATTCTTAATATACCATTATACAATAATTTATCATATCTCTGATTATATATAAGGTACGTTGACACCAAATTCACATCTTCATACATGTATTTTGTATAATGATGAGAGTCTCCTTTCACTATCCATGGTATTGTGTCACTTTTTTGGGGATGGTGTTTGCCCCACTTCTTACAGAACATATGTCAGGTCCTAGGAATGTTCACCATGTTTGTGGGAGCATTATCAGCAAGGAAAGCTAAAACATTACAATTTTTAAAAAGTATTTGGGATTTAAATTTCTTGAGAAATGTGAAATTTGGAAATTCTTGAATAATTTAGCTGTTGGGAAATTTTCAAGACTGCTTTGTTTACAATGAAAAATAGCTATGTTACCATTTTCTTGTACCTAGAAAATAACATTCTTTAAAAACATTTAAGGATTTTTTGTTGTTGTTGTTAAGATTGCCTTGGCTATTATACCCTTTACACTTGCTTTATGAAGGATGAATATTTAACCAGATGTTAAATATACAACAGTTCGTAGGCCAAGGCTTAAAATTATAAGTTACAAAAAATGCTTATCTCTACTGACTCACTTTGGAAGAAATTTAGATTTCAACAGATCTCTTTCAAAACACAAAACAAAACAAAATTAAAACAACATTAACACTAGGTTTGAATTTCTATTAGAAACTAGAGCCAGGTGCAATATGGTGCATGCCTGTAATCCTAGTGGTTTAGGAGGCTGAGGTGAGAGGATCACAAGTTTAAAGCCAGCCTCAGCAACTTAGCAAGACCCTTTCTTAAAATAAAAAAATAAACAACAGCCTGGGGATGTGGCTCAGGAGTTAAATGTTGGTACAATCCCTGGTACAAATGAACAAATGGGAGACTAATAATAGAATATAATGCAGCTGCTAATTTGTATGACTAGAAATGGGAATAAAATGTCCATTTCCTATTCTGTTTTCCTTGAGAAGGAATCTGCCACTATCATATTTGGCAAAATAGCCTTTGTTTCTGCATGGTATGAAAGGATCACGTTTCCCCTTTGTTTTAAAAGGAACCAAAAAACTGGAATGTACACTACCTGATGGAACTGGACGGCGTATTGTCCAAAACAACCTCAACTACCCCTTCAGCATTGTTAGCTATGCAGATCACTTCTACCACACAGATTGGAGGAGGTAAGCTCAGCACATTCTGCCTGAAAAGGCAAATGTTTCTTGAGATCACACTTGACCAGTCAGTGAGTTACTTTGGTACTTAAGCCCTCTATTGAGGTTTTTCATTATTTCCTCATTAATAGTTAGTGCTTTTGAAATCATGCTTTTACTTAACCCAGAAATTTAATGTTATTGACCACAGGTAGCTTAAAGTGGCAAAGATTTTTTGGTAGTATCCTATTAATAAGTAGGCATGTTTATTTAAATCTGTTCCTCAGAGAATAAGACTAGCCTGTGTGGTACCATAAGGTAGTTATTAAGTATTGGGTTTTTAGTTTTTTTTTTAAATATTATGAACAGTCTACCTAGGAGATGGGAAAAATACTATTTAGACTATTCTCAAATGAGGATCTGGGGTACATTTAAAAAACAAAACATCTACGTTCTTTTACCCCATCACCTACAATTTTGATTTAATTGGTCTGGCATGAGATCCACACATCAGTATTTTAATAGATCCTCATATGATTTTAAATGCAGCTAGGACTGAAAACAACTGATTTAGACCAGTGGTTTGCAAACTTCAGTGTGGCTTCAATATCACCCCAAGGGCTTATTTTAAACATATTGCTAGGTCCCATCCCAGTTTGAGTCAGTAGGTTTTGGGGGCAGTCAGGGGAGAGGTGCCAGGGATTTTTATTACCTGTAAGTTTCCAAATGATGCTGGTTTGGGTATCACCTCGAGAACCACTGGTATTAGACAACTCTTCTATGAGAAAAAAACTCACTTGATTAACTTGATTTAAATAACATATTCTAGGCTTGCAGAGATTTCTCTACTTTATTTAACCACCTGTATCTTTTTATCTAGTGACTAAATCTCCATTAATTCACTCTTCCTTTCTTTTGCCAGGGATGGTGTTATATCAGTAAATAAAGACAGTGGCCAGTTTATTGATGAGTATCTCCCAGAGCAGCGATCTCACCTCTATGGGATCACTGCAGTCTACCCCTACTGCCCAACAGGTAAATGAACACATTTCAGGATGCTCCTTTGAATTATCAGAGAAAGGATTACTGATTATTCCTGCTGCCAATGACATTGCCAACACTGCCATCTTTACTACCTTAAGTCTACCTAGCATAATGATAAACAAAATGAAAAAGACTTGGTCTTGCAACTTGGTTAAAAATTCATCACTCTGCCCTCTTCCCTCACAGGAAGAAAATGAACATAAAGGAGGAAACATAAAGGAGGACTTAAAGTTTACAATCAGAATCTTGACCCTGAAGAGCATTTACTGAAAAAGGCAAAGAAAGTGAAAAAGGAATTGGCCATTAGAAGTTTCTGGACATACAAGATGAACATTTTTAATGTAAAAGACTATATTTTGTGAAAAGCTTATACCTCAATCTTTACTACTGTATTTTTAAAATCAAAGGTTGTTATTGCCAGTTCAAAAAAAGTAATAGAATTTTAATTGTTGCTTTTTAAAGCAACTTTTTGTAAACATTCGTGTCATATTTAAAAGGCAAATTCATAAAACTAAACCAATTAGAGTTAAATCCTCTAAATCTGATTTTTGCTATGGATTCTTTCTGGCCAGGAAATTAAAGCACATGCGATCAGTATAAAAATACAATCAAAATACAATCCTAAAAAATCAACGTAGATATAGTTATAGAAGCCTATGCAGAACTGTGGGAAAGACCAACTTATTTATAGTTTCCCAACAAAAGTTCTAAGACTTTTTTTTTTTTTTTTACCTCTGCATTAGTGCATTTCTATTTATATTAAAAGGTGCTAGAATGATTGTATTTTCTGATCCCATAAGTGCCTCTACAGATGTGACCACCAAAAGTACTACATTTATAAATACCAAAGATGTAGCAGTTCTCACATTTTCTAGATTACTCTAATAAAATTTGTTTTCCTACAATTTAAGGATCTATACTGTCTGTGACAAGGTGGGGACTGGCATGCATCTCAACCACAAAGGAGTACACATTAATTATACAAGTACATAGTTTAAAAAACAAAACAAAAAAACACTCCACTTTCCCAAACTTTATTAAAGAAAAAAAGCAATGGTGGTAAATCTCTAGAACAGTCAATTTTCTGGGATTCCTCCCTTGAAAATGTGACATTTGATTTCCAAACACATGCCAGAAGTGTACATGGTTCCCAATTGTACTAAGTAGGTAAGAAGCTAAATTCCTAGAGTGTTCATCTTCCAACTTTCCCTAGTCTGTGGTCTGTCTTTGGATCAGCAATAATTGCCTGAACAGCTACTATGGCTTCATTAATTTTTGTCTGTAGCTCTCTGAGTTCTTCTATATGCAGCAATCGCAAAATCTGGGCAGCTTCATTAAGAACTGCATCTGTTTTGTAAGGAAAAAACACACATCAATACATAATTGTTGCTTTTAAGACTATTTATTCATTTTTAAGAGTCTAAGAAGAGTTTGAATTAAAACAAAAATCACATACCTCCCGTGTCAAAGCCAAGAATATGTTTGTCTAGAGCAACAGGCAAGCCCTTAAAAAAAAAAAAGACAAAATGAGTTTACACTTAAAAATAACTGCTTCTCATAAGAAACTGTAAAAAGCAGCTGTTCTGTTACTTTTAGCTGTAATGGTCAGGGGCCTAAGAATCATTTGCTGAAATCTGCCTTGCAATTACGTTTTTCCCTATTACAATAACTAGAGAGAATAGCTTTAAATGTACTGGAAATTCTACAGCCCATCCAGGCCTTTAGACCAGGCTTTTAAATCAATAAATCTTTGGCAGGCAGTATGGCTCAGTGGTAGAGTGCTTGCCTAGCATGTGCAAGGCCCTGGATTCAATCCCCAGCACTGCAAAATACTGCAGCAGTGTTTTGTCACTACTGCTATAGAAAGAGGGTTGAACTGGCTGCTGTTGTTCCATTTAGTTTCAAAGAGTGTTAGTGTACAGGCAAATGGGATAGGAATACCTTTAGTATTTCCTCCAGGAAAAATAGTTTTTCATTTAGCACATTTATTTTGGTGTTTTCTTCCCCCCAGTAGTAGTGGGGATTAAATCCAGGGCCTCACACATGAAAGGCAAGTACTGAGTTACACCCCACTAGCCCCCTTTTTTTTCGGAGACAGGGTCTCACTAAATTGACAAGGTTAGCCTCAAACTTGTGATCCTCTTGTCTCAGCCTCCTGAGTAGCTGGGGTTACAAGCATGTACCACCACACTGGCTTTTTCTTTTGTGAGATGTCTAGCTATATTGGCCACACTAGTCGTAAACTTCTGGACTCAAGGGATTCTCCCGAGTGCTGAGACTACAGTAGTGTACCACTATGCCCAGCTTAATTTGTCATTAAAAGTACACAAACCTATCTAAAAATATGCTGTTTTTGTTAAGCCAGCATTACGTTTACAAGTGTATTTACATAATTAAGCTTTCAACAGTTTATCTGGAAGGAAAAAAAAAGCATTTTACTAGTCAGCACCAACATATAGATAGACCAAAGATGACAACTACAATGATGCTAAATTGTAGACTTCACAATAACTATCAAAAATGATGCCAGGGCTTTTTTGATTATATTATACATAATCATTACTAGTAAAACAACAAAACCCAACTACCTATACTTTCAATGTTGCTATGTAAATACTTTAGTCACTGCTCAATTCTTACCTAATCTATTAATGTACACCTACCTAGGTACCATCTGCTTTAAAGTAGCTAACAAACAAGATATAAAAGTGACAAAACAAATGGGTTTGAAAGTATAGTGAGCAAAATAAAGAGTGCAATTGTACTGAGTGGCTCTGTCAGTCTGGTACCAGAGGCTGGAGTTTTCCTTCTGTCTGCCAACAGACCACTGAGGAATAGCTATCTGTGAAAATTATGCCTTAAATACTAGTTATGAATAGTTACAAAGACTAAACTATAAGAATTTCTCTACTATGTCATTATAGGCTGGTATCTTAAGACGACACTAAAAGTAGAATTTGGAGCACTGAAAATAAAACTAAATTTTACTTTGCAAACAAGGGCAAAAAGATTTGGCTATTCCTTTATTCACACTGCCTTCCAAACTAAAGACATAGTTTTGCTAAATGAATGATTACATTATGCCAGAACAATTTACTATCTGTTCTATAGAGTGAGTGAAATAAGCTGATTTTAAGCCAAGTTCTACTGGCTCCATTCATACATAATTAAGTCAAGAAAAACCTAGAGAAGAAAACTGAGGGTCTTTCATAAAGGACTACACTGCCCTGGTGTTAGTAACCTTTTAACACTACTGGGTCTTGCTAAAGGGGTCAGAGGACAAAAGACATCAGAGGGGAAAGGAGACCAAAGTCCAGAATGGTAGTGTGCCCAAGGTATTCACTGCAACATCTATTCAGTAGGACGGAACTGTCTATAGAGACTATAGTTCCTCCTCTAACTCCTGAGGACATTCTCTGCACTATCTCATGGTCAATAAACTTTAGGAATGTTTGGATTTCTGACAGTTAATCAAAAAAACATCCCCAAAGTATTCTTTATGTATGGGGAAGGTATACTGAACAAAATGATCCAAGGACAGAACTTATCTCAAAAAAGAAAATTAACTGGTAACAGAAGATATGCCTTTTATTTTCTACTATGAATCAAACAATCCAATCCTTCTCAATGAACTTAAATCTTTTTAAAAATGAGCTTCAACTGGGCATGTGCAGTAGTTTGCAGACTGCACACAAGCTTTTAGAGCTTTTCTAAGGTAGAAAAGTGGATAAAAATGAAGTTCATATATTACTCAACTGATTCCCAACAACTAGATACACTGAATTTGCTTAAGAACTAAACTAAATCACAATTAAATATGAAATCCTTTCTTTATGCTATTTAACACAGAATGAATATCTTAAGCAGATATTTACAACGTTTAAACTCATGGCTATACAAAAAGAAATTCTCACTAATAATTGATTTAGTATTTATATAAACATACCTCTTTTGTTTGATTTGCTTTAGCAACTGCATCTTGTGTTAGGCGCTCCTGAACCAAAATGCGAATTGCCTTAAGAAAATAAAAAATATTGCGTTTACTATTTATAATTCATCCTTCTCTGAATCTAGAGAATAAGGATACTCATAGTAATTCAAAATGCTTTTTTGAATAGATGTATTATTTATTTATATGTACGTGGTCAAAAAAATTTTTTTAGGGGCTGGGGTTGTGGCTCCATGGTAGAGTGCTCACCTAGCATGTGTGAGGCACTGGGTTCGATTCTCAGCACCACATATAAATAAATAAAATAAAGGTCCACTGACAACTAAAAAATTATTTTTATTAAAAAAAATTTTTTTAAACAAAGGTATGTGGTAAAAAGTATGTCTCTTTTCTATGCCTAGCCATCCCTCCAAAGAACAATCATTGTTACCAGATTTTTATGTATCTAAAAAGACTCTGAAGTTGTAAGTCTGCTCATGCATTTACAAACACAGAATCTTTGCCACAAAGGGTAGCATATAATAATGCTTGTTTTATACCTTGTGTTTATCACTTCATAGTAATAAAGTTTTCAACATTCTGAAGGACAAGATTTTTTAAAATGGAATTTAAAATTGGGGAGATAACAATTACAACTAAAAAAATTATTTTTAATAAAAAGCAAATGCTGTACCTGAAAAAGATAATTAAAACATTTTTAAAAAATTTGAAACATTTTTAATGGTGATTGGTTACCAGTTAATGTTGACTCTTACACCTGGCAAACCTACTAAGATGCTTTCTATATCATCATTTTTTAAATACCTCTTTAAAAAACCCACTGGGAAATAAAGAGGTAGCTGAGACTAGAATTTTATAAAGTTTTTTGTTATAGCTCATTTGTATTTTTCCTATTTACTGGTTTTGGAAATCTAACAAAAATACTCTAAATATGCTATGCATTGTCTGTTTCTCCTCATTTAGTTTATAACTAAAAAGGACATATCCACTGTAGAACTATTCCAATGAATTTTACATAATTGAATGAAGAACAAGCATTTGAAGCAGCTAAATTAAAAAAAAAAAAATTGTCTTTTGGTATCCAATCTGGGCAAAGAAAATCTAAGTTAACACTCAGATTCAGTACAGAGAACTATAATGAGCTAAGAACAGGATAATATTTCCCTTATAATACATACAGTTCTAAAAAGTAGGACAACTATGACTTAATCTCTTCAGGGTAGGGTAAAATTTTATTCAATTTATTACACAGTAGTTTAAAGTAATAGTCATGTACAAGGTCTAGCCCAATGCTCTTTAATCTCTTCTATTAATAAAAACTTCTAAAATAATTTCCAATTCTGATATCTTAAATTCAACATTATTAATTTGGGCATTTTCCACTATCTTAATGAATACAGACCATGAATCCTTAAAAGAACTGAGAAGTGGACTAATGTAGGAAAAAGAATGGGCTACTGGGTCAGAGTACTTAGATTCAGTTTCTCGCTCTATGATTTTCTGTGTCATCGTCTTATTTACATTTCTCTGAATACATTTTTTAAAAACAGAATGTTAGTATCTACCTCTATTGATTACTGGGAGAATTGAATGAGATTACCTTTGCAAAGATTTAGCACAGTGATAGGTACATCTTAACATTTTCCAGTGAAACCATTTATCTCATTCATTTTCCTAATCATTGGTACTTTACACTGCCTTTTCTCATTAACATCAAAAAATTGGCATTAGAAAATTTAAAATCTTTCCATTTTTTTTATGTTAATGAGAAAAAACAAAGCAGAATAAAGCACTTTAATTACTACTGGACAATCTACATTATGCCACATATTTCTCAACTGTATTCTGGTCACTCAACCATAAATATAAATATCAATAAATAGTATTTTAAAAAGCGAAGAGATTTTTCTCTATACAGTTTCTCCCAAGAATCAAAAATATGAAGCTTACCTTAAGCATTACCAGGTAATCATCATGACGCTGAATCTGAAGAAGGTTAGCCAAAGCCATCACACCAGCCTTAAAGTCGGGATTATTTACTATGAAAGATTAAAAATAAACAAACAAATTATGTAGCTCTGCAGACATAAAAGCTTGCAAAATAGATTTTAAATTTTCTAATGTCATTTTTTTATATTAATAAGAAAAAAGAAGTGTAAAGTACCAATGATTAGGTAAATGAGATAAATGGCTTCTCTATTAACATATTTCACAAGTAACAGAACCAATATGTGACTAGCTTAACTTGCATTAGATTTGTTCTGTAACTCTGCAAGTCTCATTTTTGTGGCACTTTTAATTTACATTTCTTCCCAAAGTTACTAATTTTAACAGAAAGATCCCTTCAATGAAGAGTTTGCCTCAAAACTTTTCTCTAAGCAGCATATACAAGCATGGAATGTACAAGCTTATTCATTCACAAAAATAATTCATAAATTATAGGTCACAATGAAATTAGCCAGTAAAACATATTTAACATATCATAATCTAGGTAATTAAACTCTTCATACTTTCATAAAGGGGAAATAATTACTAAGACACATGCAACTTAATGGAAAATTTTATCATTTGTTTCATACTATAACTGAATTAAAAAATAAAATTTATACACCCAGGAAGGCAAACAATGACCTGCATGATTAAATATAAATTGAAACCCCAAACTACTGGGAGTGAATTAAAGAACAGCATAGGGCCCTGGGTTCAATCCCCAGCACCACAAAACAAACAAATAAAAACATTACAGAGAATAAAATGTCAACATAAACACTATCTACATAAAGCAGTCTTAATTTAATGACACCAAGTTAAATGTGAACTTCATTCCAGGAAGTAAAACATATGTAAGAAACCAAAAATGATGATCAATTTTATACATTAATACTTACCATCCAAATTGATCAACGGCTCTGCATTTTTAGTTGCATTGTCAGTATTTTTTGCATTATCAGGTACCAAGTCCTTGTATTTTTCAGCTATAAAACAGGCAAAAATATAATTTATAGAATGGCAACTTAAGGTAAAATAAATAATTATTTCTGAATTCAATTGAGCTAAGATGATTATAAACATAAAATATTTCATTCAAGAAAACTTATTTTTTAACTATAGAAAATCTAACAGAAGAGAATGTAATTATAGCTTTTTGATTAAGCTAAAGTGCTTATTAGATACTTGACAACTATCTTTTCATCAACATTTCTAAACGTAATTATTTCAAACACTGAAATTTTTGGAGGGAAATGTCTTTTATAGCTCCCCCTAAAACTTGGGACTTAAGAATGGGAGGAGGGTAAATAAAGGTTACAAAAGATTAAATATAAACTCGCTAAAAGGTTTTTTTTCCCCCAAAATCTTATTTTGAATGCAGATATAAAATCTAAAACCCTTGCTTTGTAAAGCATCATCACTTGAAATACACTATATATAAATCTGAAACTTATTTCAGGGAAAGGTGAAATTTAGAATTCCAAAGGTAGGCTTTATTACTTTAATTTGAAAAATATTTAATAATATACAAAAAAATTTTGAATCAACTTAATGACCAAAATGAAATCTTAACCTATAGTGCTTTTATGATTTGTTAATGAAACAAGAGAAAAAAATAAAAGTTTTAAAATTTAAGCCAGACAGTTAAAGCCTAAAGGGACTCCTAACTCAGTCAGAAATTAGTCTAAAGAAACGTCCACTGGTCACATGTGGAACAGTGTAAACACCAAGACAGATGATGACAAGAAAGGATTTTGACCCAATGAGTAAAATAAGACCCCTTTTATCTACAATGATTTTAATAAATAAATTAAAAAAAAAAAAAAGGTTCTCCTTACAGTAGAAAGTCAACAAATAAACAAATGCCAAAGGAATCATGGAATTGGGAAAGCACCTTTGGGCAACTACCAACATAAATGAAGCAAAAGTCATCAAAAGGATGCTAAAATTAGGAGGGAACTATGGGAAACAAAAGTACACTTAATAGTCTCAAAATATCTCCCAAAGGGGAAAACAATTAATAGTGAACAAACTTTAACCAAGTGATCAAGTTAACATGACTAATAATGAGAGCAACATCATACAACTCCTGATGTAACGCACTTTAAAAATATATCACTTCTGTGTTGTTTCTAACAAAAGTATCAACCCTGAACCTAACTGTGAGAAAACATCACACAACCCAAACTGAGTAAAATTCTACAAAATAAGTGTCAGTATCATTTAGCACAAGCTAAGATTAAGGAATTGTTCCAGATTATAGAACACTAAAGAGATATATAAAACTGAATCTAATGCGTAACCCAGGATTACTTTGTTGTTGCTGTTGCTGATTTGAAGGGGGCTGTCTATAAAAAATATTGTGGAGACAATATGTAATGTGACTAACATCTATAGATTGTGGTAATTTTAATTTCCTGATTTTAATACTGTGGTCGTGTAAGACAAAAATCCGTTTTAGAAAGTGCACACAGAAGTATAAAAGTGTGAAGGAAATAGATAATTTACTATCAAACAGTTTAGGAAAAAATTGTATATGTGTGCTTGTGTACATGTGTGCATACAAAGAAGGATGAAGCCAATGAAATAAAATGCTAAGGGGGCTGGGATTGTTGCTCAGTGGTAGAGCACTTGCCTAGCATGTGCAAGGTGCTGGGTTTGATCCTCAGCACCACATAAAAATAAATAAATAAAGATATTTTGTCCAACTACAACTAAGGAAAAAATGTGAAAAAAATAAAATAAAATGCTAAGTCTGCAGAATTGGGGTGTATAAAAATTCTTGACTATTGTAATTTTTCTGTCAATGTGAAATTATATTTTAAAAAAGTGAGATATTTGAGTCAGGCTTTAATTACCTTAATTGACAAGCTAGTGAAAGGCTTTATATAGTGGTAAGGCACAAATAAAAATTTCACAATTTTTTCAGCAAATTTAAGAAAGCTTAAAAGTCAAAAAGGTGGCAACCTATCAATGTAAAACCTCAAAAGAACATGAGCGCCTCCTGCTGAAAAAGAAAAGCATTACTACTTTAACCAATTTTCAAAAGTATTCTTATAACTTTAAATTTTATTATTAAATAAAACTTGTTTCTAGTTTAGATTTTTAAATGTTTGATACCATTTACCTTTCCACTATTTTTAGTATAAAAAATCACCATATTTCATATACAAGCTTGTTTTATTCATTAACAAAGACTGCTATAACTGAGAAACAAATGTACATACTTGTAGTCAACTGTTGGGATACACTATCATGTGGCAGCTACCACTGAAGACTGAGATTATAAAAATAGAATGGAATAAATAAGGGTAAAACAAATAAATTGATATGTGACTACAAACTTATTTGGAATAGCAGAAAAACAGTTTTCATAAGGTGGAGAATACTTCATTAAAAATTAGCTCATACAGTTCTTACTGATTCAGAGCAGAATTGTTAAAAGGTCCTAAAAAATCAATTAACACTACCAAGGTTACAAAGCATAGGATTACATTTATTTTCTAAAGTATCAAATGCATATTTTCCTTGTAAACTAAAATTGAAAGTAAAGAAAGCTGGATGCGGTGACGCATGCCTGTATTCCCAGCAGCTCCGGAGGCTGAGGTAGGAGGATCTTGAGTTCAAAGTCATAACAGCAAGGTGCTAAGCAACTGAGTGAGAACTTGTCTCTGAATGAAATACAAAAAAGGGCTGGAGATATGGCTCAGTGGCCCCAGAGTTAAATCCCCGGTACTCCCCCCACAAAAAAAGAAAGGAATAAAATCTCAAATCAGAGAGCTTTCCCTAGATCTGTGCCATAATGCTTCTGAAATTTAAATCTGAGGCACCCCCAAAAAAACCAACTGGGTGATGCTCCAAATCAACACATGTGAATATTCATAGACATTGCATTTGCCAAGCAATTACTAAAGTTGATAAGGATCTGTTATAAGCATGAACCTCATGGGTACTGTACGAGATAGAATTCCTCCTCCTCCCAGTACTTAGAACCTCTTCATGTTACCCTATGTGGCAAAAGGAAATTGTGTGTGTGATTAAATCAGGGATAGTGGGATGGGGAGAATATCCTGGATTATTCAAGAGGGTCCACTGTAATCACAATGTCCTTATGGAAAAAGAAGGCAGAAGGGTCAGAGAACAAGATGACAATGGAAGGAGAGGCAGAAAAAAACTGGAAGATGCTATGCTACTAGACTTGATGATGAAGAAAAGGGCCAGAGTTAAGGAAGACAGATATCCTCAAGAAGGTAGAAAAGGAAAACAGATTTTCTCCTCCAGCCTCCAAAAGGAACCAGCTCTGCTGACAACTTGGAGACTGATGTTGAACTTCTGACTCCAAAATTAGATAATAAATTGGGTTTTAAGTCATTGAGTTTGTGGTAATTTGTTAAAATACCAACAGAAACTAAGAGAGGTACCATGCAGGGAACAAACCTCACAATTTACTGGGGCAAATAAGACATAGTAGCAAAATGGAAAGTGGCAAGTGAGTTAGAAGGTAGACATGAAAAGCTATAAGGATATTACTGCTAAGGTGAAAATTACTGCTAGATGTGTACAGATAGACTGAAATACCAAGCTAAGGAGCTTAAAGTTCCTTTTGTAGAAAATGGGAAAACCATGATGTTTTAAAATATTTTAAATAAAGCTGTTCAGGAAGTAGCACTCTAAAACAGATTCACATTTCAGAAAGTGAGCTGGTAGATTATGCAGCTAAGACTGTAGAGTAACACTCACAGCAGACTACTTTAAAAAATATTACAATAACCTCAGCAGAAAATAACAAGAAGCAAAAATAGGATGATAGTGGCAAGAATGGAGAAATTAAGATATAGCAAACAAGGCAAAAGATTAATAGCGGTAGGACAGGAGGGAAAGGGTAAAGCCAGAGTTATCAAAGAGACTTCAAAAGGAAATGATTAAGAGACTATAACTGACAGTATCATTAAAATGAAAAACAAAATACAAAAGATGTAGATAAGATGGATCAAATCTCGCATTCAAACCTGGGCAGCCTTCTCAAAAGTGAAATCTACTGAGAGGAAACATGAATTTAATGAAAAATTGTTTTTACTCTACATATTAATATTAAGAAGCTTCTAATAACAAAAGTATGTGTTACAACATTAAACACAACGCACAATTGTGATCTATAGTGTATGAACGTACATTAGCATTACACATGCTTTGCAGTCTCCTGGGACAACTGCTGCAACCAACACCTCAAAATCCCATCAATTTTGGGATACCAGAAACAATTTAACTTAAAAGGTTAAGGTGTAGAGTGTGAAAGCTGGTAAAGTTTACCAAAGTAACGTTACTTTGTTGAAAAGGCAAACAGCCTTCTACAAAAAAAATTTCCAAAATCTAAAAGATACATGCAAATATCAATAAAAGACTATATATAAAGTGCTTTTAACTTCTTGTGACAAAAATGAGCAAAAGGTCCCAGACACAGGCACATGCCTATAATTCTGGCTACTTGGGAAGTTGAAGCAGGAGAACAGCAAATTTGAGGCCAGCCTGGACAACTTAGCAAGACCCTGTCTCAAAATAAAAAATAAAAGGCTGCAGATAAAGCTCCATAGTAGAGTGCCCCTGGGTTTACTCCCCAGAAGTGCAAACAAAACAAAATAAACAAAACAAAAAACCAAAGATTAAACAATGTAAGACAGAAACAAATTGGTAAGTTCCCTGTATTTTCATATTCCCTCTTTCCCATCTTTCTTTTCTCTTAAAAAAAGAACACAAATACTCAAAAAAAACATACCGTTATCTCCATACTCAAGTCTAACAGCTAAGCCAAGAAGCCAGTCAATTGCTTCTTGTCGATCCTGAATCTTGAAGGGACAGTTAACATCTCTGAGATACTGTAAAGACGGAGATAAAAAAAAAAATTAAAGGTCCAATTTGATTATATTATCCAGTTTTAGCCAGTGATTACACAACTTGGATCTGGGATGGGAATCTAAACTTTCTAATTGCAGACTTCAGTACATAAAGAGTAATTTATAAAAAGGGGACAGTTTTTAAAAGAATGATATATAAATAAATTAGTTATTATCTAAACTTCAATATTATAACTTTCATGTTATGGAAATGCTATGAATAGAGTAAATCATATAACATACACATAGGCTGTAACCAAGTAAACATCTGAAAGCATATCAAGATGAGTGGTATCCTTCAAATAAGTCTCTTAGGAAGTGAAAACTGAATTCTAGCAACAATGCTACTAAACTTCTGCCCCTTTGGAAATCCTTTCAGGAATAACTAATGAATTATTATGTTTAATCATAACTTATTTTCTACCCTCAAATTTTGTTCCCTTATTTAAAAAAATAATCACCTCCTTCACAATATTTTGTCATGGCCCCCTCCCCAAATAGTCAATACTGAAAACATTTAAAGGATTCAACTCATGATTTAAAAATGAGCAAAAGGTCTCAGACACAGGCACGTGCCTATAATTAGAAAGAAACATTTTTATATATATTTTATACAACGACATTAACATTCCCATGAGACAAACTATATGATCATCTATTGGGTAAGTTCTTATATACTTATCTTCCATCAGGAAAGTTTTTATTCTTCAAATACACTTTTACATGTGTATTGTTTTATACATGTGAATGGGCCATAAAAGGTAAAATAAACAAATGCAAAATCCTAACAATGTATTTCAAAGTCTTAACAAGCCCATTAGAATTGTATTAACTATTTTTAAGGGTAAAGGAAAATAATCCAGTAGAAGTAAAGGCAGTGACAATAATAATTATACAGTACCTGCTATTGGCCAGGCACTTCTGTAAATAGGTATATAGGTCTATCACTACTACAAAGCCACCCCTATGGAATAGGTACCACTGTAATACCCATTACTTAACATTGAGACAGAAAGGTTCATAAACTTGCCCAAGGGGATAATACTGGTGTATAACTTATAGAATTCCCTAATTCATAAAATTACTGGTTGATTCTAGGGAGAACGGGTACCCTTACTCATTTAAGTAATACAGCTGATGAAAATGTTTAATGTAAATAATGACACTGTAAAATGTGACTTTTACCTAATCTGAAAACAAATTTTTCTACAAAAATATTATAAAATTAAGTCAATGGGAAACTTTATTCTAGTCACAAAAATATGATGTGAACACAGATATTTATAGGCTGCTTCTATCATACACAGGAACATTTCATATCATACACAGAACATTAAATATAACCATAAATATAACATAGTCTAATTTTTGAGCATGCCAATGTCTTTTAATATAAGAAATATCCAGTGGCTCGGGAAGCTGAGGCAGGAGAATTGTGAGTTCAAAGCTAGCCTCAGCAATTTAGTGAGGCCTTAAGCAACTCAGCAAGACCCTGTCTCAATAAAATTTAAAAAGGGCTGGGGATATGGAGATATGGTTCAGTGGTTAACTGCCCCTGGGTTCAATTCCTGATACAAAAAAAATAAAGTAAAATAAAAAGAAAGAAAGACTACTAAAAGTGTACCATTGCTGCATTTTATTTATTTATTTATTTTTGTCCAATGTTAAAATTGATATTGGCCACTAAGTGAATATATTTACATTTAAAGAATATATTCCACTGTCTAAGAAACTTCACAACGTTTCTGAAGAAACTATTTCTACCTCATTCATAAGATTGTCAAGATCCCAAGGCCACCTGCCCCCCCCACCCCCGCCCCAAATTATCAATACTCAAGCTTGGTAGGAGGAGAATTTGCACTAAAATCAAAAGAAACATGGTAAGAAAAAAGCTAAACCCTTGAAATCTGCTTTTCTAATACTTATCATTATTATATCTTTAAAGAACAAAATAAGCTTTGGCACAGTAGCGTGCACACCTGTAATCCCAGCAGCTCAGGAGGCTGAGGCAGGAAGATAGTGAATTTAAAGCCAGCCTCAGCAACTTATCAAGACCCTAAGCAACTCAGTGAGACCCTGTCTCTAAATAAAATATAAAACAGGCTGGGTATGTGGCTCAATGATTGAGTGCCCAAGTTCAATCCCCAGTGCCAAAAAAAAAAGAAAAAGTAATTTTAAGGTCACCTTTAGAAAAGTTTCATATAGTTTAGAAAAGCTCTCTATATGTTTATTTTACTTCCTAATTCCTTACCTTTTCAAAGAACTTGGGCCAGTCACTGCTGTGGATGTTTCTTAAATTACCTCTGTCTTCAATCTTGTAGTGTCTGATTTTCTGGTCTTCAAGCCAAACAATAAAGTTTCTAAATTCTGTTTCATCTGCAATCAAAATATTATATAAATCACTAGAAACACTGATAAAATATTTCCTTTTTCACAAATGGTCTTGTGGAATTTTCTTAATCCCACAATGATAAGTTAACTGAGCCAATAGAAGCAGGAGTTGCAAGTATAGACTCCCGGAGCCACAGATTAACAATGATCTAATCAAATCTCAACCTGAATTTAAAAAGCCCAGACACTTACAATTGATTGTGTGAACATGAACTGATCACCTACATTTTCTGTGCCCCAGTTTCTTTAGCTACAAAATGGGGATTAAAAAATGGACTTACCTCATAGTGTTGTTTTGAAGATTAAGTGAAATATTGATAAATAATGCACAAGCACATAGTTTTGCTATTTAAGTATTAGTACTATTCCAGTTCCTTTGAGGGAGAAGAGAGAGACTGGGCAAGTATGAAATTACAACAAAGTAAAATAAACAATAAGTAATAAAAAAACAAATTAAGAAATTAAATAATAAATTCAGAAAGGAAACACTATGACTATTACTGTCACGTAATGCTTACTGCACATTAAGTGCACAGTGTATATTTATTTTAATCCTTCCTATATATTTATTTTTAACCCGTAAACTGAACCCAGGTGCACAACCCAGGTGCACTTCACCACATCCCCAGCCCTTTTTATTTTGAGACAGGGTCTCACCAAGTTGTTGAGGCTAGCTTTGAACTCATAATCCTTCTGCCACAGTTACTGGGATTACAAGCATGTGCCACCTCACCTGACTGCATCCAATACCCTTTGAAGTGGATAATATCCCCATTTTACAGATCAGAAAACTGATACTCAAAAGATTCAAATCCAGATCTAAGTTCTATTGCCACTGAACTTTTTTTTAAATTCAAACGCAAAGTACAAAAACAAGATACAATAATTCAATATGATTCCAAAGGAGATCAAAGAAACCTGTTTTGAAATTATTCCCAACTTGTGAGTCTAATATAATGACTTGAGTACAATATCACAAGTTGAACTTGATGATCCCTTTTAAACTTCCTAGTCGACCAGACATCAAAAACAACTGAACAAAATGAGTATAGATAGGTTAGTAATAATGGGCAGCAATGTCATTACTTTTCAAAACTTTAATGCTGCAAAATCTTCAATACCTTTCTATTTACACAATTCAACCTCCTGGCTCAGATGCTACTAACTTTTTTTGCATGACCCATACAACTTTATTAATCTCTTACCCTGTGGGTGCTGGATTTCATTGTGTACTGTTTTGATCGTAAACTGTTTCCTTAGTTCTGTCTCCTATCCCTACCCCTATCCCTTAGCTCTGGCAGGCAGTGAGCTAGTCTTCAAGTTACTCAGCACCTTTCTCAGAATCCAGCACTGCTGGCCCACAACAAATGCTCAAGGTATTACCCAACACCTGGTGAACTCTGGGGCTTTGAAATAAGAAAAAGGCAAACGCTTTCCCTTTTGTGTGCAGAGGAGCTGGGTGTTTGCAGGGTGGGGTAGGGGAGTCTAGAGTTATCAAGTAGAGAAAGTGGCGATGCTCAGGCAGGAATGGGTGAAGGGGCTCCGACCTCGGGGCGCGACGGACGGCAGAGGTGTGTGGCGGCCCCGAGAAAGGGGGCCCAAAGGCCCCCTCATCCCCGAGAGGGGTACAAGGCCGCCAAGGGTCCCGGTGGGGGTGCGTCCACCGCCCGGGTCAGGGCCAAGCGGCCGGCTAGGGGCCGCCGCCTCACCTTTACAGTTGAAGCCGGAAGGGTTGTGGTAGTCGAGAGCCGTCAGCTTGCGTCGGAACATGGTCCCCGCTTCTCACTCAGGTCCCCCGGGCCTCGCCCGGAGAGGAGAAGCGAGGTGGAGCGGGCGGCGCAGGCACCGGCGACGCGGCGAGAGGGCGGGCTGGCGCCGGGACGCTCCGGAATGACGGCGGCCTTCACCAATCGGGGCTTAAGAACGCAGGCCGCCGGCAAATCTTCACCAATCGCGGCTCGGGATGGGAAGGCGGAGTCACGTCAGGGCACGTCGACGCTCAAATAAACTTTATTGTCAGCTTCCTAGTTGTACAATAGGTAGAAAGCAAGGGAGAAGCCGGCTTCCTCTTGTCTCCCTTCTTTTTCTTTTCTTTTTGATAACAGCATGTGGAGAACAGTATCTGTAGGCTTTGTACTCTAGGCTACATGTCTCATTGGATCATAGAATTACTCCTAATATTTTTAATGTACTCATTTACCTAATTCTCGTCCTACATAGATGCTTTTCTAATACTGCTATTGCAAAGTCTGAAAAGCAAGATCCTTGCAATGTAATACTTTCAGACTAGATGGGAGTGATCTACAGATAACATTGAAGTACATGATAGTTTCAGCTGAGTGAAGTCAGCAACTGGAATCATCCTTACCTTCTCCAATTACACAGCATCTAGTAGGTCAACTTTTTTCATCCTGTCCTTCCTGACTCAGAGCTTACCATCTGGCAAGGGAAGACAAATAATAGGATAATAAATGTAAATTATTTACTACTGTAAAAGATGCTAAATACTGTGGGAAAAACATTGAAGTAAGGAAGGTAAAGAATAGGGTGGAGACAGCCAGGAGGTTTTAGACAAATTGCAGTTTTAGACAGAGGATCTTACTAAGAAAAGGTGAAATGTAAAGGAAGGGCTGAAAAAAGTAAGGAAGTTAGTCACATGACTTTCTGGGGAAACAGTTCTAAGTACAGTACTCAGTGCAGTTGTAAGATAAGAATGGTTTTTAAGTGGTCGAAAAAAATTAAAAGCAAAATGACACATGAGGTCTATATGTAATTCCATTTTCAATGTCCAT
Organism: Marmota flaviventris; assembly: GCF_047511675.1. Classification (NCBI taxonomy): domain Eukaryota; kingdom Metazoa; phylum Chordata; class Mammalia; order Rodentia; family Sciuridae; genus Marmota; species Marmota flaviventris. The sequence goes on along the minus strand of NC_092499.1, from coordinate 62,716,914 downwards.
AAATAAAGTTGTAACACCATCATGCCCATTTGCTTACTGGATGCTTTGATGCTTCAAGGGCAGAGTTGAATGGATGCCAGAGACCATGTCTCACAAAACCTAAAATATTTTCAAGGATGTATAGGTTTTCACACATGTGGAGGTGGTAATTTCAAAATTATTAGCTGGACAATTCATATCAAGTAAGACAACCAATCAGAGGCATGAAAGTTACATTCATAACTTATAACACTTTTAAAGAAAGCAGTTTTATAAATAAATAAATAAATAAATAAATAAGAGCAGTTTTGTGAGACCACTTTGTTTAAATTATCTTTCCAAAGACAATGAACAGAACCAGTTGATAACACTAAGAAATACTTACAAAATTCTCTATATTGCACAGAAAAAATGTTTTATATTCTGATGAATGTTATCAATTGAACACCTCATGAAATCAGATGTTTTCAACCAATTGTGTATTGCAGAAAGGTCCTTGTTCTTGGGGACCCTCCCAGACAGAGAACATCTACTCTCTTTCTAAGACTGTGTTAAATATGAAGACTTGCTTTTTTTTAAATTTAAGATTGGACTTGAGTATGTCATGATTTAGCATTAGAAGCAAAAAACCAAACCAGTAGAATTCAATTTTATTGGTAGAAATGGAATAGGAATGAATAGTCATAAATTTAGTTATAGAAGGACCATAAAGCATTCATCTTCCATGTTTGATACTGCAAAGGAAGTTTGCCTGACAACATAGAAACAAAGTGATAAAGTAGAGACAGGCCATTCCCCCCAAAATGTCTTGCAAACAGCTAGATCCAACTTTTCAGATATGCAAGCCAATAAATTTCATTTTATAATTGAACCAGGTTGGGTTGGGATTTTTGTTACTTAAAACTGATGTAGTCCTAATGTGAGGACTGATTCTAGAGCAATATAAAATAAATGATCCACAGGAGCTGGGGATGTAGCTCAGTACTAGAGTGCTTGCCCAGCATGTATAAGGCCCTGGGTTCAATTCCCAGTACTCTCCACTCCTCAAATCTCTGAAACTGGTGGAACTCAACATCAAATGGGAAGGAGATGAATGGTTACGGGTAACCTCTGAAAAGTCACACATCAGACACGTGACCAAGAGTGAATTTATGCACAGAAACAGGAATGTTGGTAGAAGGAAATCAGTCTGGGGAAGCTGAAGAATTCAGTTTGAGACCTGTTGAATTTGAGATATGGAAGAGGTGGTGGGTAATTAATCACTTCTGAGATATCAGGAATGGATGTAAGTGAATGAACTAGATATGTCCATTGAGGAGTTGTCAGCATAAAGCTGTAACTAAAGCCATTAAGATGAGCTCCATGAGAAAATGGGGGAAGAAAAGAAGGCTGAGGACTGCATCTTAGGAAAAACTATTATTCATATTCCAGGGGAGTAGGAGGAAGAATCATGAAATATGGAAGATATAATTGGAAATCCAAAGAGAACAAAGAATACATAGTGTCCCAAAAGATAGAGAGGAAGGGTGTTAGAGAGGCAGGATTGGTGGCAGAGCAATAGAAATCAACATTTTAGTGGTAGATTTTGTGATGGCTTCTGTGAAAAATCATCTCTGAATACTTGAGAGCAGGTAATGAATAAGGCAAAGATCATGATATCATATAATACTGACTAATGTACAGTCATCCTTAGATCCTCTGTTTTACAGATCTCCTATACACATTCCTATTCTTTTTTTCCTTTGCCTGTTTCTACAGTGAATCCTTGGGCAGATTTGCTCACTCTGAGATGTCCACAAAGTCTCAGCCATTTCTCTTTGTTTTGAATTCTCAAGAACTGGTCTTTCTGCAGAGCCGCTACCATCAGGATGCTTGTACTGCTAGAAAGTTTGGTTTTCCAAAGGACCTTTGACCATTTCACAAGAGGCATTGTCCTGACAGCTGGTCCCCCAAACACAGGCTTCACTTTTAGGCCAGGCTTCCTGGGGTTCCTCCCTAAGAAGCCACAGCATTGAGCCCATCCTGCAAGCTGTGGGAAGCAGGAGATGGTGAACTCCTCTAGATTTTCCCTTAGCTTACACTGATTCTCAGAACTGGGGCCATTTTAAATAAAATTCCATTTTGATGGAAAGCACAAGATACTCTACCTTCTGCTTCATGGTCTCATATAACTATTATAGGTTCATGACATGAAAGAGGATATCAGACCTGGGTAAACAGGGTGGAGAAGTTGTGTCCATTCATTCGTTCATCCATCCATCCAGCAGATATTTATTGAGCATCTGTTATGGATGAAGTTAGACACTTGAGATAACACAATGAAGACAGACATGAGCCTCACCTTCATGGAGTTTACAACCCAACAGGGAGATAGGAAGTAATGAAGCAAAGAGACAGAGCTTAACAAGGAGGGGCCTCCACACTTTAGATAGTGTGGTCAGAGTGATAAGAAACAGGTAGACATTAGGGGTGGGAACATGAGATCAAGGGTTAATTCTACAGATCGAGCCTATGTGCTAATTCTCAATTTTTATTATTATTATTATTATTATACTGGGGATTGAACCCAGGGGTGCTTAATCACTGAGCCACATCCCCAGTCCTTTTTATTATTTTATTTTGAGACAGGGTCTCACTAAGTTGCTTGGGGCCTTGCTAAGTTGCTGAGGCTGCCTTTGAATGTGTAATCCTCCTACCTCAGCCACCTGAGCCACTAGGATTACAGGCATGAGCCACCATGGCTGGCTCAATATTTTTTAAAATGTTTTTTTAGTTGTAGATGGACACAGTACCTTTATTTTATTTTTATGTGGTGCTGGGAATCGAATCAGTGCCTCTTACACGCTAGGCAAGCACTCTACCACTGAGCTACAACCCCAGCCCGCTCGATATATTTTTAAAGGAACAACTTACACAAAGTCACCCTTGCCCTGCTCTGACTTAATAACCCTTACCTTTATTCACAGAGCTGAGGTGGTTTGCCTAAGACTCTTCCTTTGATAAGAGGAAGATAGATTTTTCCGTAGAGGCTGAAGAGTTTAATGGACTCAAGCTTTGTAAAAACAAGTTCCAGACAAAAATGGCCTGTACAAGATATGATGACCAAAGTTACCGTTAGTTCTTGGAGTATTATTTAATATTGTTGTAATTATAAATTTTCACTCCCAAGTTTCACATAGACACTCATGAGTAAGACATACACTAAAGGAGTTGATGATATCATATAATACTGACTAACGTACAGTGAATCAAGAGCTAAGAAATGGTGCTTAGGTGGGACCTTCTGGAAACTTCCTCTCCTACCCCAATAAATGAGAACTCACAAGAAGTAAGTTGTTGATTTCCTCTTCAAGATGTCCTTCCTTGACAGAGGACACCTCTCCCTTCTTTTTTCTCTTCTAATAACTGTGTTATACTTTTACCATGCCTCATGTCTTGCTTGAAATCTTTTCTCACCAAGACATAAGAACTGAGAACACAATGTGACTTTCTGATAACAAGAAGAGGCCTCATGGAGGAGGTGACACTTAAATATGTTAAGTCATAAAATATGAGCTATTCCCATCATGTAAATGAGGAAAGGACAGAAAAAAAAACACAAGATGAGCAAAAAATCCTTTTGTCAGCAAGAGTAGATACTGTCAGATTAAGGGAGACCAGGGTGGTAGGAGGAGAGTGAACAAGGTGGTGGGTGTGTTGCTGTTAAGTGAGGAGGAATTGAGGGTACAGGTTGAATATCCCTATTTAAACTACTTAGGACCAGAAGTGTTTCAGATTGCAGATGTTTTTGAATTTTTGAATAATATAAGCATATCTTGGGAGGGGATCCAAATCTAAGCATAAAATTCATTTATGTTTCATACATACCTTATACATGTAACCTGAAGGTATATTTACATAGTACATTTAGCATGCCTGCATTTTGACTGTAACCTGCCTCCTAAGGTCAGGTGTGAAGTTCTCTACTTGTGGCATCATGTCCATGCTCAAAAAGTTTCAAATTTTTTTAGCATTTTTGAACTTTTTATTTTTATTTATATTTTGTCCTTTTTTCAAAATTATGAATGCTACAATCTGAAGTGGAAGGGCAAATCGTAGGGCCTTGGAGGCCATGGGTTTTCTGTGTGCAACAGAAAGCCATTGAAGTTTTTTGACAGGATGTCAAACTCTGACTTGGGTTGTAACTCTGGTTACTGTGGAAAATAGAATGTAGTTGGTAGAGAGGAGCTGGAAGGCCCATTTAGAAGGCTGTTTAAGTGAGTGGCCGTGGGAAAAAGCCCTGTGCATTGTTTAGCAGAGCATAATGTTGGGGTGGAAGGTTGGCCTCTTTTCAGTCGTCATTGTGGGTGATTGAGAATCATTGGTATGAACTATTCACCTTCAGCCTCTCATTAACTGTTCAGCATCGCTAGACCACTTGGACAGCCATTTGGATAATATTTCAATTATAGAAAAGTAAATTCTAAGACATATTAGAAAGAGAGAAATATCACTGCTATCAGTCAAGACAGACTTTCCGGCTCTGCCACTGAGACTCTCTTAATTCAAACAGATTTTCCTATTTTCCATTGAGATGCTGGCCTTAGCTCTTCTCAGCTCAGAAAAGCATGGTGATTTCCCTAAGCATCTTTTCTTCTAAAAAAAAAAAAAAAAACTCCTTTGAAAGCATAAATATGCTATTATATGTGGTTTAGTAATAATGAGGAAAAATTTTGGTTTTACTCATTACCATCTGACCACTTTGTTTCTCTTTATTTTTTATGTTTTCTGGGTCATTTCTTCTTTAGCTTTAGCAAACAAGAGTGGCAGACTCCTGGGAATTTAGCACTCGGTACCTAATATGCTGGGGACGGGTATCAGCAAATATTGAGGAAAAGCAGTCTTTTTCATCCTTTTCTTTCCAGCTGTAATTATGCACAGTTTCCCTGATGGCATTGGTGGAAACTGAGACCTGACTTTATTGGTCCCACTAATGACTGTGTAGGAATAAATAATTTAGATTGCTAATGAGGGTTTGCGTTATTTCCCCAATGAGCCCAACTTTATGGAAGTCTTAAGACTTTAGAGCTCAATGGAATGTTTCTAAAACTGCTGCCATTTTCCATACTCTTTCCTCATACTGAGAAATATTTGGAATTTGGTTTTCAAAAAAATATAGATCTTCTGGTAATAGATCTTTTTGATAGTGCCCCTGGGAAATCATGTAGGTCCCAGCCTGTTCGTTTCAAGCATTGCTGGAGAATGTGATACAGAACAGTCCACCAATGTGAACCTAATTTCTGCTTTGAACCTCCTTTCTCCACATGCTAAAGGTGGAAGCTAACACACCATCACTTCATGATGAGTCGGCCATGATCTCTTTTTTCCAGTGGTTGTATCTAAATTTGGGGGAACTTCTGAAATGCCAAGGAGTAGGTGACAGGTAGTAGTAGGTCAGTTCAGGGTTCTCACCCACCCACACTAGCATCCCTTGGGATGTGCTCACTTCTGCACAGTCCTTGGTTGGGGCGACACAGTCACTGCTGGCCTGCTTTGCATGACTCTCAGTTGTATGGGAATATGCCACTGTCCTTGACCATCCATGAGACGGGAACTCCATTCCTGTGGCCTCTGGGCCCAGGGGACATTGATGGTCTGCTTCAGTGTGGTCTGTGAAATGAAGCAGCTCAGCCCCATCTGCCTACCTCAAAGAATATAAACCCACATATGGCCCTCACATGTGTTTTGTTTGATTCGTACTAACAAGTAAAAAGATAACAAATTAGAATCTACATTTACACCTCAAAGGATTTTACAAATTCTGGATTCCTCCCATCCTTTCCTATTCATCAGTAGATGAATCCATTGATAACTGAATGAACGACTACAAGTTTGTGGAAACTATAGCAGGGTAGGGCATTGTTATGGTATCGATATTAGGTATCCCCCAAAAACTCATGTATGAGAGAATGTAAAAGGGTTAGAGGTGAAATGATTGGGTTATGAGATCATTAACCCAATCAGTATATTAATCCCCTGATAAATATTAACTTGATAGTAACTGTTGGCAAGTGGAATGTGGCTGGAGGAGGGTTCATTGAGGATGTACTTTGAGGGTATATATTTTGTATCTGGTGAGTGGAGGATGTCTCTCTGCTCCTGGTCATGTCCTGAGCTGCTTTCCTCCACCACACTCTTCTGCCATGATACTCTGCCTCACCTTGAGCCCCGAAGAATGGAGCCAGCTGTCTATGGACTCAGATCTCTGAAACTTTGAGCCCCAAATAAACTTTTCCTCCTCTAAGTGTTCTTGTCAGGTGTTTTGGTCACAGCAGCATAAGAGTTGACTATAACAGGTATGGTGAATGAAGCAGGTCACTGGAGAGTGTGCTTTTTGTGGGGAAGACTATATTTTGTCCTTGATCTCCTTCTAAGCTTCCTGGATGCTCCTCTCTATAAGCTTCATGGATGCCATGAGGTGAGCAACTTTCCACCACCATGTTCTTCTGCCATGATGTTCTTCCTCAACTCAGGGAAGGCAACGGAGCCAGCTGACCATGGACTGAAACTTCTGGAACCATGAGCCAAAATAAATCTTTCCTCCTTTAAGTTGTTCATATCGGGTATTTTGGTCACAGTGACACAAAGCCAATGAATACAGTGCTTTATTTGTGGTAAGTTTTCAATATACAGTTTCTGAGTTGTATTTCTTTTTCATTTCAATAAAAACATTTTCTAGGAGGCCATTGGTTTGTCACAAAGTATTAATGACATAGGTTAGGAAAAAAAAAAAAACTTAGGGCTTTGGTGTCTTGGTTTCATTCTCACAAATTCTTTCAACTTTAGCCTTAAAACCCGAGTTCTAGATTATAGGGAACCACAGGAGGAACTCGATTCACATACAAAAGCAACAGCTCTGCATACTGTTGCCAAAAGAAATATTAAAAGTCTGAATATCTTACCTGAATTAGAGAGAATGGCTCAGGCATCTTGAGGAAGCCCATGAAAATGCCCAGGAATTAAACTCTACATGGTCTTTGAACTTGGTATCCCTTAATTCAAAACCTGGTAATTTTTTTTGTATCATTCTGCATAGCATGTCCAAGGCCCTGGGTTCCATTCCCAGCACTGCAGAAGCAAACAAAAACAAAGTGAGGAGAGGGGCTGCAGAGAGCTGAGAGACTCAAAAGAGATGCTATTCAGGGACTGCTGAAGAGAGAGTCTTTGGGAAAGAATGCCTTCAAGGGTTGGTACAATGAACACACCAGCCCATTTGGGAGGGAAATTGAGAATACCCCAAATTTTGCCTATACCTCTAGGCCTCCTTGAAATTGAAAGAAGACCGACCATTCCATTTTTCAAGGGTTTAGACTTGTTTTTAAATGAAGGGACACAAAACCTCATAAAGAACGTGGTATATATATTAAATGTTTAAGATACACCAAATTAGCACTTTACATACACACACATACAACATTGTATGTACAGCCTTTTTTACCTCTATAGTCAGACTTTCCCCAACACTCTCATTCATTCCTGTGGTTTTTAACTGTCATGGGCTCGCGATGATGCCTGAGGTTGTCACCTCAGGCTGACCTCGCTCCTGAAGCCCAGATCCTTGTACCAACTGTTAAACCCCACTGCCCCACTAAACACTACCACTTGGGCATACTCTTTGCACCTTATCCTCAATATTTCCAAAAGTTGACTGTTCTTCCTTTTATTTTCCCATTCCCAAATCTCCTTCAATTTCTATGCTTTTTGAATCTCATTCCTTGAATACAAGAAGTCGTAGCATCCTCAGCTCTCTCTGCCTGGAATTCCCTCTGACCTTCACCTCCCCAATTCCCTGTGCCTATTTTGTGCCTGCTCCTCCCTTACTCTAGAAAGCTGTTTTTAACTCCTCAGAACAAGCCAGGCTCCTGATTCCACACTCTCATCAGACCCTGATCTGTCCTTCCTTATTCCTTACCACCATGGTTAGGAGTTAATTGTGTATTTTCCATTTAATCACTATCCCCACTGCTAGAATATAAACTCATTGAGCACAGGGATTATTTCTACCTTGTTCACTGCACTATCCCTAGCACCTAGTATATTGTACTGTGATATCATAGGCACTTAGTAAATATCTGTTGACTGAATAAATGAATTATGCTATCCTCTGCTTAAAATCCTCCAAACTGGCAGCTTTCACAATAAATCTCCATCCTTTAGCATGGTGTCTGAGGTTCTCCACATCTGCCACCACCAAAATTTCTTCCCATTCATGTCTTATCAGTGCTGTAGAATATAGTGGAGTCAAGTTCAAGAATCAGATGGGCAGGGCTCAAATCCTAGCTCTACTACTGACTGACTATGGGAACTATTAAAACTTTATTTGTGTCAAGTCAGTTTCCACATCTGTTAAATGGGAATAATAGGCTTGTGTTGTAGTTTGTATATGAGGTGTCCCCTCAAAGCTCCTGTGTCAATACAGGAATATTCACAAGTAGAATGATTGGATTATGAGAACTATGACTTAATCAATCTATCCTAGTTTGAATGAACTGACTGAATGATAACTGCGCAGATGGAGTGTGGCTGGAGGAGGTGGTTCACTGGGAGCATGCCCTGGAAGGGTCCATCTTCCCTGTTGCCCCTTCCTCCTTCTCTCTCTGCTTCTTGGCCAGCCATGAACAGAGCAGCATTCCTCCAGCACACCCTTCTGCTATGATGTGCTTCCTTACCTCTGGCCCAGAACAATGAACTAGGCCACCATAGACTGAAACTCTGAAACCATGAGCCAGAAATAATTTTTCCCTCTTTTAAGATGTCCTTGTTGGGTACTTTGCAAGCTACAGTGACCCAAAGCTGAGGAACACCACTTGTAAAGATTTAAGATTAAATTTATATATACATCATCATATATTGTATTTGTACTATATATGTGCATACATTAATTCACATATATGTAATTATATGCACATATGAATGTAATGAATTAATGTACAATGTATATATGTGTGTATGTAGACAGAGGGCCTGGCACAGTGCCTGGCACAGAAAGCACATTGCATTGTTTTCTTATCATTCCTTTCTTATGCTCAAAGTTTGAATTATAACAAATCCCTATTTACCATGACCTCTCTCCTCTGCTCCTTTGCAAGTTCTCCTCTCTCAGCCTAGAATAGCCTGTACGCTTCCTCCACTTTGCTGACTCTGGTGGCTTCAGGACTGTGTCAAGTCACCATCTTGGGGTTCCCTGGAATACCCTCTCTCCAGTCAGTAGCAGTAGGTGTCCCTGTATGCCTCTCCCACCACATCACCACTGCATGTAATTGTTTCTTACCTGTCCCTACCACTAAAGTGGGAACTCCTTGAGGCTAGGATCTGCATTTTATTGCTCTTGTTATCCCCAGCATCAGCTTGGTATTCTGCTACAGATCAGTGTCCAAGAAATATTTGTTGAATAATTGCAAACCATCACAGCAATTGATAGGCAGAGTTTGTTTATAGCTGGAGGGCTGATGACCCCTGTGGAGGGTCTGGTCATCTGTCAAAGAGGAAGGAGGACCTAGTATAGGGCCATTGGAAAATAGGGGATGCCCCTCTGTTTCCTGGGTGGTGTTGGAAGGGGCAAGGTTCACAGAGCAATGCCTACTTTTCATGCCAGTGTCTTGGACATGTTGTGTCCTTTCTGTGTTTTCAATACCCTGTGCAATCTAGTCATAGATTTGCTCCTGTGATCTTAAAAAAACAAAACTTCTTTTAACTTCAGTTTCCTCATTTGTGAAACAAAGACATAGTGAATGCTCCAACTAGAACAAGATTTACTTACTTCTACAGCAGTACTGACTTTCCCTGTGCCCATTCTGATAGGCCTGTGTCCGTGTGTCTTTCTAATGATTGATTTTGGACATGTCCCCTGATCCCTAACTACTTAGTCAATATAAACACAAGATCTCTTTTCTCTTACTCTATTTTGTGTGTGTGTGTGTGTGTGTGTGTGTGTGTGTGTGTGCTGGGGATCAAATTCAGGGGTTTGGTGCATGCTAAGCAGACACTGTACCTCTGAGCTCTACACTCAACCTTTCTTTTTTTTTTAAACCCAGACTTTATTTTATTTTTTTATTTCTTTTTTCTTTTCTTTTATATTTATTTTTTAGTTATCGGCGGACACAACATCTTTGTATGTGGTGCTGAGGATCGAACCCGGGCCGCACACATCCCAAGTGAGCGCGCTACCGCTTGAGCCACATCCCCAGCCCTCAACCTTTCTTATTCTCTTTTAATTGTTTTGATTTTCATGTTTACTAAATATCAATCATTAGCATACATCTGGTTTTTCCTGTACCCTACACAATTTTTTACTGATTTTTTATTAAAATAGGCTTCCTTTTTATACCCACTTTAGCTGGTTCTAAACAATGATATTCTGAAAATCCTCTGTTCCACAAAAACTAATTTGATATGCAACTAGTACTTTGTGCATATACATAAACATACATGAAGAACAGTTACAAAATATAAGATTTATCTTGTCCTAAAATCACTCTGGATAATGGTATTTAGCCCACCTTTCGGGGATCTTATAGACTCATGATTCTCAAAGCTGGTCCCTGGACCAAAAGGCTTAGCATCACTGGGAAACTTATTAAAACTGCACATTTTCTAGTTCCACCCCAGACTTACTGTCTCTGATACCCTGAGGGTGGGGCCAGCAGTCTGTGTTTTAATAAGCCCTCCAGGTGATCCTTATGTGATCAAGATTGAGAACAGATGTCATGGAGGACTGTGTGAGCTTCCTGTGAGCTGACCTCTCCTACATAGGAGTTCCCAGCTGAGGCTGGTTCCTGGGCCTCTGTTCTGCCCTACCTCCCCCTAGGACCATTCATTCCTTCTTGTTCAACCACTGAGCCCTGAGTCACAGCCCAGGCACACACCTGCTTTTCTGCAGCTTGCACAGCTGGATCCCCAGAGAGGCAGGCTTCATTTATAACATTTTCTTCTTTCCCACTTCTACTGTTTCCCAACCTTTCAGGCATTGAGTTGATTAAATTCAGAGTAAGAAATAGGCCAAATCCTCTGTTCCACAAAAACTAATTACCTTCTCTGTCCTCCTCTGTTCTGCCCTGTGAGGTGGGGGAGTCTTTTCTCTTATTCTTCCAAGCAAATTCCTTCACATGGCCATCTCCACTGGGCCCCTAGATGTTGAGTATATGTGAATACATTCTAAGATGCTTTTACTGGCTCTTTGGAGAAGCACTTCTCTTCCCTGGAGGGAGATACAGGAGCTCTAAGCCAGCTGGCTTTGTTCAAGCATTGATATCACAGCATAAGTATCACAATTTCCTTCAGAGCTGTTTTTATCTCCACTCCTGATTTCCACTCTCTCATTTGGTGGTTTTAGCAATTCTATGGCCTCTGTTTCCTACCCACCAGTGAAGCCAAACCCTGCTTGTCCAAACCCTACTTCTCAGAGGAGCTCCAGTTTTGCATTTCTTAAGATAACCTCATCCTCTGGACTCAGCCAACATGTCTAAACGGAACATGTCACCTTCTACAATAAATCCACTTATTCTCTTGCATTTTCCATCTCAGCTAATTGAACCAAAGTCAAGTGTATCATCCGACTAGCAATCCTTTTCTGTTCTTCCTCTCCACATTCAGTGGGTTTATTAGTCAGCTTTCTATCATGGTGACTAAAATACCTGAAAGAACAACTTAGAGGAGGGAAAGTTTATTTTTGGCCCATGGTTTCAGAGATTCAGTCCATGGTGGGTCTGGTTCATTGCTCTGGAACTGAGGTGAGGTAGCGCATCATGGTGGAAGGATGGTGTTCTGTTCATGACTGGTCAGGAAGCAGAGAGAGAGAGAGAGGGGAGAAGGGATATCAGGGAAGATGAATTCTTCTAAGGTGCCCCCAGTGTGATCCACATCCTCTAGCCATATCCTCCCTAGAATTACTACCCAATAAATTCATTCAAACTAGGATGGACTGATTAAGTCACGGCTCTCATAATCCAATCATTTAACCTCTGAATATTCCTGCATTAACAGAGGAACTTTTGGGGGACACCTCACATCCAAACCAAAATCACTGGGTCACCAAAGCACAGTGATTCTCTTCTCCATCCACAAAGCCACTTTCTTAGTAAAGGCTCTTGGTGTCTATTATTGCAACCACAGCTGCTTGTCCTTTTTGGTATCCACTTACCACTCGGCAGCTGGAGTGAAATTCTAACTACCAAGTCAAATCATGGCACTTGGTTGCTGACACTTTTTTAGGAGCTTAGTACAACTTCTGGGATAAGTCAAAACATCTTTGAAAACAAGATTCTTGTAGCTGGTCTCAAATTTTCTTTCCTGCTCTTTGAAACTGAAAGCACACGGGGCTCCTGCAACATGGAACCGCTTGCCATTCCCAGAACATATTGGGAGCTGTCCTGTATCCACAGATGAACAGTTTCTTAGGCCTGGGAGTCTCTCCAAGTTTGTCCTTTCCAAGCCTGATGAGTTTCCTGTCACCTTTTGAATCACAGCTCTGATGTCAACTCTGGGCAAGTTCTCTGACTTTCTCCATACCCAGCTACACCTGGGTGCTGTTCTTTATACAACTTCTGCAGCTCTTTGATGATGTCTCTGCAGAACTCCTCCTAAGTAGGGGCAGAGGGAAAGGGACTCTCTCTTTCATCTTGGAAACCTGCAGAATAACACAGCTGCCCATGTCAAACCAGAATTGCAGTCACCTAGAAAGCTTCCTAAGAACTTGTGACAGTTGCAGGGTCCCCATGTCCATGTCATTCAGAGAATTATAAACATAGTTCTGTTCACTTCTAACAAAGCTGGAAGACCAGAGTGGGCCTAACATTTTGTCTCAAGTCACCAGGCTCTGGCTATGTCCTATGCACATCCACATTGGGTATTCTAGACAAAACTCACTATCTTTCAGGACTCAGAACCCAAACCACTGTTTAATATTTTATCACCATTAGGGTAACTTTATTAGTTCAGAAACTTGCTCTGGAAGAGCAAAACTACAAGCTTGTTTCACTGTAGAAATTTCTGGAAAGTTTTATCAAGTTTATGTTTCTAGACTCCTGGAACCTTGCTGCATCACAATTCTTAGCCAGTTCTAATCAGGCCTTCCTCTCCTTTTTGGTTTCCATATACACATTAAAAGAGTGCCTTAAGCCAGGTGTGGTGATGCAGGCCCATAATCCCAGTGACTTGGGAGGCTAAGACAGGAGGGTCTCAAGTTCAAAGCCAGCTTCAGCAAAAGCCAAGTACTAAGCAACTCAGTGAGATCCTGTCTCTAAATAAAATACACATTAGGGCTGGGGATGTGTCTCAGGGGTTGAGTGCCCATGAGTTCAATCCCCAGTAACCACTCTCCCCCCGCCCCCCAAAAAGAGTGACTTAAACCTGACCTGAGTCTTAACAAACCAGACCTTGCTCTTGTCCTATCATTCTTACTTAGGGTGTAAGCAATAAATTCAGCTGTGCCTCTTTAACAGGAGCAACATTCAACAAGGCTTTGCTTACTTGGGCTTCTGCTTGCCTGGGGGATTGTTTCCATTCAAAGGGAGTTTTGTTCTACCAAGTTCTGTGATGAAGTTGTACTTCCTCAGATATTAATGCCCCTATGTTGTGAAAAACTTGACCTGGCCTGGGGACTGTACCCAAAATGCTTGTCTCTGGGTCAAAATTAGCCTCGGGCTTCTTGGAGCTAAAGTCCATCTGCAGCTGGGAACAAGATGATATGAAGCCGCCTTCTGAGAACTGACCAGCAGAGGGCGCTCTTGAGAAAGAACTGTTTGGAAGGATTTTCCTGGCAGGGAACTGGAAAATTCCCACACAGGAGGCACCACTTAATTTTAATTATTGTAATTAATGGTAAATTCAAGCAGACTTCCACAGGACATAAACCAGAACAGCCACGGAGGAACAAACCACGGGAAACCCAGCGGAGAACCTTCACAAAGTGCTCTTCAGGCTGGAATTCCAAGTTTCTGGTGGGGTTTGGCCTTTTTATCAGACTCCTGAAATAACAGAATTCCCTCCCAAGTAATTCTGAAACCAGTGGCACTTAGGACATGTCATGCTGAAGTCCTTGAGAACTACCCAGTCTGGGGTTTCTGAGAAATTATTCTCAATCAGAAAGTTCCTTTAAGCCAAGAATTGGCAGCATTTTTCTGTAGAAGATCAGCTAATAGATATTTTCATCCCCCCCAGGTCCATGTAGTTTCTGTCACAACTTCTCAAATCTGCCCTTGCAGCTTAAAAGCAGGTACAGAAAATATGAAAATAATGGGCGAAACTGTATTCTAATAAAGACTTACACTGAAATTTGAATTGCACATGTCAAAAAATATTCTTATTTTGATTTTTAAAAAGCACTAATAAAAAGCATTCTTAGCCTGGAGGCCATACAAAATCCAACTGGATTTGTCCCTAGGGCTGTAGTTTGCCAACTTCTGCTCTAAGCCCAATCTCTAAACCTCGTTTGTAATGTCTACATTTGTCCGAGACAACATCTTTGTAAAAATTTCTCCCTGAGACCACCTAGAAATAGTAATCCTCCAAGAAAGAAGAAGGAACCCAAACATTTTTTTGAGGCGCTCCTACATCTAATACTGAATAGAGAGAGCTGTAAAAGATTATGGAATAAGTGAAGATAAACACACCATTCTCAAGGGTCAACAAAACTAATTGCTTTTTCTGGTGTGACCCATGACTGGAAAAGGCATTTCTTGCTCCACCAGGCCCTCTGCTGCGTTGGCACTGAATTAGGAGACAGAGTGAAGGTGGAGCTGGATACACTGGGGTTTGAATCCGAATGGAACCTTGAGGTTGTGCACATGTGACTTAACTTCCCTAGCTTCTGTTACCCACATGTAAAATGATGGGCTATTATTCTCTGAAAAGGTTTTAGGGAGCATGTCAAGAACCTGAAACATAGCCCCTAAATCCATAGTAGCTTTTAATATGTAACTAATAGGGTTGGACCTTAAGATATGCCTATCTATGAGAACCAGGTACTCTCCCACATAAGTAGTGGAATGGATTGCAAAATCCTTGAGCTCAGGATGCACACCAAGTTCTTCTTTTTCTTACTCATTTAACTTAGCTCAGTGCCCAACACCTCAAGGGATCTCAGTGGTAGGGAAAAACCTGGTGCTTCAATGGAAAATTGAGCATTTGTTAGAGCACATTGTTTTGGGTTATCTAATTCAGATTCTGTGGGAACTTTGTACCTTTTCTTGCTTTCGAGATTTTTTTTTTTAAAGCCCTGTACACTGTACATAACTGATAGAACTGCAAAATGCTTCTTGCTTTAGACATGCAACTAAATTCTGCCTAGTGGAGGCTCTGCTGATTTATCCCCCTTTGTGAAATAAGCCAGTTTTGCATCCTTTTGCAAATTCATCCCTAGTCTATAAATGTCTCTGTTAATTTCCTTATTAATAATGAGTTAAATAAAATCTTTGACATAATCATTTAATACCCGTATCAGTCATGATTTTACCTTTTCTATATAGAAAATTATCTTTTAACTTGCTGTTTAATTGTGAAAGTGAATTCAGGAAAGTTCTCCTAGAAAATGTTTGAAAAGTATCCTAGGGGACAATTTACAACAGTTCTACCTTGCCTGTTTGCATCATCTCCCTTTCTATTTATGTTTTATTCATGACTGGGCCAATAGCTATGTAATTTTGAATGACACTTAAGTTTTTCCATTTGCAAAATAAAGGGTTGTGCTTGAAGGCATTGTATAGGGCAACAGTTCTCAAACTTTATGGCCTAAGTACCCCTTTATGCTTTTTAAAACTATTGAGGACCTACTCAAGTTCTTAGGACTTTGATTTATGGGAGTTGTATTTATTTCCACTTGCCATGTTAGAAATTAAAGCAAACAAATTTAAATATGCATTTATTAATTTGTTGAAAATTTTTTAAAAACCCATTATAGTTTAACATATTTTTTATGAAAAATAATTATATTTTCCCAAACAAAAAAATATGTCAAGAAGAGTGGCTTTGTTTATACAGTTTTTGCAAATCTTTTAAATGTCTGGCTTAATATGAAACAGCTGGACTCTCATATTCGCGTGCACATTGAATTAGTTGTGACATCAACATCACATAGCCTCTGAACCTTCAATGGAACTCATGAGAAATAGAGAGTAGAAAAGGTAAATAACATCAGAATATCATTATAAATACAGCTTTGCCTTATAGATCACCCTGAAAGTGTCTCAGGGACTGTCTGGGACTCTTTGAGAACTAGTGTTATTAAGTAAACCAAGATGACCTGTAGGTGGGAGGAGTGATTTTGATGATGAGATGTAACAATATCTTATGCTGATCCCTTTCTGAGAGTGACAGTTTGCTTTGATAAGTCTTTGAACAGCTTTACTCTGTGTATGTTTGTTGTTGTTGTGTGTGTGTGTATGTGTGTGTCCCACACATGCGTGTGCACATGAGTGCAGCAGCGTATGTTGATCTGTGCTGGTATTCAATTGTAAGCATGAATGTGAATTTGCATGTCGCTGGAGTAGGGATAAGAAGCAGGGTGGAGGTGACGGGGGAGGAATGAGCACCATTCTTATCTTTTCCAAGAAGCTCTTTTTTTTTTTTTTCAGTTGAAAGACTTTATTGGCAAAACTGCATTTTCAAGGGCTTTTGTCATGCTGTTCTTTCCTGATCCTTTTCTCAAATCAGGGCTTTGGTTTTATTTCATTTTATTTTTTTAATTTTATTTTTTATTTTTTTGGTTCTGCAGGGGAGCTTCACCACTAAGCTACATCCGCAACCCTTTTTATTTTGAGACAGACTTTTGTTAAATTGGTGAGGGCCTCTCTAATTTTCTGAGGCTGGCTTTGAACTTGGGATCCTCCTGTCTCAGACTCAGAAGTTTCTGGGTTATAGGTATGTGCCACCATACCTGGCTTTTACATCATGGTTTTAAGAGTGAATGGGGGATAGGAATAGGAAAGACAGTGGAACGAATCTGACATGATTTTAATCCCATCATCATGTTTATCCATAAGAATGGGGTCCTATCTACAATAAAGATACATTCCATGTTTGTTTAATTATATAAAAATGAGTTCTTCTGTCATGTATACTAAAAAAAAAAAAAAAAAAAAAAACCAATTAAGGAAAAAAAAAAAGAGTGAACCTCCTGAAAGCAACCATTGCTACTCAGATGACCTTGCTTCTGACCTGTGGGGGGCAGGGCTCGGCTCTGAGATGACAAGGAAAGAGTTGTTAGAACAGTAATTGGAAACTACTGATTTTCCCCTTCTGAACACTTTGAACCTTCCCTGTTACAAATCCTCTTCCTGGATTTTCTTAAATACCAGGGAACATTTTCTGTGCATGGTGAACCTGAAAGCTACTGCCTATACTTTCTCATACCAAATGATGATGGCAAAGAAAAGGAAAATGCTGACAAAAAAAAAGAGCTTACTGGTTTTGAAAAACCAGCCTCTACCTCAGAGCAAAGCCTTCCAAGGAAGGGGGTGTGACCCTTATCCTTGGAAAGACCCACAGAGCACTCCTAGGCACATTCCCACCCTGCTAAATTGTTTATCTACAAATAACAGGAGAGATCCTGCTGGTGCCAGGTGTACCTGACTCAGTCAGGCTAGGTGAGGACCCATAGCAACCCCCTAGCAACCACCAATCAACATGAGACAGGGAAAATACCTGGGATGCCAGAGGACCCTCCCAGTAGTTTATGGTGGTTGATAACATGTTGGGAAACCATGTAGTTCAGCACATACTCCCCTCTTGGCTTAAACCAATCAGTTCAAAGGAATCCCCCTCTTGTACTAGCCAATCACCTCTACCCAACTTGTTCCCGCCAGTGAATGTGCTAATCATGTTTTAGAGTTGTTTTATGATTTTCCCGTGGTGTGTGATGATTTGCTAAGAGATGCTATGATGTATGAGAAGTCCTTGCCTTCCCCAAAGAGTGTATAAAATTGCTGCAAACCCTGGGCTCTGGGCCTCTCAGCATCACCAGTTGCTGTGTGCGCGCAGAGGACCGAGCTACTCGCAATAAACACCTCTTTGCTGCTTACATCAATCTTGGTCTCTTGTGGTCTTTTGGGGGTCCCGAATTCGAGCATAACAGTTTCTTCATTCTAGGAGAGTAATTCAGAGGTTTGAAGCTTGCAAATAATATGCTTATTCTATAAATAATAACAGGTTCAGAACTTTTCTTTTAAACTCCCTCTATGTGCACGAATTCCAATTTACACTCTAAGATAGTAATTATTCTAGATAGGGAAGGGGGTGGGAGGGAAAGGGAGGAGGCAAGGGATTAGCAAGCATGGTGGAATGTGATGGACATCATTATACAAAGTACATGTATGAAGACTTGAATTGGGTGTCAACATACTTTATATACAGAGATATGAAAAATTGTGGTATATATGTGTATTAAAAATTGTAATGCAAAAAAAGTACATGTATAAAGGCATAAATTGGCGTGAACATACTTTAATACAGAGATATGAAAAATTGTGCTTTTATGTGTAATAAGAATTATAATGCTTTCCACTGCTGTCATGTATTTTTTAAAAATAAAATCAATAAAAGATTAAAAAAAATAAATGCTCATCTCAGCTCTTACTCTTAAAAAAAAAAAGAGTTAAGTCTTTGGAATCTAGATAGATCTAGGGGTTTGTCCTTAATCTGCCACTTCTCCAATGGGGATTTGGGGAAATGTCAATTTTTCTGAATCTCAGATTCTTTGTTTTTAAAATAGAGTGATTTAGTTTGAGTCTGCAGTGGACATGCAAAGCAGAGCCTGAATGAAGGACTGGGATGCAGGTAGCTTGTTAGGGGGAAGGTGGCAAGAGTGATCTCAGCAAGCAGAAATACAGAAAGATAGAAAGTAAGGCAGATTTAAAAAATCGAAACCAATATGGTGTGTTATGAAGCTGGTTATTATGTTGATAATTGAGAATCAATCAATCTAAAAAAAAAACTATATAAAATGCACTCAGAATTATCCCTCTGAAAGGTGGAGTCTGAGACATTTCTCTAAACCCTCATCCCTGGGGGGTGGGGGTGGGGTGGGTTAAGGACTGTCCCAGAGGATGCTAATTTCCTCTGGGAAAAAGGAATTTGCCCAACAAATTCTTCACTGCAGCTGTGGCTGCTTTCAGAAGTGGGTCACAGATGTGTCATGAGGCACAAAAGGTAGTTGCTTGGGCTGGGATGTTCAAGTGGTAGCGCGCTCACCTGGCATGTGCGGGGCACTGGGTTCGATCCTCAGCATCACATAAAAATAAAATAAAGATATTGTGTCCACCCATATATAAATAAATAAATAAATAAATAAATAAATAAATAAATAAATGAATAAATAAATGGTAGCTGTTTCAGGAGATAAATAAAGTCCATGTCACATTGTGAGGATTCCATGTATGTTGTCCACAGTATTCAGCATTGTGCCTGGCACATAGCTAAGTACTCAGTAAGTATTTATTGTTGCTGGTACAACAACGTGATCATTGTACTTTGATGAGTGACAGAGACCAGGGTAATTGCGTAGCTTAGAAGTTTCCAGGAAGGACATATCATTCATAGCCTATATGACTTACCATGGCCCAAGGCCAATTGTGATTGTTATGGATTATTGTAGCACAATTATCCCACGGTATTGGAGGAGGATTGGTTCCAGGGCCCCCTGCAGATTCCACAATCTTTGGATACTCCAGTTCCTTATATAAGGAACATAGTATTTGTGGAAAACCTACAAGCATCCTTTCTAATATGTTAAATCATAACTAGATTACTTATAATAACTAACACAATGTTAATGCTATGTAAATATTTATTATACTGTATTGTTTAGGGAATAATGAGAAGAAACAAGTCTTCTTTACATGTCCATTACAGATGCAAATTTTCCCCCAAATATTTTCAATCTGCTATTGGTTGAATTTGCAGATGTGGAAATCACAGGAGAGCCACTGTACTTTTACCTTTTTGCTCTTCCTTTGTGTGTTGTGTTGTGTGTGTGTGTGTGTGTGTGTGTGTGTGGTTTGTCAAATTTGAGCACAAGGAGAAGGTGTATTCTGTCAGTTGTTTGGGGTAGAAAAAATATTGCTAACCATTGCTGT
Organism: Marmota flaviventris; assembly: GCF_047511675.1. Classification (NCBI taxonomy): domain Eukaryota; kingdom Metazoa; phylum Chordata; class Mammalia; order Rodentia; family Sciuridae; genus Marmota; species Marmota flaviventris. Next base: position 62,696,830 of record NC_092499.1, on the reverse strand, counting down.
AGATCAGCACTGTCCAGTAGAATTTCCATGCTATTCAATACAGTGGCTGCTAGCCACATGTTGCTATGGGGCATTTTAACAGCCGAGGAACTGAATTTTTAATTTTAAGGAAATCTAGTTAATTTATATCGAATTAAATGGCTACATGCAGACACAGTGAAGGAAAATTACTAATGGTGTACTTAGTGGGTAGTGGAAGGATCTTTCTCTGGGGCTAAATTTAAACAAACTCAGATAGCAATGTCTGGTTAGGCTGGGGGCCACAAGATCTCATCCCAGGCTGGGAAGTGTGTATCACTGAGGCCAAGGGATTGCTGGATAAGAGAACATCTGTATTGCCATATGGGGAGGGGACATGGAACTTGAGCAGGTTGCGGGAGGAGGCTACAATCTCTCCTCATCTTTGCTCCACTGTTCTGTGCACAGTGGGCTGCTGACCATTGTAAGCAAGACACCTTAATTCTCAGCTGCCTGAGACTGGAGGATGATTAAAGGAATACTTACCTAACTGGTATTCTCTATTCCCTAGAAGGCTACAGATTACCTAAGAGAATTACCAATTCTTGTATAGTTGGCCATTAATACCAAAATCACCTCCACTGGCTGATAATCCACCGTTGCTCCCCGCTTGGCTTCCCATATCCTAGAATTTATCACTTTGGTCACTGACAATTTACTTGTATGCTTCCTCCATTAAACGACAAACTCTACAAAAGAGGCATCGTGTTGTCTGCCCTCACACAATGCCTCAACCACAGTAAAATACCAACTGGTTTGGAGGTGATAATAAGGGCAACAGGAGTGAAGAGAGGAAAGTGATTAGTATTCCCTGGAATCATTCATAGACAACACGAGATTCAATCCAGGGAAGATCAAGCTGCTCAAGGAGTTGTGTAATGACATTTCAGAGGGGCTAACCTCATATGTAAAAGGGCGAAGGTAGATAAATTCTCAGGGCAGTGAGGGAGACAGATGAGCCAGAAGAGACAGTAGGAAAAAAGAAGAGGATTAGCAGAGTGAGACCTGACTCTCTGGGGTCTTGAGAGTCAGGCAGTCATGTGAGGACCATGTTTGGTAGACAGGATCACCATGAAGCAGAGCACTTTGGGTTTCTGAGTGTGGTAACATGGATAAGTCTGGTAAGGACTTCAGGTTTCTTAGACCAGCATTCTACCTTATGTGGCCTTAGTGACTCTCTCTCTATTCCCATGGTGGGCATGTGAACCAGATCCAGACAGTAAGAGTTTGAGGAAGTATTGTAGGGATATGGGCAGAGGATTTTGCCAGGGTTATCATGTTCGTTTTTTTTCCTCTGATAGCTAAACTGATGAGATGTCAGCCTGGAGCTGCTGACAGTATCATGATGCTGTAGGGAAAGATCTGAGAAGTAAACCAACACAGAGGGAAGCAGAGTCAAGGAATGAGAGGGTCCTCTGAAGACATCAGCTGAGCACCTGGATCCAGCTGGACTTGAAGTAGGTCCTATTTCTGGGCTCTTCAGGCATCGGGCATTTGCGGTGAGGTTCCTATCTCTGGCAACCCGGGAAGCCCTAGTGAGTGAATGAACACTCGGGCACATAGGGTGGCTGAGAGTGCAGGAGATGAGAGTCTAGAGTGGCCACACCAGCTGGTAAGGCAGGAATTCTGACAAGAGGCAGTGAGGGTCTGAACCCAGGACTTGGGGACTAGAGGGAGGCAAGTCAAAACACGAGAAGGAAGAATTTGTATTTTCCTCCCTTCAAGGGTTAGTGGAAGTGATTCTTTTAGCTCTTCTTTTTCATGATCCTCTTTTTCATTTCAAGAATTACCTGGGATGCTTCTTTAAAAGGCAGAACCTGAACCCCCCTCCCAGCAACCTCTACTAATTCAGAATATCTGGCAATGACTCTTAAGAGTATAAATTCTGTTGCATATTAGGGGTCTCAGGACCCCTAACTTAAATACTTAGGACAACCAGCTTTTCATAAGACCTAACAAAGAAGGCACAAACAAATAGTAAACACACTCTTTGTTCCCCACAGTGCAGTAAATGACTTCCTGAGAGTGAACATGTAACCATGAGTGAAAATCCAGCCAGGCCTGCATCTGACTGCATGTTTGACTTGTTCACTTTAATTTGGGTTCAACTTTGTGAGACAAGTGAATCAGACATTCTTGTCCCTATTTTATAGCATGGTGAGATGAGAGATGAAAGGATTGGCCTGAGGTTACAGGGGAACTCTGGAGCCTAGATCTGATTCCCGGGCTCATGCCAAATCAGCTATTGCTTGGATATGGTATGAGTTGAGGTCACCAGGTGCTGTCTTTCTGCACCTTAGGGTAGAGCTGCATGTCCTCCCTCAGCTTATCTTATTGACCTGAAGAAATAGTAGGAGTTCTCACTGAGGAAAAGCCTGGGAGCCCATGGCCCCCTTCATTAAAATAAATTCTGCCTAAGTCTCCTGATTCTAAATAGAAGAAAATGTAGATTTGGGGCAGAACCGAAGGGAAAGGGATTTCCCTTGGCAAATTATTTGCAATTTGTGGATTGGAACTGACCCAGCTCCAATTCCCTCTGTCATTGTGAACGCTGTCTAAAATGTGACCAGCTTATTAAAGAATGAGAGCTGGAGGCAGGTCTCCCACAGGGGCTCCAGGAAACAGGAACAGAGCTAAAACCCACTGGCATCCTCTTCCCAGTGTCTCAGATGCAGGCCTGGCTGGGTTTTCACCCATGGTTATGTGTTCACTCTCAGGAAGTCATTTACTGCACTGTGGGGAAAAGAGTGAGTGTGTTTATTATTTGTTTGTGCCTTCTTTGTTAGGTCTTATGAAAAGCTAGATGTCCTAAGTACTTAAGTTAGGGGTCCTCAGACCCCTAACATGCAACAGAATTTATACTCTTAAGAGTCATTGCCAGATATTCTGAATTAGTAGAGGTTGCTGGGGTCGGGGGGTGGGTGGTGGGGTTCAGGTTCTGCCTTTTAAAGAAGCATCCCAGGTAATTCTGAAGCAGGTGGTCTGTGGACCACTGTCTAAGATATTGTGATATCCATGGAGCACTGGTGCACTCTGCCAAGTGGCCCCTTCATCCATGGTTTAAAGATGCTGCTGTTGCTGGCACTGGATCTAGGAGGTCCAGTGTTTCTTTCTTTACTAAAGGGGTCTATTACTCACTGGCATTATTTGAGGGACATTAGGAAGGTTTTTCTGGACCAAGAAGATCTTCCAGGAGTTGCTGCTACAGTCTTAAGGATTTATCTTCTCCAGTACACCTTTTAATTAATGGGTAGTTTACAGAGTATAGCACTTTTTGTTAAAAAAAATAATAATAAAGGAAAGATATCTCTCTTGGTATACCCACAGCTCATCTGTGTGCATGGTCCAGCCTGCCAGAGTCCTGGACTCTTTCCCCACCCCCATCTTTCTTTGTTCCCAGTGGCTCTAAGATGTAGAGAACAAGGCTTTTAAGGAGTCCCAGGTGAGTTTTCCCTTCTTTAGGACCTATGTTAACAAAGAAGGCAAATTAATGGATTTGTATTTCCTTATCATCTGTATTTCCTTTTTAAATTAACCAGGAATCGATCGATGGGAAGGTGGCCCTCAGACCTTCACAATGAAATTGACTCCAAATGAAATGAATCTGAAAATTCCATTTATTAAAACAAATACATTGTCAATGTGGGATGAAAATGTACACATCACATTCAGGTTTTCCTGTTTTAACACTTCTGTATTTCCCTCTCTTTGAATGACACATTCTATAGATCTTATGTAGGAAAAAATGTGAACAATCCTTGGGCTATGAAACAGTAATGTATATGTAACAATCCACCATTTCCAGGAGCAGCTAGAAGCAAATATTAAGAAAAAAATAAATAAAACCCCTCTAAGAGAGCATACTTGATTTTCTCAGAATTCCTTACATGAATATGAGTGTATGGAGAAATTTTTTTATTGTTGGATTTTTTTCTTAGTAGGCAATCTCTTTCCAATATTACTAGCAGAATCAGACTCAGATCAAAGCATTTATTTTAAATCTTTGATTTAAATTAAATAGTACTTCATTTCAAATAAAATATCAAAATTTAAACTGGAGTTAGTATTGAGAATGATGCAAATTGTTTTTTTTTTCTTTTAGAGAGCTTGCATTCTAAACATGAAGTCTACTATTAGTATTTATGAACTAATTCCATGGAAGATTTCATTATTATACAGGTAGATAGAAATTAGGGCCTTAAATAATTAAGCTGAATTTTTCTATTATCCTTAAGATAAAATTATGCTGGTGAAAATGATTGTTGAATTTCTAAAGGAATTAAGCTCTTTAGAGGCCCTATGTAATCAAAAAACCAATTTCCCCTTAATAAATACAAATACCAATAAACCAAAACTCATATAAAGGTTCTGGTATTATAACTACATAAAGACATGAAATTATGAAAAAAGCCGAAACATTTTCCTTAAACTTAATTTCAGACGCTATGTATTTTCTGCCTTCTCTCTCCTTTTATAGGCACAGTCACATATAGTTTGGAACCTCCTTAACTTTTCATTGCCAGATCTATACTAAGGTGCTTCCTAGAAATTTTAATTGCTCCAAAGATCTAAATTTACATGGAAATAACAAGAGTCCTTCTTAGAGAAAGAACTGGTATGGATTGTGGAAATGATCTGGGCCTTCTAATGATGCTTCCAACACCCCCAAAGAGTGCTTTGCTCAGTTGTTTTCATATAACTATATCTTCAATTCACATTTTAGCTTGCCTTAAAAGTGTGATTCAGTTTTAGCTGATTTCACAGTACCCCTAATCTCATTGTGTAATACTGCATGCAGTTCAATAAACACTCTGCCAGATTTTTTTTCACTTTTCAATCTTCATTGGAATCCCACTGACTATAATAAAATCCCAAGATTTGATCAGAAGTTTCTAGTTACAGAAATAGGTTCATTCATTTTGTGAATATTTCAGTATCCTCTTCTTCCCATCCCAGGCATAAGCTTTAATTGGACATTTTAATTCTTTTACTAGCATGCCCAGAAAGGAGCTAGCGAAAATATTTACCAAGTCTGTTTCAATCCTTGGTGTGGTATTTTTATCTTCTTTTTTCTCCCTCTTAGTAATTTTTTTTTTTTTTAAATAGGAGAATGGTGAGGAAAGAGAGGAGAATAACTATTTTGGAATTAATGATCTTTTGGGACTTGGAAGCATACAAGATGTAAGAGAGGCCCTCTCTGGCTGGGAATGACACAGAAAAAAAAAAAAAAAAAAAGTGACAGAGGCTTCCAGGGTCTGTCATTACTGATGGAACTACAGCAGCAATGAAAAATCACTCCCAATATCTTATCTTGCAAAGAGGGAGCTCTAGCTGCAAGGAAGTTGTAAATAAAGACTTAGAGACTTTAACAAACAAGGTAGAGAACCAAAAACAAAGGTTTCTTTGAAAACTTAGTGAAAATTGAAAACCAGCACAGTGGAAAAAAAGAGCCAGACCCTTTCCTGGTGGAACCAGCTCTGGGGACCATGCCTGCCACACAAAGAGTGGGCTTCATGGTCCTTCTCCCTGGTGGGTGAAAGGCTGGTGTTTCGAGAAAGGATCACCCTCTGTGGAGCTCTTGGCTCATTTCTGATACTTTAATGAAGGAGGGCCATGGATTTCTTGTTAAGCATGCAAAAAGCATTCTTTCAGTCTGGAATTTTTGTAATTCAGGAGAAGAGGAAATGCTCACCCTCTAGTAAAAGCACCTTCCAACTCATAGTGAATCCCTCACGATGCTGCTTGGGGTATCTGTGCTGCCCTGGATCCTGGATAAATCAAAACGCTTTGGATTCTGAAAAATATATTACAGAGGCGCTTGTTCCACTGTTCACTAGGAGGTATTTTAGGCATGGCTAAGGCTCTGAAGTAATGTCAATTTTCAGAAGACTGAGGTTTCTCCTCCTCAGCATCTTCTCTTTCTCTCTCTCTCTCATTTCTTTTCCTAACTTTATAGTAAAACAACAAAACTTCTGAATGGATGTAACATAGGGATGTTTTCATGCAATATTACTCAAAAATTGTCACAAAGATAAGAAAGCACCAGTCACAACACATGGTTTACTTGCAGAATCAAAGCTATCATGTACAAATATTAGGAATAGTGATAAGAGAACACAGACAACCGGCTTTTTGTTGTTGTTATTACCATGAGAATATACCACAAGGAACATCTCCCTAGACATTTTGGGTGCTCATTCTTGGAGTTCAGTCTTACAGAGAAGTCCAGCCTTATCTTCATACTACTCTAAGGGGAGGGGTGTGTGGAGGAGAGAAGGAAAACAGAAAAAGGCACAAAGACTAAACATCGATGCCATTAAACCGAACTGCGGATACACTGGACAACTCGGTTTATCAAAGGGAATTCTAATGACAATATTCATTCCGAGAAGGTCATACACAGCTTAGTACAGCTGTCTGTTTTAACATTTATATATATATTTTAAATATGAAGCAGAAACGTAAGGGCTTGGGGGAGGGTAGCAGAAAAGAAGTGACACCAATTTTATTTTTATACATTCCCTCCTCCAGGCAGGTCTGCAGAATCAGATCTCTTTTAAGTCAGGATCGGCTTTCATTTTCATCAAGGGGACCAGTTCATTAAACATGCACAGCCTGGAGTTTCCAGGATGGTTCTCCTCCCTCTCCTTAAATGTTGTGGACAAGAAAGGTGCCCACTTTGCTAGAAACTCTACGGCAATGTCCCGGGAGCCCTGAGGCTCTTCAGCCTCCTCCTGGAGACTTTAAAGGATGGCGCAGAAGAACTTCTTCTCCCGAAATGGATTTTCTGAGGCCGGGACAGGTGTCAGCAGGGGATCTTCCTTGGCATGAGCCTCACAGTAGGCCATCAAGTCTGCAGCTGCCTTGGAGACCTGGAGGGAAAAGAGAAATAACCAGAACTGTGGGGGCAGTTTGGTGCAGTCAAGGCCCAGCTCTGGGGTCTAATGGCTTGGCTCCAATCCTCATTCCACCACTAGTGTGCAAGTGCAGCAGACATTCAACCTCCATAGTAAGGGAGTCAACGATGTTGACTGCAAAGGATTACCACGAATAGATATTGGGGCTAGGGTTAGGTGAGAGGGTCACTTAGGGCCCAAAAGTGAAGGAGGCACTCACTGTCCGGGTCATGCTGGTATCAACCCTGCACTGGTCCAGCCCTGAGAGGGCAAGTTGGCTTCAACTGTATACCCAACATACCTCATTTGTGCCACTCTAGTCCCATCCCTGATTGCAAGGATTAAATAAATGAGATAATCCATACAAGTCATTTAGTAAGAGTTCCACACAAGCTAGCTCTTGTTATCTTTCTGTAGCTGTGATTCTCTGCTTCAGAAATGGTGCTGGAGAGGCTGTTGACGCCCCCTCTTCAACTGAACACACCAGGAGGCATATATGAGTATGTGTGAATCATCTGAACACACAAACAGAAGGTTACAGAGTGCAGGAGTATATATACATATTGCAATATGACACCTATGACTTCAGCCAAGCCTTGTACCTTTGAGGGATGCTTCATTGGTAGACTGTCACTGATTTGGGTAATGCTATCCTTTCTCACACTTTCACAGCTTGTTGTCAGGAGTTGTCTGTAGTACCTTCCTTTGGCAGTGGCAAATTTTCACTACTTAAGGGGATGGATTTAATTTTGAGAAACTAACATATCAGGGGGTGAGTCAGGTTACCAATCAGAAAAATGCCATGTGGAGGTCAAGAGTCAATTTCTTTATGACATAATACACTTGCTCTGAACATCACTCCAAAAGACTTTTCCACATGAGAATAACACCACTGTTCTTCTATAAGTGTCCCAAAGCTACTTCTGAAAGCATAATCCTCTGGAAGAATTAGGTAGATATATTATTGCTAAAAATATTCACTGCCCCTCCCAAGGGGTGGGGTATACAAATCCCTACAATGACCTCAGTTGGCCATGTCACTCATGACTTGCTCTAGCCAATGAGATGTGAGTAGAATTGCCATAGAAGGATTTGGGGCAGAAGCCTCAGGAGTCCATGTATAATTTGTCATATCCTTTTTCCTTTGCCACTTTGTCCAACTGAAATAGTTAACTAGGAAAGCCCTTCATTGATTCAGAGGTTTCAAGGAGTGGCATAGTGGCCACACCCTTGAATTTTGTTCCTTGCCTAGGACTAAGTTGATTGGACCTCTCATTGCCTAAAGGAAGGTCAGTTTTACTATTTCCTGGTTGAGCGTGAAAATCAGTTTCATCCTCTCATCCTATAAATCTTTAAAGTTTTGGATTTTCTGTTCCCATTCGCACAGAATGCACAAAGGCACTGTTCCTGTTAGAAGGTGCTCAGATGCCAGAGTTCCTGATAAATGTGACATGGTAGGGGAGCAGCAGCAGATCGGTTTTTTTTTTTTTTAAGATCTCACAGTGGCTCTATAATCATAACTTACCTTGTTCCTAACATTGGATTAAATCTTCTCTTTTGATCTGAGGTAGGACTGAGATGTATATCTTTGCTATTATACGCTCCAATGAATGGAGGCAGGAGACAATTTCTTACTACCATGGAATTAGCCTACCTCACTGATGCAATGAGGCATAGGTATTGTTATGGGTATTAGTTTCCTCTGGTTATCTGAACAGATCACCAAAACCTTAGTGGCTTAAAACAACAAAACATTGATTCTCTCCTAGTACTAGAAACCAAGGTGTCAGTAGAGCTGGTCCCTATAAGAGACTGCAGGAGAATCTGTTCCAGGCCTCTCTCCTAGCACCTGGTTGCCAGCAACTGTGCAAACCATTTGTAGCACTGTCACTCCAGTCTTTGTCTTGGTCTTCACATGGCATTTTCTCCTGGGCTCCTCTGTCTATACCTGTTATTCTCGTCTGTGCAAATTTCCCATCTCATCAGTCATTGCATTAGGGTCCACCCTAATCCAGTGTGACCCTCTCTTGACTTGACTATATCTACAAATTCCTTATTTTCAAATAATTTCACATTCTAAGATTCTTGGTGGGCCTGAATTTGAGGGGAAACTATTCAGTCTAGTATAGTATATTGGTGCAAAAATTATGCTTGTTCTTTAGGACATTGCAGCATTTAAAAAAAAGTTTATTGTATTTTGTTTTAGAAATTGAGTTAAATTTTCTCTTGTATCTCACAACAATTCTGAAGGAATTATCCACCTTTTATAGATGAAAACTTGAGTTGTTCAATGGCATACAGCAAAGCACGTGTCAGAAAAAGAACTTGAACCCTGATGTTTTTGCCTTAAGCCACAACTATCTGCATATAAACTACTGTACTGTTATATGTAGACATCTCAAAAGTGTGGCTTGTTTCAAAGGTTGAAACTGAAATTCGTTTTGCACCTTTACGAAATGCTATCATAGCAAAATGAAAGGAAATAGTCTATTTTTGTGTTAGCTCCCCTGAATGAAAGCAAAGGTCAGACTTTCAGACTGAATCATGACCACTTTATTTCATGTCTTAGCAATACTCATTATTGTACCACATAGCAGCTTAGCCGGTAAGCAGCAGAGACTATAAAATAGTAATTTCGAAAACTCTCCTGCTAAGGAGAGATCCAGCGTTGTCTATTCCTTCTCATTTGTAGCACTCATATGCAAAGATGTGGTGTGAATTTTTGAAATCCCCTTTCATGACACAGAAAACACTATCCTGTGCCAAATAAGTAATTTGAGTCTCTTCTATTTGAACAATTGAATTCTGAATGGTTTCCTTCTCAAAGCATATTATGTGTTTTATCTTGTTTCTGTGACTAGATTGCAACCTCCTGTGGATGATGGTCCACAGGACCATTGTCAGAATGTCAGAATCCTAGTAGTAACTGGAATAATTATAATATCCGTAGCCCTTGCTATGTGTCAGAACTGTGCAAACCACCTCACATACAATATCCGGTTTAATCTGTACAACAACATGAGTAAAATATGATCATCTTGAATATGTGAAGCTTAGGCTTTGTTAGATCAGTGTTTGCCCAGGTCTTGGCTCAGAAGCAGCCTGCTGTGAGTCTCAGTGTTCCTGACTTCATCTTTATGAACACTCCTCCTTTCTAACCTGGGGCTATCATCCTCACACTTTATCTTACAATAATTCACAGGAATATTTTCCCTAACAGATCTCTTGTTTTCTACCTATTCCTGCTAACATTTTTCACATAGTCATCTTTTATATTCCTAGGCCTAGTTCTTCCATTGGGATTTCCCCCCAAACTCTAGAAAACCTTTTCTGTCCTGTTGACTCTTCCTCCCAAAATACCTCAAATTTGGCCCCTCACTATCGTTTCTACTGCAACTCCCTAATTCAAGTCTCCATTTTCTTTCTCCATGATTACTAACCTCTTAAATAAAAAGTGATTAACCTGGGTTCCCCATAGGGTCCATGGATAGAATTCTAGAAGAAACCACTGCAGTCAAATAATAAAAATCAATAACACTAGCAAGTGCCTATCTGAAACCACATTCCACTGATAAAATACTCTGAATACCCACTGATTCTATATTAACACCAAAGTTTTGTTTCCTGAATTTAATTATAGAGAAATACCACAGAAATCCAAACTGTGTGACATTTTGCAAAATAAATAGACTATAATCTTCAAAAATGTCAGAGTCATGACATTTCATTAAAGCCAAGGAAGTCTAAGGGACTGTCAGACTGGATAATTAAATGCAACACATAATTCTGAACTGAATCCTTTTACTAACAGGGACAGTACTGGGAAGATTTGTAATACTTAAACAGGGTCTCAGGATTAGAAGGTAGTAACGTATCGGTGTTAATTTTCTGATTCTAATGACTGCATTATGATTGTGTAGAAAAATGTTTTCACTTGTAGGGAAAGGCACATGAAAGTTTTTGGAGGTGATAAGGCATCTTTTCACATCTTCTCAAATGATTCGGGGAAAAGGATATTCTTTGCCCTGTACTTGTGATTCTTCTGTAACTTAGAGATTATTTGTAGGAAAAAACCCCAAACTTTCCAAAAGAAAGGGCAAAGAGAAATCAGAGACAGTGAATAAAGACAACTTTTTCACAGTTAGAAAGGCAAGCTGACAAATGCAATAGTGGATGGGAGGAAAAGTGGATAGGTCAAGACAAAAACTTTACTTAAGATGAAGCAATAATGCTATGTTTATACGCTGATGTCAATGAAGAAGTAGAGAACCAAAAACTGATGATGCAGGATGAGCAAGGGGTGGACATGGAAGGCCGGCAAAGTGTTGGAGCAGTTTCTTTGGTTCAGAAGACCCAGGTTCTGATGCACAAAGGAAGGAATTCACTTTTGATCTTCCCAGATTGACAACTGTTGAAAACCAGTCATTCAGAGATCTTTCCAAACTAGAACCAGGGAGTAAGCAGTGGGGGACTCTAGACAGACCTTAGAAAAGGCACCAGACCATGACTATGGGCTCTGAAAAAAATAAGAACCAACTCTAGGCAGACACCTTGACAGTTCTGAAAAGTCAGGATAAAAACCGGACCTCCCCAAATTTAAATGGAATGTAAAGATACAGCTCCATTCATTACATCTGGGAATTGAGACACATTTTTTAAAGTGATGTCACAAAATGTGTGCAAACCATCAAGCAAAGACATGAACACTGAGGAGTTTCCAATAGCCTGTGCACAGGGGAGTTAGGTGTGTGTAAGGGTGCCAGTCATAAAATCACCCTTTCAGTTGGGGTGCTTGTTCATGGAACCATCCAGGGTTGACTTGACTTTAAGTGTTGCTTAAAAGGACTTCAAAGATTACACTGGATGGAGGCTTGCAATGGAAATGCATAAAGAAAAAATATATCATCTTTCTCCTGCTCTATACCCAAACCGTTGTCAACTCATCTCTTCTGACAACAGATATGTAACCCATATTCCCCACACCAAGAAATTCTCTGACATCACCCGAGCATCATGCACTTTAACTCAGTTTTGACACTATCTACCTGGAAACAGCATCAGATCCCCCAGGCTGAAAGTTCAGTTTCACATAGTTGCTCCCCTCTTCCCATTTCAGACACCCACTGCAAGCAGTGGGCCTCAGCATACCCACAACTTCTATCCCACTGGACTATAAATCAGAGGTTCCCATGATTCCCTCCTGAGGTTTGCTACAGTGGCTCACAGAACCCAGGAAAACAGAAAATTGCCAATTTATTACAAAAAATATTTTGAAAGATATAAATGAAGAGTAAGATGAAGAGACATAGAGGACAAGGTTTGAAAGGGTCCCAAATGCAGTGTTTCTGTCCCATGGAGTTGGGATGCACCACCCTTCCAGCATGTGGATATATTCATGAATCTGGAAATTCTGCATCACATACTTTTTTTTTTTTTTTTTTTTATGGAGGCTTCATTATTTAGGCATGAAACATTACTAACTGTATTTCCAGCCCCTCTCCTCTCCATGGAGGATGTGGGGTGGGACTGAAAGTTCCCAACCTCTAATCATGGGCTGGTCTTTCTGCTAACTAACTCCCATGCAGGAGCTTATCATGAGTCACCTTATTGGAACAAAAGATGCTTTTATCACCTGGGAAAAGACGTGGGTCTTAGGAGCTCTGTGTTAGGAACCAGGGTCAAAAATAAAATATTAGAGCAAAAGATTCCCTAGAACCTCTAACTAAAGGATTTTGGGAGCTCTATGTTGGGAATCTGTGGAAGATCTCTCTCTCTCTCTCTCTCTCTCTCACACACACACACACACACACAATTCCACAGCAAATTATTGTCAACATCAAGCAGAAGAAATGTAGGTGAAAGCAGAAGAAACTGCCAAACATCTGGGAAGACAGCACAGAATTTTCAAACTAGGGGATGTTGGGCTAAAATTTGACTAAGGATGTCTTTTACTTTAATCGAAAGCTGCTGAACACATTTTAAAAAGATTTAATAAGAAATATCAACACATCTAGGTTAAGCAGTAGTAAATGCAGAAGAAACCTCAAGATTCTTTAGTATATCTTGGAATTATACAGAAAAAATGAGAGGTGCTTTGTAGAGCAAGATTCCTAACACAGAGAATGGAAATCAGTGAGTTGCCATGATGCCTGCATCACCAAGATGCTTACATTACCATGATGGCTGCATCAAATGTTGTCTGCATCACCATGATGGCTGTATCACCATGATGCCTATATCCCTATGACTACCTGCATCACCATGATGCCCACATCATCACAATGGCTCATTACCATTATTTTTACACTATGATTGTTTGCAACACCATGACGCCTGCATCACTACATCACTCTGATGGCTGCATCACCATGACCACCTGCATCACCATGATGGCTGTATCATTATGATGCTTGTAATCACCATGATTGCTGCATAATTGCTAGTGGTCAAAGGTGAGTCTAAATATTTCTATTCTGATTGTGAAGAGTGCCCAGGATCAAACTTTGATTGTGACACTAGAGAAAGTATAATTTTATGAATAAATATTTACTATTTTTATTTGTAACATCATATGCGACTATTCTAAGATGTTGTCCCCTCCTTGCTCCCCTAAGGTGATACTAAACTGATGGCACATATCAATAGATCCATGTAAAAAAGATAACAAAATAATTAATTGTCAAAACAAAAGTCCTCAAGAAAAGTACATCATATTTACATTATTCTATTGAATAAAAGAAGAAAGGCATTAATATTGTCATTTTAAAAGTTACAAGTTGGGCTGGGGATGTGGCTCAAGCGGTAGCGCACTCGCCTGGCATGTGTGTGGATGTTGTGTCCGCCGAAAACTAAAAAAAAAATAAATATTAAAATTTCTCTCTCTCTCTCTCTCTCTTCCCTGAAAACTAGGATTTACAGAAAAATTAATTTCCCAAGGATTTGAATTACCAAGGTTTTAGAGTATAAATTGAATATCCGGTACCCAAAATCTTTGGGACCAAAAGTGTTTTGAATTTTTGATTTTTGGAATATCCATATATACACAATGAGATATTTTGAGTTGGGATCTAAGTCTAAACACAAAATTCATTTATGTTTCATACATAATTTATACACATAGCCTGAAGGTAATTATATACAATATTTTTAGTGAGCCTGTGGGTTTTGTTTGTTTTGAGCCTATGTTTTGACTAAGTCCTGTTATATGAAGTCAGGTGTGGAATTTTCCACTTGTGGTGTCATGTTGGTGCTCAAAAAGCTTTTGGATTTTGGAGAATTTTGGATTTTGGACCTTGAAGGTATAAATGTGCAACTTGTACTACTTCTATAGCTTTTAGGTACAATATAGAGGCTAAGTATGTACTTGGTGTTTAACAAATATCTACTGGGTTGTTATAAATTATATCAACCCTCATGAAACTGAAGTTACATGCTGAATTATTACTGTATACCACAATTTAATTTAAAAGCATTTTGCTTCATTTTAAGGAAATTAAATGAATTAGTACTGGGTATCTTTGAACACATCCCTTTCCTCTGTAAGTTCATTGGTCTACTTGATTGATTTTTATCATCCTTGTAAATAGTCTCAATCGGTCTAAAAAGGAATTATATCTTGTTCCTCCTAATAAAATTAACATAAGCATTTTAGGGAAGAGATGTTAAAACTTTCAACTCAAATGCTGGAAAAATGCTTACAAATTCCTGGATCTAGGATTTTTCACTCTCTAGTATCAACCACAATATTATTTTATTTACTTTTGCTACTGGGAATTGAACCCAGGATTGCTCTACCACTGAGCTACATCCCCAGTCCTTTTAAAAATCATTTTTAGTTTGAGACAGGGTCTCACTAAGTTTTTGAGGGTCTTGGTAAATTGCTGAGGCTGACCTCAAAGTTGCAATCCTCCTGCTTCAGTGTCCTTGTCTCTGGAATTATAGATGTACACCACTGCACCCAGTCCAAGCATGATATTTAACTAGCTCATTACTTATTATTGTTTTCCCTGAAGTTCAATTCCAATATATTATAAGTCAATCATCAGAATGGTGATTTAATCATAAGAAATGTTCATATTGGCTCACTCATTTATATATATTTATCCCTTATAAAAATTAGTCTGTTATTTTTATTTCAAATCATTTTAAAAACTAGGTACTTTTGATCAATGACATGAAACCTTTCTTTTAGATAATTAATTGTACCCTTCTTTTTTTGTATTATATTTAAGTTTTCTCCTATCACCACAGTTAGCTTGTTACATTCATGCTTGGAATTTCTAAATTCATAAATGAAATTGGAAATGTCATGAGGGAATATATGTTCCTGACATATATGATAATTATATATGTGAATCATATGTACATATACATATATATGATACTTCTGATACACAAATTTTAAGCTCTCTACTGAAATGAAAGTACTTATTGAATGCCTGTGCTCCCCAGCATCATGAAGGACGAAAAGTGGACAACATGGCCTTTGACTTTAAGGACTATGGTCATCTAGTTGGAAAAGTTTATTTGATGAAAGTGAAATTAATTAATAAATTTTGTCAGAATTGAAAGAGGTTCATGAACAAGTGGAGACAGAGCTGACCTATCATTGAGGACTATTTGGATAGGTAAAATATAAGGGGAAGGGTTTTCCTAGTGAAGGACCCAGAATAATCAAAGAAATAGGAATTTACATAGCACATTGTTTAAAGAGTAAGGGAAACCAGTTGAAAAAGTCTACTGGAAATATATGGGGAGAAATGAGAAACACATTTGGAATTTTTATGTGGGGTCAAATAATGGTACACCCAACTGGTATTAAGAGGTTATCATTTTCCCCATGTTCCCTGGCCTTGACTTTCTTCTTCTCTTACATCAAATTTTATTTTTCTTTCTTTTTTTGGGGGGCTTGAACTCAAGGTTGCTTTTCCACTGAGGTACATCCCTATCCCTTTTTTTTTATTTTTTATTTTGAGACAGGTTCTCACTAAGTTGCTGAGGCTGGCCTTGAACTTGTGATCCTCCTTCTCAGCCTCCTGAGTTGCTGGGATTAGAGGTGTGTGCCACAGCCCCCAGCAAAGTATTTTTATTCATACTAACAGTGACCTCTGTCAGACATCCTCTTTCCAGCTTACAGTAGTTCCTGGCTCCTTTCCTATCTATTTGGATGGGTTAATTCCTTGGAGCCATGGTTATATAATGTCGTTCTATTCTAATGCCAGTTGATTGAAACCACAGATGTCTCATTCTTGCTAGAACAGAGATGCTACTCTACAACTATGGAACTGGGACTGAAAGGAATTAATTGAATCAATCTGTCTCTTTCTTCATGGAGCTGGAACTGTGAGTGCTACCCTGGAGCTATGGGTGGCCATCTTGCATCTGCCACATCAACCAGGCAGCTGAGAAATCCATTCTTCCAAGGAACTACATAGATAGAAGACATAAAAACAGAGACATGTGACAGAGCTCTCACAGTTCCCAGTGGCCTTTCACTTCTCCCTTACCCAGCTACACTTCTGCTTTCAGATTGAGGCACCCCATGTCTTTTCTTGTTATTACGTGCCTGACGAGTTCTAATGCAATGATGAATGAAGACATTTGCTGAACCTTCCTCTCTTCCCCTTTGGTACATGTTCCCTTCACTAATGCTCTAAGGTCAAGCTCTCTTTTATTCTGTTGTTGCTCCATATTGGTGTATTTACATAAATCAAAGTGTCACAGTTCACAACCTGCCCCTCCCCATTTTTCTTTTATTTCTCTTTACTCTCTGTCCTTGAATGAAATGATAACAAAGAGAAAAGCTGGGAGGATAATCTGTATATGCCTGGGGCTTATGAACAGATAATGGTTTCATTAGCCCAAGTCTCCCAGGACCTGTGATGCAAAGGGATAGAAAACAAAAAAACTTGAAAAGCAAAAATGTTATTCAGATCTCCTAGGACTACTCTCTGCAGCCTGAGTTACTCTGGGGTCACCTGAGGGTCAAGACTACTCCCTGTTTAAGGGCCCCTTAGCAGCTCCAGTGAACTCCATCTCCTCTTATTAAGAGTCCTCCTCTTTGTCACCAAGCTGCAGTAGGTTCTGCCGGTTGTACATACAAGTATTGTTGTCCTTTATAGCTCAAAGGGGTCATGACTCTAAGTGAAAAAAAATCACAAGTCTGGCACCTTCGGAGAGAAGCCCCTTCCTGCTGGCAGCATCATACACAGAAAATAGATGGAGAAACTGAATGCTCAGAAGCCCTGATAACCAAGCCCCAAACCAGCTGATAACTGATAACTGTGTCAACCCAACTGTAGTTTTATCCAACAGCTAAACGAAAAGTTTTCTGTCACTTCACCACAGCATGCAGGCCTGGCTCTGAAGTGCAGAACAAATGCCAAAATAGAGGCTGCTCCTGCATTTCCAGCAAGGTAAAGCCGAATGATGTCAAGAAGGGCCAGAGATCTGAGTGCAGATCACCTAGGAAGGCAACCATTTGGTGCTCAGTTTAGAAGGTTAATGCTCTGTATATCTTTTAGTAGTGATTTATTTGTGTCTCTTTAAAGGACAATAAGGACATGGGGTTGGTTTCTTTCACAATGGTAATTGTGCTTCTGGGATATTTTATTTGTGTTGATAACAGGTCTTGTTCATAATTCTTTAATATAAATCTTACTAGGCTACAGATATTTGAAGGAAAACAATCATTAAAAAACATTTTTTTTTATGGGGCTGAGGATGGAACCCAGGGTCATGAGTTTATTAGGCAAGCACTCTACCATGGAGCTATACCCTCAACCCCAAGAATTGTGTTTTATCCATCTCCAGATCTCTGGAACCTAATAAGTACTAGCAGTTTAGAAAACTCCCAATAAAATATTAGATAAATGAATGAATGAGCAATCAGCAAAACTTTATGAGGAAAGTCTAGGAAAGTGGTTTTTTTTTTTTTTTTTTTTTTTTTTTTGGTACCCGGGATTGAACCCAGGGCACTCAAACACTGAGCTATATCCCCAGCCCCTTTTTCATATTTTTTTAGATACTGGGTCTCACTGCGTTACTTAGGGCCTCACTAAGTTTCTGCGGCTGGCTTTGAACTCACAATCCTCCTGCCTCAGCCTCCGGTGCTGCTGAGATTTCAGGCATGTGCCACTGTGCTCAGCTCTAGGAAAGCTTCTTAAAGGACCTAAAGACTGGTCTGATTCTTCAAGGAGTCAATGCAGTTAAGCATTAGTAAAGCAGAAAGGTAGAAAGAATGTTCTAGACATTTGAAATTGCCATCAAGAAAATTCAAAGTGACTTAATAAGACCTGTGGGTGACAGGAAGGGGATGAAGCTGAAGTAGTGACTGGGGACCAGAGGAACCTCATGACCCTGCTAAAGAATTTGAATTGTATCCAACCAGTGATGCGGAATCATGGTGAGATTTCCAGTGGGAAACGAACACAATGGGATTTTCTTTTGTAAAGTTTACTTTGGTGGCAATGTGACAGGTAATCGATAGCAATGGAGGTGGGTTGAGATGGGATTGCAGAGATCCGGTAGGAACCCCTTGCAGTCAGTCAGTCATTCAGGAGAGGGATGATGAAGGTCTGACCTATCACTAAAAATGTCTATTTCAGTTCTTCTCCCACTCCTGTCAGTTTCCACCAGCCGTCAGTACACCTCCTTCAGGAACAGTGCCTGGGGATGCTGAGCAGAAACCGCAAATGCCAACCACAGTAGAGCTTCATGAACTTTTATCTTCCCTGGGCAGCCCAAAAGGCAAAGTGGCATTTTCCAGAATGCCTGCAGGCAGAACCCTCCTTCCACTAAAATAACCAAATGTCCTTTTCTGATCCCACCGTCCTTGAGCCACCTTGCTTCTCTCAGCAGTTGGTATGCCCAACTTGTCACTTTGTACTTTTCCAGAAAGAGAACAGAAAAGAAGAGGCCAGGAAGGAGGAACAGCAGAAAATGGCAAAGGAGCGAGGCAGAGGAAGGGACCTTTTATTTACCTCATTCGTGGATCAAGAAGAATTAAAGCAGTCGAAAGAAGAGCAGGCACTGATTAAACCTTATGGCCCATGACCACTAGTCAAATTTTACAAAGGGGGTTTAGGACAGATGGGAAAACATCCCTGGATATTTGCTCAGCTAACTTATGGAGAAAGATGAGCTTTCCCTTCACTCTCCAAGACATATCTGATGGGATCCAGAAGGACCAAAGCCCTTCCCCTGGGACAGCAATTTTCAAACTTTGCTATACATGATTGTTTTGATTAATAAATCAAAAACATGAAAAAATACTGATGCCTGGACCATACCCAAGAGATTCCAATTGGTTTAGGTATGGTATTGGAATTGGTCCTTTTGTATAACCGTCTGGGTAATGTGAATATACAGATGGGCTGAGAACCATTGGCTTTCAACCAGAGTCAGCAAACTGTTTCTGTAATAGGCCAGAGGGTAAATATCTTAGGTTTGGAAAGTAGGATGAATGCTCTAGTTTAAAAAGGCATTTAGAAGAGTATTTTGGGTTTTTTTTGTTAGAACAATAAGATACATTTCTGTGTTCCATTTTATAGAATGTTCCTAGGGAAGTAGAGTTGTGATGATTGACACAAATCCTTCTGATTATCCTCCTCTGGCTGTCTATTCACAAAAGATAGCTGTGGGGCCACCTTCACATTCAAAATCTGGCAACAAAGGTTTTGGATTTGAAGTCTTGCTTCAAATATCAGCCCTGATATATGGCAAAGCTGTCAGGTTGAGTTTCAGGAGTCAGAGAAAGAAAAAGAAGTAGACTATTAACTTTCATTAAAACTCTTATGTTGGCTGGGCATGGTGGTGCACACCTGTCATCCCAGCAACTCAGGCAGGAGAACAGCAAGTTCAAGGCCAGCCTTGACAACTTAGACCCTGTCTCGAAACAAAGAATTAAAGGACTGAGGATGAAGCTCAGTGGGAGAGAATCCCTGGTTTCCATCCCCAGTACCAACCCCCCACTATACACATCAACCCACCAAACAAACCAAAAAAACTCATAACCCTGTTGTTTTATTCTTAGGGAGATCAAGTTTCACCTTTGTGTGTTAAAGGAAAAAAATCCAAGAGGGTATAAGGAAGAAAAAATGAACCAACAAGGGTGAATAGAAGGGTTAAAAGAAAGAGTCTTAGAACCTGAGTAAGGACAGAAAAGTAAGAACCCAAATGAGAAGAGTACCTCTAAAAAGTCAGGGAGGTGAACCGGTGGACCAACCTGCCACACATTCCATTTTCCTAGCTGGAATTCAGCCATGAGCCTGTGTTTTACTTTTTGCTCTGTTTTAGTGTTGTTTTGTTTTTAATTTGACAAGAAGAACCAGCTTTATTTTATGCTATTATTTTTTTTTCAAAATGTGGCTGAGTTAGTTTTTTTTTTTTAATTTTTTATTGTTGGTTGTTCAAAACATTACAAATTTCTTGATATATCATATTTCACACTTTGATTCAAGTGGGTTATGAACTCCCATTTTTACCCCATATACAGATTGCAGAATTACATCAGTTACACATCCATTGATTTACATATTGCCATACTAGTGTCTGTTGTGTTCTGCTGCCTTTCCTATCCTCTACTATCCCCCCTCCCCTCCCCTCCCCTCCCCTCTTCTCTCTCTACCCCCTCTACTGTCATTCATTTCTCCCCCTTGTATTATTTTTCCCTTTCCCCTCACTTCCTCTTGTATGTACTTTTGTATAACCCTGACGGTCTCCTTCCATTTCCATGCAATTTCCCTTCTCTCTCCCTTTCCCTCCCACCTCTCATCCCTGTTTAATGTTAATCTTCTTCTCCTGCTCTTCATCCCTACTCTGTTCTTAGTTACTCTCCTTATATCAAAGAAGACATTTGGCATTTGTTTTTTAGGGATTGGCTAGCTTCACTTAGCATAATCTGCTCTAATGCCATCCATTTCCCTGCAAATTCTATGATTTTGTCATTTTTTAATGCAGAGTAATACTCCATTGTGTATAAATGCCACATTTTTTTTTATCCATTCGTCTATTGAAGGGCATCTAGGTTGGTTCCACAGTCTTGCTATTGTGAATTGTGCTGCTATGAACATCGATGTAGCGGTTTATGCTATTATTTTATACTAGAGAAATCTAGAGAAGGCAAAGACACAGTAGAAAAAGGACCATTTACCCAATCATTAAGTTTCTGTACTATCATTTCTGCTCTCATCCCTCTCTATGGAAGAGTAGTCAAATGACAGATGGCTGCAAACTGTGCTCCTTGTCGTCAGGCAGATGAACTGTGGGGGTTAAGTGGTCCTCACCTTTATCCTGTCGATGTTGGCTTCCATCTTGAGCTGTTCTACCAGCTTCCTGGCTTGTGCTATGCTGGCGGTGTTGTTGCTAGCCATCGGAGTGCTGGATGGGATGTTCAGACAGTCTAGAAGAAAACACAAAGAGGAAGACTATCAGAGAAGGAGCCACCAGATGGGCAAGTTCTTTGCAATCAGGGGATCCTAAAACCGTGGTTATAGCCAGGCCCAGCTCCTCCAGCTCTCTGCATTCCCTTTAGTACTACGCCCGACTGGCAGGCAGACCAGAAGATGAGGTTTCATTCTGCAATGCTTCACCCGCTTAACACACACACACACTGCCACTTCTTGGAGGGTGATGGTGGGGGAGAATGTTCATCAAATTAGGTAGAATAAGATATTCTTCCGCAATAAGAAAATAATTGTGGCTCAGAGGTAGAGCGCTTGCCTACACATGCAAGGCCTTGGGTTCCATCCTTAGCACCACATAAAAATAAATAAAAAAAAAGGTATTGTGCCCAACAACAAATAAAAAATAAATATTTTTTTTAAAAAAGAAAACAAGATAGTCAAATTATCTTGATTTATAAGTTCCAAATGATAAGGTGATGGTGTGCATTATTACTGTGGTGGTTGCTGTAGTCTATTGAATCCTAATATTGTTAGATTCTGAGGTAAGTGTGTTCAGAGGATGAGGAGGGGAAGATGAGCAGAGGGATGGTGGGTAAATTCTATGTTCCTTTAGGACTCAAGACATTGTTTTCAATGTTCTCCAAATGGCCTCAAAACCCACCCTGCTGGTTAAGGGTGACACCTCAATCTATTTGTGGCAGCAACACTGCAGCAGGAGGGCTGGCTTCTCAGTGTCACTTCACCCAGCATTGTTGTAAATAGCCATTCCTCCCTATTCTGTGTGAATTACAGCTCGATTTACAACTATTTGCTACTCTCATCATTCTTTAGGAGTACACCAATAATGTCAGGGCAGAGGGATCGCCTATCTTTAAATTGTTAAATACATCAATTAGCCTATCATTGTTTCTTCTAAATTAAGTACAAAAGACTTGCTTCTTTTATAAACATGGAATGGAGCACACATGTTTTGAGAGTGGAGTTCTGCCAACTGTGTAGATCACGAGAAGACGTCTTTGCTCAGCGGTGTAGACCTCCTCCTCTGGTGTGCCTGCACCCACTTCAAGCCCTACCCATTGTCATTTGTCTTCTAATCCTTTATTGACATATCATCTCCCTTTATTCCTGTTGTTCATCTTAAAAATTTCCTGTTTTCTTTTCAGTGCTCATTTCCCTCATGTTCTGATTGGGTCTTGCTCCATGTCAAGGTGCCCTATGCTATTTCAGGACCAACTGTGTGAATATGGCTCTTGAGGTCACTGATGCCCAATATTGAAGCAGTATCAGAGAGCTTCAATTTAGCTAGAAGTGCATGACCCAAGAAATGAGAAAAGTTAAACACTGCTTCAGTCAACACTAGGAAAATCTTGTTCCGAAGACATTATATTAAAAGCCTTGACCTTTGCTAACTTTGGGAAATCTTTTTATTTAAGGATGGAGCAGGATGAGGTTACCCATCTCAAGAAGGAAAGAAGACACATAGAAAACTTAGGGAAGGAAGAATAATCCCAGTAAGTTTCACCTCCCCACTAAAACCAAAAAACAATTGTTTTAATTACAAAAAAGTGCAAAAGTCAAAAAACTACTTCCTTTGGCACTTATTTCTTGATATATAATTCGTCAAGACAAAAGAAGAAATTATATATAATTTTCTGTAAACACACATGTATCTTTATAGAGAATGTTACTTTGTAATGAATACTGCAAAATAAGCCACCCAACAGCATTTGCAGTATAAATTAGAAGATAATTAACTGTTCCTGTGACTCATTTTCAAAGAGTTTGGAGACAAAACAAATGAGAGGGAAGACTGATGGGAGTTTTGAAGCCTCAAAGATCCCCAAACTCTACTTTCGTACATTTGGAGATCAAGGGAGGGGAAAACGAATGTTAAAACAACAACCACAACAAAAACTTTGATTTTATCAGCATGGTTAGGAACCCAGTCACCTCAGCCTTACAGCTAATGATATTCCCACAGTCAAATCAACATCTATAGTCCATCAAACATCATAGCATGGAGATGGAGTAGTGACTTACTCTGTAGAGGAGCCTAACCCTTCCATTCATCCAGAGTTGGTATCTGGATAATGTATCCCCTGGACAGGGTTCTGTGAAGCTAATGTTTTTGACAAACTAGTATTCATTCATTACATGGATGCATATAATCACAGCATTTTGAACCTGTGGAATACTTGGGAGTCTGTCCAAATACTCTTCAGCTCTCGAATCTAAACCAGATCACACAGTAACTTGTAGCAGAGACCACAATTTGCCTCCCACTATCCCTTCCTCTTACTAATAATGACCTTTAAAAAAAAAAAACAAAACCAGAGATCATAATAACCCTGAATCTTAACAGGGTATAGTTTGCTGAAAGACATTCTCCAGCTTCCCTTGCAAGTAGATATTGTTATCTGATTAAATTTTGCCCAATGTGATTTAAGCAGAAGCATCCTTGAAGGGGTTGGGGTTGTAGCTCAGTGGTAGAGTGCTTGCCTAGCCCATGGGAGCCACTGGGTACGATCCTCAGCACCACATAAAAATAAATAAATAAAATAAAGGTGTTGTGTCCATCTGTATATATATATGAAGTGCCCTTGAAGGAAGGAGTTAACCCCTTGTGTCTCCTGCCTTCTGCTGGTGACCATCTTGAACACTCTAGGATGAGCAGGAAGGATATGAGTCTTTAATGACTTTGTGGAGACACCAGGCCAGCCGTGCACTGGCCCGCTTTGACACGAGAGAGGAATAAGTGCCTATCTTGCATACACCACCATTAGTAAGAGGTTTTCTGTCACTGGCCAACAGATATGCTATTAACTGATTAAAATGCTCCATTATTTCCATTAATGCATCTAGGAAAGTTGGTGTCCTAATGCCTGGAAAAGCCGTGAGTGTCCTGAGGAGACTGAGATGGAGAGTGTGTGTTAGTTCTAGTGCTGCTGTAGCAGACCATTACACATTTAGTGACTTAAACATTAGAGATCAGAACTCTAAAACGGGGTACCCTGAGGCTAAAATCCAGGTGTGAGCAGGGCTGTGTTCCCTCTGGGGGTGAATTCATTTCTTAAGAGAGAATCTGCTTCCTTTCTTTCTCTAGCTTCTAGAAGCTACCTGCATTCCTTGGCACTTGGCCCCTTCCTTTCCAAAGTTTCTTCAAAGCTGGCAAAAGTGAGTTGAGTTTTTACATCACATCACTCCGCTGAAGTCACATCTCCCTCTGACTCGTCTTCTGTTCCTGTCTCTCTTTTAGGTCAGCTGATTAGCAACCTTAATTCCATCTGCAAACTGAATCCCCCCCACCACCACCCCCCACCCCACCCCACCCCCGCTTTCCAGGTAATATAATGTACTGACAGGTTCCAGGAATTGGGACATGACCAACTTTGGAGTGGGAAAGCCATTCTGCCTGTCCTGAAAGGAGACCTTGGCAGGAGTAGGGAAGGGAAGTAGGGAGGAGGGGAATCGAGGTGGGGATAGAAGGAAGGGGCAGGTGTTTAAAAATGCTGGAGAGGGAACACATTTGAAACCCAAATAGACTTAAAAGTTAAACACAGGCTTTGGGTTTCTAGTTTTAGGCAGCTACATCCTCTAGGTTCTTGTTTTACCATATGACCCAGACAAAGGCCCGTGCCAACTCTGGAATCACTTAGTACATTTCCCCCTCTTCACACTCAGCTGCATTTCCACAAAAGCAAGGGAAAAAAATCCCCCTCCTGAAGAGCCAGGAAGAACTCTAGAGTTCTAGACCAGTGTCCTAAAGAAGCACTCGATTTCTTAAAAACTAACTATGGCATTTGGTGAGGAGTAAGAATCATGTAGCAAGGACCCTGGATCCACTTAGGCTTAGAGTCACTTGGGTGGGGGGATCTTCACCAACTGGAAGGTAAAAAGAGGCACTCAGGCTAAAAACACAGAGGGTGGGATCCACAGATGAAGGAGCAGGACTGGAGGGTAGGAAATGCTGCCCAGAGCTGGGGTGGGAGGAGAGAGGAGCTGGAAACACTGGCGCAGAGCTGGGTTGGGCAGGGAGTGGGATCTGAGGCTCCAGCTCCCTTCTCTCACACCATGCATGTTTTGGGTGCTTTACTCTCTCCACCCCAGTAGTTTTTCTTTTTTTTGATCCAGTCTCTTCTTTCTCTTTGAAACTGGTCATAATATAGAATGGACGTCTGTATATTCATTGGAATTCACTGGATTCCCTTCCATGTTCTGAATGCTTTCTCTTTCTTCTCTTTTTTTCCCCCTACATCAAACAACATCAAATATTAGTGGTTAATCATTTTGATTGACTCTGATCTATCCTGGAGTGGGTCCTCAATAGGACCCCACCCCAACTGTGCCTCACAACATTCAAACTCAGAATACTATGTTGACAGATCTTCAAAGAACCAGGTCATCATTTTTTGAAGTTCATTTCCTTGGAAGCTCTTCACTCATGTTGTGACTTAGACAAAATTTGAAGGTCATAAAAGGAAAAGTTACACCCCAAAATGTCAAACCCCACAGTGTCCTAAAAGCAAGTGCCTTTGTAAATGTTATGAAAGGCAACATATATGCAGCCATGCTTTCCAGCTATTTCCTGAAACACCATGTGATATGTCTCTATTTCTGGCTTATGTGGATTTATTCAAACCCTGTAGAACCAAGTGCTGCAAAACAACAAAAAGCAAAAAAAAAAAAAAAAAAAAAAAAAAGCCCTAAAATACAGACAGACAAACAAACAAAACTATGTGAGAGGAGGAAGAGAAAAGCCATTTTCATATCTAACTGTGGTAAGTAAGTAAGTAAAAGCTGTTTTCTAAGCTTGAGTTATTTGGGCAGTATACCTCTAACACATACTATTTTTCTCTCCCTTACTCTCTTCTTCCTCCATCCCTCCCTCCAATCCTTCCTCCTTCCTCTAAAAGGAGACCTCTACGTTACTGATTCTCTGAAGTACTGATTCTTTTTCCCCCTATTTTTTTCCTGTGGTAAATACAGAGCAAATGAATTATGATCATAATTTCCAAGAATGTAGTTCAGTAGTATTCAGTACATTTAATTTGTTGTACAACCAGCATCTAACTCCAGAACTTTTTATCTTGCAAAACTGAAACTCTATTAAACAATATTTTCCCATTCTCCCTCCCTCGAGCCATTGACAACCACTATTCCACTGTCTGTCTCTAATTCTGAACTACTTTTAGTTGCTTCATACAAGCAAAATCATATACCATTTGTCTTTTTGTGACTGGCTTATTTAATTTAGCATAGCATCTTCAAGGTTTAGCCATGTGGTAACATGTCAGAATATTCTTCCTTTCTAAGGTTGAATAATATTCCATTGTATGTATATATTATATTTTATCCATCAATCTATTTTGGGGGGGGGCATGTTGGAGATTAAACTGAGGGGCCCCCGACCACTGAGCCACATCCCTAGCCCTATTTTGGATTTTATTTAGAGACAGGGTCTCACTGAGTTGCTTAGCACTTCACTTTTGCTGACTTGCTTTGAACTTTCAATCTTCCTATCTTAGCATTCTGAGCTGCTAGGATTACAGGTGTGTGGCAGTGGGCCCAGCTCCTTCAATCTATTGATGGACACATTTGTTGCTTCCACATTTTAGCTACTATGAAAATGCTGCTATGAACATTGGTGTACAAACATCTTTTTTAGACCTGGCTTTTAATTCTTTTGAGTATGTATCCAAAAGTGGAATTGGTGGCTCATATGGTTAACCTCTATTTAATTTTTTTGAGGAATCACCATACTATTTTCCACCATGGGTTCCAGTTTTTTCTACATCTTTCCAACACTTGCTATTTTCTGGCATTTTGTTTGTTTGTTTTGTTTGTTATCCTAGTGGGTATGATGTGTCATTTTAATTTGAATTTCCCTAATGATTAGTGATGTTGAATGTCTTTTTAAAATGCTTATTGGTTATTCATATATCATCTTTGGTGAAATGTCTTCAAGTTCATTTTCTATTCTTGTCTTTTTTTTTGGTACCAGGAATTGAAGCCAGGGAACTTAACCACTGAGCCACACCCCCAGCTGGCTTTATATTTTATTTTGAGACAGGATCTTGCTAAGTTGCTTAGGGCCTCACTAAGTTGCTAAGGCTGGCTACGAAACTGCATTCCTCCTGCCTCAGCTTTCAAAGCTGCTGGGTTATAGGCATACACAACCAATGCTCCATTTTCCATTTTTGAACTGGGTTTTTATTCCTGGTTTTGTTGTTGTTGTTATTCTCTTTAGATATATATGACAGTAGAGTATATTTTGACATATTATACATACATGGAGTATAACTTATTCTAATTAGGATCCCATTCTTGTGGTTGTACATAATGTGGAATTTCACTGGGTGTGTATTCATATATAACATAGGAAAGTTATGTCCAATTCATCCTACTGTCTTTCCTATTCCCATCTTCCCTCCCTTCCCTTCCTTCCTCTTTGTCTAATCCAATGAACTTCTATTCTTCCCTCCCACTCCCACTCCCCTTATAGTATGTTAGCATCCACATATCAGAGAGAACCATTCAGCCTTTGGTTTGGGGGGGATTGGCTTATTTTCACTTAGCTTAATAGTCTCCAGTTTCAACCATTTACCTGCAAATGTCAAAATTTCATTCTTATTTATGGCAGAGTAATATTCCATTGTGTATATATATACTAAAAATAGTCAAGAAATTCATTTGGAAAAATAAGAGGCCTAGAATAGCCAAAGCAATCCTTAGTGAGAAAAGTGAAGTAGGAGGCATCACAATACCAGACTTTGAATTTTACTACAGGATAATAAAAATGACATGGTATTGGCACCAAAACAGACATGAATACCAATGAAATAGAATAGAAGATACAGAGACAAACCCACATGAATATAATTAAACCCATATCTCTCACCCTTCCCAAAACTCAACTCAAAGTGGATCAAGGATCTAGGCATTATACCTACTAGAAGAAAAAGTAGGCCCAAATCTCTGTCATGTCAGCTTAGGAACCGAATTCCTCAACAAGACTCCTAAAGCACAAAAAATAAAATTAAGAATCAATAAATGGGATGGTATCAGACTAAAGAGCTTCTTCACAGTAAAAGGAAACAATCAAAAACCTGAAAAGAGAACCCACAGAATAGGAGAAAAATCTTTGCCACCAGCACCTCAGCTAGAGCATTAGTCTCCAGGATATAATAAGAACTCAAAAATTAACACCAAAAAACCACAAATAACCCAATCAATAAATGGGCAAAGGAACTAAACAGGCACTTCACAGAAGAAGAAATATAAATGGTCAACAAATATATGAAAGAATGTTCGACATCTCTAGCAATTAGAAAAATACAAATTAAAATTACATTGAGATTTCATCTCACTCCAGTCAGAAAGGCAATTATCAAGAATACAAGTATCAAAAAATGTTGCAAGGATGTGGGGAAAAGGTTCCCTCATACACTGCTGTTCTTGAGGCGTAGGCGCTTATATATCCAGGATGTTAACCTCTTATCAAATAAATGGTTTGCAGATATTTTCCCCCATTACATGGGCTGCCTTTTCACTGCTGATGTTGTCCTCTGATGCACAGCAGTTTTAAATGATTGTGAATTCCGGTTTGTCTATTTGCTGTTGCTTCCTGTGTCTTTGGTGTCATATACAAGAAATTTTTGCCGAATCTGATGATGTGAAGCTTTTGTCCTAATTTTCTTCTAAGAGATTTATAGCTTATAGCTCTAACGTTTAGATTTTTGATCCTACTGTGTGTGTGAGAGGATGGTGCTGGGGATTGAACAGGCTAACCATGAGCTCCACCACCGAGTCTCACTGAGAGTTTCAACAGGAAAACACAGAGATATTCTTTGCCAATGTTCCTGTTTCATTTTACATGTAACCCAAGTTGGGCAGAACTTGTTTAAGAGGGAAGGAAATGATTTGAATACACTAATCATTGAAATAGCTCTAAAAGTAAAACTTTGCCAAAAAGCTCATTTAGACAAAGCTTCAGAACACAGATGTCTCTTCAAATGACAAAAATGCTTTTAGTTAAAAAGACAGGTGATTCAATTCTCTATACTGCTTCCTTTACCCCATTAGCCTAGCCTTTGGTGACACTCTGATTAGTGATGAGTTGAAGTTTGGCAAAGCCTAGCCTGGCCCTGAAAAGATTGTTCCAGAGATGTTCCCAATGGTGGACTCCACCTCTCTTAAGAGCAGCAGAGGAAACAGAGCCAGATTCAGGTTCTTTTGAATAAATGAGATTTCAGAAGCCACTTCTGAGAATGCAGAACATTTGAGGGCATCTTCTGGGGTGATGACCTAAGTTTGGATAGTGCTAGTGCGACTTTCTTTGGCCTAGCAAGCCATCCTGAGCCTCGCAGTGTCTATTAGCTGCCAAGGGCTAGATCATCTGTTGTGACCAAGGTACAGCATGGACTCTGTGTGTGGTTACATTCTCTGTATTCGTATCAGAGAACTACAGTGCTGAAGGTTTATTTTTTTCAAAACTCTACCACCAAAGTCTCTTAAAAATTCAAATCATCTACCCTCTGGCAATACCAAATGGGATTCAATCTTTTCTCCATGCCTCACACTTGACCCACTGGCAGGGATATCCAATCAGGGAGGTAGGACTTCTTAGGAGACCTTTGGAAATGTACGAGGGTGATTTTGCTTATGACAGGAACCGTGGGTGCTTTTGGCATTTAGTGTGCAGTAGTGGAGACTTCAAAGCCCCACAGCATGCCAGGCAACAGTGAATTGTGTTGTTCTAAAGGCCCATGGTACCCATGATGAGAAATAGAAAAGATATCCAGAAAGTAGCCACAAAGGCATGCACAAAACAGCTGCTCAAAGAAAGCACTACCTGCAGAAAGTTTCAAACTAATTGGCTTTTAGGTTTTATAATCCTTATTATTTTTCCAGTGATGAATACTGCTAGTGCTCATGATTCTCATTATGCTTTATAGATATTTGGTTCCTGATCATTTATAACAGAGCTGAGGCTCCTTTGTGTATTGTACTGGTAGAATGAGATTATGCTGCATTATACTGGCCAGAAAGCAAGCAGAACACAAATAACAAAAACCTCTAGAACAATTATATGTGAGAGGTTGGTAGACTTATTCAAAAATGTCTTAATTCTCCCACCTGAATTCCAAAATACAGAAGGCATTTTATTC
Source organism: Marmota flaviventris (assembly GCF_047511675.1). NCBI lineage: Eukaryota > Metazoa > Chordata > Mammalia > Rodentia > Sciuridae > Marmota > Marmota flaviventris. Next base: position 62,666,344 of record NC_092499.1, on the reverse strand, counting down.
TTTTTTATGAGAGTCCCCCACCTCCACACGAAGAACATGAGAAATAGGCCTGTTGTGGAATAACAACCCTTCAATGAGATTTCTTTTTCTAAAAATAAATGCAGTGTTTTAATTTCTTCCAGGAGGAACTTTTCTGTTAAGAAACCATACATTTTCCTGTCATTTAGCCTTTACAAGAGGCATATAACCCCTTATTTCTGCTGCACAGAGATAAATAAATGTTTTGATAATGGGATCTTTGCCTTAGAGAGGGTAGGTTAATTGTGAAAGATTCCATTCTTTTCATCCTTTAATGATGTTTTTCAAAGCACCCAGACAGACTTCCCTAGGACCTTTAATTTTAATTAAAACTGTATGTTCCAGGCACTGTTTTGGTATTTGCAGTAGGTGCTGAGAAGTTTTAATTTATTTGTTTTGTCTATTTACATGTATCCCACTAGCAATAAAACAAACAATTTCTAGATCCGGAATATAAATTAGCCTCCTAGTCACTTGATAAAGTCTTTATTATTCTCATTTGTCAGTTAGACACATCATCAGTGTTTGGTTGTTGGTTGGCTTTGAATTAGAGGTCTAATTTCAAAGTATCCCAATTTAGAATTTTTTTCAGAGCTTCCACAATTAGTCATTTGGATATATGTCTTTACTAACTGCTCATACCATAACCCAAGTTTGGGTATTTTTGTTACTTTATTTTTTAAGCTCTACTCTGATTTATTCAACAGCAACTAAGTATACCATCATCAAATTGATATTGTCTATGCTGATAAATAAGTTAGAGTATATATATGCTAAATTAAGTATATGCACACCATCAAATTGGTTGTATTAAATATATATGCACACACATCGGTTAGTATGTATGCTAACATTAGATTATGTACCAAGAGTACAGTTAATTTTCATCTGTGTGAAGACATAATCTCAACACTGGTGAATTTATGAATAGTAGATGCAGTGTAAATCAAATAATAATTGTAAAGTGTTAGTCTGCCAGGTTTCAGGTGGCTTTTTGTCAGGCATCTCCTTCTATTACCATTGGCCATTTGGACCCCCAAATTCCAAAATAGTGCATTGATCAGAAAACACTAATTTCTTTTGGTTCCTCAGCAACTACAGATAGTTGAAATTTATAAGGGATTTATTGTGAGCCCATTGATGCTCCAGCAACACTTTCAAATCAAGAGTAGCCATGTTAGAATGCACCTCACATGTTCACTCTTCCCCAATCATATATATATATTTTTGGTACCAGGGATTGAATCCAGGGGTGCTTAACCACTGAGCCACATACATCCCCAGCCCTTTTTAATATTATATTTAGAGTCAGGGTCTCATCGAGTTGCCTAGGACCTCACTAAGTTGCCAAGACTGGCTTTGAACTTGAGATCTTCTTGCCTCAGTCTCCTAAGCCGCTGGGATTATAAAAGTGCACCATTGCGTCCTGCTCCCAATCATATTTTTTGACAATTGGGTGCATCATAAAGATCTCTTCACTTGCCTTTGCTCATTTTTGAGCAGGAGTGTGGAAGTTTGAGATGGAGAAGGAAAAAGGAGATGAGGATAGACTGGGTAGGGCAGGTGTAGGATGGCTTCGCACCAGCAGGCATGGAGGAGCTTGGAGATGGAGGGTGTGGGACAATCCTGGACTCCATGGATCACTGGCTTATGTTTGAAAGGGAGAGAGGAGGGAGGATAGAGGGACAGCACAGGTAGACAGCCACCCCTGGAAGCCTCCAGGAATTCACAGGAGGGCCAGAATACAGAGGGCTGGACAACCCAGTGCTGGCTGAGGGGGAGGATGGATCTGTAAACAAAGCAAAACAAAAAGAGCCTTCCAAGAGCTTCTACCTCCCTCTCCCTCCTCTCCATCTTTTAGTGCTTCTTATTTCCGGGAATTCATTTGCAAGCTGAATGCTCCGTTCTTTCACCAGAGGACCAGGAACTCATTCGAGTATTAGCTTATAGAACTGAGAGCTGGTCATGTGCTGGGAACTGGGCCAAGCGCTTCAAAGCATTATCCTATTTAATCCTCATGACAACTCCGAAGGCGAGCGCTATCTGCCTCTTGGAGGAGACTGAGGCTCAGATTAAGTGAGCACATTAGTGAGAAGGGAGTTTCTGCAGCAATCTCTCCAGGGAAAGATTTTCTTTCAGCCTCTCCCAATTCACATTTTCAAAGGCACCAGACTGATCCTAATCTGGGGGTCTATGGTATATGTTTAGCCATTTTCACAAACACAATAGCCATTTCTTCCGGTGTGTGGGTCTGTGTAGCTGTAGGGTGAGCTAAAGTGGATGAGGATGAGCACAGAAGTCCTAACAGCCAAGCCTGCTATTGGGCCAAGAGGGAAGAAACTGAACCATATCAACTTAAAACGCACTCTACTATTTCCATGCGGGTTTGCTGGGAAGTCGCCACTTACCAATCGAGGGAAAGATGAAATCGAGTCTGACTTCCTTCAAATCAGCACGGGAGCATCTACGCTGTATAGGTGGAGAGTAGGACCTGCAGTGTCCCTGCCTCACTCTGGTGCCAGAGACCAGTATTTAAAATGACAGCTCTGTGCTTTCCAGCAAACTCCTGCTTTTCAGAACATTAACTTCTACAAGATTCAGCCTTCCTCTTGGAAAGGAGGTCATTGGTTAGCTGCTTTTAATGACCTTGACAAAAAAACCACAGCCCTTGAAAATTGTTGACTTCAAAGACATGGATTTTGCAAAATGAAACAAATGAATAGGCTGTCTTGCAATTTTAAAAATGATACACATGCTTTTAGTTTTTAATCTGAGGCTTGGATAAGGAAATGGCTTATAGCCATAAATGGGAGTTGGCATTCTTAGATGGTAGGGAGGCTTTGTTCACTGCAAGGAGAAGAAGATTGGTATTTTGTTTGGTATATGCTGAATATATATATATTTTTAATAATATGGAAACTCAGACCATGAACCAGTAGGGTTCTAACAAAAAAAGAAATAATGAGCTAGTTTCCATAGAAATGGCTCTGTTAACCTACTGATGTCTAATACTGTGTAACAGCAGGCAAGGGAGATCTGACAGGCAGTGGCCTTCTGCTTCCTTGTAAGGAATTATCTATTGGTTAATTAATTTTCTTATAAGAAATCACTGCTTCAATCTTAAATCCTTAGAAAATCTCAAACCTTAAGCAACTCCTGGAGTTCAGGAGATGTCCCTCCCTGAGCTTTCTTGCCACTGCTCAGTGGTCCTGCTGGTTTACAAAATGATATCACAAGAAGTCTGCTGGTGAACAAAGAGATGCTGAGCTCCCCAACTACATTCCCCAAATAAGGACTGGACCTCTTCAGTTCAGGGTTGTTTTTCAGCATTGTCTTGTCTGGATACTCCCAGTGATGTACAACATCATCTTGTACAACCGTGGAAAAATCTGCACTAGGAGACAGAAGAGCTGAATGCTAGTCCATAGTCACACTCCCAGCTGTTTGAAAAAAAATCATTTACTCTTTCTGGGCCTCAACTAGTTGGCCATAAGGTGGGACTCGCATACATGGCCCTAATGTTTGGGACAACACACTGTAAATCACAGAGTGCTATCCGAGGAGCAGGGATGAAGAGAAAAGATTGACCACTGATCTTTACTGAGTAACTACTAAGCACTTATGGCCTAAAAATATTACATACATAGTCTTCATTCCTCACAAGAAAGAATGTGGAAAAGGAATCATGGAATAAGATGGGCAAAGCAAGGAAATCTATAGGCACAACTAACTGGGACTCTATTCAGCAAGCACTTAAATAATAAACAAGAATTTAACAAACAATTCAAACAGGGGAAGTCTGTTTTGAGGAAGACAATAAATAAATCCTTACATCCAATTTTGAAATTTCTAATTTTCATGGGCAACTTATTAACGAGATGGTGATTATTTGTAAATCGATTGTGATTTACAGTCAGTTAGCAAGGATTTATTGAGTGCTTACTTAATATGTGTGACCCAGAAGCAACATGAACGTGTTCCACTAGGTTTCTAAGGAAACCAGCTGCTGAGGATGTGAGAGTGCCCTGGGTTCCTCAATGATTCTAGTAGGTGCTTTCCCTCACTGCTATCTTCTGCAGGGAAAAGCCCACATCCACAGACGTTGTGTTTGTAAAGGTTTCCTGTAGCCACAGAATAAACCTGCAAGCCTAGCACCACAGGCTTGCTTAATTGACTGCTACCTTTGTCTCCTGGGCCCTATATGCTGTATGCAAAGACCCCTGCAGAGCACACATAAGTACTCTGCTCAAGACCAACCCTGGCTGCCACTAGCCCTGATCTGCAGCCAAACCAGCCTGTTCTCTGTTCTCCCAACACAGTTCATGCCCACAGTGGCCCTGATTTTGATGCTTTTCTTTCATCTTGTCACTAATGCTGTGTCATACAGCCCAGGGCCAGCCTCCTTTCCTCTAAGAATCGTTCCTCAGTGATCACAGCAACCTCCTCAGCCCCTAGAGCCCACACCAGCCCACAAGCCTCAGCAAGGGTAATCTGAGCCACTGCTTGGGCTGTCTTTCTTTCTTTCTTTTGCATGCTGTCATGTTATTAATTATCATTATTTTGTGCAGCCATTTGTCCAATAGATATTTATAAATTCTGCCATTTAATCTCTCCAAAGTGATTATAAATTTGTCTGTGTTCACTAGTTAAACAGGCTGATTGAGCTCTCACCCAATGGCTTTGCACATGCTCTGTCCCCTGCCTGCAATGCTACATTGTCCCTGTATGGCACTGCCCTTGGCAGCTTTCTCCCTGCAGCCCAGGTTCAAATGCCAAATTCCCTGCTGATCCCTCTCTAAAGTGCCCTCCATCTAGTTCCTGTCATTTCCAGACACATCACCATAATTATTTTCTTTAATGCATTATAATAATCTTCAGTGCATTATGATATCAAATTAATTTAGTTATCATCAGTTACCTCCAGTAAATATAAACTGTAAAAACAGTAACTTTGTAGTGTGCACAGTAGATGCTCAATAAATACTGGTCAAATAAATGACAGTCCTCTAAAGCATCTTCTGCACCTGGCTTCTGCCTATGTGCCACTTCTGAGGATAAGCTGAGCATCTTTCATACCTCTTACCCGACCCCACCTAAAGTATGCTCCTGGATGCATTCTGCTTATAATGGCTTTTTTGGTAGCAAAAATGCTAATGTAGCATATTCCCCAAAAGGACACCTCTCAGATTCTCACTTGATCTCATCTAATCTTTGAGTACCTCTTCCTTCTTGGGGCAAAATATAAGTCTAAGACTTATCTTCCCTCTTATCATTTGCTGGCCACTTCTGGAAAAGGGACAGTGCTTCAATTTGATCTGGGTTGGGTTTTGGCAACACATAAACCCTAATAATTTTTCCCAGTTATGAAGTTACACAAATACTCTATCTTAGGAGCACAGACATCAGTCTGATGTTATAAGCGTCTCTGTAATATTGGTCCCTGAATCAGTTCAGGACGACTTACTCCTCTGAGACAGAGTCCCAGTATGAGGCCATAGTCCCTGAAAATGCAGCATCAAAGGCCCTGCCTTCTTTTTAAAAGTTTACTGTTAGGGACAGTGGATAGCACATTTCCTCCCAGTTCCCTTTTTAAAGACTTTTTTATTTTCTTATAAAAGAGACACATAGCTACTTTTGGAAAGTTGAAAAACATAGAGATGCACAAAAATCTCCTATAATCCTACCACCTATGGACATCTATCTAAATCAACCTCTGCAGTATTTTTCAAGTGCTTTTCCCCAACTTGGAGTATTTATCTCTTTTTGTGTACTACCATGCTGGGAAAGTAATATTGACTAATATACATAATCCTTTGCCAGATCCTGCATGAATGTTGACCTCTGGGATAATTTCTTGCTACCTGCACTTCCTTTGGAGAATAAGGCTATTTTAATTTTTTCCCATGATTCAGCAAATAATTTTATGTTACATCTTTTAAGGTGATTATACTCCTCTGCATGGTACAGAGGCTCCTTTTATTCTTTCAAGCAATACTGCCTTTAAAATTTCTCCTCTATGTACATAAGATAAATTGCCAACCCAATACTCTCTATAAGGAGAAAGCAGAGAAAAAGTGTGGGAAATAAAAGAGGAAAGGAAGAGTATATTTAAAAACAAAAAACAATGTCACTAAGTAAGAGTATAGATATCTATTGTCCTTGCAGGCTCAGAAATGCTCAGGGTTGGTGGGGTAGAGAACCAGGGAAAGGGTGCTTCTCTCTAGGACAGCTGTTTATTTGTTATCTCCAAAGGGTGATAGACATTTATTTTAAGTTTTGACTTGGAACCAGAATTCAATCGTATAGAAACAGGATGCATATGCCTAATTCAAAAATCTGAAATTTTTTCTGGGTGTGGTGGTATATGCCTGTAATCCCTGCATCTCAGGAGGCTGAGGCAGGAAGACTGCAAGTTCAAAGCCAACTTCAGCAACTTAGCAAGGCCCTGAACAACTTAGTGAGACCCTGTCTATAAATAAAATATAGAAAAAGGGGGGACTGGGAATGTAGCTCAGTGGTTAAGCACCCTCTGGGTTTAATCCCTGGTACCAGCCCCACCCCCCCAAACTCCCTCACCTCCAATAAAAAATTCTGAAATCTGAAATCGTCCAAAATCTGAAATTTTTTGAACACCAAGATGATGCCACAAGTGGAAAATTCCACACCTAACCTCATGGGATGGGCTGCAGTCAAAACGCAGGCACACTAAAAATACTATATAAAATTATCTTCAGGCCATGTATATGAACAAAATTAAATTTTGTGTTTACAACTGGGTCCCAGCCAGTTGTAATTAAGATATACTTAATATCTCATTAAGTATATACCTATACTGTTCCAAAAACAAAACAACAACAACAAAATACCAAAAACCAAAACCAAACCAAAACAACAACAACAAAAGACAAAAACAAAACCCAAAATCCCAAAGAGTTCGAGTCCCCAGCATTTTGATTAAGGACACTTAACCTGCAGTATTTTATGTATCAACATTCACCCTTTTTAGGGTGTCACCATAATTGCAGATACTATTTAAGGAGCTATTTAACCACTTTTCTGCTCACCTGCTTCCTTTTCTAGCCCACCTTCACAGAAGGAGGTCCTCGGGTATTCAGGGCCATTCTGAGAAAGCAAAGGCTGCGGCCCTTACTGACCTTAATGTACCATGAGGTTGATGAAGTTCTTAAATCTTAGAGTTTTGCAGAATCCAGAAGCTGTCTTGGAGAACAATCTTTCCAAAAGAGAAATCTCTTTAATTGCCATTGATTGAAACACTTTAATCACTTGTGACTCAGGTTTAGAAAATTCCTCCCAAAATACAGAGCTCAGAGTGGCACTGTGTTCTCTTTTAACAAGCTTGGGCCTATTTTTGTGGTCCCTGGGGGCTCATGAAAGAAGGTCCTCTCCAGGATTGGATGTGAGGATTTTTCTAGGAATGAGCAAGTTAGAAAATGGCTCTTCTGCAAATTTATGCCACTGACCCTTAAACAGGGGTTAAAGATGAGACATTTGAAATCCACTGAACTGGGACCATTATTTCATAGATAAAAGAAACATAAGGGACAGAATGATTACATGAATTGCTCCGGAAACCATAACTATAACCAAGTGTCAGAACCTCATTAGATATACTTTTTACTGTTTCTTGACTTAAAGTATTTTTTTATTTGTTCTTATTAGTTATACATTATAGTAAAATGTATTTTGACATATTATACATATATGGAGTATAACTTCTCATTCTTCTGGTTGTATATGATGTAGCATTGCATTATATATGCACATAGGATAGTGATGTCTGCTTCCTTCTATGATCTTTCCTGTTCTCATTTCCCCTCCCTTCCTTTCATTCCCCTTTCTCTAATCCAAGTACTTCTATTCTTACCTCCTCTCCCCTTATTGTGTATTAGCATCTGCATATCCAAGAGAACATTCAGCCTTTGGTTTTTTGGGATTGGCTTATTTCACTTAGTATGATACTCTCTAGTTCCACCCATTTACTAGCAATCTTGAATTTATTTTAAACATTTTGTAACCCCTCAAATTGGATTTAGGTTCAGGTTTCTCAGTAAGTTGTCTTTTCTTCCCTCCAAATGTATGGCCTCTATTAGGAAAATGGAAGGACAGGAGTGAGTGAAATAATACCTTACTCTCTCTGCTGACCTGTCTCTCCCAATGTTGATCACCATGCAGTAGTGAGATATTCTGATGCAATGAGATAAAGGAACTGGGCCTGATTTTCCCAGCATTTTTTTCCTTTTATTGTTACAATCTGTTAAAAGGGAGCAAATTCAACTTCAAAGGCTCCCTGATTAGTGTGTAACTAGTATTTGCTAAGCAGGTCTCTGTACTTCAATAAAATAGGTTTAATGTTGTACAGAGGGAGAAATAGATAATTGTGTGGATCGCCAGGGAATTTTTTAGAGGACATTTCTTTTTTATAAATGTGGTAGCCTGTGAGAATTTGAAGGGAAAGACAAAGGCATGTGGAAATAGCAGAGCCACAAGGAGGCTTAAGGAGCAGGCAGTTCGGCATCCCAGGTGCCCAACTGATGTTCATGAGAGGATGAGAGCATCAGCATGGGGTACCACACACAGTACTGAATGCTGAGGCTGGAAGCCTGTATCTGAGTTTCAACTTTGCTCAGTAAACACATACAAGTCATTTCACCCTTCTGGGCCTCCATTTCCCCCTTTGCCAAATGAGAGTACTGAAATAGGTGTTTGTGGATTCCTTTCTGGTTCTTTTTTTTGCCAGTTGTTTTATTGACTAATGTAGTCGACTCACTATCAAGGAGTCCCACAGCTCTGGGACTTTCTCAGCACAGTTAAGTTCCAGCCCATACTCCAAAATTAGGTACACAAAGAAACTAGACAAAAAAATGTAGAACAGCTCTAAGACCAATTGGACCCCAATTGGGGTGTCCATTTCCTGGCTTTACTAGATTCTCATTGTACCCTGACTCTAATGATCCTTTGATTCCACCAGGACTCTAATCTAGTGAGCTTGCTGCCTTTTTGCTGTCCCTTAAAACCATCATGTCCTCATAGGCTGACTTGCCAGGCTTGGATTCCATAATCTATTAAGTGGTCACCTCCTTGTCGCTTACAATGGCCTCTTTCTTCCTCCCTCATACCGGCTGATAAAATCCCCTGTCCTGGTTGGACACAGTATTTAATCAGTTCTGGGCATCTGAAAAACACTGAATATACACACCACCATGGGGGCTGGTCTCATTTGAAATTTGCAAATAACTTCAAGTGGATCCAGCTTTCCATGCATATTTATTTAGCCACCTTCTAATGATTTTTCCACACCTTGTCTTCTGTCCTTAAGCCTCTTAACACCTCCTTCCTCCCTGTCCTCATTCTCAGCTGGTAACCTTGCTTCGTATTTCACTAACAAAATAGCAGCAACAAGAAGAGGAAGTCCACATTCTCCCATGACCAATCCCACCAACTTACCTGCACCTGCCCTTCTGTATTCATAAACACAGATTCTTTTTTCTTACAATGGATGAACTGTCTCAGGGCAGCCCCTTCCCTTGAGCATTGGCTCCATTTTCTCTTGCCGACTAAAGGACCCTGCCTTTTTGTTCTCTCTGGCTTCATCAGTTCCCTTCCCTCCTTATTAGAGCAATGTTGCTACCATATAAACATGCTAAAACATCTCCCATCTTCAGAAATAAAAAACAACAAAAATTAAACCTGACCCTTGACTCTGAATTCCCTCCCCAGCAGAATACCATATTTCTGCTTTTTTTCTTAATCGACAACTTGAATTCTCTAAACTTGCTTATCATTTCTTCTCTCCCAGTTCTTTCTAATAACCACTTTAAATACCATCCCATCAAGTAACTCCACTGAAACTCCATTGTCCCAATCACCAGCAGGTTCAACATCCAGTTTGCCAGATCCAGTGGTCACTCTTCAGCCCTAATCTTACTTTACCTCTGTCTTAGTTTGTGATGCTGCTATAATAAATTACCAACAAACTGGATGGTTTCAAACAACAGGAATTTATTCTCTAGTTGTTCTAGAAGCTAGAAGTTGGAAATCAGTTTCACCAAGCTGAGATCCAGGTGCCAACAGGGCCACACTCCCTCCCGATGTTGTTGGGTAAACCCATTTTTTGCCTTTTCCACCTGTAGTGGCACCAGTATTCTTTGACTTGTATCCACATAGCTCTGATCTCTTCTTCTGTGGTCACACTGCAGTCTCCTCTTCTTTGTGTGACCTCCCTGTTCCTCTCACTTGTAAGGATACTTATGAGTGAATTTAGGGCCCAACTGGAGAATCTAGGATAATTGTTCCATGTTAAGAGCCTTAGTAACATCTGCAAAGACCCTTTTCCCTTGTAGGTAACATGGATTCCAGGGATTAGTGCCTGGTATCTTTGGGGACCATTATTCAGCCTGCTACAACCTCTCTTTGCCTTAAACATTTATCCCTTATTGTTTTTTGGTTTTTGCTACCACGGATTGAACCCAGGGGCACTCAACCACTGAACCACATCCCAGCCCTTTTTTGTATTTTATTTAGAGACAGGGTCTTGCTGTGTTGCTTAGGACCTCACTAAATTGCTGAGACTGGCTTTGAACTCGTGATCCTCCTGTCTCAGCCTCTGGAGCCTCTGGGATTACAGGCCTGTGCCACCATGCCAGGCCTCTTCCCTTGTTTTTTAACCATCTCCCTCATTGCCACTCCCAGGTCTCAGCATGTGTGCCCTTTCCCAAATTTACCCTCCCTGCTCGAGGTGATCTCACTCCTTCCCGTTGGTAAATATCATCTCTTTGCTTATATCTCCCAAATTTGCACCTCCACGCAAATCTTGCCCGTGACCTCTATACCTATAAATCCAATCACCTACCTATCTTGGACACCTAAACAGGCATCTCCCATTTGACAAGTCCCAAACCAAACTCTCAATGGTCTCCCCCAAACCTGCTCCTCCTGCATTCTTTCTCATAGCAGTCAACAGCAGCTCTATTCTAGTCACTCAGATTAAAAACCGAGGGCATTCTTGCTTCTTTCCTTCTTTTTACTTCTCTTCTCCACTCTATCCATGGCAAATTCCTGAACTCTTCTTCAAATACATCCAGAATCCCACCCCTTCTCCTCACTGCTCCTGCTGACTTTATTTCTTGTTGAACATTTCAATAGCATCCTGTCCTCCCTGATTTTGCCCTTGCCTCTTTCACTCTATGCTTCATATAGCAATCAGAGTGTTCTTTTTTTAAAAGCTATGTCAGAATGATGTCACTCTTCTGCTCATTACTCTCCAGTGGCTTCCCACCTCACTCAAAGACAAAGTACAAGTCCTTCAAATAGTCTTCAAGCTCTGAATGATGAGGTACATGGGCATCTCTCTGACCTTTTGCTAGTCCATGGTGTTTGCTCCAGTACAGCAATAATGTCAATTTACTCTTTCTGGAACGTGGCAAATATGCTCCTGTCCCAGGGCCTTGGCATCTCCTCGTGTCTCTGGAATATTCTTCTAGTTCACTGCCTCACTTCAGTCAGGTGTCTGCTCAAACATTTACTTAGAAGTTTCCCTGGACTTCATGTCTAAAACAGCACCCCACCTCTTTTATTTTTTCCTTTGCAGTACTGGAGATTGAACCCAGGGCCTCATGGATGCTAAACAAGAACTCTACCACCGAGCTACATCCCCAGCCCTTGATTTTTATTTTAAGACAGCATCTCACTAAGTTGCCTAGGCTGACCTTCAACTGAGGATCCTCCTGCCTCAGCCTCCTGAGTAGCTGGGATTATAGTTGTGCCCACTGAAGCCCTTCTTGCAGTTCTTGTCCCCTTATCCTCCTTTACTTTCTTTCTTAGCACTTATCACCATGTGACATATATTTTATCTTTATTTTAGTTGTCTGTGTTGTCCAGTAAAATATAAGTTCCAGGAGAACAAAGAACTACTGTGTTTCTTTTTAAATATTTATTTTTCAGTTGCAGTTGGACACAATAGCTTTATTTTATTTATTTATTTATTTTTGTGTGGTGCTGAGGATCGAACCCAGGGCCTTGCGCATGCTAGGCGAGCGCTCTACTGCTGAGCCACAACCCCAGCCCCCTGGTCTGTTTTGATTATTGTTGAATTGCTGGTGTCTAGAGTAGGGCCTGGTTCACAGTAGAATGAATGATAAGAATTATTTTAATTTCATAACTCATTGTACTATGAGTAAATGGATGGATGGATGGATGGAAGCACACATAATGCTTTTGTCAAAGAGTCATTCTTCAGAAAGGAAGTTTGCATCTGTTGTTCATTTGTAGATGGGCCTAGAGAGGTTTGGCACTTTGGAACTTTATTTTTTTTAAAAAGCATACTTGGAAGTTAGCTTTAGAACAGGTTTTCTGTTGGTCTCTCTAAACACTGCTCCTACCTACAGGTTAGGGGATTTGATGCTAACTTATGTGATATTTCTGGGGTTTATTTCTTTCATTTAATTTTTAGGAAATTTTTATGGAAAGATAAGCATCATGTGAAAGGTCACCTTCAAAGATTCATATTGTATTTTCCTGTGTTTTGGGTAAACACTTCTGAGGAGAACCAGAAACAATTTTTTTGCAGTTGAAGAAACAATAGAGAGATCAGGTGACCAACCAAGGTCAAAGATGGTGACCAGAAGCTGACCTTGTCATGTCTGAGAAATAATACTTGCATTAGAAAACCCCAAAAGAAAAATCCTTTCTCAGGCAAGGCCTTTCCTGTGAAAATGATTTGTTTCCTCCATAAAGTGGAACCAAGAGTAGAGCTCACATTCCCAATCACTTTGCTCATGGGTATGAATTAGGCTCATGGTTACCATGTGCCCGAATCACCAAGGAACATGACAGGATGAGCTGAACAAGCAAAGTGGACTCTGCTAAAAGGAAAGAAAGTGTTCTCACCATATTTGTACAGTGCTTAACCAAACACACCGCGGGAAGTGCACACAAAGGAATCAGAAAACCACTTTATGCCTGGTCAGAGCAGGATTCACTTTGGCTGAGTAGTTCCGGGTGTCAAGTATGTTGAGACTAATGTGAACAGGCACTTCACAGGGAGGGATGGTGACGGGTGGTTTATAGAGAAATATATTCCAGAACTTTTAGAGATAGATGCTTTCATTACCGGTATATTTAAAATGAGGCTGAAACACTTTTTTTTCTGGCTGACAAGAAAAGATAATATCATCTCAGCAAACAGCTTTGCAGAGGCACTGAATCTCCTATAAAATTTTTCATCTGTCTGTCATGCTGGCAACAGAGCCTCAAGGACTATCGCCAGCCTTTTTTCTCAGCACCAGCCTAATATTCTCTTTGTTTCTTCTACCCTACCAAGCACAGAAGGCACAAGAAAACATCTATGATAAATGGATTCAGTCTTATCTCATCCTAAAGAATGTTTCCATGAAAATTAAACCAAAACTGAGTGGGGAGGAAAGGTAGGCATTACTTTTAGTTTCAACACCCTCCATCACTTTGGGCTCTAGGTACATAAGGCTTATATTGATGACTAATGCCTGGCATTCTCTCTGTACCTTTTGCCTTGCTTGGATGAACACATTCTGCTGGCACAGCTACAGGATTCTGTGATTTATGGATACTCATTTTCAGAACCCCTGTGTGTCCTGAAAGGCTGCTTGGTGACTCTTGATTCTCAGCATCTTCACATTCTTTTCACGTCGTCAGTAAATATTAGATGAGTCATGCAGATATGAACCGCATCCATCATTGGGGGTAGACAGAATGGGATGATCAGAAATGGCCAGTGGCCCCACTCCAGCAGCTATTTAATATAGCTGGGAAAGCAACAACAGACAGCTGTGAATCTAAGCCAGGTTACTTGCTGAGCTTGTCACCGAGGTGACTCCTGATTAAACAAATGAGCCTGGCTCATTTTACAGAGGTCTGACTCACATGTTCACATTCGTAGAGTCATTTGCTCAACACCAGTTCCTAGGATTTGGTCTTAAAAACCCCAATGTCAGTAATACCACTTGCTCATAAAGTCCTTATTCCTGAGCTCCACATGTACACTAATGACAGAACAGAAGATTAATAATAAAAGTCTTTTAGAATTCTCAAAGTTATGGTTTGGTGAGAACAAAGAGAGTCTATCATTAGAAAAGGCCATTATTCAGTTCACACCAGTCACTGTGATGACACAAAAGCTGGAAAGAGGCAAACTCCCAACAGGGGCTGCCAAAGAGACCTGGTGTTTCCATTGGCATGTGATGTCAGGATGAAACCTAAACCTCGGGGCTCTCATTAACGAGGGGACTGGCTGATCTTTTCTTCTGATTTTGCAAAGAACACCAAAAGACCGTTTAAAAAATGTTCAGCCTTCCTTCACTTAGCAGATCATTCTTCCTAAATATCTAGGTGGGCTTATTTACTGGGCAGCAGATCAGAAATCTTGCCAGCTTCTTGGAGCTACTTTCCTTCCAAATCTCCATGTAATGGAGAGATTTCAGGCTTGATGTGCCAGACAGTACCGGGAGCCAGGGTGGGACAGGGAACAAACAGGACATAGCTTCTGATTCCAAGGAGCTTCTATGCTAAAGATCAGGACAAAGACAAATCCACAAACAAGTGATTTTGATGTGGTGTGATTTCTAATAGAAGAAAAGGCACCTCTGAGGGGCACCCCAACCCATTTTTTCCCCCAGAGAGAAAGAAAAGTCTAATGTATAGTACTAGAGTGAGATATTGAGATCGGTTGGATTTAAAAGGATTTTTTTTCTGACTAATAAACACAAAGCTCAGGGCGCTCCTTCAGAACATGAGTATGCAACTTGACCAAGTCCTATATTTCAAGGCCAAGGGAACGTGGAGAAAGGTAGAAGAGCTTCATTTAAAGATGTGAGAAGAGGGGCTGGGGTTGTGGCTCAGTGGTAGAGCGCTTGCCTAACATGCGTGAGGCACTGGGTTCGATGCTCAGCACCACATAAGTATAAAATAAAGATATTGTGTACGCCTATAAGTAAAAAATAAATATTAAAAAAAAAAGATGTGAGAAGAGCTGACAGTGGAAGCAGAGAAACAAAGATGTGAACAGTTTTTCCCGGCTCTGGACATGAAGTAACATTTTTCATCCTTGGCCACAAGAGTGAGACATACTGGTTGGAATCACAATTTGAGCCTCTGAAATAAAGAATCAGACCCCCACCCCCACCCCCTGCCTGGAGGCCTAGCATTGTTTACCTTAGCCACTCAGTGGCAGCTGGGTCTTAACTGAGCTAGAGAACCTGCCTTAGGAAATCTGATTTTGAAGAATTTTAGTATGGTTAAATTGGGGAGAGGGATCAGAGGAAAGAAGCGTGGTGATTATAATTCAAAATGACAACAGCCCTAGAAAAGAAATAGAAATCTGATCCCAGACAAAATTATTTATCGTGTTGCTGGACTGACTATCCTCTTAAATGGAATTATCTGACCAAATGGTACTGCTAATGGTCAGGGGAGACAAGAAATAAAAAGACAAGCACAGCTCCCAAATGTGGGGAAATTCTTAATTTTATTAATTAATTGCTGATTAACCATCTGAAGTGCACCTGGTGACTAGCCTCCATTCAGATCACCCTATGTGCCTCCAGGGACCTCTTTCCATCATTGAAGTGCGTACTTAAGTTACCTTTCATAGGTTAGGGGTGCCCTACACTATGGACCACGTTTCTGATCAGGTCCTAAGTGAAGAATTATTTTACATGAATGAGCCTGAGAATAAAGAAATACAATTTTCTCAAGAAGATTAATGTCTGGTAATTTTAATACCTAGACTATTTTAAATGTCAATCTGTTTTTTATTAAAACCTTAAAATATTACAGTTGGTAAAGGGCCTTAAAGTAGTTATTCAAAAAATGAGAAATCTCAGATAAGCAACAGTATTGGAGCTATCATGTGTCAGTGGTCAGTTGGGGTCTATTATGGCATGGCGGGACATTGAGTGGACTACATTTTCTGCCCCTCGTATCCTCACTCCTGAGAAAGATGAACCAAAGCTCATTCTAGCTGAAGATATAAACCCTCCGCTTTTAAAATTACATTGAATATATGTTTGCCTATAATTTCTATGACTTGTTTAGAGGGGAAGAGAGGGGATATTTTTTAAAGTTAAGATATAAAATTCACTATCGTTCTCTGCTTTTTAGGGCTTCTTTCTAAATAAACTTAAATGTGACTTTGTGAAGTTGGGTGTCAGAAGCAAACTTAATGTCATACTGATGGTTTCAGATTTCAGAAGCCAGTAAAATGACAACGCTAGATTGGGAACTTCCTAAATACCACTTCCTAACAAAAATGGTCACTTAACCTTCTCAGTATCCTTAGACCCCTTAGATCCTTCTCAGATCTTTATCGGCTTAGGAAAACGAAACAAAACCACATTTGATCATTTCCTTGGAAACCTTTTGTCTCTCTGGCCTTGCTTCATCCACGCCTCTCTGGGTATATTTCAAGCCTTACTGTCAAGTCTTGCACAAGAGGATTTGGGCCCCAGACTTCTAAAGAGAGAGTCCTCTGAATTTCAGAGGAGTGGGTTCTGAGCATTTCCATCTCATGCATATCATAATTACCTTTACCTGTAATGGCCACACCATTGGTTGGAAGGAGGTGCACTAAAGACTCACAGAATATATCCAGTTCTGATTACACTGCCTCAATTGGATCCTCTGCCATCTACTAACTAGTCAAGTTACTTAAATGTGCAGCCTCAGTTTTGTCAAGTATAAAATGGGAGTGCTAAAGTATGTACTTCCTAGGGTTGAGGTAAGGATTAAATAAGATGGTTCATATACAGTGCTTAGAAGAGTACCCCATGCACAGGACAAGCTTAACAACTGCTGTTTACCATCAGGAAGATGAAGAGGAGGCAAGAGAGGACAAGCAGCACCACTGGGAGTGGACGTTACATATTTTGAATGCTAAGTGGGGCCAGGACTGACCTTCAGTTATTGATACTTTTGGTCAATCCTTGCTTTTATGGTCAGAATTTCTCTTCTGTCTTGGGAATTACCTAACACATGAACATGAATCTCATCTAGGGACTCTACCAGAATAGCAACCTAGGTCTGCAGGACTGCTGCTACCTCACGGTTCCTCACTGAACTGCAGAGCAGAAGTGGGTTCTAGCATTTACGTACTCTTTCCCCTTCCTTCTGTCCTCTGACCTGCGGTGCCAAAGTCTCACGCTGAATGAACATGTACAGGCCTGATCTCTCTAAATGTCTTATATTTCAAAGCTTCCTCTCCCTGTGGCATCTTTTCCAACTCAACTAGAAATAATGAAAAGGCACAATGGTGTACTACTTATTTCAACCGTAATGATCCATAGTGATGGTGACCAGTATTTGAATGCTACTTCATAATTTGATAGAGGTTCTCCATTTGCATTATGTCATTTGACTTTATAGCCCCTCTATGATGCCTAGGCAAGCATAATCATTCTTATTTTCAGATTAGGAAACTGGAGCTCAAATGAATTCACAGGGCTTATTCTAATCCACAAAACTGTTAAGTGACTCTAGGTTAGAAACCCAAAGCTTCTAATTTAGTCTCTGAAGCCAATTGAAACAGAAAGCTCCTTGCTTAAAGTAAATCATACTAAAATGTAAGTGGCCAGTAGCCTGAACCTTTCAAGAGAGCGCTGCTTTTAAAAGAGAAACCTAGAAAACGATAATAGATTCATAATTACAGAATGAAGATAGGGGCAGGGATTGGGGATTTAGGTGTTTTTTGTTTGTTTGTTTGTTTGTTTTGAGCAGAGAATCTTTCCAATCCTTGTTCTCCATTCCTGCTGACCTGCATGACCAACCCTTCTCAACTGAGGTGTCCCAGAGTACCTGCTGAGTTGGAAGAGAAGAGTAAGCCTCCATCTTGAAGGTGTCCACAGGACATGCCACACATCAGCTCTCCCTGGTAGCCCTTGGCTAACCTACTACAGAAGGGGGACCTTAGGCAGGTTCCAACCACTGCCTACTTAATGCCTATTATTTTCTCGGCTTAGCTGTTATTTTCAAATAAGGATATTCTGTGAGAAATAGTGCCATCCTGTCCATAGGAAGCCACCAAGAACGTTATTTGTCAGAAAGCAAAGGCCCTGCTAACCAGTGTAGGTTGGCTTGTTTAAAAGGGAGCTCCCGGAGCAGCTCTGAGGAAGTCCTGCACCAAGTGTCTACCCGGCAGCCTGCGCCACACCTCCCGCTCCTCCACCCCGACCCCGCAGCCTTGGAAATGAGTAGCTGCGATCTTTGACCGGACTCTATTCAGACTCGCCACCCCCGGCTGCTCAGGAAGCACATACCAGCAAGCGGAATGAAAGGGGCCTTTATAAGCCGTTGTCCGTTATTTCTTCAACAGACTCCCACATAAAGACTTTTTTGTTTGTTACTCTTTAGGAAAAACTGAGCTCCCCTGAAGTCTTGGGAGAGGGAGGAGAAGCTGAAGCAGGGAGGAGGCTGGGGGAGGATGGTCCAGGGCTGGGGACCAAGGCGGGCAGTGGAGATTGTCAGGCAGTGAGCTCTCTCTCCTTCTCCAAGGGGAAAGCTTCAGTGCTCCATGGTTGGTGAGGGAGGCGGGATCAGGGGGTGGCTGTAAGGGCCAACCGGGTTACTTGAGATCCCCCCAGAAAGAGAGTCATCCATAGCAAGGAACATCTAAGGAAGACCCTTGTGCTCTGCTCTCCAGCAAAATTTCATAGAACTAGGTTTTCTCTAAATAGACCTAATTTCTTGATTCCACCCCCCCCCCCCTCATTTTTCTTTTACCCAAAAAGCTACATTTTACAGGAGCCTACAGCTGTTTCCTTCCTATCATCCTATACTGGTTCACCACAGAGAAAGTAGTTCCTTCTGTTTCCTATAGAAGCATAACCTAAACTATTTCAAACATCCTAAATCTGGGGAGGAGGCAGAAAAACCCTAGAGTTTTATAATTTGACGTACTTGGCTGTGACAAAATTACACACACACACACACACACAGAGATTATAGAAAGCCTCATTAATTTCTTCTTTACTAATTAAACAGTAATTTATTGTAATATAATGGAGTCCAGGTGGTACCATTTATCATGAAGATACTAAAGAAAATAATACAAAGAAAAACCCCAGGAATGTAGAAATTCAGATGCATGAAAAAAGAGAAAAGAGTGCTGGCTACTGAAAATCTGCATGAGCTTCATTAAAATGGGATGTCTACAGGAGACAGAACCCAGCTGAAGTTAAGGCTGATACATTTTTTTAAATATTTTTTTTTCACCATTTGAAATATCTTCCCCAATTTAATATTTGAAGCCTCATTCTACTGCTTAAAATGAACAAAAACCACCACATTAAAGTTCCACCCTCAGCGTCTAAGATAGCAGCATTCATTTCAGCTGCTTTGCTGTTCCAGCCACAGGTGTGAGAGCGATAAGAACTAAGCCCTAGTTTAATATCCTGTGCACACACCAGGCCAGGGGCTTAATTACCTACCTATGACCTGAGGAAGAAGAGTCCCTGCAGGCATAAAATAAAACATTTCATGAGTATGGCCCTTTTTCTACCAATCAAAATTTGCATCTTTAAAACATGTCTAAAAACCAAGGGAGTTTTGGTAGGAATTGTGGCCTTGTAAACTCTTCATTCCCCCAGACCATCCTGTTTACTTACTTGTTCACTGCTGGGTCTCAAACCTTTTCTGCCTTTTTGGAATTCTTAAAGGAGGTGACCTCCTTTCAGGGTATAGTAAGAGTAGTAAGGCAGGCACTATTCTAGGACTTTATTTAGATTAATTCATCAGATTCTCACAGCATGATACACTTTTGGAAACAGATACACAGAGTGGTTTAGTAACTTAGCTAGTCACTCAGCTGGTAGGTTACACAGCTGGGATTTGAACCCTTGCAATCCAGTTCCAGAGTTTCAGAACTCCTTTCACTGTATTATTTACAGCCTTTTAGGACTTCGAATCTAAATGGACTTCAGAGATTATCTCACCTTAATTCTTTCCTTTTAGAGGAGAAGGAATGAGATTCAATGGAGTTAGGTGACTTTTCCAGAAAAATATAGCTAGTTCCTGGCAAAGTCCAGAGCAGAACCAAGATCACTCTAATCCTAACAAAACATGTAAATGCACATCCCTTTCCAAAAACATGTCCTCCTAAGCAACCCATCTCCCATGTTTCCAGGCCCTCCATGATTGTCTTTGGTCAGACATATGTAAATTCATGATATTCTGTTTAAGAAACATTGGCATGGGCATGACCCAGGTGAAATTCATGGTTGGGGCATTCTTGCCATATTCCACTGCCTAAACAGGATGAAAGGGAACTTAGAACCATTCATGCACGCATTATCCCAAGAGCTCAAGATTTCTAATGCTCACCTGGACCTTTCATTTATAAATTCTATCCAAAGTAAGTCCTCCCAAATGTGTGTCAAGGCTCATGGCATCCTGTTCCTGTCCTTCAGAGTAATTACAAAGCCAATGACATATATATTTAGTTTCTGTCTCCCCAACTGGACTGTAAGCACCATGAGGGCAAGGGTGATGTCTGGCTTGTCTATAAATATCCAGAACCTGGCACGAAATAGGTGTTCAACTAAAATTTGTTAAATGAGTTCATATTAGAGTCTCGGTCACAGTTTAAAGACAATCTTTTGCTGTTCCACATTTTGCCTTATTAACAACTATTGTCCACTGATTGGTATCTTGATCCAGTCATTGGACCACATACATCACTAAAGCAGAAAATATACAAACAAGGTATCAATCAGAATAAGCCAGCTTATAAATCTACCTTTCATTCAGGGTACAGGAATGCACTAGGAACCCAGTCAGTGGGACCACTGAGGCTGTTAAACTTCAATTATCTAAGTAGAGGGAAAAAGACCAGTATAAAACATCTAAATGATGGACTACATCAGGGATAAATGCATTAATTTTCAGTTCTGAAGGTAACTCAGAATATGTGAACAGAGTTTGCTACAAGAGGCTTCTTTGGGGGTCTTGCTTGAAAGACTAGATAAAAGGATTGTTGCTTGGTATGTTAACTTGTTAACTGTAAAGAGCTATTTCTTAAGATGTTTAAAAAGAAATTACTACTTTAATATTTTAAACATTGTCATTACAATCCTGTTTACACTACTGCATTGTTATGACTTCTGCTATCTACAAAGAATAGGTTCCTTGAGTAAAATGAAACATCACTCAAGTAAAACAGTGAATAAATAGAATTTAAATTAATGAAGCTCTTACTCTAGTTGAACTATAACAAGTTTTCTAAATTCTATTTCTTTGATGATAAATAAGAATTTCTCAAAAACAACAAACATTTTGTTTTTAACTCTTTCATAACGACGATAATAAGGACACAGAGGCAAATCAGTAGTTTGTGTGCCCAAGTGATAACCCACTGTACTTTGGTCTCCAAGTAAAAACTGTGTTGAGTAATGCAAGACATTGGAAGCACAAGGAAAGCATTCCTGTGGGACCCTGCAAGAGATGAATAACAGCCCTTTTTGATTAAGAAAATACCCTTGTGTAAGTTGGGATAGGTGGATATTTTTAAAATTTGAACCTAACACTCTGCTTTATCAAAATGAAACTGCAAAATTTTCTCCTTTATTTTTTTAATGATAGGGATAAAAATTGACCTTAGATTTTTGAGAAATGCTCTGTTAAGGCTTGTGTATACATAAGGAAAACTAAGAAACAAAATTATCTGAAAGCTGCTCATTGCAGTACACAGGTTGTGCTGCATGATATTTTGGGGACATGGCAAGGCTCCTGAGATACCGGGTGTCTCTGGCCTTGTTGAATAAAAATGCTACTACTCCACTGTTCTGCCCCTATCAATTCTGGTTCATTATCCTGTAGCTTTTTTCTTTTTCCCTTTTTTGGGGTTCAGAGGAGTTCATTTGTTAGTTTTTAATACAGAGTATGTGATGATTAATAGGGAAATTATCAAAACTTCAGATTGCCTTTTGTGATTAAAATAATCATGACTACATAGCTCAATGTCATGGTTTAAGAAAAACTTGATTTTTACTTTCTGGGAACAACAAATGTGCTTTGATTAATCCTAACTACCTTTAATCACAGAGAATTTCGGGTGTGCAGGATTTATTCTGTTTGCTGGATGTTAAGTGATTGAGAAGACTTGGTTCTAATAAACTGGGCTCTAGGCTAAGGTGCAGACTCTAATCCCCTGGAGGACACCACATCTTTCCGATGATCACAAAGGTGATCATACCACAAAGGCCGTCACTCATGCCACTGCCTCTAACAAATGGGGTGCAATTTTCTTCTGCTTTCCTCCTGAAGATCCACAAGTGCAGCTATGGAAAATTCTTCTTCCAGGCAGTGTCTGGGTTCCACTGGGGAGTGTGGTGACTATTGTGTATTTTGACTCTGCAGCACTTGGGGACTATTTTCCCTATTATGGAAGAAATGAGAAAACACTGTGAAAGGGTGAGGATCAGCTGAAGATGGACTCCTGTGTTTGGTTTTTCGAGGTGCCACCTCCTCCCCATTGGCTTTCAGCAGACTGCCTACTGGCACTTGAACCATCCCTGAACAAACCTGGTCAGAATATATAACATCAGAACTCCATGTACTATTATGTGAAAAAAAGAAAAGAAAGAAAGAAAAAGAAAGAATTTAAAAAAATCAGCTCTCTATCAATGGGTCTGAATAGATTTTGCTTCCTTAAGCCTTAAAACCAGGGACCAGGGGACACCTGGGCACCCAGATAAAGTTCCCTTTAGCTGGGCCTTCTGCCAGGCCTCCACCTCCAGTGGCCATTCCTTCTCCCTGAATCTTAACAAATGCTGTTAAGTGGGAGATAGCTTCAAAGCTGGCAGATGGCCCTGGGCCCTGACACTATATACCTCTTGTCATCTGCACTCCTGGAGCCCCCACCCCACCTGAGCGTGGTCCAGGGAGGTCTGTTCTGTCCCCCTACAGCTCTCCTTGGCTGGCTGTCCTGCTCCTGGCTCCCCTCTCACTGACCAGCTGTACCAGATATAAATCCTCAAATCCTCTTCTCCCAGGAGGGTGTGTTTAATTGGATTAATTTCCACTGGTCTTTTTTTCCCTACAATTATTCCAGTGGAGAAATTTCAGCACGTTAGGTGTTATCACACTGGCATCCTCAAGACTGAATATGCAATAACTCAGCCTCAAACAGTCCCTCATGGGATGCTAACATGCAAATTCTCCCACTGTGTTCTGCCCACAGCGCACCATTCCCAACTATTCCATCTATCTCCAGGGGGCAAATAGTGGATATGTTCCAGCACCCACTCAATTTCTCTGTTTTCTTCTGGCTAAAATAGTAATAGATCTCAAATATGATTTTCCTTCTAAAACTAGCCATTGGTGAGACACTCTCAGCTACCAATTAATGCAAAGAAATTTCACAGGGAAATACAATGATTACATAGTTACAACAATGCGTGGTTTCATTCACTAAATCGCTGTGCATTTGGTGCCTACTGCATGTACTACAGTGTGCAGGAGGGGACAAAGAAACACACAGGAGGAAGCTCCTTTTCTCAAGAAGTTTATCTTTAAGGTCAACTTTATATTCTTTTATAGTCCAACTGTATGCTTTTTATTTCTAATGTCTCCCTCTCTGAAAATGACAGCATCTATAGATTTAACTGATGCCAATTACTGCTACCTGTCACTTGCTGCCACAGTTGTGGGAGAGCCATCAACCCCGCTGTGGCATTCTGTGGTGTGTTTGTGCCTGATGAAGGAGCACAGCGTGTGTTTACTAAGTTCTGAACACATGGCCCTTAATTCATATGTGGAGGCAAAAGGGACTCTTTCAGGCTGAGTATGCCCCCTTCAAAGCACAAATTTAGAATGATGGCATTCCACCCCCAAAAGCATTTTATCATAAAACATTTTAGAAAAATATCAATTTTTTGACAAGGAGATATATTTAAAGGGCCCCGAAGAAGCTTTTTATGAAATAAAGTCATTTTAACTATAGGAGAGAACAGAAGGTTCTCCACTATTTCATATTTACTCATTGCCCCCCTTAATTTTTCATTTACCCCAAGTTCAATCTATTTTCCTTCTGCCTTTTTAAACCCCTCCCTTATCCTTAGAGAAGCCTGTGGTGTCTAGAGAATTCATTTACATTTGATGTCCTATTCATTTTATTTGGTGTAGTAACAGTAAACAAGGCACAAAACACATTAAAGTCTTTCATGGTTATTACACTCAAATGCATCCTTTCCCCTCTTAGGGATCAGAGGGGCAATATGACAAAATGGAAATTTCTCCAACAGAAGTTGTCATTCTCACCCCTGAGCTAGTTAGTTAATTGCTTTTCCAAGGAACTGGCTTTTCTCGATTAAGGATGCATCCTTATTTTAGGAAAAGAACAAAAGAGATTGAAGGGAGCACAGGGAACAGACAATTGAACTAATTTATACCCTTTGGCTCTATGCTTGGCCAATGTTTCTTAACAGCTGAGGCAAACATTTGGGAGTACTCAGTGTTCTTTTCTTTCCTTATTTTTTGGTGGGGGACAGGTACCAGGGATAGAACCCAGGTGCACTTAACCACTGAGACACATCCCTAGTCTGTTTTTATTTTTTTCTTTGGAGATAGGGTCTCACAAAATTACCCAGGGCCTGACTAAATTGCTGTGTCTGGCTTTGAACTCATGATCCTCCTGCCTCAGCCTCCAAAGCTGCTGGGATTACAGGTGTGCACCACCACTCCTGGCAGTAAGTGATGAAGTAAAGGCAAAGCAAGCTTCTAAGTAGAAAGAAATGCCCCTGAAGTTAGACTCAAGCAAGCAGCCATGAAGAAACAGGCTCTCTGCCCCTTGCCTATGGTGGGTGGTGGCATGGCAGTGGGTATGATATCAGGGCATGTAGCATTTTTGTCTATCTCTCCCATTTTATTGAGAGAGAACCCAATCATACCATCTTCAGGTTTCTTCCCAATCTATAAATAACTGAGTGATTCTGGTTAATACCGAAGGCCAGTTCAAACCTGCATTACACTTAAAATAACAACAAAATACTCTTCAACTGACATCGGATAAAGCAAACTAGACCATGGGGATCAGTTCAAAGTGTTTCATCAGCAAAGATCTCTCTTTGTTATCGGACCCACCAGATCAGGGCTGCAAAGGAGCTCCCTGCGACTGTTTTAATTAGGTATTTCACTTACAAATGAATTAATTAATTAGAGATAAGCACCTGCAGCACATTACTCATGTGGTCTATTCAAAGCTTTAAATAGATAAAAACTGCTGACAGCACATTACGATCAGATCCTGTTACATGGGACTTAACACCCAAGGTGGTTTACCAAACCTCTTATCTAAACAGCTAGTATTTATTCTAATCCCTCTCCCATGCTGGGCACCATCAGCTCAGAGGATTCCCCAAGACAATTTAGAAAGAAAGAATGAAGGAGCCATAGTTACTGTGCCAGTGTTCCTCCATTAGTACTGTGTCAGACAAATTTAGTGGCCTAAGATGGCAGTCCTCATTTATTCTGCCTTGCTCTGACTTATCCAGTTTATGTTGCCTAATGACCCCTCTCCAATGGCACAGTCATGTCCAGCAACCTCTGGCTGGTACAAAAGTGGAGACAGACATACACACAAGTCAAAATGGAAAATTCCTAAAACTCATCAGATGAATGCAACTTAAGTACCGTCTGCAAAAACATGAAAAAAAAATAAGCAAGTAAACAAAAAACCTTGAACTTTACCCTGGATACAGTGAAGTACTATGTGTTGCAGCATTATATTATAAAGATTGCCCACATGATGTTCCCTTGTGTGGTACCTTTAGGCTCATTCTGGACTCATTGACATCTTAGAAGAAAGAATCCAGACTGGCCACCCTGCGGCGAATAACTCAAGAGTGTCAGATTGGGTCAATCCTACAGTTCTGTTTTGGAAATTTCACCCCTGGACTCTTCTTGTGGTTTGTCTGAAGAAGCCCAGCGGTATTAAAAGCAGACAGGATCCCACACCTCCTTGTGTAAGAGGGGCTCTACCCTGGAGGTGGATCATATACCCCAGGAAAGACCCCTAGACAGCCTCCACTAGGCAGGGCAGCTGTAGCAACTGCAGGAAGAGATAGTCTCTCCCCACCCAACTGGAATCTCTGAGGGTAGAACATTATCAGGGCACACTCGGCATTAGGATGACTCACCAGGATGTAGGGATTGCTGGGGCTTGTGTGCAGGCATCAGTAGATGGGGGCAGAGGGTAGGAAGGACTCACCCACTGTACAAAGGTGTCTTTGGGAATCAGTGTTATCATCTTTCATCCTACTGGAGATAGAGTCTCAACACCACAACATCTACTTTAGCAACCTGGCTTGGTTTGGGGTTTGTGTTGTTTCCTGGAGGTAGGAGATCACTCAGGAAAAGCTAAAACAAAGACTTAATTTAAAATGCTGGAGTTCTTCATCTCTGCTGGTCTTTGAATCCATAATATTAGAGTTATGCTTTCAAAGATATATGACTGCTACAATGTTCGGGATGAAGTCTTTCCCAATTTCAAATGGCGAGGAGAGAAAGAGGACAGAGAAAGAAGTGATCATTATTAAAACCAGGTGGTTGGTATATGGGTGTTCGTTGTTTTATTCTTGCAACTTGCCTGAATGTTTACCTACCATATTTCTCCCATTATTTTTCCCTCCTCTTGCAATAACAATGAAAGCTAACACTTTTATGTGGTTGAGAGGTGTGTGGCAAAGCAGTGAGGATCCTGAGCCCAACTGTTTGAGTCTCAGTTCTGTCATCTATTAGTTATGTGATTTGGGGCAAGTTACTTTGCCTCCATGCCTCCATTCCTCATCTGACACTGTTGGCTTTATTTTTTTATTTACTAAGCAACTACTTCATATAAAGGTCATTTCATGCCTTAACTCCTGTGAGCCTAATAAAAACCCTATGAGGAAAGACTATCCATATGTTTATTTTAAAGATGAGGAAAATGAAGCCCAGATAAGTTCATTCAGTTCCAGAGAGTTCCCAGACAGTCAAGCATGGTGTCAGGATTTGAACTAAGGCAGTGAATAGCCAAGGCCACCTCTTGGCCATTCAATCCTGTGGCTTCCAGAGTCTGGACAGAAAAAAACAAGTTAGTGCTCAGAGACTATTTCATTCTCTTAGGCTGGAATAAGCATTCCTTTCCCCTCCCCATAATAGATTTCATTTATTTGTTTTCCTATCCCAAATGTTTTCCTACACACACACACACACACACACACACAGGTTTTAAAAAGCACATCACATTAAAGTATGGCACCAAATCATGTTATATTTTTATTTCATATTCTTGCAAATGCTGAAGCTGACCCTATGACTCACCAGCTGGGTGAGTGGCACAGACAGGCTCTGGCTACATCCCTTCTGCATTCCCAAGAGCACTGTGAGGGAAATTCTGAGGTTAGCAGCACAGCTCTCCTTATTAAAAAATGGCTCAAAACTGACCTGACTAGCAGTGATGCATTTCAAAGGTTCAAAAGCTAAAGGCAAAAAGGAGGGAAAGTAGGTTGTTCTGGAAGCTCAGCCAGCGAATTCCATGTAGACAGGTGACCCATATTATGTCAATTAAGTGTTGCTTTAGAGACATGTTGCCCAGGCTTTTTACAACACGGAACATTTTAGGGTAATATGGAGATGGATCACGGCTTGCTGAATGCACCAGGGCCTTTTCTCTGTAATTCAATTAACAGAAGCAGGCATGGACTTCTGTTGGCATCATCCAGAGCGGCTGAAAGGCAAAGTGGGGCACAGACTTTGAAGTCCATGAGGGTAGAAAGGGCCTGGCAGAGCTGCTCAGCCCTTGGATTGTGTGCCATGTACAATAACGGGTCCCAGCCCAACAGTGTTTTGCTCATGAAGTCCAGGTGGGCAATGAGTTCAGGAGATGTGTGATAGATAGAACTCATGGGACCTTCTTCCCTGGCTGAGATCTCTCCCCTCCAGTCCAATGGCAAGTACTACTCCCACTCCTATATCTGCCTTTTGAACATCTCCATACCCTGAGTTTCTTTTTTTCAAACTATTTCTTCCAGCAAAATGTGTAGGTCCCAAACACTCTGGCTCCTAGCTCCATTACCAGCCTCTTCTCTTGCTATGATTCTCTTTGGCCTCAGAAGTGTTTTTCACTTTCTCAAAAAGCCCAACTCCTTCCTACTTTAGGGTCCTGTGTGCATGCTATCAGTTACTTTGCTTTCTGGAATGATTCTCCCAGCAGATCTCTCATTGGCTTCAAACTCACCCTTTAGATCTCCACTTTCCTGGCCCCTGAAATACTATTTATTCCCTTGACTTAATGATAGTTTCTAAATACATATTTGTGACTGTCTGATTTTTGTCTCTCTCCCTCATTGTACAAGAAGCTCCATGTCGAATCTGATTTTTGCTCACAATTATATATCTAGGGCCCCTTAGAGCTTCCTGATAGCCCACAGTGGGTACTCAAAGTTTATCCACTGTTGAAATAAATCCACAAACAAATGAATCCCTTTCTTTCAGAGTCCTGATCTCTTCAACTATTGTCAAATATTAACCTTGCTTATACATAGTGGCCAATATCAACAAATTGTTTCTTCGAGACAACTTGTGTTGAGTCTGAGGTAGCCGCCAAAGTGGTAGGAAGATTTTCAGGAAGGAATGGTGACAGCTATGGGGAAGAACTGAGGGAAGCTGGCTTTCTACAATCCACACCTCTTCACTTCTAGCCATCACTGTCTTCACCAACATGCAGACAGAGGCCTAGAGACGTCAGAGTTCATCTCATTAGCAGAGGAGCCAGGAAAACATCCCCAGTGTTCAGGCTCCAGGCAGAGAAACCACTCTTGTGCTCTGGAGCTGCAAGCAGCACTCTGGAGAGAGTGCCCGACCTAGGAAGCACCTCCCAGAACCCTTTCCACTCCTCTGGTGGTTGCTCTGATCTTACTGCAGCACCCACTACCTTTGGTCTTAAAATTTCTCTGCCAAGTACAACATCACGCCTTCTTAAAGGCACAGCAAGGTATATCAAGGTAAAGTGATATAGATTCTAGAAAGGTGGATGTTATTGGCACTTTTGTCACCACTGGAAAGAATGCAATTTAGTACAGTAATTTTAGCAGATAACTCAGCTCTATTTAGTAGATTTTGAATGCACAACCGCTTTCACTCAATAATTAACCTTCTGGAAATTTACCCCAAAAGAATTCTCACAAAGCATGCAAAGATAGGTAAAAGCACAATTCTTATTTTATCAAAAAGCTGATGGGAAAGACACAACTGTTTTTTAGATGATTCTGGTGGTCACTGTATATGGTACAGTCATTCAATGTAATATTAATCAGCTGGTAAAAAGAATGGGTTTATCAAATGGTATTAAAAGGTGTCTACAATATACTGTTAAGTATAAAAAAACAAGATTTAGAATACTGTATAGTTTTCAAGTAAATATATTCTATGATATATAAATACATAGCTATGGTTATAAGGGGTCTACATGAACCTTTCATGTCTATATTATACTCTAGTATTTATAGACTTTATAAATGTGTTTTACTTAAATGCTTCAAATTTACATTCAAATTTTATACCTTTTGAAAACAAAGGTTTAAAATTGTTTTCAAATTATAAATCATTATTATTAAATTGATCAAAAGTCTGTCTTTAGATAAACTACTAGACTTAGAAAGAATGCAGCTATCCGTGGTTTCTAGAAAAGCTAGTCATCTGAGCCTGTGGTAGCCAGCCTCCCAGGCGATCTGTAGTAATTCCTGCCTGCTGATACTTGGTTAAAAAAAAACAAAACATGATTTCCATCTTGGGCTCTCTCTCTTGGATCACTTGCTCTGGGGAAAGCCAGGTCCTGAGCAGACTATGGAGAGGGCCCTGCTGTGAGGCACTGAGGCCTCCTGCCAATAACCACATGAATGAGCTTGGAACCAGATCCTCCAGACCCAGTCAAGCCTCAGATGACAGCCATCCCAGCCAACACCTCAAATGCAGCTTTCCAAGATCCCCAGAGCCACCCAGTTAAATCACCCTTGGATTCCCAACCTATAGAAACTGTGAAATGATGGATGTTTTTTGATTTAAGTCACAAGTTTGGGCTAATTTGCTACATAGTCCATTATAATTAGGACCCAACTGGCTCTAAGTTTTAGTGCTTTAGTGCTCGTTTCCCTATCCAACATACCATCTTTACATAATAAACAGTCTCATGTTGGTCCCCTCTTCCCACCAACACCAAATTGGTTAAGACCAGCAACCAAAGCTAGTGTCCAGTATTTTGTTCTATCCTCAGGAGGACAGCAGTAAGGATGAAGGGAGCAGGGGCTAAATCCAAGGATGGTCACTGGTGTCACAGGAGCCAGGAACTGATTTGGTTATCAAAACTTCAAATTAAAGTCCTGTGCTTTTTGGAAGATGTCTACCTTTTCTCTGTGATCCATCTAACTGTTACATTATTGAGTCAAATAGTGGTTTAAATTAAATGTCACAGGAGAACCAGCTAACAAAGGAAAAAAGGACAGAACACTGGAAAAAAGCTATTTTTTTCCTTTGCTATTATTTCTTTGCTAAATGGGATCTCTGATGAAAGGAAAAATGGACTCCTTTTGTCTGTAGGCTTAATTTTCCTTAATACCATGTGCAGATGGGAAAATGAAGTCTCATTATTGTAGAAATCTCTGTTACGATGGTTGGTATGTTTTCACTCAAGACCCTTATTTTTGATGGGTTTGAATCCAGTCATCAGCTTCTGCTCAAATAGCTCTGGGATGGCTTTTCTTTTCTGTTTAAAATAGTTTGCACATGGATCGTACATTTTTGTATAACTGAAAAAAAAAATATGTGCATGAATCAGCACCTGAAAAATCAATGAGAGGTCAGGGGACCATGCCCAGCATGTCTAGACTATCGATCTGCTGCCAGCTCAGTCCAAGGAGACTTGGCAGCAGTCACCAGCCTGAATAAAATCCAGGAGCTGCCACACTTGTGCCTCCAAGCACAGCTTAATAATAAAGTCATGGAGTTTCTGCAAAGGAGTCTCCAACAGGCTGCATGTAATATATATTCTACACACATATGTTTTTTCTATTTTCCTGAATATAGATAGATGGTAGTATGATAAATCAAATGCATATTAGTTTAAAACCACTTTTTAATTAATAGCTTTCTCAAACAATGGACATCAAAAATTTATCTCTTGTCAGTTAGATACTGAGATTGGCAAAATTTTATTTAAAAAGGAAGACTTTTCCAATTCAAAATGTTGGGAACCATTGTTCTAGAGATGCTGTATAGTAAGATAAAAAATGTTCCGCTCTCTACAAGATGTAATGGCACCTTCATTCAGCTCAGCCACTTCCTAGACAGGCAGGGCCAGTGAGATGACTAAACCAAATCATGCTTTATGCATAATTTACATTTACAGAGTATGCATTTTAAACAAAAGTGAATAGACTCATTGTACCTCATTAAGTATGCTACATAAAAAGGCACCAGAGTGTCTTAATTCCTACTTGGTAAAAAATGTAATATGAAACAGTAAAACAAAGCAGAAAGGAAGAAGGAAGGAACAGAGCAGGGCCCCTGAAAGTCACGTGGTAGGAAGAGCAGAAAGTAGTAGCTCTTACCTCCTGTGAAAAGCCCAGATTCTAGTAGCTTCCATGAAATAAAGTGACAGCAACAGACCCCTCTGAGTTTACTGGCTATAATGCTATTGTCTCAAGTCTCAGTCATATTTGATGGCACCCTGTCAAAGAATACCCTGTCACCCTGGGTGACCTAATTCTAAGGCATATTTGGTTCTATTCTTTTTAAATTTGTCTACCACTTAAACTGGAAAGGTAAAGGTAACTGAAATGGATTCAACTTCTCTAAATTTATTCTTATTGTGTTACTTTTTCTATTTAGTTTTCAACTGATACATGAAAACATAAACATTGTACATAATAATGTAATACCACATGCTTGTTTTTTCATTTATCTAAATGTATGTTCAGAAAAATTAAATTGATGGAGGCAGAAGAAGTATTTAGGATGAAAATGTTATTCAGTTTTAGCCAAGATGACTGCCATTTTTATTTTAAAGCTACCTATTTCCTATAGTTTCCACGGATGTGGTAACTATCCCAAAAGGACAAAAACCTCTCAAAAATTGAAAAACCACGCTGTCTCGCAATGAAAATATAAAATAGTTAAACCATGTTCTGCAAAGAAAACACTTTCAAATGAAATATTATTGAATCCCAAATGCCTGGCTGCGAAGCAAAACTAGTGTTATCTAAAGATTGGGGTCACAGTAAAATTACTTGGGACCAACTACCTACAATCCCTGGGAGAGAGGGGGTGATTTTGGAGCAAGGAGGCAGGGAGCCAGCCTTGCGGAAGGTACCCAGAGAACCACCTGCCCCACCACCCACGACCCCCACCCCTTCCTCACAGAACAAAACATTTACATTTATAGAGAAAAATATTAAACAAAATATCCTCAGAAAAGTACTTTTAAGTGCAATGTTTTAGGAGTCCAGATTTGTTAAAACCCATCCTATCTGAACCTTGTTGTTCTGTATTTCCAGCTAGCTGGACAACCTGGCAGACATAGAAACAGCTTACAGAAGTTTTGTATATCAGTGGGGACAAAGTGTCTTTTAAGGAATAATTTGTTTTTAAATAAATGAAGCTCATAGCTAGGCGTGGTGGTGCACACCTGTAATTCCAGCCACTAAAGAGGTTGAAGCAGGAGGATCACGAGTTCAAAGTCAACCTCAGCAACTTAGCAAGGCCCTATTTCAAATTAAAAAAAAAAAAAAAGCTGGGGATATGACGTAATGGTAAAGTTAAATCCCTACTACCAAAAATAAAGAAGAAGAAGAAGAAGAAGAAGAAGAAGAAGAAGAAGAAGAAGAAGAAGAAGAAGAAGCAGCAGCAGCAGCAGCAGCAGCAACAGCAGCAGCGGCAGCTGATGAAAAACTTGTGAAGATCCAAGTATTACAATAGAAATTGTATTTGAATCTCATGTTGGATGGGGAGGCAGAAACCTTTAGGGTCTTAATTTTGTGCATGATTTTTTCACATGGGTGAGTCAAAAGGCTTAAAGTTTGGCATTTCACTAAAAATTGTTTTTTTATCACTGTCTGGAGTCTCCTGCCCCTCTCCTAATCCTAAATTGAAAGGAGGGTGTATATGGAGCATCTAGAGCAGCAGAAGCAGCCCAGGTACCAATATGGGTGTGCCAGAGCAGTTAATGGTTGCAATAACATTTCCCTGTGGTGCCCCAAGTAACAAGTGAGTCCTTCCAGTAATGAACTGTCAATAAACTGTACAAGATTGTAAGGAATGTTCATAATTTTTTCTCCCTTCCTTTCTACCCCTTCCTCCAAACTTTTGAGGCAGAGGTTAAATTCATTTCCCAGGATTCCTTGCAATTAGTGTAAAAGGACATGCTATTGGGGCTCCTGTCCCCACTGGGAACTGGAAATTAGTTGTGTGAAGAATCAGGGATGGTGATGTGGTGTGATAGACGCTCGTTTGGCTTTCAGAGACATCTGTGGCAGAAATTCCAGCAGTAGTTTTTGAGTACCCAGTGTCAGGGTTGTCTGTGTGAGCCGAGCTGTTGGCATCCAGCAGAAGTGGGGGTGGCATCTTCTGTGACCAGCACTGTGGGGGCAATTTGAGTGCTGTTTCTGACTATCCATCTTTCACATTTGAAGATTCTCCATTTCTCCAGAAATTCTGTGAGCAGTCAAAACCTTTTGATCAATTCTTTCTATGATAAATTTCACCAAAGCTGGTTACTTTGCTTATAACTAATGCCCACCATGGCTAGACCTGGGAAGCAACAGAGTTCTCTGAGGTTTGAGTCTTTGTTATTTCCAGCTAAGCTCTCTGGTTAGGATTTGGATCACAAGTACCACGTTACTATCTGGTTTATTCCCAAACCAAAGAATTAGGAGTAGTTATCACTTTATGACCTTGTGGATATATGGATATAGATATATGTAGATATATGATATAGATATATATAGATATAGATATTTATAGATAGATCTAGATCTATCTATCTATCTATCTATCTATCTATCTATCTCTCCAAAAATGCTTGCCATCTTCTAAGAATTTCATGTGCAGTTCTATTGCTGCTTGA
This sequence comes from Marmota flaviventris, assembly GCF_047511675.1. Lineage (NCBI taxonomy): Eukaryota > Metazoa > Chordata > Mammalia > Rodentia > Sciuridae > Marmota > Marmota flaviventris. The sequence goes on along the minus strand of NC_092499.1, from coordinate 62,632,188 downwards.
ATAATGGTATTCTTGTTGATCTTAGAGGAAAAAAGGGAATTAGAGATCTGAAAACTCCACAAAAGACAGAAAGCCAAGACATGAAATAGACTTTGAACTGGACTTGTTTATGTTCACCGGTATGAGAGAGTTTAAAAACAATACACTAACCTAAAAACAGATACCCTTTTCTTGCTCAAGACTGAGTATTACTAATAAATAACTGACTCAAATGTGAACGTCTAAGTCTCCAACTAGAGGTCAATCTCATTAATAGAGGTGATTCTCATTTAATAGAGATAATTCTCATTACTGAAGGTAGATATGGTCTGTAATATTGCTGAAAAGACTGATAATTGCATTCAGGGGTTAGGAGTTAGGGGTCCTGAGAGTCTCAATACCTACACTTGTTTTATGTGCATTTCTGTTTAAAGATACCTTGTTTAATATATATCTAATATATATCATTGATGCATTTACATTGAACTTGGGGCCAACAGCTCTGTAACTCATGCTTGAGCAAAATATCTAATACATGTTTTTCTCTGTAAGACACATTGCTGCCTCCTTGCATTTAGGAACACTAGACAATACTTCAGAAGTGTGATTGGGGACCATTGTCAATAGCAGACTTATCACCACCAACAACAAAAAAACATAAAAAACCAAAACACATGGCAATAAATAGACCACAAAAGGAATACTTTTTTGCAGTATGAGAGCTGTCACCTTGGTTCAAATTCAACATGGAACACAGATGTTGGAAAACTTAATTTTTTTTTTTTTGCCATTGTCTGCATATGTCTGGGAATAATCACAAAAGTACATGAATGTTTATTTGGGGGCTGCATATACATTTTAGCTAAAAGGCAAATTTATAAATATGGAATCTCAAATAATGAGGGTCAACTGTACTTTGTTGACAGAAATCTTGCTGGATGCTATGAACTACTTTTAAACATTTCTATCACATACTGTATCATAAATTTGTGAGAAGCAATGTAAATTGTAGAGAAGAAACAATCTTCCATTTTGGGAAAATATGGCAATAAATTCTAATGGGCTAATAACTGCAGTGGCTTTCTATATTAGCAATCTGTAAGGAGGTAAATTTTTATTTAAAATTTACTGGTCATTCACTAGCAAAGTAACTCAATAAGAATTATAAACCAATTATCTTTATATCTAGATACTCTCCAATGCCACTCCATTTTCATTCAATAAATAGATGTTGTGCTATTTTTTAACATGGTTGCAAGCAATATGCATATTTATTACTGTATCTTCTAAACTTGTCTATATAATTTCTACATGTATTATTTCAAACAAGTGCATGTTCTGCCAAATTGTTTCACCAGAGTGTTTCTGTTTTGTTATTTAAAAATAGTTCTATTATAAACAATTTTAATCACCTATTTCCCAAGGCTAAATCCATAAAATGGGTTGAAGAAAGTGAGTGTCCCTGATAGCAAGGTATAAATTAAGTAGGTCCTTTCAGAAAGTAATGACAAACTTTGCTGTTCCCCAATGGTTCTCCATCATTGAAAACATTTTTTTTAATTTTACTAAATTAACAGGTGTGAAATTATCCCTCATTATTGTCTTAGTTTGCATTTACTTAATTACTGGTAAGGTTGAAGAGTTTTTCATATCTTGATTCAGTTATTCATTTAGTCAATTAACATTTATCAAGCCCCTTCCAGGTAGATATGGAAGCCAGGCCTGGGTCAGCCACAGTCCATGCCCTCAGGAACCTCCCCACCACCTGTGATTACTTTTATACAAACTGCCTATTAAAATTCAACCATCTGCTTATTGGAGGGTTGTGCCATCTTTTCAGTTTTGAATAAGCATATTATGTAAATTTAGACAATGAGTCCTTCTCTATCATATTGCTATTATCATTTTTTTCTTAATTCTGATGGCTTGGTTAAATAATTTTGATTTTTATACAGCCATTAAAAAAAGAGTCACACTGAAAATTAAAATATTTAACAATTGGCAAGGTAAAATGTCAAGATGTAATGTAACAAGCCAAAATATATTCAACATCCCTTTTATTTGCTGAATAAACTATATTGTAAAAAATGTGTGTGTGTATATATATATGTGTGTGTGTATGTGTGAATGTATGTGTGTGCATGTGTATACACATATATACATATATATGTGAGTGTCCCTGATAGCAAGGTATAAATTAAGTAGGTCCTTTCAGAAAGTAATGAGTACACACACACACACACACACACACACATATATGCACACAATATATGATGGAGAAAATTATTTGCCCAAATACTTTAGACATTCTCAAATCATTTGTTGATTTTTACAAAATTGCTGTTGTGGTCTTAGCTGATGTAGCTGTTATCTAGCTAAGCGATGTCCCTGTTCAGACCATAAAAGAACAATATCCATGATTTCAGTGTCATATTGACATTAAAACTCCCTTATCTTTGCTGCAATGGGCATACCCCAGGCTCTTCACAACATCAAACCTGGATGCCAGAGCTTCCTAGAGGCTAAGCCTCCTGATTCCTCCTCCACCCCTCGTTCTCACCTCCCCCAAACACCTTCCACCAGTGCTACCTGCTCCACTGCCTGCTTTGCTGCCCCTGGCAACTCTGGGGCAGGTGGAAGTCACTGCACACATCTCCACTGTCACCTCCCAGGCCACTCAGTGGCTGCCAGGGGCCACCAGCCTGGGTGCTGGCACTCCTCCCAGGTCCATTAGCACTCTCATGGTCACTGAGGGGTGATGTCATTAGATACCTTATAATCTCAAGGAAGAAAATTCTCTTTACCAACAGGTACAAAAACACTTCAGTATGTTAACACCCACTGCAACTCTCCTGGTACATACCAGCCTGGCTACCCCCAAATGAATGTTTGATATAAAATGGTAATTGAGAAACAATGCCTGCAGATCTATTGTCTGCTTGGCCCTAAGTATTCTCAAATATTTTAGATGGTTTACATGGCAGGTGTGGGAACACCTTGGTATCACGTCCCACATTTGAACTTTGCATATACTGAATATCTACCTAAATAAATAAAACCCAAAGTCAGCTGATGAGAGCATTTCAGTGCCTGTAGGTAGAGTTACACCTTTGCTTTTATTAAATCATGATACTGAACTACTCTTATTTTTTATTAGAGCATTATTCATGGTATTTGGGGTCATGTTGACAAAATCATACATGCAAGGAATTTGATTTCAATCCTTATTCCACCTTTTCTCCCCTCCTCTCTCCCCCTATTCTCCCTTCTCTACTAAACTTCCTTTCTTCTACATACACACAAAGCTGAAATTTCCTTTGTATACAAATATGAAATGATTTTGTTGAATTCATTCCATATTATTCCCCTTTCCATTTCTTCTTCCTTCACTCTTGATTTCCTTCTTCTCCACTGATCTTCCTTATATGTTTATGCTATTTCACGCTGTCCCCAACCACCTTCATTACCTTATTTTGCTCTAGCTTCCACATATGACAGAAAACACTCAACCCTTGATTTTTTGAGCTTGGCTTATTTCACTTAGCATTATATTTTCCAGTTCCATCCATTTTCCAGCAAATGTCATTATTTCATTCTTCTTTATGGCTGAGTAAACCTCCATTGACTGGGCTACTCTTTCTGGCAATTCCACAACAAATAGATGCAAAACTTGAGTTGAGAAGAAGTTAGAAAAGTGATAGTTTCTCTCCTCTCTGCCTCCCTAACCTATCACTACCCTTCTTTGGCGAACATGGAAACAAGGAAGTAATATTACTCTCTATAAGTAAAACTATTAAGTTTATTAAGAATAAATTCCAAAGCTCAGAAATGTGGCAGAAATATACCTATGTGCCTTTTCTTTTCCTTGTTTTCTTTTTTGGGGGGTGAGGAGTACCAGGGATTGAACCTGGGTGCTTAACCACTCAACCACATTCCCAGCCCTTTTTATTTTTGGTTTTGAGACAGGATCTCACTAAGTTGCTTAGGGTCTCACTAATTTGCTCAGGCTGGCTTTGAACTTGTGGTCCTCCTGCCTTAGCCTCTCAAGCCTCTAGGACTACAGGCATGAGGCATTGCACCCAGCCCTTTTCAGTGTTATATAAGAGACCAAGTTAATATAACATATGATATAACAGTGACCATTTTATATTAGGGCATACACTCCATAAAGACGTTCACTCAGATTAACAGATTATACATTATTTTTGTTGCACAGAGATAAAAATTATTTGGATAAAAAAATAACCCAATTTTATAGCTTTATTGTCTCATAGGACATTAGCCCATTTTGTGTGTCATTTGGCAATCCTATTTCAGCATTCTTTCATTCATGGACGATGTATTTCAATCTCTTTCCATTCTTTAAATCAGGGTTTTCACTTGACATTTCCATAAGTTAATTAAATCTTTGACATGTGTGCTTGTGACATACTTGTATGAGATTCATACAAGTATGAATCTTAACTTTTTCAAAATTGACTTTGACAACCACGAGCCAATGAGCTGTGGTGGAGATTTGCAAAGACATCATCAAAGAGACAGGATTACTTCCAGATAGGGTCATAACTTGACTGAATTATGTTCCTCGTTGGTCAGTGAGCAAGGGGAAACTGGTGATTCAGCAATGGAAATTTCAAAAGCAAATGTCCAGTCATCTAAGAACTAACAGGAGGATGTGGAATCCACTTGGCAGGTATATACAGGTTCCATGTGTAGGTACCCCCCTTGATGTCTCTAAATACACAATTCATAAAACTAGCTCCCTTTTTCTTCTCCATATTCACTAAGTAACCCCTGGGTATAAGTGGGTTTCCCCAGCAGGGAAGTGATTCACTGCCCAAGACAACGTGAGTAACCCGTCCAGCTAGTGGTTTCATTTTTCCTGGTAAATGAATAAATTGGCAGTGGCATATGGTTTTACATTCCAGTACTTTGTGGGACTTGACAGCATGTGTCTATGTTGTACTTAAATCAACTCTGGTTCTTCTACTAGATCAAGTTTCTGGGTCTGCAGGCTGTGACCTATTCCAGATCACATGAATCTGCAAGGGAAATAGCAGCAATGCAGTTTTGTTCATTGTTAGTTTTGACTTTCTAATGCCTTATGGACCAAAACTGTTGTAAAATCTAATTAAAATATATAACTAGAAAAATGAAATTTAAAAATGTACAGGAAATTCAAACCCAATCTTTTCATTATTAGATTTAACAGAAGCCGAATTACCCTGTAAATCAGAAGTTTCTTTTAAAAAATAAAAATATAATAGCTTCTAAGGGCTTGTTCTCAATTTATGTACTTAAATCAGGTCCAGAAACTATACTCACTTCATCTGGGAACTTGTTAGAAAGGTAAATTCTTGGGCTCCATCCAAGACCTGCTGAAGCAGAATCTTGGGCTTGGGGCCCAGCAGTCTGTTTGAACAAGACCTCCAAGTGATTCTAATGTATGTTAAATTTTGAGAATTGCTCATGAAGAATGATTATAAAGCAAGAGTCATAGTTTCAAATGTCAAAAGGGCTAAGCAGGTACAGAAACACAAATTTGACAAGATGAAGATAGTATGGAATGGTAATTTCCCTGGAAAACTGCAACTGCGGTCTTAAGTAGCAACAGAAGCTTTCAAATGCACCTTCCCCATACACCTTCCACACACACACACACACACACACACACACACACCTCTCTTTGGTTTTATAAAATCCACTGGCTAGTGTGTAACCCAGCCTATTATTTTTTCTAGATATAGACTTAATATAATCTTAGTCTCGATAAACCAATGAATTGTTTTTTCCTGTCACTTGTTTAAGTTTGTAGTAATATATATTAAATCTTAATTGTGTGAAGATTTATCCTCAACTCTTTTTTTTTTGTATTTTCTACTGGTGCATTATAATTATATATAATAGTAGGAGTCATTATGCCGTATTTGTTCCTGCACATAATTTGATCAATCTCATTCCCCAGTACTTTCCCTTGCCTTCCTCTCCTCCCTCCTGATCTGTTTGCTCTACCCTCCTGACTTTCCTTCTATTATTGTTGTTGTTATTTTACTTAGTGCATTATAATTATATATATAATTGGAATTCATTGTGGTATGTTCATTCTTGGAAATCGCATATTTTGTTAGATTTCATTCCCTTATACATACCAATGCTCTCCTGTTCACCTTCCTTCTTGATCCCCTTTCATTAGATCCCTTTTTAAAATTCCTTTTTCTTCTGTCTCCAGTTCCATATAAAGAAAATACTGACCCTTGACTTTCTGAGTCTGGCTTATTTCACTTAGCACGATGTTCTCCAGTTCCATCCAGTAACCTCTAAATGACATAGTTTTGTTCTTCTTTATGGCTGAGTAAAACTTGCTTGCATATACATAATACATTTTCTTTATCAAATCATATGTTGACAGGCACCTAAACTGGTTCCATAACTTAGCTATTATGAACTGTGCTGCTATAAACATTGGTATGCATGTATCATTATAGTGTGCTGATTTCTGTTTCATAAGAACAGAAATCTGGTCATATAGTGGTTTCATTTCTAGTCTTTTGAGGAATCTCCATACTGCTTTCCAAAGTAGTCATACTAATTGCAGTTCCACCAACAATGTATAATTGTACCTTTTCCCCCATATCCTCAACAGCAATTATTGTTATTTGTATTCTTGATGATTGCCATTTTAACTGGAGTAAGATGAAATCTCACTGTAGTTTTGATTTGCATTTCCTTGATTGCTAGGATACTGAACATTTTTTCATTTTTTTTGCAATTTGTATTTATTCTTTTGAGAAATGACTATTAGGAACACTTGCCCATTTACTGAGATATAATAACAAAAACAGCATGATATTGTCACCAAAATCGACATAAAAACCAATGGAACAAAATAGAAGACACAGAGACAGATCCACATAGTTACAGTCATCTGATCCTTGATAAAGGTGCCAATAGTCTATGTTTAAGAAAAGATAGCCTTTTTAACAAATGGTGCTGGGAAAACTGGATATCCATATCTGTAAGAATGAAACTAGATCCTTATCTCTCATCATGCACAAAAATTAATTCAAAGCAGATCAAAGACCTAAGAATTAGGTCAGAAACACTGCAACTTCTAGAAGAAAACATAGGGTCAACACTCCCAACATATTGGCACAGGCACCAACATCCTTAATAAAACTCCAAAAGCTCAAGCAATAACCAAGAATCAATAAGTAGGATGACATCCAATTAAAACTTCTGTGCAGCAAAGAAAACAATTATGAGTGTGAAGAGAAAATCTAAATAATGGGAGAAAATCTTTGCCAGCTACTCTCCCAACAGGGACTAATATCCAAAATATATTTAAAAACTCATAAACTTAAGGTGCTTAACTAATTATTCTGTCACAATACTGTTTCCAAGTCTAATTCTGTGTCACACCATTTGAATTATGAGGTATTATATTTTTAACATGTAGTAGAGCTTGATCCTCCTTAACTAATTTCTTTGTTAGAAAGTTAGTTCTTATCAATGAGTTTTGAAATAATTTTGTTTCATTCTATAAAGTGCCCTATTAGTATTTCAATTGAAACTGTTAAATTGGTTAATATTAGCAAACATGGTGGCAGGTTCGGAGAACACAGGCTTTGGGGCTACCAACCCCTTCCTGCTGCTCAGTGAGCCTGTGAGTGGGCAAGATGGAAGCCCTGGCCAGGGAAATGGCATAGGAATCAAAGCCTCCCTCTCAGGTCCACAGGAAGAAATTAACAAAATAACATGTAAATCACCTGACAGATTGCAGGTGCTCCAAAAAGCCACTGCCCTTTTTTCTTCTTCCCACTCTCAAACATTGCTAATCCCTTCTCTAACTGGTTAACAGTTATCTTCATTCAAGGAAGAAATGAAAAAATAAAACAATCTCTCTCTCTTTTTTTAAACTTTTAAACTGGGAACTGAATTCAGGGGCACTTTACCACTGAGTTATATCCCAGCCCTTTTTATTTTGAGACAGGGTCTTGCTAAATTGCTTAAAGTCTTGCTAAATTGCTGAGTCTGGCCTCAAACTCTTCATGCTTCAATTTTCCAAGTCGCTGGGATTGCAGTTGAGAATAAAACAATCTTGAGAGCAATACATCTCTCCCTTTGTACTGTTTGCTATACAATAATTATTATTGTTGTTGTTGTTGTGCAGTTCTGGAGCTCAAACCAGGGCCTCACACATGCTAAGCAACCTCTGAACTATGTCTCGTCTCCAGCTCAACTTAATCATTTTAAATGTAGCTTCTTAATTATCATTATTTTTGTACCAGTTTGCTATGGCCATAGAATTTGATATATAATGGTATAATTTCTGATTTCTAACTGAAAGTTTCCATGTGCTCAACTAGTACATTTTTATAGCTTTTTATGTCTGTTAGATAAGCACTTTCAAAGGCAACAAAAGGAACAGTCAAATTGGATTACATCAAAATTAAAAACTTTTGTGGTCTGAGAGTCACTATCGACAGAGAAAAAAGGTAACCCATGCAATGGAAGAAAATATTTGCAAATCCTATATCTGATAAAGGGTAATATCCAGAAAACTCAACAACAAAAAAACAACACAATTCAAAAATGGGAAAATAATTTGAATTAACATTTCTTCAAAGAAGATATGCAATAAAAATGACCAATAAACAGATGAAAGGATGCTCAATATCACTACTCATTAGTGATATGCAAATGCAAATCAAAACAGCAGTGAGGGATCACCTCATTCCCATTAGAATGGTTACTATTTAAAAAACAAACAGAAAACAAGTAATTACCTAGCACATGGAGAAACTGGAAACTTTTTGTACACTGTTATAGGAATGTAAAACCAATATAGTGGTTCCTCAAAAAATTAAAAATAGATTTATCATATGATCCAGCAGAAATCTAAAAGCAATCTTGAAGACATATTTGCACACCAAGGGTTTCATGCACCATTATTCACAACAGCTGAAGCATGGAAACAACCCAAGTGTCCAATGATGGGTGAATGAATAAACAAAATGTGTAATATACTTAGAATGTTATTCAACCTTAAAAAGGAAGGAAATTCTGGCACAGCATACATAAGGATGAACTCTGAAGACGATATGGCACGTAAACAAGTTAGTCACAAAAAGACATTTTTTGTGCAATTCTACTATAAGGTGCTCAGAGTAGTTAAGTTCATAAAAGTAAAAGGGCAGTTGCTAGGGGCTGGGAGGAGCGAAGAATAAGGAGTTGATGTTTAATGTGTATAGTTTCAAAGTTTTGCAAAACAAAGAGTTCTGGAAGTAGATGGTGGTGATGATTATACAACAATGTGAATATATTTAATGCAACTGAAGTGTATACTTAAAATAGTAAAGAGGACAAATTTTATGTTGTGTGTACTTTACCACCATTTTAAAAAAAACTCAAAACTTTTATTTTCCTTTTTATTCTCTCAATTTGGAACATGAATCACAATTCTGCTTATTGTCATTATTTCTTACTTCAGTTCCAAGGAAGGCATGGATTGGGGAGGGCCTGAGCCCTGGGGGAGGGTATGGTTCCATCTGTGGCTTTAGTCAGAGAATGGCTGGAACTTGCAGACACAAGGCCAATCAAGAGCTGATGGGCAGGAATGGGCTGGGAGAGGGGGAAATAAATGGGTTCCTCAAACAATCCCACTTTTAAATTCTATTTTACAAGGGTTCAGGACCAGAAGTATGTTGTAGAGACATGGGGACATACAAAGGGAAAGTCACAAACTCGTCATGCATCCTAGAAGGTCTTTTGCAGAGTAGAGACGGGGTTTCTAAAAAGCTTAACAAGGCCCTATCGGACATGGAGATTTTTCTCATAGTTGCCCTTGCTCCCCCTTGACCCATCTTTCCTCACTGCTGCTGAAGGGGAGTACACCAGCCTCCTAAGGTCTTCATCAATCAGTGGTCTGGTTCATCCATCATTTTATTTCTACCAAATCCTCCCGGGTTTGCAGCAGGAACATCGAAGGAGAGCTGACCGTGGCCACCGGCTGTAGTTGGCTATTGAAGGAAGCAGGAGCTGATGACCTGTTCCTAAGGGCAGCTGGCTGGGAAGCTCATCCCTGTGAGTGGTAGAGACATCCCTCATCTCAGAGGTTGCAAAGTGACAGAACTTGAGTGCTCTGCAGTGAATCCCACATTTGTATTCAGTGCACATCCTGCCATTTTTAGTTATTTTTAATTCAGACAAAGAAATTTCTCTGGTCCTTTGTGATTATTTTGTTTGTTCCATTGGGCTTTAGCTGGAGCTGTTATTTTGACAATTTTCTCTTTCTCTCTTTAATGAGAGATCTTTTTAGGCTTTGTTTCATGACTTAGGTCTTCCATTTTTTATTAAAAGGGACGAGTAATGAGAACCCTCTTTCTCCTGGCCAGCTCTGTGCTGTTCCCTCCTATACCTACCCCAGTCAGACTTTAGTTAGGGTTTTCACTATCCTATCCTGAGAGGAAGCCTTGATCAGGAGTCCACAATGTGAAGAAAGTCCCATTTTGGACCCAAAGTGTAAGGTCAATGAGTAGGGTTGGTGGGATATGTGAAAAATCCTTCTTCAGCTTTCCCAAATGAATGGAACTCTTGCCTGGATTACTTTTTCCATAAATACAGTTGCAGATGTTATTTCATTTCCTTGGGGGGTTCCTGGGCTTAATAGTGGCTGCAGCTGAAATCAGTATTTGGAATGTCATCTGGCCTTTCTTTCCAGATGTTTCAGGATTCTTCCTCTCTGAAGTTTGAAAATGTTCTAAGTACATGTATTGGCATTTTTCCCTGGACATTAATTTATACATGTAACCCACTTTTTTAATCAATTCTGGAAATACTTTATACCTTAAGTTGCTGACTATTTCATCTATTGGCTTAAGTGTTTATTCTTTTATTTTTAAATTAAGATACCGTACTCCATTCTCGAAATGGTTCATCTCCTCGGTCTGGAGTTATTTTTCACAAATTTATTTAAGTTATTTCATATTTTGTTTGATTCTGCAGTTAATAAATACGCTTCTCTATTTAACTATTTAGTAGTTCTCCATGTAAATGCTTTTCTCAACCACTTCTAGAAATTTCCTTAATTTTTACTACATGGCTTTTATCTTTCTTCTCTTTTAGCTATAGTTGAGTAGTTTTTTTAATTTGGATTAAGACTTTTTGGTTGTTCTGTGTTTTGTTCTTTTTCCCCTGTTCTTATACAGCTTTCTTCTTTGGAATCTGACTTTTAAAGAATAATCTTTCTTTGACTTGTTTTGTGGGTGCTGAAGTTATGCTGTTGAGGACTCCCTGAGGCATTCTCATTGGCATTTTAATGGATTTCATGTGGAGAAGGCTACCCTGCTACTCAGGCCACTAGCTTCCCAGAGGTAGCACCAGTATTTCCACTTATAAAATTTAGCCTTTAGAAGTGAGTACCTATGAAAGTGACACAGATTTTTTTTAGACTGACGGAAAAATTTATCCAATAGCAAATATCTTAAAATGAGCCTCTATCCAACAGATAAAATTAGGCTTTAAAGGACATTTACATTTAAATGTAATAATCTCTATTAGGATTTTACTTTCAACCAAATTGCCGCTAATCTGGAACTAAACACAGAAACGACATGCCCAGTTACAGGAGGCTCACAGCACTGCCTTCTTCCATCGTAATTTTGACACACAGAAGTGAACATGGGATGAGGTCAAGTGGGACAAAGCTCTTCTTCCATATTTCTTAAATCCATCTTATCAGTCTGTCCCTGGGGATCTGAACTAGGGATTCCACTGCATTTTAGTCTGAGAACAAGTTTCAGCATTAAGAGAAGAAATCTGTTTCTTCTTAGATTTATCTTACTTCCAGCCATTTTGCCAAAGAGGGAAGGAGGGAGGGAGGGAGGGAGGGAGAGAGAGAGAGAGAGAGATGGAGACCTAAAAGAAACAAATGTTATCTGCTAGAAAATAATTTTAAAAGAAAGCTATAGTACCTATTTAGAAACTATAAAATATTATTAAGGGATATAAAACAAAGACTTGAAGAGGAAGACTTTCTGGATAGATAAAATAGAATGTTAAAAAAAAAGTTGATCCTTTTCAATAACACTTGATTTTAATGCAGTGGTTATTAGAATCTCTAGTGGTAGTTTCTTCCTATTTCAAAGATAATAGGATGACTTCAAAGTTTATATGGAAAATAAATGCCAAACACAAGAAATTTCGAAAAAGAAGAGTGAAATGAGACCCAGTTACTTTTATAGACATTAAAACCTAAGATGAAACTTATTGCACACATAATGGCATCATATGGACATAAAAGTGAAAAACAGAACAAGACAATATAATACAAAATACAGAGATTGATCTAAGTATATGTGCATTAATATATGACTAAGATAGCATTTTAAGTCAGTAGATAAAACGGGTTTTTTTTTTTAAACAAATGGTGTTGTCAAACATGCAACATATTTGGAGTAACAAAATAGTGCTTGTACCTCACATTACATGCAAAATATGTGTATTAGTCAGCTTTTCATTACTATAATGAAGTACCTGAGATATGCTGCTTTATTAAAAGCATAACAGTTTTTGAGAGTCAAAGTGCAAATGGCAAAGAGTAGGCTCTGGCAAGGGCCCCTCACAGCTATAGCACAAGGTGGGATCATATATGTGTGTGTGTGACTTTTGGTCACCAAGATTCAGTCATGGGGGCTTGCCCTAATGATGTGATCTTATATCTTATAAAGGGATTATATTTCCACCTTTAATACCATTAACATAACTTTGGGGATTAAACTCCTGCCTGAGTTCAGGAGGACAAATCATATTCAAATCATAGGAACATAGATTTATATATATATATATATATATATATATATATATATATATATATATGGAAAACATTTTAAAAATATTAGAAAAAGAGTAATGAGGCTATTTATATTACCTTGGATAAAGGAAATGTTCCTGAGCAAGACAAGAAACCAAGAACCATAAAAGCAAAGACATATATATGACTAAATACTAAAACAACAACAAATATGGCAAAAAAAAATACTACAAACAAAACCAAAGAAAAATGCTGGACTGAGAAACAAGTAACCATGTCACACAGAGCAAAGTATTATCAATATAAATTAAGGACTCTGCAAATTGAGGAAAGAGTCAAACAACTCTACAGAACATAAGCAAAGGACATACGAAATGACAGTTCACAGAAGAGGAAATGCAAAAGATAATAAAAACATGAAAATACGCTCAACTTCACTGGAATTCAAAGAAATGCAAAATAAAACAGAACACCATTCTTCACCCAATAGAGTGGCAATACACAGTGAGGACTGGAATATAGGAGACAGTCTCTTATCTGCAAACTGGAGTCTGAATTGTGATGATGTTTTTGGAACTTTGGCTCAACAATCCCTCTTTAGGGATTCAATTAGAATGAGGCCCTGGTATATAGCAACAGGTTATTTAGGGGACACACACCACAACCAAGGGAAACATTGTTGAAATCTCTCCATAGAGGGGAGGGGATTAAACATTAGGCAATTATTACCACGAATGAGTTAGAATTATGTCTACAAGCTAGATGAAAAGCTATGATATCTGTTTTATAATGTCATATCTATTGGCATGATAATGATATTTTTTCTTTTCTTTCATTTATTTTTATGTATGTAGGTATGTATGTATGTACTTATTTATTTATTTATTTATTTAGTGTGTGTATGTGTGGCATTGGAGATTGATCCCAGGAATGCTTAGCCACTGAGCTACATCCCCAGCGCTTTTTATGTATTCTCCCTAAGTTGTCCAGTCTGGCCTCAAACTTGTGATATTCCTGCCTTAGCCTCAAGAGTTGCTGGGATAACTAGAACACACCACAACTGATGATGCTAATATTTTTTTAAATCCCCAGAAAATAAGATAGGCACCTGTATGATTAAATTACACAAAATAGCTGGTATCAACTGCTTTTGATCTAAAAAAAATGATAATCTCTCACATGTCTCCCTAACATATATTAGTTACATATTTATGAATAGGAACAAAAATGTGGAATGATTTCCCCTAACATTTGCATTGTTTACCTGGGAGAGGAAGAGAAAATGAGGGAAGAGGAGATAAACTTCTCCATACATCTTTGCACTGTCTTCCTTATATAAACAAGAATATATTACTTTTATAAACAAAACAAAATATCTAATAAAGAAACAGTTTGGAGAAAAAACTTTAAAAAATTCTCAGGCTGGGTTGTGCTTGAAAACATTGCAATACAGCAATGGTCAATTTTACTTTATCAAATGTAATAAATAAAAAAACCAATTTATTTCTCTGTCTTTCATCATAATAGTTTCAAATGTACTCTAAGTAATCTTCTGTTTTTGTTTTTGTTCTTTTTTGAAGAATTTGGAACATACTTGCAACAAAGCTAGTAAAAATTAAAATTCAGAGAACATTAAGTGTTGACAGCAGAATAATAACTCATTTGCACTGCTAAATTGGCATGACCACTTTAAAATAATTTGTAATTCTCCTAAAAAGATGAACATATGCATATTCTAGGACCTAGCAACTGATCTCCAAACTGTGTGTCCTAGAAAAACAACTGTGTGTAGACCAGGAGACCCACTCAGAACAGAGGGAGCAGCATTGTTCATCACAGCAAGGAGCTGGATGCAACCTAAATGCACCCAAGGGTAGAATGGATAATGAGTGGCACATTTCATATAGTGGAAGAGCCACAATGATACATGAATGAATTGATACTAGTTAGCAGTGAAAATGAGTGAACTACAGCTAGAACATCCACTTGCTTGAGACTCACACATAAAGTTGAGCAAAAATTCAAGCCATGGAAAAAGCTGGTGCCATTTATTTAAAGACTATAAGTAGGCAAAACTAAGTAAGCAGGGAAATAAGTAAAGAGTTGAGACTATGCCTTTCTGGAAAAGAAAAAAAAAAAAGGATGGGATCAGAAGAGAAATAGAGGAGTCTCTGAATAGTACTTAAAAAATGGGGAAGTGGCCAGGCGCTGTGGCACACCCTTATAATCCCAGTGGCTTGGGAGGCTGAGGCAGGATGATCAGAAGTTCAAAGCCAACCAACCTCAGCAATTTAGCGAGGCCCTAAGCAACTCAGTGAAACCCTGTCTCTAAATAAAATACAAAATAGGGCTGAGGATGTGGCTTGGTGGTTCAGTGCCCCTGAGTTCAATCCCTGGTAACCTTCCCCCCCAGAAAAAGGGGGAAGTATGTGTGTTTGTTTTATTAATAGTTTTTAACATCTGTGTGTACATCATGAATTCTTTTGATGTGATACATTACACACACAAGGAAAATCTCTATGCCTGTGTCTATTCATATGTATAAAGCCCAGCCTCTCACTAGAGAAGTCACTTAGCCATCTTTCAGATGTACTTTGTGTTCTAAATGTTTAATACATAGGTGAATGGATAGCTTTCTAAAGTGATATTCAAAGAAGCATCCCAGGGAATCATTTTTCCAGTACAGGGGTAAAATGGAAAATTATGCAATTTTTTATAGTGTTTCAATGTTGGAGAATAAAGAGAAAACCCAAGTTAAATCACATCCTGATATAAAAATTTTCAAGTTACCTTGGAAAAACACAACTTGCCAAGTTACACCAAAAGCAAAGCTAACATGTCTGAGTTACACAGGTTTTCTATTTACCCTGAGTTAATAATACCTCCTGTTCATTCACCTTAAGGTTTATGATAAATGATATCAAAACTCCAACCTTGGCTAGTATGATTTTCAAGAGTAGGAAAAAAAAATGCCTTTTTTCCTAAACCATGAATACCCAGGAAACACCAGCTTCTAACTGCAAGTACTACAGTACTGGTCCTAGTTCTGCAGCCCAGCAGCTAAAAGCATTTTAAAGAAGGTCGGTGTTTCACCAGGTGAAGGAAGACAGTCAGAAAGGCAGGAAGTTTGTTCTCATTTCTACCCTCTGCAGCCGGCTAAAACCCACGTTGTACTGCTGACTGCTCATTATGATCTCCTGGCTTCTTCTCTTCTCCACAGACTGAGTATCTGGACTCTACTCTCCCTATTCTTTCTACTGCTTTTGGAGTTCAATAAATAATCCTATTGAACTAAGATGCCTTACTGCCAGGATATCCTGTATCTAGTTCACTAAGGCTGGAGGAAAGGGTGATTAGACAATCTTGTTATTTTTAAAAGGAAAGGAAAAGACAAAAAAGTCAAAGTAGCCTCGGACCCTTTATCCTCCTGAGTAAACCAAAACAATATCGAACTACCTCATATGGGCAAATACAATTTATTTCCAGATGTCATATTTTTCCTTCCTATTGCTAGAAAGGTTCACTTTGTGCTCAAGACCTGGGAATGCAGGTGCAGCACAACCAGTGAGATAGACAGCTTGACATTTCCTTTAAGCCAATGAAAAGAGGGAAATTAGTCACTGTTCTTGAATGTTTTTTGCCAAGCAAAGCTTTTCAGGTAATTTTAAAAAAATAATTACTTTATTGAGTTATAAGGCAATGCCATGAAGTATAACTCTTTTAGCATATTTACAGTTATTACGTTCGTCACTATTCCTAAATTCTGAACATTCTGACACCAAATCCCCACTATCAGCCAATCCCCATTTTCTCCTCCCTTCCAACAGCTCCTGAAACCATTCATCAACTTGCTGTCTCTTCTGCCTCTTTTGTACATTTCAATAAATGCAGCCACACAATGCATGATTTGGTGTGTCTTTTTTTTTTTTTTCATGTAGCATAATGTTCTAAGGGTTCATCTTGTTGTGGGATGTATCAGTACTTCATTCTTCTTTATGGCTGAATAATACATCTTATGGATCTACCCCAATTTCCTTAACTGTTCATCAGCTGGTAGACATCTGGGTTCTTTCCTTCAGCTTGCTTATTTCGGAAAAAAAAAAAAAAGAAAATCTAGGAAGCAGAAGAAACTGGACTTTGGCTCTGAACTCAAATGAAACCAGGGATTAGTAAACACAATTGCTATTAGATTTGCATGTGTGCCAGATTCTTATAAATTATATTGCTCCTGGAGGATGTTAACAGAGATGTCTGCTGTGGTTACATAAAATTGTGAATATTTTTTTGTTATACTATTAATGAAGAAGGAAGAAGAGAAAATGAAATTAAAACATAATTGAGCAATGTCCATGAACACAAGAGCAAACTCAACTATAACAGAATACCACCCAGCAATTAAAGAAAAAAAAACTGTTGGTACATAAGACATGGGTGTATCTTAATGTAATTATGCTGGAATGGGGATGAGAGGGAGAGATTTATCATAGGGTATGAGGAAACTTATGGTGGATATGTTCATTACCATGACTGTGGTGATGGTTACGCAGGTGTATGCAGTCAAAATTCATTAAATCATATACTTTAAATATGTGTCATTTATTATATATCAATTATACTTCAATAAAGTTTTTAAGAAATTATTATTATTGTTATTACTATTTACAGTACTGGGGATTGAACCCAGGGGTGCACTACCACTAAGCTACACCCTCAGTCCTCTTTATTTTTTAAGACAGAGTCTAGGTTGCCAAGGTTGGCCTTGAACTTGAGATCCTCCTGCCTCAGCCTCCAAAACTGCTGGGATTAAAGGCATGCAGCATCTTTTCTTGCAAGAAGTATTTTTTTTTTAAAAGTGAATATATCCACTCATCAAACTATATACATTAAATATAAAAATTTTGGGGGGGTCTATCAACTGTGCTCCAATCAAGCTATTTAAGAAAGATATATATAATCCCCCTCCCCAAACATTTTGCATAACTACTGCATGGAAAATGCTGCCTTCATTTTGCACATTTCAATTAATTTTGTAGCAAGTGAAATTATCCTCATTTTACATATAAGGAAATTTGAGGTTGAGAGGTCAGTAATTTTCCAAAGTGATCACAGTCAGTCTTAGTCTGAGGTCTCTAATTATTTACCCCCAAATCCATGCTTATTTTTCTATACCAAACTGGCCTGTTCTGGTCAAAGACCCAACTCTTCCCCGTATTTCCCAAATCACAGAATCTTCTGATCCATAGAAGAGGTTTCTACTTCAGTGTGGTACTCCACATTTGACTATCATTTTATATTGCCGCAAACATTTTCCTAATTGTGAGATTCATCTGATTCAGTTGATTTATTCATGTTCAGTGGATCAGAGTGGTTAATCTGGATTATAGATTGAGGGAAGTAATCTTGCTCCCTGGGTTAAAGGAATGAAAATAATTCATCTGAAATTAAAATCCAGCTAGAAAAAATGCAAACCTTGGCATTCAACCCACTTAGCTGGGTGTTGGACATCTTTGGGATAACAGTTATTCCCTTGATATGGGAGGCCCAAGAAGGTGAGCTATCTAAAGTTGCTCCATGATGCCTGGCTACTTTTTACAGCCAACTTGAACTGTAAGTTGAAGCTGCCATCCTCTCTCTAAATAGGGCAAGCAAGAGGGTGGTTTTCTTTCTTTGTGTACCTCCTCCAGATCATCTTTAACCAGTTGAACTGTGTCTAAATGCTACCGCTGCATTTGCATCCATTTGAACATGGGCTATGATCCCGATTAAGTAAAACTAATGAAAACGAAAATGAGACAGTTGGCTCAAACAAATTTTTTGGTAAGGGAGTGCTGCCCTTTCTTTCATGAAAGACTTTCATAATGAAGATTAAGTGCACTGGATATGTTCCATTTGCCACAACAAATTCATTCTCCCCACTGTTCCACCTGGCTCAGTGTCCCCTGGAGACCAAATTGTGTGGACTCAGCAGCAGACTGGCTTGTTGTTTGCCTTCCAGTTGGGTTTGGCCAATGGGGAGCATGAGCAGATCAGGAGAGACATCAACTCAGGCTATTTGCTTCCTGGGATCCCTGACTACAGGGCTGTCATAATCTGCTGGAGACTATGGTTCCATTCCATTCAGGAGGCTTCTCTTTACTTCCTTCATTGCATCAGGTCACACAGCCCTGGAGAACTCCTCTCTCCCTTGCAGGTAGGTCCCCTACTCTGCCCAAGTCTTTGTAAACATTCTCTTTATTAAGCTCTGCTGAAATAAACCAATCTCAGGATGCCAATAATTTTCAGTACCACAGATATTTTCTGAGGGAGAACCCAGAATATGTCTTATTCAGATTATGAGCTTATTATAAGTCCTTTGTTAATATAAAAACACCAACATTAGTGGTGCAGATCCCATGCAAAGATAACCACCTGCTAAGAGAGGCACAGAATCACACCAACCTGTACTGGCAATTGTGAAAGTGAAGGCATTACCTTATGAAAATGGTCACAGCAATGGATACATTTCACAGATTTTTAAATGTGAGAAATGGAAAACATTTTCAGGTTGAAAGATCATGTTTCTTCATGCTTATAAATCATATTTCCATAGTGCCTTCCACTGTTTTTGCATATGGTATTCTTAGATTGAGGTTTTAAATCACTTTTTTTTTGTTTTAATTATCAAATATAAAGAAAGTGATGTTTGCTACAATAAAAACTGTCTACATGGCAAATCTAAGGTTCAGAGAGGTACCATCTGTTTTCCTTCATGGAGAGGTATTATCATATATAGGGAGAAAGGTTATAAAAGGGAAGTGATGTCTCTTGTGTCATGAATAAGTCATAAGGTCAAGTAGATTTTGATTACTTAGAGCTTATATCAAAGCTATATCTTTTAAGGAAAAGTTGAATCCTGATCCTATTTAAATCCAAAACAACTAAATCCCCATTCCCAGAAAAACCTCAACTGTATCATTCCCAAATGAAGTATAATTAGAATAACTACTTTGTTTTATTTTCCTTGATGATTTTTCTTTGATAAGGCTAAATTGTTACTTAGTATGAATCTGTAAAGCTCTTTTTTAAGTGAAAAAGCTAAATGATAATATATAATATGATGTTTTATTTATCTCTGTGTGTAAGCATGCATGTGTGTCACAGAATAAGGCAAGAGAAAGAAACCCATTCAATTAACCTGAGTCAGCAAAGGAAGATCTATGCTTTCATTCATTATAGCTATCTACTAGAACTTAGAAGCATCTGAAAGTAGGTCTGAAAAGAAAATCTAGGGAACTCTGGCAGCTTCCATTTAATTCTGCATGAGACCAGATGGCTTTCACAAAGCTCTTGCTTCTTATTTTCCAAATGAGTGGTAATTTCATTCTTTCAACTTTTCCTAACTCAATGTAACGTATCAATGATTAATACCATCTTACATCTGTGTCACACTGTACAATTTACAAAGTGATTTCCTATTCATTATCTCAACAGATGCTTACAATAGTTCAGGTATAGTCAGGGAAAATATTATATCCCCTATTTACAGATAATGAAACTAAGACCTGGAGATTATTAGTCAGGACTCTTTCAATAACAATTTGAATTAGCTTAGGTAAAAGATGGAAATGTATTGTCTCTCAGTGACTGGATTTATGGACCCTAATTGTTTCTAGGCACACTTGAGTTCCCTCCCCACCGCCCTCTCTGCCCTCCCTCTCTGCACATTGGATTCATCCCTGCAGCAGACTGAAACATGGCCTTGCATGATCCCCACTGCCTCAAGATGAGAGAAAAAATGGGACCTCTCCTCCCTCAGCCTGAGTTGGATAATCCAGAGGAAGAACCCGATGGCCCCGGATGGTCACATGTCCACAATCTGAACCCACCACTGTGGTCTGGGGATGAAATATTATGGCTTCCTCAACTTGGGTTAAGTCCTGCCCCTGTGCCCAGTATTACCTAAACAAACAAACAAAGGAAACAGGAACAGCCACAAGGAAACTGTGAGCAGAGAGCCTGTTACCCTAGTTTGTGTGCTGCCTTCAACAACTTGCCTAAGAAGCAGCATCAGGACTGAGTAACCAGATCTTGAGGCTGTACCTGTCCCCT
Source organism: Marmota flaviventris (assembly GCF_047511675.1). Classification (NCBI taxonomy): domain Eukaryota; kingdom Metazoa; phylum Chordata; class Mammalia; order Rodentia; family Sciuridae; genus Marmota; species Marmota flaviventris. The sequence goes on along the minus strand of NC_092499.1, from coordinate 62,611,310 downwards.
CATAGTCTGTCACTGCAGAAGCCCCAGAAATGCTACTGAGCTTCTCTTGTCTTCAGTTACTAAGGTGGTCTGATAGAGGCTAAAGCTTAGAAAAAAACTTGGATTCTAGTCCTGATCCTTTCTCTAGTCAGCTGTGTGATCATGGGCAAGTTACTTAACCTCTGGAAACCATAACTTCCTTTTTTTGTAAAATAAACAGATCCTGCATTGCAGGGTCATCAAAAGGGTACAGGGAGATAATGTACTCCAGATGACTTGAAAATCTTAAAAGAATTACACTGAGGGTCGTTACTTGTTTCATCCATAAATGTTATGGAGGCTAAAATCACACATTCACATTCATCAGTTGTAGTCCTAGATGCCACCAGCCCTTTCTACTGGCTTTCCTTTGGTTCTGACATTTCTACTCTTTCAATTTTAAAAGGCACAGTTCAAAAGGAAACATCAACAGTGTTTTGAAATTAAAAGACTTAGCTCAGAAGAGGAGCTTATGAACAGATGGTTCAATGACACTTAACGTACTCACCTTTTCAACACAGATTAACCAGGAGATGGAAAATTTCTGGAATGCATACAAGAAACTATTAACAGTGGTTAAATTCAGGGAGAGAGACTGCAAGTTGGTGGTGGGGGTTGGACTCTCACTTTTCATTTATGCCTGTGTCTACTACTTGAATTTAAAATTTTTTTTCCTTATATTTCTTTCACAATTAAAAGTAATTAGAAATAAATTATTGGTTATTGCAGAAAAGGAACACGGCATAAACTTAGTGTAGTATTTTGAGCACTAAAAGCTTCCATATGGTATTGGTTATCAGTCAAACTACATAGTTCTAGCTACCACCTATTCAGGAAAGTAAAATCAGATTCACTAAAATAAAACCTAGTTTTCTTGTCTGTGAATGTACATTTTTTTCAAGAATCATACTGCTCATTTCCACCTGCTGAGGATATGGTTTTAAACACTTACACATTCACATATCAAAACTGAAACCACTACCTTAATTCTCAGTTACAAGACACAGTACATGTGGCTCCCTCTCAACGACATTACTGCCCTTGTGGACATACTTCTTTATTACCATCAGAGCCTGCTGGGCTTCCAAAAACTGTACCATTTTACAGCAGGGTAGAGGGTTGTACAATATTTTCTAAGAAAATAAAGGTTACATGGCAACATATGCCAAAGCTAAAGAAGATTTAAATAGTATTTGTTTAAAAAACAGTGCAAATGCTAGGATCTTTGGATACTGTGCTTTGGCTAAGTGCTGTATTGGTTGCCTACTTATATCTCTATAGAAAGGTTATAATAGTTGTCTCCAAATCCAAAAGAAATTTAAAACCCAAAAGTTTCATAATTAAACCAAGAACTATTTAGGAACCTTTATGCAGTCACCCCTTGAAACATGTTCCTATCAGGTGATGGCCCTTGGGATTTCTAAGGAGAGATTTTAATAAAAGATATTTTTATAAATGAGATTTGTTACTTTGCTTTTACTTCATTAAAGTTATCACATATGGACTCGCCATTTTATCATTTCCAATTATAGGCTGCTACTACTAGCTATTAAAAACTCAACCTAGCTGATACAACTCCTATCCCACAACATGTAGAAAAAGTCCAGTGTTTTAAATTGTTAAACTTAAAACAAAACAAAACAAAAAAATCTTTTTTTGTTGTCATCAACTTTGCAAAGGATAGGTCAGTCCACAACCTAGGAACAAAAACTACATAACTTTAGAATATGCTACTAGCTTCTTAACTCTTGGTGATGTTCCTCTTCTACCCCTTCAACAGCTTACTCATTGGTCTGTCTTGTGGATACTTATGTTCAAATATTTTCTCCCAACAATGGAACAGAACAGAACAATAATTTAGGTCTAGAAATTTAATACGCATATATGAAAAGCACATAGCGTTCATCCAGAATTTGAAGAAAGGGAGAAGCAGCTTTTCTCTTTGTCTCTCTTTCTCCAAGTTCAGTCAATGTTTTGGTTGTTTTAATTGAGGCAAAAATGCACATAACAAAATTAAACATTTTGAAGTGTACAATTCAATGGCATTTAGTATGTTGACAATGTTGTGCAAGTGCCATCGCTATCTAATTCCAAGACATTTCTATCACACATACGGAGAACTCTGTACCCAGAGACATAGGCTTTTTTGATCTCTTATTTACATTTCTTCTCTAATTTCTTTTTGGAAAAGAATAAAATAATCTGGGTTTAAATTACACCATAAAGATTCAATCTGCTTTAATCTCTTGTAGAACTTGTTGATTCACAAATATCAGTTGAGGTTTGAAGTTGAAGTGAGGTTTTCTTTCCCCTTTACTTTTTTGAGGTAGGGATCCAATCAGGGCTTCATATATGCTAGGCAAGCACTCTACCATGAAGCAACACCCTCAGCCCAGAAGCTAGTCTGAATATTCAGGATTGGATGTCCTAAAAAGAAGAAAACTTAAATGATATGGAGAAAGAATTAAAATAATTCACAGTTCTGCAGACATGTAGACCAAGGGAACAGAATAGAAGACACGGAGACAAACCCACATAAATACAGTTATCTCATACTAGACAAAGGTGCTGTAATCATACATTGGAGAAATGATAGCCTTTTCAACAAATGGTGCTGGGAAAACTGGAAATGCATATCTAGCAAGAAGAACTTTAACCTCTCTCTCTCTCTCACCCTACACAAAACTCAACTCAAATTGGTCAAGGACCTAAGCATTAGACCAGAGACCCTGCATGTACTAGAAGAAAAAGTAGGCCCAACTCTCTATCATGTTGGCTTAGGAACCGAATTCCTCAACAAGACTCCTAAAGAACAAGAAGTAAAATCAAGAATGGGGTGGTTTCAGACTAAAGAGCTTCTTCACAGCAAAGGACACAAACAAGAACTTGAAGAGAGAGCCTACACAATGGGAGAAAATCTTTGCCACCTGCACCTCAGATAGAACATTAATCTCCAGGATATATAAAGAACTCAAGAAACTTAACTTTATAAATAAATAAATAACCCAATCAATAAATGGGTAAAAGGAACTAAACAGGCACTTCACAGAAGAAGAAATATGAATGGTCAACAAATATATGAAAAAGTGTTCAACATCTCTAGCAATTAGAGAAATACAAATAAAAATTACACTGAGATTTCATCTTATTCCAGTCAGAAGGGCAATTATCAAGAATACAAATAACAATAAATGTTGGTAAGGATATGGGGGGGGGGGAAGGGTACACTTACACATTGCTGGTAGCACTGCAAATTGGTACAATCATTCTGGAAAGTAGTATGGAGATTCTTCAGAAAACTTGGAATGGAACCACAATTTGACCCAGTTATTCCACTCCTCAGTATATAACCAAAGGACTTAAAATCAGCATACTACAGTGAGTCAGTCACATCAAAGTTTACAGCAGCTGAATTCACAGTAGCTAGACTATGGAACCAACCTAGGTACCCTTCAATAGATGAATAGATAAAGAAATCTGATATGCAGATGCTAACACACAATAAGGGGAGGGGGAGGAAAGAACAGAAGTTCATTGGATTAGACAAAGGGGAACAAAGGGAAGGGAGGGAGGATGGAAATAGGAAAGACAGTAGAATGAATTGTACATAACTTTCTTATGTTCACATGTAAATACACAAGTGTATCAAGTACAACCATAAGAATAGGAAGTTATACTCCATGTGTGTATAATATGCCAAAATGCATTCTACTGTCATGTATAACTATAAAGAATAAATAAAAATAAATAATTCACAGTTCTGTTCATGATTGCTCCTTGTCTGAAACCCACATCTTACCTCAATGACTGATAGTGCTAAATCTTTTGGGGGAGAGGGGGGCGGGTGAGAGAAGAATAGAAAGAGAATTCCTTGGATCTATCAACTAGGACAGCTTGGAAGATAGAAAAAGATTAATATATTAAAAAAAAGACTTCCAACTCCTAAAAGTCAAATGCCTATTCTGAAGAAGCCAATGTATTGCTCTTTCAAGTACAGTGAAGAGTTAGTTCTCTTTGTTTAGTCCCAATTATTTAGACAGTATAAATCTCCAAATAAGAGCCAGGAATGCAAGGGATGAAGCTGTAGGAGTTCTATGCTGCTGGCGCAAATATGGGTTTTATAACTTCCACACATGTTGACATGCTGAAAAAGGTTCAGGGAGGTCCTGTGGTCACCTAGGAGCAGAGTTATTAAAGCTTCCACAGCAGTGTGCTGTAACACTGGAGAACTGAATGGCTAGATTTCTTAACTGATACTTGTGATTTCACAAATATCATTGGTTTTCCTTAGATATGAATTTTAGGGAGTCTGTTTTTCTTTTTAAGTTGGTTTGGACCAACATATACAGTTGTCTCTCAGTATCCATGGAAGACTGTTTCCAAGACCCCTGTGAATACTAAATTCTGTAGATGCTTAAGTCCCTTATTGGAGATGGCGTAGTGTTACAAATAACCTACTGGACCTCTTCCTATGTACTTTATACCATCACTAGATGACTTACTATACCTAATACAATGCAAATGCTATGTAAATGACTGTTATACTGTATTGTTTAAGGAATAGTGATGAGTATTGTACAGAAGCAATTATTTTTTTCAAATATTTTCAAACAATGGTTATTTGAATCCATGGATGCAGAACTCATGAATACAATTAGGACCTAGTAACTATGTGTAGATGTAGAGTTTTCCAAAGGAGTTGAATTCACTATCAGTTTCAACCCAAACTTTGAGGGTTACTTCATTATTTATATTTTAACAATTTATATTATATTTATATTTTAACAATTCATCAAACTGACTGTTACTTTCTACTGGAGCCATTTTGTTAAATATCTAGGGTGAACAAATATCTCAACATGCCTGAGATTCCCTCGGTTTCAGTACTGAAAGTCCTCTGTCCCAGAAAATCCCTCAGTCTTGGGCAAATCAGGACAGTTTGGTGCCCTCCTGCTAGCCCTAGGCCTGGACTTCTGATCTGTATTGCTGGAGTGTCTAAAAGTGGATAGAAAGGGAAGTAGTTGCAAAAATAGCTGAAAAACGGAAAATCTCCACCAAAAATTTCCAGCCATGTTTCATTCTGAAGATTGTTTTCAAAAAATAATCCAGTGATCTATTTCACTCACCAGGGAAGAAATGGTTTCTTGCTTTGTAAGAATGACCCACCTAATGCTTGGAGAAAATAAAACCATACCTAGAAACTGACTATAATAAATGCCACTAGAGTGAGGTTCTAAAATATTATCCCCCACCCCATTTTCCACAGTTAGAATCTAATAAATAATGCATAATGACAGGCAGCCATAACAGCATAAAATACAAACCTCACATTTCTTTGGTCCTATTCAAAGACTTTGGATCCTGTGTGCAGTAGACAAACTCCAGAGTTGGAGAAATGCCAAGAGTAGCAAACTCCAGAGGCCACACCTATAGTACCAGAAAAGCAGGCCACGAAAGGGGCCATTGGACTTCAACCTGTCTACCTGCTCCATTGCCAAATTCTCTAAGAAAACCAAGAGGCTTCAGTACCAGAACCTATAAAACAGGAATTACAGAATCAAGACAAAAACTTGCTTCATTATTTTGGGAAGCCAGGACCTTCTCAGTCTTGTGTGATTAAATATTACATTTAATCCTATGTGATTAAATGTTACAGATGATCCTATCTGTACTGTGTGAAGTTTCTACCATTCTGAACCATTAATCTCTTCACTTTATAGTAGGCAGAACAACAGCCCTAAGTATGTTCATGTCCTAATCCCTGAAACCTGTGAATAGGTAACCTTATCTGGATAAAGGCACTTTGAATGTATGATTAAATTAAGGATCTTATGATGAGGAGTTTATCCTGGTTTATTGAGTTGTGTCCAATCTTATGGGCCCTTATAATCAGACAACCTTGTCTGTCTGAGTTCAGAGTCAGAAGGAGATGTGACTACAGTATAAAGACACACAGAAATGCAATGTTTCTGGTTTTGAAAATGCAGGAAGGGGGCTTCTAGAAGCTATAAAATACAAGGAAGTGGCTTCTCCCTTAGAGCCTCCATAAAGAAATGTAGCCCTGTTGAGACTTTGTTTTTAGCCCAGTGAAATCCCTATAGAACCTCACCCACAGAACTGTAAGATAAATTTGTACTGTGTTAAGCCACTAAGTTGATAATAATTTGTTACAGCAGCAACAGAAAACTAATACATCTCTCATCACTGCTGCTGCGCAATTTGCAAAATGCCTTAGTAGTATTTTGCTTCAGACCTCAATATTTGACCATTTCTTACTAGTGTTTAATTTGTTCCTCTGTATAGACTTTAAAAAACAGACTTAGTACTAGACCAAATATACTACAAATCCCTCTGACCATACAAAACAATACTTCCTTTTAGTTGTCTACTTTGTTTAGTTTCTCTCTTCAGCTTGTTAGCCCAGAGACTACTTACATAAGGAGCCTCTGAGCATAACTGAAACCAATAATTCTGTATGAAGGAAAAATGCTTTTTTAGGGCTGGGGATGTGGCTCAAGTGGTAGCACGCTCGCCTGGCATGCGTGGGGCGCTGGGTTCGACCCTCAGCACCACATAAAAAAAAATAAAATAAAGACGTTGTGTCCACCGAAAACTAAAAAATAAATATTAAAAAAATTCTCTCTTTCTCTCTCTCTCTCAAAAAAAAAATGCTTTTAAATGAGAGTGGAAAGCGACAAATAACCTCCTTAAAGTTATATGCTAAGAAACGACAGTTCTCAATATCCTTAGGGCATTCTGGATGTCACAGTGATTGGAAGACACCACTGGCCTTTTATGAGCCAAGAATCAGTACATCAAAAAGCACAATGAAGTATTATCCCATTAAACAGGCTGGTAATTCCCACTGACAAACAGCTTGATTGATTTGAAAATTTTCAGTATACTTATTAGCATGAATAAAAATCAGCACATACATCAAATAACATCATATTCTTTTAAAACAGTCTTAATTATTAGTAATATTTGGTAGAATTTAGGGGTGTGTTGGCCCTCACCTAAAAGATGTTAAGTACAGCTATACAGTCTTAAGAGAGTATATGCATGTATGTGCACACATGGTTTACTTCTAACCAGATCTAGACCAGAGATTCTCAACCTTGGTTACTTTTCAAAAATTACCCAAAGAGCTTTTAGAAACTACTATTGTCCAGACTCCCACCCTCACCCTCCCACCTCCCTCCCCACCACGTCCCCAAGATTCTTACTCCACTGGTCTGGGTAGGGTGTGAGCATCAGTGCTTTTCTGGAGATTCTGGCTTGCAGCCCACGCTCTGCTCTGCCCAGCAGGGAGCACTCTGTGGGACATACCCACTTGGATGAGGCTACTCCTCAGATCTGAATGCCATCTTCTCTTCCTGCTTTTATAGCACCATTCTAATTCCTCAGTTGATCTTCCACAAGACAAATCTGGGAGTGATTCTTGATGTTTTCCTCTCGGTTACCTCTCACTTTATACAACAATTCCATCAGTTCTCCCAAATCCAGTTCATTTCCAGACCTAAAACCCCACTGATTTCCCTTTCCACTTACCCTGCTGCCTAAGGAATTATCCTTTCGAAGAAAAATTCTGATCAGGTTCCCTTTCCTGGCTTCCCACCCTGGAGATAGAGTTTGGACACAGGAGTAAAGCACATGCGGGTCCATCCTAGGCTTCCTTGGCCTGCTTCTCCAGCCATAGCCACTCTAAATTCTAGAAGGTTCTCAGAGTGCCCTATGCTCTCTGGGGCCTCTCTGTACTTTCACATGTGATCACTTGTTCCCTCCTCTGCCTGATGGCACTTCATACCACTGCTCAAATGCCTGGCGCTTTTCCCCACTTTGCCTTCAGCCTGGCCCTTTCCTGTATGTGTGCTCTCTGCTCACAGTTTGACCACAAAGGCCTCCTTGGGCCCAGTTTCTCCTCCTGGAGACTAAGCAATTGAGCCAGGTCTGTGCATTTTTCATCTTTATATGCCCAGCATCTGGCATTCATTCTTTTGTTCATTCATTCAACGGTTTTATTAAATTTATAACAAGTGCCAGACATGCCGGCTACATGCTGGAGGCAAAATTGTTAAGAAGTTAGAAACCACACCCGCTCTCTCAGAGCTTTTCTTAAAAGGGAGGTGGACAGCTGGATGAACATTCGTGATGAAACAGAAAGGTACTGTTTAGAGGACTGGGATAAGTTTGGTTTTGTGTTGTTTTTACACTCCCAGTGTACTAAAAAGTGAAGAAGTAGGGCTGGAGGTGTAGCTCAGTAGAGTGCGTGCCTAGCATGCATGAGGCCCTAGGTTCCATCTCTCACAAAAAAAAAATTTAAAAAATGAAAATAAAAAACTGTCAAAAACAGGTTCCAAAGAATTGTGGCATATTCTAAAATGTCTACCTTAACAATCACAGTTGTAGGATGTATGCTGACTTTTCCTCCTGTCAGTGTCTAACAGATGACTTCATTGCAGATATCAAAAGTCCAAATCTGACAACCTTGTAAATGTGAGAAAAGGAAAACTGACCCTCAATTCTAAGGAAGGTCTGCTACCTAATAAACAATAAATATTTGTTGAATGAGTAAATAAATGAATGACTAGTTCTAGTAAACTGAGCCATAAGTAGGTTTACTTTTTATTAGCATTTTCTGTAGCCATTAGACAGTGTAAATAAAAATTAGAAATCCAACAGTTAAATTCAAGCTGTCATACGGTTCAATGGGTATAGAAGAGAAGTGGATGGGAATATAAATCAAGCAATACCGGCCCTGAGTTGACAGCTGCTGAAACTGGTAATGAGGATATCAGAGTTTATTGTGGTACTAGCTCTGCTTTGGTATATGCTTGAAATTCTTCATAGTGAAGTTAACTTTTAAAATGGGGGGGGTAAAACCAAATTCATTGACTAAAGGAAAGTATTACCTTCATGGGAGCAGACAAACACTTATCATCTGTCTCAGAATTATGGAGACCCTTTTGAGTCTACAACTAGATATAAATGGTGTTAGCTAGTTTCAAAAGCTAATAGTGCTTCTTCCAGAAGAATAGCCACCAGCTGAGATTGACCTTCTGTTATTACTGTTATTGGTACAAGAAAAGTCTTTCCAATGTCTACGACCCATCTGCTAAGAGCAGGGTTTACATTCTTTGATCTAATCTCCTTTGAGCTTCTGTCTTGCACAGGGTATGTTCCCAGTGTCTGCAAACCATTAATCATGTTTGATACCATAAGCATATTCTGTCAAGGCAGCAACTTCAAAGGTTTTCTAGCTCAGATTTTTAGATAATGGGAAACTTGGGGTAAAAATCCAATTTTATCTATCACTAAAGAGAAACATTTTTTCCTTTGAATCCCATAGTCATGTCAATATTGTTAAGAGTGTATGAATATTTCTTTTCCATAAAACATAACATGTCTAAATGATTTCATCTATAGACATACTTAAGATTTTTTTCCCTTTTATAGTTCTGGTAAAATTCAAGAAGATCCTAAAAAAAAATATTTCATAACTCTTACCTCTTCAGTTTCCAAAGCCTGAGGCTCACTGGCAGATCTGGCTGTTGAGAAAACAGAGGAAAATGTATTTCTTAAGAAAATGAGAAATAAAATGATTTCCTTCAATATAGTTCCTCATTATTTCCCTTTTCTGTGCATATATGAATAGTCACAATGAACCCCACTATGTAGAGTTATAATGTACAAATGAAACATTAAAAGAGAAGAAATCATTTAATTTATGCTAATAAATTCTGAAAAGAAAATTAGAAATAGCAAAACACATAAGAGCTAAATGAGCAAATGAATGTTTCCATAATCAGAATTGATGCTAATGGCAGTATAGTTGGAAGGGCAAGGAGTCTCACAGGTTTACATTTCAGGACCTAAAAACATTTTGTAAACTCTTTCCTTTAAGAAGGATATATAGTATGTGAAATAAGAATTTCTCTTTTGTGAAATTCACTAGCTTGCACGAAAGCATGAAAACAAAAAGTCCACTTAGGGACCTAGGAGAAACAGAGCTTAGTAACAGAGGCTGGGCACCATGGGATGAATAAGAACAAGCTTTGCTCCTGACCTAACCTGTACACTCCAAGGCAGCAGAGGAAGCACACTCCTGCTCCAGTGTTAGGGACAGAGTTGGAGTCCATATTGTTTGTGTCATCTGTCTCTATAAAAGGGTAATTTAAGACAAGCCAGTGGTTATGAAAGTATTTATTGCATCCAAAGCTTCATGCAGGCTGCTTAGAGGTGAAAGGCACCTATGCCCTTAGTCACTAATGTGTCTTGTTAATGTTGAACAGAGGTGGCCTAATTGTGCCTACTGCCTGGTGTGGTTCATATCCTATATAGAGGAGCTTCCTTCCTCTTCCAACTACAGAATGCTCAGTCTAAAGGGAATTGCCAAAGTCTCAGCAAGCACAAAGAGGTATCTCATATTGAGAGTACTACAACTGAAGGTGGAAATCAAATTCAGATTGGGTCTCAGGGCCAAATAAACAGCAGCATCTCTAGAGATCTCACACTGCTTGAGACTGGCATGTAGGCTACATCTCAACACAACTAACACTATTCTCAGGCTACTATAAGGGGTCACATGTTTTTTAAAGAATCAAAGTTATTAAAAACCCATTATCTCATGATTAATGACAGCAAAGGAAAAGAAAACAAGCCAAGGGCAAAAAGCAACCTATTTTCAGAGAATGAACCCTGGGGATAACAATGACTGAGTTGCAAAATAAATCTGTTCAAGGGTGCTCTGTGACCAATATATTATTGCTGATAGTATATATGGGCATGGCTTCTCTGGGAAATAGTTTAGCACTATTTATCAAAAGTCTCAAATATATTCTCAATCATTATTTTAGTGACATCACTCCTTAATTTGAATTAAACAAATAGACAAAGAATTATTATGAAGACATTAGAAATAATCTTATTAACAATAATACACTCTTCTAAGTAAAATAAGACTCTCCACATGTAGAACAAACAATGGACACAACAAAATTAAATGATGAAAATGCATGTGAAACAATTAAGTGAAATAAGACATAATAAAATGTTATCAAAAAGGTAGCTTCAACTAATATTCTAATTTAAATTTGTATATTGACTAATCCCTCCTTATCTGAGGTTTTACTTTCCTTGCTTTCTGTTACTTGTAGTCAACCACTATTTGAAAATATTAAATATAACATTTCCAGAATAAATAATTAATAAGCTTTAATTGCAGGTCATTCTGAGAAGTATGATAAAATCTCATCCTTGCTTTCTCTATCTTACTCAGGACATGAATCATCCTCTTGTGCACTGTATCCACACTGTATATGCTACCCACTCTTAGTCACTTTGTAAAGGTCTCAATTACTATATCCACTGTTGTAAGATATCATAATTCTTGTGTTCAATTAACTCATAGGTGTGAGCCCTATGGGTTAATTGGACACAAGAATTATGATATCTTGCAACAGTGGATATAATAATCGAGACCAACACAGCTTCACCATGCCTACACAATTTACCTCACTTCCTCTTATCATGTAGGCATTGTATCATCTCATATCATCACAAGAAGGCGAGTATAGTATAACTGAGAGAGAAAGAGACCATATTCACCTAACTTTTATGAGAGTACATTGTTAAGATTGTTCTATTTTATTATTGTTGATAATGTCTTACTACACCTAATTTATAAATCAAACTTTACCATAGGTATGAATGTATAGGAAAAAAACATAGTATGTACAGGGTTTGATATTATCTTCAGCTTCAGGCATCCACTGGGGGCCATGGTGCATGTCCCCAAGGATAAGGGTGTATTCCAGTACATCATATTTTTTAACACATAGTATCTATGATTTTTAAATATATAATATTTTCTAATATATCATACATGCTAACATATAACATTATAAATATGATATGTACATACTATAATATATAGTGTGAAAACAATATTTTCTAGTATGCAATATACATCTCTCATTCTGATACATATGTATGTATGTATGTATGTTTGTGTATACATATACACACATTTTTTTTGTTTAGAAAAGGACTGGAAGAAAATACATAAAAATGTAAACCACACATTTCCTCTCTTTTATAGGATTATAGAAATGGCAGAAATTTCTAGATATGCCCCAAAATATGCTTTTCTTTTCTTCTATACTTTTAATAGAATTTTAAGCTATGCTATAAGCTATATATCAAAATACCTATTTTTCCCAGCTTCTCTGCTGCTAGGTGTATGGGAAAAATACATATGTGATAATCTTAAAAAAAATTCAACCTATAATGAAATTTGGGCAACATATTCCTTCTTCTACCTATAAGAATACATATAAGAATAAAATATGTATTTTAGAATTTCTTATTATTTCATACGCTGGGATACAACCAACACACACTCACACACACACACACACACATAAATTCTGAGTTTGAATTACCCTTTAATCAAAACTCACCTTATTCAAAGATTTTTGAAAAAAAAAGTTTTATTAAGGAAAAGTTGTTCCAACTCTAATAAAATCTGCTTAATGTATGCTCTAAAGAATAAATTTCAGCCACTGTATAACAGTTGTATATTTAAAAGTATGCCCAGACTTCTTAAAGTGAATTTTAGAAACATTTTTGACAGTTGTGTGTGTGCCTTCACACCGGTACTTCAGTGAATCATTGGTGTTTATATAAAATCCCAATGGCCAATCCACTGGCCCAAGTACACTTGGATGCCCATCAACCAAGCGTGTGCTTTGATTTTATTTTCTCCTAGAGTAATGACAGATTTGGCAGAGCTCCCATAATTTCCCCAGGCTCCCAGGTGACCCATGGGTCTGCATTATAAGATGGCTGTTCAAGATAACAGAGTCATACCCAGCCCACAAAATAAAGGCACCAGGTCTACTTATGAATCAGATCAGAACAATAGTCTCATTAAAAGCAGTCTGTAACTGTATTAGGGCAATACACTGAGGATCATTTAAATCTAAAATAATGTTTTGCCAGCAGCATTTGGTGCCTGTTAGAGGATCATTAGTCTTGTGCACAGGCACACAGATGCTCTACCAGGTTGACCTTAGAGACTTACATGTAATTATATATCAGAAAAAGAAACTATTTCCCCTCTCTCAAGGGAATGCCAGTTGGTCTTTTTCTCCCCTGTGAACTGCAATGCCCAACACTAATATAGCTAGTTCATATTCAATAAGAAAGCCAGGCTATAGTCAGGATGACTATGCCAGTGTGTTCTCAAAAAACCCCTAAATTCTCTCCCGCAATAGGCAAACCAGAGCTGATAGTCAAAGCTCTGAATTCTTTCCCACTCTTCCCTCTACAGGAACATAAGCAAGCCAACTCAACAGGCCTAATTGCCATGGTAACAACATGCACTCTGATTATGAGTGTGTTTGTTTTTTTAAAATGACTCACAGATTGTTCCCCCAGAAGCCCCAGACACACAGGTTTCTGGCTGGCTTATGAAATGCATCTAAAGTTTTCTTGCAAATTTCTTGCTCCTATTAGCATATCTGGTGCAATGGAGAGTGATCCATCAAATCAAACATACTCTTTTCCTTAAGGATAAAAAAAGAAAAAGAAAAAAAAAAAACACGTGGTCCCTTAAACACTACAAGATTAATCAATTTAAACCTCAGGTTTATAATGAAATTAATTTGAGTTTGTACACTGGAGATAATTAATCTGTTCCTAATTTAAATAATTAAGGTATTTCATAATGTAGTTTTAGAAATCCAAATGAAATAATCAGGCAAAATAAGATCTGTAGTAAAAAAAACTTATCAAATAAAATAACCCAAATATGGGGGTATATGCATGGTCAAATGTAAAGTATTACAAAATAATATATGTAAATCTTAATACAAGATGTTTTAAAACCAAGGTGCAAAATAAAATCATTAATTTAATCAATCTGAACATGAAAGAATCCAGACATTTGAAAGAATATGAACTACTTCCATTTATTTTTTTTCAACAAATATATTTAATACCATCTATGAACTATGCATATTGTTTATAACCAGAATATCACAATAGGGCTTAAGGAAGACTATTGTCTTAGTGGAGACCAAGGCCATGGGCATGGCTGGGTGCATTCTCTTCTCTCAGGAAACTCCTTCACTGCTCAAGACACCATTCTGGGTAGATCTTTCATTACCTAAAAATCATAACCTGATGATCATATCAGGCCTGAAATTCAGAGTCCTGACTTTGGTACAATAGTTGACTTGCTCAAAGAAAACAGATGCTGATAATTTTAGTCTGTTGATTTCTTCTGTATGAAACGGAAATAACTTTATTTTAAAAGAATTTAAGTAGAAATTACTTATATAAAGCTATTTAAATTCCTTGATTCTAACATACTACATTTTGTGCACAAATGCATGCGCGCACGCACAAACACACACACACACACACACACACACCTATACCTAGTCATTAGAAATTACACTTTCTGAAGAGCTACACATTTTATGTACATTGACAATAAAATGTGTTTTTTTTTCCCTCTAGAGTTTAAAGGTAAAACCAGAGTGACGATCAGGATAAACTGGAGTATACTGTGGTAACAAATAAACTGACTTAATACTGTTCTCACAACACCGCTGATTTCCAAGGAATGTGTTTGCAGCTTGGTCTATAGCTTCCTCATGGAAGTGACATACACCACTGTGCTTACATTGCCTTAGCTGATGCAAGGCACATGGCCATACCTTGTATAAACTTCTTACCAGTTGGGAAGGAGAACTGGAAATATTTATGAGTAAGTCCAGTGGATTTCCAAACAGTGCAAGTCTGAGACTGGCACTTCATTAAGAGAAAACATGGACATCTGACTATTCCAGGAAAATGGGCACCCTTAGTTGTCCAACTCCAAGGTCTGAGTCCCTGTGGTTAATATTAGTCCACAGCAATCGCTTCTGCTAGAAATTGGCAAGAATTCTTTGAATAAAATAAAAGAAACTCCAGTGCAGATCTGTAGTAACAATTACAGAGTAATAGCTACCTTTCGTTAGTAATTAACCCAGGTACCATGCTAAATAAAATTTTATATACATATAATCTTCTCCAGACAAAGTAGGTATCATCATTATTTCCTATTTTATAGATGAAGAAACTGAGGCACAGAAAGTTTAAGCAACTTGTCTAAGTGACTGTGACTCCAACTACTTTGCTCTTCTATCAATTAAGCCTTAGGATTATTATTTTTCTGTTAGTATATTTTAAGGCTTATAATGTAAGACTTTTTTTTTTGCCTAGAAATTCTCACCTTTTCTTAGTTAAGCTTTTCTTATTTTAATTTAAAAGTCTTGGAGTTGTTCAATATCCACTTTTTTTCTCCCCAAAGGGAAAGAAATAATAACACTGCTAGGGAAATGGCTTAATGCCCGCGCACAAGAATGTCCCCAGAATACAATCCACATTCATGAGTTTAAAAGAAAAATGGCAAAGGATCAATTCATTTCTCCCAGGAAAGCCATGCAAATGACAGATTTTTTTTTTCTTGTTTAAATGTTTTTACATTTTTTTTCCTGTCCTACACAGATCAGATAAATACTCACCTTAAACAGAGCTCTGTTGGCAAAGCCTAGAAATTATCTTTACTTTCCTGTTTAAAAATGCAAATATAAGAGTAGGAGGTGCTCAGTCATTTATTACAGAAAAAGTACTCCTTAGCCTGTTACGATGAAAATGCACCTTGGAGACAAAGCAGTCAAAATACTAATGACAGCAACTGCACTGAACTCTCCCTTCCTCACGATTGCTGCCTCACCCAGGCAGCCTCGGAAAAAAATGCCCAAGAAGGAAGCAGGAGCCACACTGGAAACGCAGCACTACTTGGTGCTGCCTCCGAGTTGGAAAGTGGAAACCTATCATCTAAACAGTTCATGATCAGGAATCCCAGAGATTATTGATTCCTCTCTTCCAGGTGCTGTAATCACCAAAATACAGTCCTCTCTAGAGAAAACAAGGTTTTCACTTATGTCAGACAGATACCAGTCATAGAAACCTTGGCCTTTTGAAGCTCATTACTCAGCCCAGGGTGAATTTTATTTAGATCAAATTGATTTAAATGACCAGGCAAGAAGACTCAATTTAATTATATATATATTTTTGACATTGCAGAAACACAGGGCTGGTTGTCTAAATTAAATGCCATTCCTATTGCTTTTTTAGGACTTTCTGGAATATTCTATTTAGAAAGATATTCCTTATTTTGTCTTTCTTCAGCCTTGTGTGTTTTCCTCAAGGAATCTTTATCTAAACTAGATCATTACCACCAACAAAAAACAAAGTGTGTGTGTGTGTTTCTCTGAAAGGGGAATGCATGGAAACACTTCCATTCAAAGTTGTGTGATCTTGTTAAGTTATTTAACCTTTTTTAAGTCTTAGTGTCTTTACTGATAAAATGGGAATACTAGTAGTGGTGACTGGCTACGAAACAACCGACAACCCCTTCTTTCTTGCTAATAGAACCTTTTTATAGTCCTTTTTTCCTGGGGTCTGGTGACCTTGTTCTTTAGAGATGCGGGGCTGCTCTATGGCTTCAGGAGGAGACTCTTAAATGAGTCTTAAACCCCAGTGGTTTGATCTACCTGGTCACTAACATAGAAGTCATATGAGTTGGGAGGGGAATTCTGCTGGAGACAGCTTTGCTATAACTTTACTAAGAGCAGCAGAGAATAATTTAGCCCTGTACTATGCTTCTACATATTGATATCTGCCTTTAATTCTGAAATTGGAGTAGTCATCTTGACACAGTGAGGGGAGCTCGATTAATCAACCCATTGAGGATGTCAGAGAGGGAGAAAGGAAAGAATTTAGGTTGCTGAGGACATTGTCCAGCTACCACATAACAAGCTCTGAAGCTGCCCTCCTTTCAAGTCTTGAGATAATATTCTATTGTTTAAGCCATTTTGGTAGGGCATTTTTCCCCCCATGAGTAGCCAAAAGTATTCTCGTAGAAAAATACTAGCTGAAAACAGTAATGTATATAAAGTATCAATCACAAATTCAAAATTCAATAAATAATGATTCTCAACTTGATTCTCAAAACATCTTCTAACACAAGTACTTTAATCTGTATGGTTAGAATGACTCTTCTGGAAAGTTTTCCCTGGTTCCCCTAAACAAAATTAAGGACATAAATCATTGCTTTCCTTTCTTTATTCACCCAAGAGATAATACCAAGGACCTAAGGTTATTTTAAACAATAAGGATGGTGTTTAATTCAGACAACAAGCCCTGTAGAGCTGATTGCAGTGTAGGAAAATAATATAATTAAATGGAGTAGTCTTCCTGACTGTGTAAGTCAATTTGATCTTAAAAAACCTAACCCAGAGCAAGTACTCAACAGAAGGGCCAAGTGTTTTGCATTCGGAGTCCACCTAGTTTAATTGAAAAGCTGCTTTCTGTAGAGGAAAGACATATTTTAGATTACCATACATGGATGTTCAAAAGTCACATTTCCTGGGCCTTTCACCTCAGCCTTACTTCAGAAAGGTATTTGCATCTTCTGCTTGGAGACAACTCCCCACCCTAGAAATTCACATGGCCAACTCCTTACCATCATTTAGGTCTTATTAACTCCAGGGTCATCTTATTAACTCCAAGATCACCCAACAAAGCTGAGTCCCACTGACTACCACGATCATACGCACAATCTCTATTATTCCATCCATTTCTACAAATATTTTGTCATTTTGTAATTTCTGTCTGTGGGTTCCAGTCCTGGCTGATTCTAATTTAGTCAGTCTGGAGTGAGACTGAGACAAAAATTTTTCAAAGTACCCTTAATGATTTCTAATGTGCAACTAGATCTAAAAACCACTGGTGTGTGTGTTTATTGAGTCTATCTCAAAACTAGAATGTAAGTTCCAAGCAAACAAAGGACTGGCTTGTTTTGTTCATTGTTTGTCTCCTTGGCATCTAGAAGGGTGCAGGGCACATTGCAGACATTCATTTAAGACTTGCAGAGAGACAAACTAACTGAATTATAATAATTTCTGTATTTGTCTGTTTTCCCCAGTAGTCTGTGAGCTCCTAAATGACAAGTACTGTGTCTAGTTCACTCTAAATCCAAAAATGAGTCACTCAAGAAAGTTCATCAAATAAATGGATGATAAACAAACTGCACTGTGAGACAAAGATGAAACCAGATGTGACTGCTGTCCTCAAAGATCTTACCATGTGGTTAAAAAGAAAAGGCATGCAGAAGTACATTCTACATACTACTTCCTAGTCATATAGAGGAATGAGTTAAATGCTGTGATAAAAGACCAAAGGATAATTTCAAAGGAGGCAAAGACAATTCCTTAGTGGGGAAAAAAGGAAAGAAGCCAAGAAAGGCACCACAAAAGAGGTAACATTCAAACTCAGCTTTCCAGGACAAATGGAATCCGTCTACTTGGAGAGGTAAGCTGGGGTCAAGTATAGGGTGTCTCTCTGGAGCAGAAAAGCTATTCCAGGGAGAGAAAAAAACACAACCCACAAATCAGCCCAGCTGGAGGTGAGGAGGGCCTGAATAAGACACCGGCAGGAGGGCCTGAATAAGACACCGGTTAGCAATACAGAAAAGAGATAGCATCAGGATGTTTTCCAATTTGCAATGCCAAGGGCTGTGCTACATTCCACAACACAGTCACGCAGTAAGGAAAATAGTGAAACTGAGTCTTTGTAATTGAGGTACTGAAAGAGGAAGGTGTCACTAATAATCATGGAATTAGGTGAGGAGATGGTTTTGAGGTGTGGAAAAGGCAATGTTGAGCACCATCTTGGATGCATGAGCTTTACCTTTGGTGGGTTGGATGTTCTGGTGAGTTTACAGTCACCTCACCAGGTGGGCAGGCTCAGAAAGTAGGTGAGAGAACAGATTTGGGACTGCCCCATGAAAAGCAATGATTGAAATCACAGGAAATGATGTAATTAAGAGAGAGAGGGAGTAATTAAGTGAACCAAAGAGGAACCAAATCTTGAGAATACTAATATTAGAAAGCAGGAATTGGAGTTAGTGAAGAAGCCTTCATAGAGGTAGGAAGAGAACTTACAAGAGAATCAGCAGAGGTTACAAAAGTTAAGGGGAAACTGATGGCAGCAGGTTTATTATTTTTTATTTGTAACTAATTTATGAGTGTATAAAAAAGTAAGCATGTTTATAGGCAAAGAGGAAAGGACCAATCAAGAGAAGAAACCAAATATGTAGCAAAGAGAAAATTATGTATGATACAATCCCTTAGAAAATAAGAGAGAATCGGATGGAGACTCCATGTAGATGTTCTTCTCTTGGTTTAAAGGAATGTTATGTTAATTTGACCTAAAAGAAGGAATTAGTGAAGCTATGATCTAGATATTTGTGCTCCCCTCTCTCCTCCCCATTCATATATTGGCATCTATTCCCCAATGCAATTAGTATTGGGAGAAGAAAACTTTGGAGAAGTGATTAGCTCATAATCGCCTCAGGAATGGGAGTGGTGTGCCCTTAAAAAGGAGGCCTTCGGGGCTGCTAGCTAGTCCTTCCATCAGATAAAAACACAAAGAATGTATCATCTATGAGAAATAGGCCCCTACCAAACATCTAATCTGCTGGCACCATGATCTTGGACTTCCTGGCCTCCAGAACTGTTAGAAATAAATTTCTATTCTTTATAAATTAGCCAGGTAATTTGTTAGAGCTGTCTGAATGAACTAAGATAAATGAAGACAGAGAAATTTTGAAGTGACAAGATAGGAGATTAAGAAAGCCTGAAATTTATACCTTATCAGAAAATGAGAAGGTGAGGTCACCAATAATGAATAAAGGGAGTAGCGACCTGGTCTGAATGGTTTTCATTGAAAATGTGCAGGGGAGAGTGAAAAGTGAAATACAAAAGAAAGTAGGAAAGGATTTTCAAGGAACAGGAATGACCCTGCTGACATAACAATGAATCCAGAGTGAAACCAACCTACCCAGCTTCCAGCCCTTCTCTATTACCTATGGCACCTGGGAGAAGATCAGGGGGATGGCTGGCCCCACCAACCAGGCATGCTGTGGCGAAAGGGAGGCCATGGAAAGGAAGTCCAAAGACTGCTCTTTCACAGTCTTTCCATTAAGAGCTCAACTATTTATAGCTATTTGCCAGGAGATAAAAGAGCTGGTCCTGCCTTATCTCAAACCTCAGTGGACAGTGGTACCACTTCTAAGAAAAATGTTAGCACTAAAATTTGATGATTGAGCACTCTCTTTTTAAAGATTTAATGAAGCTCTCTAGAGCTTGTCTGAACACTGACTCTCATTAAACACAACTTTTTTCTTTTAACATAAAGAGCTTTCAGGAGACCTCTCATACTTTTATCTGAAAAATTAAATCTCTATTCTGCAGTACCTTCCTTATACTACAACAAATTTGGACACAAAAATTGCATATTTATATAAGGCATTAAATTTAAACATTACCCCCCTTTTCTGAACAAAATAATTTAGTCTTACAAATAATTTTAAGAGTGACAGAGAATAAAGATTTTTCTCTATCCATTTGCCCTAATATGGCAGGAAGAAAAATGGAGTTTGAATTGGGAGATGATGGATTAATCAACTGTACAACTTTCAATTCCAGGCCTATTTCATTATCCATCATGAAGGGGTTGATAAAAGCTAGGTCATGCCAGGCCATTTTCAGTTCCTGCCATTCTACCATGTCCAAGGCCAGGGACTAAGTCTTATTTATTTATTTTTTTAGGTTTTAATTGAAAAATAATAATTTTGCATATTTATGGTTACTATATGATATTTCCATTCATGATTGAGTACATACATGAAATGATCAAACCAGGCTAATTAACATATCTATCACTTTAGGGGCAGAATCTCAATATAGTTCTATAACTCTCCTATCCACCTACTCTAGTAAAGCTAGGCACATGGGCTCTCCCAGTAATTATAGAACAGAGATTTTCAAATTAAATAAAATTGAGGATCATTATCTGCAAGCCCCCAACCCCACGCACACACCTGCCCATGCATAAAGTTAATAGACAGTTGTCACTTAGGAGCACTTCAAACCCTTTAAGGTCAATCAATGTCTGCACCCACACTGTGAAGCTCAGATATTGGAGCTATTCAAGGGTCCTCCCTCAGCTTTCCTAAGTCATATCTACATCCTGCCTCACTGGTTTCAGGATTAGGAGTGATATCTGTAGTGGAAAATGAAACAGAAATGTTCTCTATTTCTAAAAGTGAAATTTGGATTGGAATCATATTTCATGGGTAGAAACTTGTTGTCTCGGAAACTCATTGTACTGTCTCACTGCTATAGCCTGTGGCAGAGACTAGTGCCCTCCATCATAAAGGATTTGAGAACAATTCAATACTTCAGTTTCTTCTCTCTTTTTCTGACTCTGATACCTGTTGGACATTTTTCTTATCCCCAGTAGCTTCATTAATGAGTAGGGACCAGAAAGACGGAAGCAGCCTCCCTCCAGTGACTCCTTGAGAGTAGCCTGGCCTACCACTTGACCAGCACGGTCACTGGTATGTGTGACTGCCAACAATAAGGAATTTCACTGTCAGGTTCTTGACATTACCAGTTCACAGAAGCTATGAATATTTTCTTACTTTCTCCTTTGATTTTAAAAGTTACTTTTGAGAGAAGTATTATATTTGGGCAGGAATAAGACTTGTATGCAGGAGATTAACTACAAACATTATGACATAATGTTAAGAAATTTTAAAATGTTGCCTCAAAAATAATCCAGTGAAAAATCAGTAAAGGATTTGAATAGATACTTTGCTCGATAGATATGTAGCCAGTCTGTCCATGAAAAGGTACTCAACAGCACTAATCATTAAGAAAATGCAAATGCAAATCCAAAGGACAATGAGATTCCACTTCCTATGTATTAGGATGTCTATTATCAAAAACAAACAAAAACCAGAAAATCAGAAATAAAATAACAAATGTTGGTATGGGTGTGGAAAAACTGTAACCCTAGTAGGAATGTAAAATGGTGTAGCTACTGTGGAAAACAGTATGGCAGTTCTTCAAAAAATTAAAAAGAATTACTAAAGTCCTATAAGTCTGCAAAGTTAAAGAAGGACTCTAACAGATACTTGCATACCTGTATTTGTACTATCATAATTCATAATAATCAAAAAGTGGTCCAAGTGTCCATTGAAAGATGAATGGATAAACAACAGGTGGTATATACACACAATTTAATATTATTTAGCTTTAAAAAAGAAGGGAATTCTGACACATGTGACAACATGGATAAACATCAAAGACAATAAAAAATCATACAATATTTTTCTTAGGAAAGAAAAATATTGTATAATTCCATTTATATGAAGTACTTAGTCAAATTTATAGAGACAGTGGAATAAAGATGATTGCTAGGGTCTGGGAGTCATTGTTCAATAGGTACAGAGTTTCCATTTCGCAAAATTAAAAGATGTTCCATGGGTGGATGGTGGTGAATAGCATAGCAATGTGCTGTACTTAAGATTACAGAAAAATCCACTCAAGAATGGTTAAAATGGGATATTTTATATTATGAATATTTTTCAAAATTAGAAAAAGTCTTCTCCACCTTTGGAAGCAGTGACAAAGATAAAGAGAATGTTAACTTTTTCTTATGCCTCCAAGGAAGAAAAAATAATACTTGAGTTTCTTCAGTGTACCATACACTCATTTATCATACACATAAAAACAAAAACAAACCAAACAAAAAGCCTGGTTATGTGCTGCTAATCCTTCTTTACAATGAAAAAAATTAAGGTTCATAAATTAATGTACTGGGTCAAGTAGTAAGAGCGTGGTAGGATTCAAAGGCAGATCTGCCCGACTCCAAAGCCTGTGTTCTTTTTATTCCTTTGTGTTCTTTTCTTCTACCCACAGTAATCTTTTGTGAGCAGGCTTTCTGCTTTGACTATAGAGCTTTTAGACTTAAAAGTTGGGCCTGTCTTCTGAAATAGGCTAAAAAAGCCAGTCAACCAAACACATTCACTACATGCCCACCATATGAGGCCCAGGGCTGGCCATGAAATAATGGAGTCACGTTTCCATTCAGCCATTGGTCATATGGCGGGGGTGGGGAGGAAGCATACAATTAAAATTTCAATGTTGGTTGACTCCCTCAAAAGCCACTGAATACCCTGAGCAAAAGCAATATATCTTCAATATCCCATATGGCCAGAAAAAGTGGAAATAGTTTTCATTTTGCAGCGTAGGAGAATATTCATATTTTTCCTAAACATCTCACCATCCTAATTACTGATCTGCTGTTACTAACGTTCTGCTTCAAGCTGGAATTTAACAATTATGGAAATGTTTTGTGCTGTGAGGAAAACAGGCAGCTCTTAGTTGTTTTCAGAAGAGAAGGGGCCTCTTGACTCCACTATGTCTGTTGGCCAGGGTTTCATTTTCTTACTGTTGGATGAAACACTCACAGAGGGGTAACACGCATTTTCTATACATTCCCAAACAAAGCAGGGTGTTGGCATTATCTGCCGACTACAGCTTGTAGATGGATCAATACCAGAGGGTAAGCCCTGCCCTCATTCATGCAGCTCAGATTCCCAACTTTCTATTTCATTTAATGACTACAGCTTGATTATAGGACTGTAAGATCTACACTAGGCATTCTATCTAGGAAGATTATCTTACATCTTTGACTTTAGGATGCAAACTGGAAGTGGAACTGTGGAATCCTGACATGACTTGTTTTGCCTGTAGCTTTGATTCATTGAATCCTCAGATGAGCTTCATGGTTTCCACACCAGCAATACTTTGTCTCTTAGACATGGTGCCGGTTTACTTTAATGAGAAGTGGCCTCAGAAAAATAGACATTTTTTTCTTTAGTACCAAGAAAAGCTTCCTATCTCTGAAACTGTGTTTCTACTCCACAAATTCTGAGAGGCCAAAGCAATTTCATGAAGATGGCAAAAAACAACAAAACAAAACAAAAAACCCTTTAGCTATTTACAACTGGCAATGGTGAACCAGGAGGAGGCATATACATTCTCAATTGGTATATCTGGTTATGAAAAACTTGTATTTTAAAAATTTGTGAGTGTTAAAACATGTCCTTTTTATTATTTTTACTCTACTATAAGCAGTTCTTTCTTTCCTTTGAAAAATTATCACCCTTAATTGTGAAAAATAAAACCAAGAAAAACCCTTTTATCAATGACCATCAATTGCTTAAACCCACTTTGTTGAAGAAACAAAGCTTGATTTTTTTTTTTTAAATCATGTTACACTAGGGTAATAAACTGTTTCTCCTACATATCCTGCAAAGGAACCTCACAATCTCAGTTCTAGTTCGTTAGACCTATTTACTGCACTTTTACATATCATTCATAAATATGAACAAGTCACAGCCCTAGGCTCTCATTAATAGCATCCATTGCTCAGGAAAATTAAAGAATAAAAATTATCTCCTGCTTGGACTACTTCAGTCTATTAACAGTATATACAGGTAAGGAAATAACCCAGCTCACTTTTATATTTTGTCCCTGACCGAGGTTAGCATGACCTAGAGATGAATAAAATCCATATAAACATAAAATCCATATGTACGCCAGTATTAGATTCTGGACAAGTTACGGTCCCCAGACCCGCCACGCTTCTTTGAATAAGGATGCAACTTTAGGATAAGACCTACAGGCAAATGGAAGCTGTTTCTGAGGTTACCCTGAAAGCAGCCGCACAGAGCTGAGGGAGGAAGACACCGTTTTTTTGTTTTTTTTTTTTTTAATGGTAAATACTGCCCCTCACCTTCGCAATTCGAGCCTTTGTTGGCAAATTCTTGGTACAGAAGGATCTAATTCCCCAAAAAGCCAAATCACAGCCATTACAATGCAAAGCAGAAGACAGCCCCGTGCAATATGTAAGAAAGAAAAATGCAGATTAACATTTTTTTCCACAGCTTACACCCCTAAACAAGAGGACTGCAACAGTGATGACCAAACCACAGCTTCATAGCCCCGGTTGATTTCAACTCAGCCCTGTTTTCTTTTCAAGAGAACTATGCAAACCGCTCCTTACATTTAGCGCGTTTTTTTTTCTGGCGAGTCACCCAAGGTAAGCACTAGAGGATGATTTTTGTTGTTGTTGTTTTAAGAAAATGTGTCACAAATTTGACCATCATTCTTAAAAGCCCTTTTAGAAGACCAAGACTGATCATCCCCTAATCGAGAAGCAATGTTCTCAGCTTCCCTTAGAAATCTGCCCTAAAATCCACAGGCAAATGGTCACTTTCCTCAATTAAAAAGGAGCAACATGGAAAAAACGTCTCCTTTACCTTGGCTCCTGAGGCTCGGTCAGAGGAGAGTGGCTTTCCCTTCTCCGGAGCTGATCTGTGTAGGCGAGCACCGCGGCGGCCCGCCCAGCCCAGCCCAGCCCAGCAGTAGTAGGAGTTGCCCACAGAGCGCGGCGGCGGCGGCAGCAGCAGCGTCGTGTGTATGTGTAGCAGCTGCGGCTGCAGCCCAGGGACTAGTCCCCACCCAGCTTTGTCTTCAATCATCGTTCTTCGTACAGGAAGCAGTGCATCTCCCACTTCCTCCTCTTTTTGGTAGCTGTTAGAAGCTTTTTCTTTGCTTCTCTCTTATTCCGTTTCAGGACTTACTCTAGTGGTTTTTGCCTGCTCTGGGCTACTGACAGTAATCTGACTGTAATCCTGGGGACCCCTTTGTCCCTCTGGTGCTATTTGTACCTTCCTTCCCCTTTTCATTCCTCATTCCTCACCTGCTAACTGCTTCCACAGACTGACCCAAGCAGCCCCCTCTTTGTCATCGAAGCTGCTTTCTGAGCCGAACTTGGCTTCTTATCTTCTTGCTGCTGCTGCTGCTGCTATTTTTATTGGGTCAACAGCCCCTGCCCAGGCTCTGGCCCTGATATCCAGCACCACTCTAAACTGTTCCCTGATTTACAATGGTTCCTATCTTCGCCAGCTGGGAGCTGGCAGTTTCTTGATTCAGCATTTTCCTCTGTGGCCAACTTTCCAGACACTTCATTTCTCCAAGGTCTCACCACCACTGAGAGTTTACTTAACTCACATGCTCAGAAAGGAATGGTAAGCCTTCTTGTGGAGCATAATAGCTAAACCAAGTCCTGTGGTGCTGCCTGTAGACCTAATGTGAACACATATTCTCTAAAGGCTTTCTTAGAGATTGAGGTGGATTCCCAGCCCAGCAATAGAACCCTGGCCCCCACCTCTACATAGACTCACACTGGTAGGGCTGAGAGGACCCTCATGGCCCTCCAGTCCCTTCATTTCAGGTAGTGTCATGGATAAGGGTAGGGAGTGAGGGCAGTGGGTCTGCCAGAGTTTCAATCCAAGCTGCCATTCCTGACTGTATGAACTTGAGCAAATCCTTTAATTTCTGTGCACCTCAATTTCCTCATCTGCAGGATGGAGATGATTGTAGTCATAACCCACAGTGGAAATCTGGGCATTAAATAAGACCAAACACAAGATGCTAATAATAGTTCCAGGAACATAAGAATATCCAACAAATATTAGCTCTTATTATTTTTAGAGGATATTGGAGTTCTGAGGTGGCAAGTAACCTGGGCTGTCAGTAACCAAACCAGGATAATGGTTGGTTTTCAAATCCCTACAGTTAGTATATTTACCGTTTATCACTAATGTACTCTTGGTATTCAACTTGTGAGTCATCCTCCGCAAGTACTAACAGTATGCTTTGGGGAAGCTACAGATTAAACACAGGATTGTTTTAGAGGTCAGGGAATGCTGTTAAGAGACCCCTACTTGGAATCAGTGCCTGGAAAGCTAAACTTCTGGGCAATAGAGTAATTCCCAACTCTACCTTTTAAAATTCAGTCTTGCCTTAACTCTCTAGCAAATAAACCTACAGAAAATATTAGAAATGTAGGGTTGATGCAGGATAACCCACCAAGTGAGTCTTCCTAACACACCTTGGGGACCAGAGTACATTATCTTGGTAGGTACAGAATTTTATTTCTATGAAATGTTCCGAGACAGTCCTATGATGCTCTTTGTTTTGATTGGATGTTCTATGAACAGAGTTTGCTTATTGTTTCCTGGAAAATTTTCGTTCAACGGGACCCTGCTGTGAACTCACTGACATCTAAACATCACAAAATAGATTTTTAAGATTAAAGCTGAGGAACACCTTTGAACCATCAACAAATAGAATTATAGTATTAGAAGAGGATTGCTCAAAGATCCAATGTAATGTGAGTTACTACCAAATCAGGAATCCAGGTGCCAAAGGTTAATGGGAGCTTCTAAATTTAAATTTCAATATACATGATGCCAAGTTTTTTAAAAAACAAAAGCATGTTGTTAATGGTTAGAAAGATTACAAAAATATGTCTTAGGGTAATTTCAGATCTGTGGATTCTGGTATTAACTTTGGACTCAAACAGATTTTTTAAAAAAATAATTGTCACATCCTTTCTTTCTTCTGTCCCTCTACCCCACATCAGAAAGTGGTAGGTACTTGATATTTAAACCTATAAAGGAAAGCTTTTCTTTTGAACAATAAAATTGCTAGAAATTTAGCTTGTTGCCTTCTAATCATTCTTTCAGCTCTGGCCATAAAACTCACAGTAGGTTAATCTGGCCATCACCAGGAGGTGCCAACCAAATTCTCTTCAAAACTCAAAAGTAGATTTTAAAATTTTTCTCTTCCTTGGTTGTCCTCTTTGCTTTCAACTGGTTCTAACACTCTCTTTTTCAGGAAAGAAAGGTAAAGTGTGGGGGTATAGACAGGCCAGGAGAGATGATGAATCCAGTTGATAGCTCTTAACACAAACATGGTAAGTACTAAGTTTGAAAAAATGGTCATTTCTTTTAGAAAAAAAAAAAAAAGATAGAATTTCATCTCACCATTTAAAGTTCACGGGCTGGGGATGTGGCTCAAGCGGTAGCGTGCTCGCCTGGCATGCGTGTGGCCCGGGTTCGATCCTCAGCACCACATACAAACAAAGATGTTGTGTCCCCCAAAAACTAAGAAATAAATATTTTTAAAAATCCTCTCTTTGTCTCTCTCTCTCTGTCTCTGTCTCTCTCTGTCTGTCTCTCTCTCTCTCTAAAAAAAAAATATTTAAAGTTCATGCCTTCAATTACTAGACATGAGCCTTAGATCTCTAGTCAACCCAGAGACAAAAGCCTGTATAAATTCTAGCATTCATCAGTGCCTCTATTTGCAGGCATTAATAGCTGTTGCATTTCTTGCATCTACCCAGTAGAGGAGGATGTTGGTAAGAAGAGAACATCATTTTGGCCTGTGTCCTGCCTGTGTTGTTGAGAATGCTGGCTGGATGTTCTTTGGAGCTCTTACATTTCTATTCCTTAAGTCTTAAACATCATCTTCATCCAAAGTCTATTCCTCTTTCTATATTTTCTACTTTATGAAGCATATACACCAGTTGCCCACAGCAGTAATATGTGAATAATCTCAGAACCTTTCATCTTTGTTATCCCAGTGTGGTTCCTCAACCTTTTATTAGCACCTCCAAATTATCTCTTGGCCCAAACTCCTTCTTTTCTTCCCCTCATCACTGTCTTAATTCCAGAATGCTTTGGGTTTCCCTGCATGACTGTGACACTCCCTACCTCCCTCCTACCTCCAGTCTCTCTTCCAAGCCATTCCCACCAAAAGTACACTCCTAAAAATGAAGCTTGGTCATATCACTGCCTTTTCTCCATAAGTCTTCCCTTTCTCCAGCCCCATTGCTCCTGGTATGCAAGCCTCAATTCTTTGCCTGGTATGGAGAGCCTTCCATGTGTCACCTATCTATACACCAGCCTCACTGACTGCTGCCACCCCATGTCCATCTTCACAGCAGGGTCTGGTAAGATCCATGTTCCTTTCTCCTCTGCACCTTAACACATGCTATTCTTGTTCCTCCATGGTGTCTGCTGGTAACCCCTACTATCCTTCAAGACTCAGCTTTTCTCAGAAGCTTTCTCTGACCCGTAAGCAGAGCCAGTTTTGACCTCTGTAAGCACATGGTGACCTACTTGACTATCCCTCCATTTCAGCACCAATTGTTTTAATGATTTGATATAGGTCCATCTCACCCTTTAGTATTTGATCCCCTGGAAGTAAGGGCCATGTGTTGTTCACCTTTGCTGTGTGTGCCTACCTGACATAATATTTCACAGATGTTTATATATTGAAAAGACATAATTGGCAGAAATTCCAAAAGTGCTTTTGTATTTCTTTGGGTGCCTAGGGAACAGGAAAAAAAGGAAGTCTAAAATGAGAAGTTGGTCATGGGATAAGAAACAATAATCCCTCTATTTTTTTTTTTTTTTTTTTGCAAATGGCCTGAAGAAAACTATGCCACATTCATGCCCAATTCTGAATATTTGTTATTTGGGCAACCCTACAGAATTCTGGGGCAATTTCTGGCTGCATTTCTGCATCAAATTGCTTACAAACAAGCACAGTCTCACAACAGAAAGGTAATTTAAAAAAAAAAGCTTTAAAAGAAATAAAAAAAAAAATAAAAAGCTAGTCTTTCCTTGCATCTATGGAGGAAATTTAAAGAGGCCAATTTATAAGCCAGAAATACTTTTTTTCACATCTCCTCTGTACTCTCCAATCTTTGTCACCTCACAGCTGTCCCAGAACCCCTCTTATGCCAAACTCATATTCTCTCTCTAATCTTTTGGCAATACTATTCTCATCTTCCCCCTCCCTACCCTTTTCTCTCTCTCCCCCAGTTATGTCCAGCTAGTTCTTTACTCTTTTGATTGACTTGCCTTGTCTATGTGATCCCCTCCCACTCTTCCTTCCACATCTCAATCATGGTCTTTCTCTCCCTTTTTCATTCTGTTGTCTCAGAAAAGAACCATAAATGGTGCCAGTAAACCCATTCCTTCTGTGCATGTATGGTGGTAAGGAAGTAAGACTAAAATGGGAATAAGAGTTCATATGCTAATAAATCTTGTTCACTCATATACATTGATGATACACTTAATGACTTGCTTAATTGATGTACCATATTAATGAAGAATTAATAAATTAATCATTAAATTGTCATTTTATCATACACACACACACACACACACACACACACCAAAAAAAAAACAAAAAACAGACTTGCAGGCATTTTCTTGCATCACCTAAAGGGAGTAGAAGCCCCTCTCAAGAGTTAAAAAAAAGGCATCATTGCCTTGATCTGTGTCACTGGATCGTCCCTCCTCTAGACATCTGAGCCTGCCCCAGCTGTCAGGAGCCAAGAAGACTGAATAATATTTGGTTTAAAGAGAGTGAGGGTTGGGGCCGAGCTAATCTTTCTTGAGAGTGAGTTGCTGGCCTTTACTAATGAAAAATGTCATTCTCTGCTTCTGTCCTACAAAAGTTGGTAGGACAAGGAGTGTGAGGAATGAGGGCCAACTCTTCCTCCAGAAAGAGTGTTAGAACCAGGAGTTCTCCTATCCATTAGGGCTAACTAGGGGGCTAAGTGGAAGACTGTGGAGCCCCCAGACTCTTCTCTGCTTTTGCCTGAATGTCACACATGTGTGTATTGTATTGCATACTTTCAACCCTAGGGAGGGATCAGTGATAAAGGAGCTCAAGAAACTTGCTTTTCTAACATCTCAGGGGAAAATAATTACAAGTGCAGTTGAGAAAGGAAGGAATGAGTGAGGAGTCCATGGGTTGATGGAAGTTGGTTAGAGGACAACTGAGTATGAAGTGTGAGGTCTTGCTGAAAAGGGCACTGGACTTAGAGGGACATAATAAGACAAAAGGCAGGAGAGGGGCAGGCAGGCAGAACCTAAGCTGCAAATATAAGAGAGCCATTGAGGCATGAATGAGGATCCAAGGGGGTAGATGCTCCCCACCTGTGGGCTTCCTGCCATGTGTCTAAAGTTCTAGACTTCCCCTAAGTGGGAAATGTCCCCAACCCTCTATCCACCAGCAGAAATGGGAGCAGGTCTACTGAGTAGAATCAGCTGAAAACATTTAAAGCAAATGCATCATAAAAACAGAAACAGTAATTCAGTGAACTGAAACTTGTCCCCTCTAAAAAGTCTCTGAAGATCAATATAGAAATTCAGGGACAACAGGAAACGAGTAACAAGATCAAGAAGAGGGAGTCAGCAACAAAGTGTGGCAGAGGTTAGAGAACATTGTGCACTAGCAGAGCCTTGGAAAAACAATCCTTTATAAAGAGTGTCAGAATTAAAGGATATAAATCAGTGTGATTAATATCACACAAGTAAATCATTTTGAAGCGTCTTGAAAGAAAAGCTATGCAATAATAACTCCAATCATTTGCAGGAAAGGCAGAAAGGCAAAACTTGATTTTTTTTTTCATGCCAAATATGCAGACTAGACAGGGTGATATATTTTGACAGTAAATAGGTTGGCACAAGAGGCTAGGGAATTAAAGGAAATGTTTGAAGGCATTTTATCTTTGTGCCTTTGTTGATTTCCCTACTGTAAAGAAAGGGTAATCGATTTTCATAGATTTACTTATGACCTTGATTCCTGACCCTCCCCTGATTTGTTTTTCACCTATGTTTTAGAATTTCAGAAACAGAACCATAGGAATCCAAGGGGATTGCCGAGTAAGTGTGGGCTGGTGAATGTATCTCCTCTAGCAGTGCCCCCTAGAGTTTAATAACTGGACTTAGCCCTTGCTGAGTCCTTGTCTTCCTGGGCCGGGTCTCCCATCTCTGCATATTCAACACCTTGCCCTGGACTTGACACTTTGCATGAGATCAACATGCATTAATTATATTCAGCTGAATCTAAGCAATTAGGCCCCATGGAAGAAAGTCAGGTATTATTGATCATTTTGAAAATACATGAACACTCATTTTTATAAAATCAGATAAAATTCTAAGAGAATTAGCAAGCAACCAACCAAGAGTACTTAAAATATTACCAAAAATATCTTTAGGAGTCAGAAAATGAGAAGAGGATGTGGCAAGGAGGAGAAGGTAATATTGATTTTGGAAAAAGAAAGACCCCGAAGTGATAATATTAAGCCATTAGAAGAAATCTGTTCTTTACTTAGATGATAATGAATCCCACTATATGTAAAAAGCTCTTCTAAAGGGAAGTGTTTTCAATTGATTGCTTTTTTTGCAAGTCTGTAAACTTGGAAGGTACATTTTCAGTAATGCAAAACATTAGATATAACTTCCCATGAAGTGTTGCCAAAATGATTTCAGTTATTATAGTAAGAAATTATTCAACATTCTTTAAGTCTTACTTATGTGATTGCATAGGGAAAGTTCAACAGAGAATTGTGTGATATACAGTAAATTTAGAAGTCTGAAATTATTGACTTCGCAAAATTTATCTATAAATAAGATTCCTTAGTGAATTGCTATTTTTACTGTTTTCTAAAAGAAAATGGGTGGGCTAGGAATTCCTTCTTCCACAAATCACCTTTTATTTATCTCGGTTGTAGCTCATATCATAAGGCATTACTATTGCCTGTTTACCTTTCTCTATCCTCCTATGTAAAATGCTAGAATACACAGGTAATGTCTTATGCAGAGGTGATACTCTGGTTCCTTGCACAGTACAAGCGCACAGGACATAATAAGCATGTAATAAATATTGTGGCATATGCAAATACACGCAAAGTTACAAGTGAGGCACAGAGATTAATTTCAGGAGGGGTACTATCAGCCAAATGTCTATCTGTAGGTTAACTTGTAAATCATAAACATGAATAAAGTTCTACAGTATCTTGTTAATGTAGCAGATTATCAATTACAAATTGCCATTTATGGTTATGTTTTCAAATGAAGAATAGGTTACATGCTCAAGACCAGTTATTGTCATTGACTCCCTCCTACTCCGAATTACTGAAATCCACCCAGATTACAGGCAAATCATTTGCTTACTATTAAAATATTAATGATACTCCTCATAATGCTCTGCTTTCAGAGTTTTGCATCTAGAAAGACTTATATTAACTGAAAATTGACAGTATAAATATGAATAAAATAAAAAATAACCAAACCATATGAATACACTTGGCACAAATTTGAAAAGAATGAAAAATTATGTTACCTATACCCTCATTTAAGGATTGCCTGTAACAATTGTTTATATCTGAAGGATGTAGCAGTAATAACCACAGGTGATATAGGGAAGAGAATAAAATGTTCATACTGATAGCTTGAGAAAAACAAGATCCCAAGAAATAACATGTTCAACACAGATGGATTTACTCAAAATATTAGCAAGATGTATCTCTTTCTTACTCTGTATTAACAGTCAAAGGAAATTCTTCAAAGATCCATCATCTCTAACAATCATCAGATGGGGAAAAAAAGAACCTTTATGCCACTAAATTTCTAGGCAGGTAAATAGTGCTTACCTTGATCAGCCAGGGTCATTTTTAAAAATATTTTTTGTTTTTTTTTAGTTATACATGAAAATAGAATGTATTTTGACATATTATACATATATGAAGTATAACTTCCAATTCTTCTGGTTGTACATGATGTGGAATTACATTGGTCGTGTATTCATATATTCACATAGGAAAGTAATGTCTGATTTATTCTACTATCTTTACTATTCCCATCCCTCTCCCTTCCCTACATTCCCCTTTATCTAATTCAAAGCACTTCTATTCTTCTGTACCCCTTGCCTCTAGTGTGAGTTAGCATCCACATATCAAAGAGAATATTCAGACTTTGTTTTTTTGGGATTTAGCCAGGGTCTTGATAGTACCTGATACATAGTAAGGATTCACTAAATCTTTATTAAATGAATGAATGAATCTACTATGATAACAGAACCTCATTACTCCTGTTGATTATATAAGATGAGTTTTATCAATACTAAGAGTCACAAATTCTGGTTGTGGTATAGATGGTGGAACTAGGTGCCCCTCATTGACAGCAGGCTTTATGATGAAGCCTTCCATGTACCTTTGGTGTGAAGTGGTAAGCTTGTGTGCATGCCAGCAAGTCATATCTTTTGATGACGAGGCTCTCTCCCCCATTCCAAGGGAAACTGCTTCATGATGTAAGTGACTGGTTTTTCCCATTTGGTGTCATGGAAGATGCTAATTTGTAATATACCTTTGGGGGTTGATAGAACAGAAAAATCACCCTTCCACCAATACTAGATTTGGGTATAGATGTTCCTAAGGCCACCGTCACCTTCTTATAACCAACCAAAGGGAATCACATTGTGTTTGGAGTCCACACCAAGAGATATTTTCTACTGTGATTGTTTCTTTTCCTCTGATCATCAATAACCATAGGACAGTAATAATTTTTTGTTTCATATGTGCCAGAGAGGACAAGAAATTTTCACAGGAATGAACAGAAGAGGAAATATACAGGAGAAAATCAGGAAAGAAAGGTTTATTTTTCTCATGAGTGCCAATTTTTAAATAAGATCTCTAAAAGGATAACTTAAATGAGAACTATATAAACAAAAGGCAATTTAATATAATTTTATTTTAAGGGGGAGAAATATAACAACTTGCTTTTTAAATTCAGTTAAAGAAAAAGGAAAGAAAGCACAAAACCAAAACAAAACCTGAAAGGAAAATAAAAGAAACCGAGGAGGGAAAATTGACCAAGAGATAAAAATGTTGCTTGCAAATCTCCAGAAAGCAAAATCTAATTCTGAATAGTATTACCCTTTTTTTTTTTTTTTGTAGGTGGGGGCCGGGGGAAAAAATAAACTTTTACTTTAAAAACTGTAGGGATATTACTGGAATTAATCATTTGCTTTTTTTCTAAAATAGGATTTAATTTGGATATAATTTATATATTCAATATGCAAATATTTATTGGAAGTTTATTAGGTGATAGTGGGAGACAAAATAGAATAAAGTCATATTTCATGGAGTTTACATAATAGGGGAAATCATAAAATAAATAATACAATAAACCTATAAATACACAACTAAACTCCATGAAGAAAAACAAAACAGAGGGAAAGGCAACATCATGGTAGGAATGCATACAATATTTTAAGTAGAATGATCAAAGAAGGATATTGGTTACTCTCTGATTTTTTTTTCTTTAATCTGCTTATTCCCCCACATTTTAAAATTCATTCTTAGTTCTTCTTTGTTCTGTGTCCAGGGTATATTTAAGATGGCCCCCAAGTAATCTCAGCTCCTGCTGTTCATATCCCTTGGGTGATTTCTTCCCACATTGACTCTGATCTGGTGGCCAAAGTGACAATGTGTGGTTTTCAAGGCTATATTAAAAAAGGTACAATAGCTTCAACTTTGGCCTCTAGGATTCCTCATTCTGGAGGAATCCAGGTACCATATTGGGAGGATGCTTAAGCAGCTGTACAGAGAGGCTCCATGGAAAGCATTTTGTATCTCCTGCCAATAGCCAGCAACCATCAGAAAGCC
The DNA here is from genome assembly GCF_047511675.1 of Marmota flaviventris. Classification (NCBI taxonomy): domain Eukaryota; kingdom Metazoa; phylum Chordata; class Mammalia; order Rodentia; family Sciuridae; genus Marmota; species Marmota flaviventris. The sequence continues at coordinate 62,575,940 of NC_092499.1, read as the reverse complement.
CTATATATAAACCACCTTGGAAATGGAGCCTCCAACCCAAGCAAGCCTTCAAATAACTACATTTTGACTGATGAATCTCAAGTGAGAGAGGGGCTGGGAATACCAAGATAAGCTGTTTCCAAAATTCTGATCCACAGAAACCATAAGAGATAATATTTATTATTTCAAGCTACTGTGTCAGGGGATACTTTGTTATGCAATAGTACTATATCACCCTGTCTCCTTCAGCCTCTGGTTTCCATCTGTGTTTGGCTGATGGGCAGAAAGTGAGGTCAGTGAGTTCCTTAGCATTTTGCTCTGGTCTTTGTTTCCTTCCACAAAACCACAGCTCTTCCGGGCAGCCCTATGGGTCTTCAGGACTGCAGCTGTTTGCACTGATACAACACTAACCCCTTCAAGCCGAGGTGTGGTGTCAGATCTTGCTGTTGGTTTTCTTAACTCTGCACACACCCCTTGTAACTAGTTAGTTCATTCTCCTAAAATTGCATGCCTTTTATTTCTAGGATAATACAAAAGTCTCCCCGTAGGAAAGGATATTTGGACAGAGACCTGGAGGAAGTGAGGGAGGGAGGCCTCCAAATATCTAGGGAAGACGGTTCATCAATTGCAAAGCCCCTAAGATTAGCGGGTGTGTTCAAGGTACACAAGGAGGTCAATGTATGTAAAAGAGAAAGCAAAAATAGGAGAGAGCTAGCGTATAAGGATGGGGAGGTAGTCAGGGGCCACATCAGATAGAATTTTGTGGATCGTTGTTATATTCTGAATGTGATGTATAGCTATGGGTGGGCTGGGAAACCATCAGAACAGGGCATGAAATGCTCTGACTGGCATGGTAATGCCAGAATATAGGCAGACAAAATGAAAACCAGAACATTCAAGAGGCTTTTTAGAATTTAGAAAGGTGATCGTGGCTTGGTTTAGGATGACAGATAGTAAAGGCAAGGAGAAGAAATAGGTTCAGGACTGACTTTCAATCAAGGCCCAAGAATTTGCTGCTGAAATGAATGTGAGGGAGAAGAATAGGAGGAAAAAAGTCTCTGAAGTGAATGACAAATGATGGAGCCAGGTTCTGAGATGAAAACAGAGGGGTTGCAGGGGACCCTTGTGGGGAAACAGGAGAAGATCACAAGTTTGCTCATCTAGACTACAAAAGAGAAAAAAAAAAACTATAGTTTTTTTTTAAACCTATAGTTTTTTTAAATAGGAAGATAAGTTATTTTTACAAAAATAAGAATAAAAAAGAAAGAAAAGAAAAACTATATTCATAGGGTAGCTTTCCTATCTCCTGGCATATGAAAGTATTGCCATTAGAAGAGTTTAAAATCAAGCAATGCTTTCTCAATTTCAGTTGAAGGTGTAATCAACTCCTAAAAGTCAGATTATTAAATTCAGGAGCTAAACCTGTTCTGGGGGTCTAGAGCCCTCTTGTCTGTTATCAAACACCATCTACATATAGTTCAAGGATTCTGGCCCACTGAGGATTTTGTTATTGTGCCTGTAAAAGATAATCTCACTGTTTATCCTCACACGACTTCCTTCTTTTAAATTTGACATCTGACTACCTGCAGCTGTGACAGGAAATGAGACTTAGCAGATACTTCTGCTTCTTTGGGGACAGTACTTTGTGCCCCACTTCCGCAGCCTGGGCTCTTCTTACCAAAAAAGTAGAGCTGCACCCCACCCAAATTGAGAGGCACTCTCCTGGCCTCACATTGGTTACCTGCTTTTCCTCCACACACTTGGAGCTTCAGAGAGGATGAGGCGATCCGGCTGGGGCTGGGGCTGGTGCTTGTGTGTACAGACTTCTCCCTTGAGCCCTGCTGTGGAGCCCAAGGCAGTGCTGTGTGCCAGGACAAAAGGCAACGCCCTCCTTCTCATGTCACAGTTGCCACCTGCTCACTCACCCTCACAGTCTAAGGTGTGCTTGTTGATGGCAGTATGCAGGCCCGTCTTGAGGCCAACAGGGGTGTTTTGTTGTTGTTGTTTTGTTGTTTTCAGAATGACCTCCGTCTAAAAATTCTGTAGGCTTCCTGGAAGGGACACAGCTTACTGTGATAAAATGGACTTCTCCTCCCTTCCCCCCTCTGGTTACCATGGCAACTCTGAATGACTGATTTCCTGGTTACCATGTAAATGCAGTGGGATCCCAGCCACTGCACCACACAAAGACGTCAGTAAGAATAGTGAGAAAACAAAACAAAACAAATCATGTTTAAAAAGACAATTTCATCGCAGGCTTTCTTTTCTCACACAAAAAAAGAAGAAGGGAACCAACTGTAATTAGAAATAGTGCTCTTCCCAAGGTGGGAGTGAGTGTGTCTCACATTGGAGGAAAAGACTGGAGAAAAATAAAAAGAAAGGGGGGAAATCCTGAGGAGTTGGCATGGAGACAGGAAGACAGATGCCATTCTCAGGTGGCTAAAACCTTTCAGCAATCAGCCCGAGTCCTACTGAGAGGAAATCTGAAATATTTAACTGGAGTGAAAGAATTAAGTTTAGAGTCAAAACAAAACAAAAATCAGGTCTCATAGACTTTTTTAGAATGCTTTTGTTTGTACAATTTTAAAATTAATACTCCATATGTACTCATGTAATGTTCAAATGATGTTGAATTTTTATTTCTATCCAATAACTTTGGAGAACTGACAACAAATGCAGCTATTTTCTATCTTCTTTTTGTTGATTTGTAATGCCCTGATATAATTGTGTGTCAAGAATTGATTAATCCAGATTTCTCTGATTTTCATGTCTGTGTATTATCTGTGTTTAGTAATATCTATGAAGTGCACTTGCATGTGAAAAAATTTTGTAAAACATCATTTTTATTACTCTAAATATATTTTTAAAACTAAAATTGTTGCACTTCCTTGACTTTTCATCATATCTTAGAGTCAAAGGGTTTCAAATTAATGTTTATTCCTTTTTCCAAAATAATACCTTTCTGCCTTTTGACAAATATTTCATACATTAAAAAAATAAAAAAAAAAACTGATCAGGCAGAATTTCCATAACTTTACTGAAATACAATAAGAGCACTGGTGCTTTATATTAATTGGCAGTTGAATCATAAGGTCATTTTTTAATATCTGTCTTGTCAAAGGTTGGAGCAGCAATGAGCTCAAGCCTCCCATGTTTTGTAGATATGGAAGGCATGATGCCAAGAGATAAAGTCCCTGAATCCAGATGACTCTGTAGTACAAAGATCCAGACCTTGTCTGTAACTGCCATTTCTTCCTGTTCTTTTTAGGACTTACTACTCCCCCTTCCTAAAGTCAGCATGTCCCAAACTGGATCAATAGGTATCACAGAGGGAAAAGATCGAGATGGGGGATTCAAAGCTCAAATTATTTTGTAAAATCCTAAGTTCAAGGACATCAACTAGATTTATTTACTACAGGACTTACCAGGGCTTTTGACATTCTGACATCTACATAACCCTCCAAGGAGGGGTTCCCATTGAATATAGTATTTCTCAAAAGTAATTGTCCATTGAGTACCATCTTCACAGAAATGCTCTTAGTTTTTCAGAAGATACTTTGAGAAATGCTGGGCCAAATTTTCTCTAAAATCTAATTATAATTTAAAGCTATATGAATTTTTATTTGTGATTTAAATTTACATAATTTTTAAAAGTTCCATACCATGATCCTTAATGAGCCCATAAACAAATAAAAGCCACAAAAGATGATGTATCTTTTACAATATTTTAAACCTAAGTTTGTGAGCATATGTTTTCATTTTCAAGGTTTTGTTGTACCTTCTATAGGTCTTATAGGTGACATTCCCTAACAATAAAATCCACAAGAGCTCTAACTTATTTTAGTAGAAATTGTGCCAGGGGGTAAGGCGGATGGGTAGCAGAGGGACATGGAGTGATACCTTTTAGTTGGGGTTCACATGAAAGGTACAGTGAATTCTCCTCACAAGGAGCCACCAGTGATTAAGGAAACTTCTTAGCACTGAGCCCACTTCAGTGGAAATCTAATCACACCGACCTTTTGTAGAGTGACTTCACATATCCCAGCAAGCCAAGGTTGGGAGAGAGGGGGAGGTTTGGACCAAATGTGCCATGGTTAACCAGACCAGATTGTTTTAGCAAACACAAATGACTAAAGAATTATGACATAGAGTGAAACATTGTCACAAGAGCCTGGTGCCCAGAGGGAAAGGAGAGCTGATGGGAAACACAGTTGGTGGCAGCCATTTGCAAGATAAAATTAGTTCATGTGTTTACCTCAATAGGTTAAATGTCTTCAGTCAAACTGGTTGAGTAGCTGAGACAGCCATGTAAACAATGTGGGAGGATCACAGAGAAGAGAAGAGGACAAACAGGGAGAAGATAAATTTACTTTGCCTGAATTTCCATGAGAGTCCTTGCGACCAAGGGAGCAACTGATATGGTAGCTGAAGGTGCAAGAAGAGAAAGGAGGCTGTGGGGACAGGGGTAACTGGTAGTTTGGAGGCTTGAAATGGGATAGAACATGACTATCTCTGTGAGCCAGAAAGGATTTGGCATAATAGGCTGGAGTGTGTTGATGGGCACATTATGGGTTGCAGAGGTGGGCTGGGGCCAGTTGGGAAGTGCTTCCATGACACTTGAACCAATGTGGAAAAATGAGGAGCCATGGAAGATTTTAGTCGAGGATAGATATGACTAAGTCTGCAATTTGGAAAGACCATCCCATGACCACGTGGTTATCCATTCAACAAAAGTAGGGTGAAGATGAGAGCAGAGTGGACATACTCCAAATACTTATTTCCATAGCACTTCATGGTTAGGTATCTGAGAATACCTGGGTGGAGGTAGGTAACAGGGAGAGGAACAAGAAAGAAGAGGTCATGAATCTTCCTAAGAGTAGTCAGCCATGCCTTCATCCAAGCCATTCAGCAACTATTCATTCATATTAACATAGAAGTACCAACTTTTCCCTTTCTTGGCCCTGAAGACCTTCTTTGTGACTTATGGTAAGAAATGTGTTTATTAAAATCACCCGAAATAGTTCAGCTAATTATAACTTAATTGAGTTGTTGGTCTCTTCTGCTTTATAACAATGCTGGTGGGTCTTTTGCTTTGACATTTCAGACTAGTACCTTCATGGCAATAAGATTAGTAGCAGAGTCCTCCCAAGAAAGAGAATTTTTTTTTTCCTCTTACTTCTGGCAAATGACTGTACTTTGTTAAAAAAGGATCACACACAGGCTATCCCTTTGGCCAAATAAGCCAAGCAACCATCTCATTAAATAATGTTGGACCCTGAATAAGTCTGTGACTATTCTGGTGGGACCTCAGGAAAAGCCCCTCCTGCCATAGGACAGTGCTGCCACCCTGCTCCTCAACATTTATGTGTATGTGCAGAGCCCTATGGCTGCTACAAGTGAAGTCCTGCCTGCCATGACAGCTTCAGTAATTGGTGAGCACAACTTGTACAGTTCTAATGGATGTTTGAAAGAAGAAATAAATGAAATGTTTTAGTGAAGATCTGGGAAAGATGTTGGCGCTCTCCCGCTACAAAAATAATATATTAAAATTGGATTTTTAGAAAAGTGATTTCAAGACACCAGCTTCAGACTAAAATATTCTAATTGTACTTTCTTTCATGAATCCCTATGTCTAGACCAGATATTATCAGCACAAGCAGAATTGTCTCATATCTGAGAAAGGTTTTTAGTGGCCTGGCTCTGAATAGAAGGATTTTTCAAGGATCTCAATTTCATTATGGTTTAGACTGAGAAAGGGCAAATAAGTATGACATCATGGTTGTCATGTTAGACAAGGAGGCCTTTTAGACAACAGGAAAATAATGTACAATGAATTAAAACCTTCATTAAGCAGAATGTTCAGAGACCTGAAATGTTTTCCTTACCAGGATTATCTGTATTGCTCTGTGAATAATTGACTCATATTAAACATCTTTCATACATATGTTTTTATTTATATATATATATATATATATATATATATATATATATATATATATATATAATTCATATATACTTATATTAGTCTTTTTTTTTCCTTTTCTTTCTTCTTCTTTTTTTTTTCCAGGCTTGGTGCACACCTGTAATCTCAGCAGCTCAGGAGGTTGAGGCTGGAGAATTACAAGTTCAAAGCCAGCCTCAGCAACTTAGCAAGGCCCTTAAGCAATTTGGTGGGACCCCATCTCTAAAAAATAAAAAGAGCTAGAGATGTGGCTCAGTGGTTAAGCACCCTTGGGTTCACTCCCCTATACAATCAATCAATCAATCAATCAATCAATCAATAAAATGTGTGTGTCTTTTTCATGCATAGTATCTTGGACACAATTTATTCTTCTTTCTGTTGGAGTTTGCACTGTCTGAAGACTGTTGTTAATATCTTGGTTATCATGGTACAGCCCTATAGCACAGAATTTCACTGAACCTCTACCTTCTTCTAAATGCTAAAAGATGTGTCTGTCTTTCACAATCTACTTGTCCCTGTGGAGTGGTTTTCATATTTACCTTTTTTCTCTTTCTATTCTATTCCTTCCATGTGTTGTTTGCTTCTTTATTTCCTCTTAATATTTCTGTTGAAATATTATTATGGGCTCCAAAACTAGATTATTTGGGTTCAAATCCAGACTCCACAACTTACTGGCTGGGTGGCTTCTCTGTGCTGTAGCATCCTTGTCTGCAAGATGGGGACCATAATCATACCTACTTTAGAGGGTCATTGTAAGGAGTATATGAATATGGAGCAGTATCAGGCTTTCTTTCCAGTGGAGCCTCTAAACATGGGCTTCCCAAACCTGGTCAAAGTCAGAATTACCTGGGAAGGTATTTTACAGTATAGATTTCCTGGGAACACTGCCAGAAATTGACTCAGGAGGGGCCTGATGCTGCTGATTCTCAGAATAACATTTGGGAATCACTGCTTCAAATGGAAGGACAGGTTCTGTGATCCTATTTCCTTATTCTTCTCTTGGCTTCTGATGTCTCAAATGGCAAGTGTCTGATTTTGTACATTTTGGGCTTTTTTTTTTGTCTACCAAATATATATCTCTATATAGAACTAGCCATACCTGCAAAACTGACTAATCATAGTATTTTCTTGACTATTTGTGCATTTTTGGTTACTCCTTAGAATGTGTTTGTGAGCTCTACTTTTGAGGGAAAAGTTAAAAAGACCACCATTAATCTATTTATTATGTTTTAGCCATTATATATACGTATGATGAAGCTAGTTGTAAGGCTCAGAATACTACACGTCAGGAGAAGATTCAGAGTTGTGTTATTTAATGTAACTAACAGATATCACAGAAAGCAGGGAGCTATCTTCTAGCATGTACTGTAGGAGATATGCTAAAATGCAGTCACTTCGACCTGTCTGAAAGTTTGGGTCACTCTCCCAGTCACTTCACCTGGGGGCAAACCTGTGAAGATAGCTTTCTGCTTTCTTTACACACTCATTGGATCCAAAGCCACTATCAGCTTAAATCAGGAAAAAATATCTGAGGCAATGGGATGAGTGACAATCCAGGCAATAAGGCAGAGAAGCAAAAGATGCAGAGGGCCAGGGGAGATTGGGTGACCCAGTGGAAGGTGACATTTGCAGAAGGGTTAAGTATCTAAAGAGACTGAAAGCTGGATGACTTTGAGGGCTGCACCCAGACAGGAGAACCAAGACTGTGCCCAGAAAGGGGGGGGGAAGAGTCAGCCAAATAGGCCAAAGGAGCTGTCGCATTCCACAGCTAAACACTCAGGGTCACTCCAGGTGAACTGGATTGGCACAAAATAATCACATAGAGATAGAGAAATACTTTTGTCTTAGAGTCCTGTGACAACTCCTCCCATGGAAAGAGAGAGAGGAACAAGTGCTGAACCCTTTTATTGGGGAGAAGCCATTCAAATGAGGCAAGGGGGAGGATTACAAAGAATAAGTGAGTGTAACTCAACCCCTCTGGGTGCTGCCTACTCCTAGGGCCACGCCTTGTTATCCATTTGAGAGAAAAGCCTGAATCAGACTATAGTGATCTTTCAGATCTCCATAGTGCATCAGGACTTAAACGTGCATGCATTTGGAGTGGCTCCCCACAAGGAGCCACTTCTGATTTTCTATCAAATGTAGATTGCCTCATAGATATCATAGGGAATATGTTGATGGAAAGGTATATCAGACACAATACAGAAACATAAAGCTTCTTCATGATAAAAGGATAAGGAATAAAGAAAGCTCTGGAGGTAAGAGAAAACAGGTGACATGCTCTCAGACTGGTTGCAAGGTTTCCAGCTATGATAAACTCACCTTTGCCCATTCTCACAGGTGAATTTTAATTTCTTAAGTCCTATATAGTTCTTGCTTGTGTGATGTAAGTAATTTATACAAAACAACTACAACATATGTCCAATGCTTACTACAGAGACAGTAAAGCAAAGAGCAATTTTCTAAGAGTATCCTGCAACTGGCTAAAATTTCAGGACTCCTGGGGATCTAAGAAGTGCAGTTAAGTGGCCTGAGTCTCAAGTTAGATATGGTTCTGCATATATTCTAGCACTCCTTACGTGTGAGGGAGTGAGCAATAGTAAGGCTTTTTTTAAGTTAAAATACTTTGTGGTACCTCTTATTCTCTTTTTTCCCCCATTTGTTGGAAAATTAAGGTATAATTTGCATGTAACAAAGCTTATCCTCTTAAAAGTATAGTTATATGAGATTCAATAAATGCATATAACTGTGTAGCCACTCCACAATCAAGATAAGAAATAGTGGCATCTCCCCCAAATCCTCTCATCTTCCCTTTATAGTTAATGCCTCCCCAAACTCTGATCCCTGGCAACCACTGTTTTCATCTTTATTATTTTGCATTTTCCAGAATGTCAAAAGTGGAATCATGCAATATGTAGCCTCTGCAGTCTGGCTCTGTGACTCACATAATGTATCAGAGATTTTTCTCTGATGTTTACAGTGGAGGTCCCTTAGTGTTACTGAGCACCTTATACTTCTGGTATTAAGAGTATTATGCATAAGTTGGTGTAGGAAAATGTGTAGATCTAGAAGGGGATGGTTAAAAGAGTCCATAAAAGAATCCAAAGAGAAAATTTTTGAATACTTAAGACTTTATGAAATAGGGTTTTTAAACTTTTTTTTTTTACTTAATAAACACCTGTACATTGTTTGCTACTCTGTTCTAAGTTCTTGCCAAATAACATCTAATTTAATTCTCATCCCTTTAAAGTAGAAGCTGTTATTCCCATTTTAGAGATGATGGAACAGAGGTACATGGAGGTTAAGTGATTTGCCAGAATCACATAGTGAGTAACTGATGGAGAGAGGATTTGAAGCCAAACAACTTAATCGTTCTCTTCCTGCCAAAAGATTATAGTCATCTATCAAACATTCACCCACTGTAGTAAAGAAAAGTCAGAACAAATTTAAAGTCTAGACATTGATCGAAAGCAGCCTTCCTGAGAATCATAAATGATATTAGCTTGTGCAGTAGGAACAAAAATAACTAGCGATTTGGAAATACAGTTGAAAACTGTTTAAAATTAAAATTCAAGGTTTTTGTAGAAATGAAGACTGCAAGTTTTCTATAAATTAGTGAATCTGCCTTTGATTGAGTATTATGGTATAGACATGAAGTATCTCCTGAAAATTCATGATTAGATTATGAGAGGTAAATTGGGGAACTGATCCATTTGATGGATTAATAATTTGAAAGGAGTATTATATTGGATGATACCTGTAAGCAGGTAGGTGTTGGTTATTGGAAGTAGGTCTTAGGGATCATGCCTTTGGTGTTTATATTTTGTCTCTGGTACCACACATTTTCTCTGCTTCCTGGCAATCATAGGCCAAGCAGTTTTCTTCCTCCACACCCTTCTTCCATGATGTTCTGCCTCACCCTGGGCTAAGAGCAATGGATTTGGCTGACCATAGACTGAGCCCTCCAAAAACGTGAGCCCAAATAAACTTTTCCTCCTCTAAGTTGTTCTGGGCAGGCATTTTGGTCACAGTGATGCAAAGCTGACTAACACATCAAAATAAATGATCTTATGTGGAACCAACACAAAACAATGAAAAAGAGACAGCAAGCCTGCTGAAAGCAGATAACACAAGAGAAATGTGCCATCAATACCCTTCATAAACATTAAACGAGCACCATATATTTACTATCTCCTTGGGACAGGCAGTCATTCTGAAATCAGATCTCTGTATATTGATTATACTTTGATGTGCTTATATTTATAGTAGAGATTTCATTAAATGTATGTAGTGCTTATATAATATTGATGAGGTTTTTGTTGGCTTTTTTTTTTTTTTTTTTTTTTTTGTGCTGCTGTGACCAAAATATCTGACAAGAAAAATTTTAGAGGAGGAAAAGTTTATTTGGTGCTCATGGTTTCAGAGGTTTCAGTCCATAGACAGTTGACTCCTTCTGGGCTTAAGTTGAGGCAGGACATCAGGGCAGAGGAAAACAACTCAGAATGTGGCAGTCAGGAAGAAGAGAGAGCTACTCAAACCGGAGACAAAATATATACCCCAAAGCCACACCCCCAGTGACCTCTTTCCTCTAGCTATACCCTACCTGCTCGCAGTTATTGATCAATTAATCCAGTTGAGTGAATTAAGCCACTGATTAGGTTACACTTCTTGTAACCTAATCATGTTACCTCTAAACGTTTTTTGCATTGTCTCAGACATAAGCTTTGTGGGGGCCACCTCATATCTAAACTGTAACAGTCCCTAAAGAGTCTTTTTACACAGGGCTAAATTCAGAGGGCTTTTCTGATATTTCTAAGTATTTGTACCAATTATATTTGAGTGGACAAATGTCATTCGGATAGTGGTACCCAAACTGAGAATAAGTGAATGTATCCGGAAGGTATAATTCTTCATCTTCACTCTTCTTTTAAAGCGACACTTCAGATTGGAAGCATGGAATCTATTTACTCACTCAAGATAGAATTAATACAATTTGTCTTCATTATAAAGCTTTAAAGAACTATCAAATAATTTTCTTCTTTTATGACAATTTATACATCAGAGGAGTACCTATTCAATCCACAAAAGATTTAAATTAAAAAGTGGTAACATCATGTGTTGGCAATCTATGGAGCAACTGGAATTCTCAAATAGTGCTGGTGGGAAACGAAAACTAGTACAACCATTTGGAAAAATGTGTGATGTGTGGCAGCACCTTCTAAAACTAAACACAAATATAAACTGCAATCCAACAATTCCATTCCTGAGTATATAGTCAATAAAAATGTTTACTTATTCCCATAAAAGTTTATAAAAATTATGCTTTTTTTTTTTTTTTGATACTGAAGATTTAACCTGGGGGCACTTTCCCACTGAACCACATCCCTATCCCTTTTTTAATTTTTTATTTTGAGACAGGGCCTTGTTAAGTTGCTTAGGGCCTTGCTAAATTGCTGAGGCTGACTTTGAACACATAATCCTCCTGCCTCAGCTTCCCAAGTTGCTGGGGTTACAGGATAGTGCCTCCATGCCCGGCTTTAAAAATGTTCTTAGCTTTATGCCTTATAGCTGAAAATTGGAAACAACCATTCTTCAGCATAAGTTACAGTAAACTCATACAATAGAATGCTGAAAAGTAAAACAAATCAAAAAAGAAACACTGCCATATGCAACAATATGGATGCATGCTGCAGACATATTTATGAGAGGCAGACACCAGATACAAGAGAACACAGACTGCATGACACCATTTTATGGAAAACAGACATACTAATTTATGGTGATTGGTGTCAGAAAAATGACTACCTGGGGTTAGCAGAGATGGCGGCTTTAGAGTGGAAAGGGCATCAGAGAACCTGGGGGTACTAGAAGTGTTTTCATCTTGATCTGAGTCATGGTGATGTGTATTTGACCAAAGACACACTTACACGCATGCAGAAAAAGTTATTGAACCATATGCTTAGAACTTATATACTTTACCATGTGAATATTGTATATCCATTAAATTATTTTTCTTCTTTTGTTAATGTGTACATTGTGGTAAAAGGACTTTATAAAATTAAACAGATCAGCGTAATCATTTGTTACATTGAATTTGAACTAATTTCTTGATCTTCCTGATTTTCAGCTTCCTCATTTATGTAAGAGGAATAAAAACCACCTTTCAGAATTGTATAGATCTCATGAAGTAGTGAATATTAAATTCTGCTGTTTTATATATCTTAAGAGTCTGTTAAGAATAATTATCCAAACTTTGGGAATTAGTAGGCCTTTCCATGGTGATCAGGGGCTGTGTATAGGTCTGTAGTGGTTGTACCTAATACCTGTAGTGAGCACTTTTGTTTGACTTGCTAATTACTCTTTTATTAGAATAGTTTATAACCTGTAAGTATAAAAGTCAGCAATGCAAATGATTCCTGTCAAAGAGTAACACAGAAAGGTTGAAAATTATTTCTGGGTTGAAAAGATGAGCCCAAGGTTACACTGTTATTTCCCTGAAAGATAGGAAGTAGTTATGTATCTAAATTATGAATATTATTCAAATATTATTCTTTTTCAGCCTCTAAGAACACTTCAAGCTTTCTAATCCTTTGCTTTCTAATTCTTTTTGAATCATACTGCCAGTTCCCTTATTAACAAATTAAAACCCCTTTGACATCTACTCACTTTATATTTGAATGAGTCATGCTTTCAAGTTTATATCTCACACTATTTAGCAGAGTACTTTGCTCATAGTACATGTACTGTGAGATTTTTTTTTCTCATTCAGATTTTTTTTTCCTTCCTTCCATGTCTAGGTGTGAGAAACAATATAAAGTGAGGATGTTTCTTTGATAACTGGTTTTCCAATAAAGTTTTGTTTTATTTCATCAATGTTTAGATGAGATCACTTAAAGACCTAATATACTGAAAATATTTTATTGTGTTTTTTTAAAAAAAAGCTTTTGTTATATGTTGGCATTGAGTATTTTTGTTTGTTTGTTTGTTTACTGGAAAATTTTAGGTTGGGGCAGGAATGGAAAATCCTATAAGTTTGCTTCGCAATGTTTTTCTTTCAGATGTGTCTAAGATTAGAGGAGAATGGACTAGAGAAAGAAAGAAGTGTATTACCCCTGATAAACTTTGGTCAGGTTATCCAAAACTGTTACTGATTTTTGAACCCAAAGACTGAGTTTCTTTTCCCTCTTATAATTGTGGACTCAAGGACAAGGCCAAGCACTGACTGACCTGTGCTAGAGATTTTATTCTTGGCTAAGAACAGAAGAGGGAGTTAAACTCACAAATCACTTCTCACACCTTGGAGGTCAGGTGGTTATAGATACAAAGTGAAAGAAATAAGGGGGAGGGATTTTCATTTCTTTTATTATAGTCATGCCAGATTTCTGGGGTCACTCTGTCTGCTATCTTGGATATAATGTCAGCCAGCCTACATGAAGGTGGACTTAGGGCCTTTAAGCATCCGTCTTCAAATATGAGCAATATTTGGGCAGGTAAAAATTCAGCTAGGCCATCCAGGCAGTGCAAAACGAGGGTGAGTAACAAAAGAAGTGGCAGGTGACGTTCTAGGGGCTTGCAAACATTGCAGGGAAAGGAGAGGACACTGATGAGGTAGGTGGCATGGTAAGAGATAGCTATAATAACTCATGTTTGTATGGTTTTTGTAATCTGTCAAACATTTTTATATTCATTATCTCCTTTGATTCCCCAAACAACCCCATTCAATATGGACTTCCATTTTATGTAAAAGGAAACAGAGACACAAAAAATTCAAGGTAACAGAGAGTTCAAGGTCGATCAGTGAAGTAGCAGTTTATAGAATTGAGGCCACCAGCAAGTCCAGACCTTGTTCCATTACACCATACTGCCACCAAGACTTCTGCTATGTAGTGAATGTTTGTGTTCCCACAGAATTCTCATATTGAAGCCTAAATCCCAAATGAGATAATAATTGAAATGGGGTCTTTGGGAGATCATTAGGTCATGAGGGCAAAGTCCTCATTGATAGGATTAGTGCCCTTCTAAGAGATAAGCATGAGATAATGAGATAATCATGACTCCTCTCCCTCTCATCCTGACCCCCTCCACATGTGAAACTATAGCAGGAAGACAGCCATTTTTAACCAGGAAGAGAGGCACCTTGATTTTGGACTTCCCAGCCTGCAGAACTGTGGGAAATGCATTTCTGTTGTTTAAGCAACCCACCCTGTTAGAGCATCTCCAACTAATCTGTCTGCAATCTGATTTTCCCTGTACATCTCACACCATGATATTTCCAAGGTTGGACATTAGTACTTCCTTTTTAACACTCACAAGCAGAAGTTCTAACAGTAGCAAGACTGATTTTTTTTATAAACCAATAGGAAAAAGAAAAATGTAACACTTTAGCTAAGATGTTCTGCTTTGTTAAATGTTTATATTCAGTTTCAATTCTAAAAGAAAGATAACTTTGAGAACCTCAAAAATTCAGATCTTCTCTTTATTGGAAAGATGTGGGTAAGGGGCAGGAGTAGATGATATTATATTTGCTTAAGATTGTTTTTAGGTGCGTCTGTTTGTGGAGGAGCACAGACAGTGAGAATGAGAAATGGGTTAGACTTTGATTTTTGGGTCAGCATATCTCAGACAAGTGGTGGGTGATATTCTGTGTCCCAGCTGTAGTTGTGAGGAGGGGAGAGGAAACTGGAGAATGCAGTTTGAAATCACCTATTTACCTAGACAACTGTGAGTTGCTAAAATATTGCAGGTAAAGACAGCTGGAAGGTCTGGATATAAATAGCTCTCTCCCCCCCCCATTTCAACATAAAAGAAATGTGTTGGAAGATAGGTTTAAATGCTGAAAGAATCAAAAGCCTGCAAGCCTTGTCTTTCTTGCCACTTCATATTTTCAGGAGCTTCATGCCTCTTATCAGATGTGATTAGTTCAGGGCTTCCTCTTGCTTCCTACGGTAATTACTGATGCTCAATTTCCCTCTTCACCTCACCTGAGCTGGGGGCCATTAAGAAACATCAGGTTAGCCTAGAGGCTTTCCCCTGTCTCTGCTTCTGCTACTTCAGAGAGCATTTAAGAAGCTGGGCTAGTGGCTAATGCCTATCTCTCCAGAGCTCACCTTCTGTTCATTTACATTCCACCCCTTTGGTTAAGACTCTGCTAACCTTCAGGGTCCCCAGCTTTTTTTAGCACAGAATTTTATTATCCTTCATATGTAACTAGGTGGGCAGTTATTGTATCTTTAAGCCAAGCAAATAATAAAGCAATCTAACTCAGAGTAGGATGAAGCAGGAACAAATGGAATGCTCTCAAGGGAATGGAAAAGAAAATATATTTCTGAAACATTTCATTCTATTAATGGGCACTTCAGGTCAGATACTCAAAAATCTGCACACATTATGGCTCTAGATGGGTTCCCATAATCACTTAGGAAATGTCTTAACGCTTTCCTTCTACCCACGAAAAGGACTTCCTTTAGCAACCTCGATGTTGAGTGGGCGTCTCTTGTCCTTACCCAGCACCCAGTGGCATTAGTACCCACAGAGCAGAGGAGCACAAAGCCTGCTGCACATTGCAGAGGCCACTTGTCACCCTCAGGAGGGAATAGCATTAGCATCTTGTCAGCCTTTCATCTGCCACCATTACCCAGCACTTGGCTCTTGTCTCCCAGCTGGCTGACAAGCTCTGTTTTCAATCACTAGAGAAGGCCTGTCTTCCACGTGACTCTGTCCACAGCAGGGAAGACTGCAGCAGGCAGAAGCCCGGCAAGGCCAGGGAGTAGCCATCAGAGTGCAGTACCCAGTCACTACAGATGAGGGTGGGAGAACCTCTGGAGAACTTTTGATATACAAGTCTGTATTTGCATCCTCCTGTGCTGCTTTCCCTTCTCCTGCCTGTCCTTCAAAGGCCCTTCTTCCCCCTTCTCCAATGTGTTATTATTTAATGCAGTATCTGAATGAAGTCAACATACTGCAAATTATTTGTCTGCCCTTTTTTAAAAAAAATTTCCATAAATTGTCCCAAAGCCTAGGACCATGCCCACCAACTCAATTGGTGTTGCATGATGAGGGTGTGAAAAGGCATTCTGGTGATATTATTGAGAAGGACCTCAAGGCATCTATTGTAAGCTATGCAAACACAATATATCTTGGGGCTGGGGATGTGGCTCAAGCAGTAGCGCACTCATCTGGCATGCATGTGGCCCGGGTTCGATCCTCAGCACCATATACAAACAAAGATGTTGTGTCCGCTGAAAACTAAAAAATAAATATTAAAAATTCTCTCTCTCTCACCTCTCTCTCTAAAAAAAACCCCACAATATCTCAATACAAATGCAAACACAATATATCCTACTCATCTGGCTGCCATATTGTATCAGTATAAAAAGAGGGTAGAGTGGCAGGGAAGAGGCAGCCATTCTGATATGAGGTCAATTCTTTTGCCATCCCAGCAGATCACACACAGGAGAGCATTTAAGAAGCTGGGCTAGTGGCTACCATGATGGTGAGTGATTTCCTTTGACAGTGTTGCTGGGAACTTCTAAAAATCAATACTGCCATTTGTTATGCCCCTCAAATATACCACACTTCTATTCTTTGTTCTTGAAATTCCATAAAGAGCAGTTTTTATTCTTTTGACTGAAGGCTTGTTGACCACTCTTTAAAAACCCCCAAGGCTGGCCTTGAACTCTGAAGCTCAAATGATCCTCCTGCTTCAGTCTCCCCAGTTGCTGGGGATATAGGTATGGACCATTGCCACACTTTAGTTACAGACATCTCCACCTTAGAGTAGAGAGGCATTAGAACTTTTCCTAAAGAGCAAGTGTTGATGGGAAGATATTATTATATTTGTATTTACTACCTTAACCCTACTTCAGGTTTGGGGGAGATTCTTACTGCCTCCTACTATAAAGGTAACAGGTAGTAGGAATGAGAAGATGCCTGGAGTATTTAAAGTGATTTACATTAGAAGAAATTATGGACCAAGAGGAACTAAAGAAGAGCTGGAGGAGGAAAGAGAAAGCCATGAGAGATGGATATTTTTACAGAATGCTTAGAAGAGAAAAGAGATTTAGTGGTATTATGGAAATTGCTATGAATAAGGACCAGAGGTGGATTTTCCATGAAGTTCTCACAATACAGACCCCCTTCTAAGTTCCTGGGACCTGAATACTGTACATGTTCATTTTACATTCTTATTTTATAACACCTCTCCCCACAAATTGTAATATAGTTCAGGATCCATAAATGTGACTCTTGAGTAGGTCTATAGAGAAGTAAATGGTAATGTTAAGAAAAATTTTCCAAACCCCGAAAGGTAAAAAGATGACTATGTGTTATCTCTGTGATGTTATGACTCTAATAAATCTGTCTAAAGGTCATCTGAACTCAGAAGTGTTGAAAGTTCTTCAGTTTACTAACTACCCATTATTTATTAGACCATTTTACAATTCTATAAATGTAGACTTTAAACTTTGTAGAAAACTGATAAGTTGCCTTTGCTATGGACTGAATTCCAACAAATTCACAGGTTGATGCCCCCATCCTCAGTGTGATGGTATTTGCAGAAGGAACATTAAGGAAGGAATTAGGTTTACATGCAATCATGAGGTGCGGCTTATGAGGAGATTAGTGCCTTTAGAAGAAAAGACACCAAAGAGCTTGCTTTCTGTCTCTGCCACAGGAGGACACAGAAAAGTCAGCAATCTGAAAGCTAGAAAGAGGGCCCACATCAGAAACCGATCATCCTGGAGACCTGATCTTGGATTTCCCAATCTTTAGAACTCTGAGTGTTTTATGTTTTATATAAATTAAAAATTTATTTAAATAAAAACTTCTATAATTTAAGCCACCTAGTCTGTGGTATTTTATTATAGCAGTCTAAGCTAAGATACTGAGAGAGAATAAATTTTGCCCTTTAGCAATGCAAATTATTTCTGAAACTAGAAAATATAATCCTAGAGATAATGATTTTTTTTAATATTTATTTTTTAGTTGTAGGTGGACACAGTATCTTTATTTTATTTTTATGTGGTGCTGAGGATAAACCCAGTGTCTCACACATGCTAGGTAAGTGCCCTACCTCTGTGCCACAACCCCAGCTCTGAAATAATGATTTATTGCCATAACTAATCATTTGATTCATTAACAATTTTATTTCTGCATTTATTTTTTTGCTTCTACTGACTATATATTCATCATATTATCTTATTCTTTGAGCTAGCTTTATCATTTTAATGTGCTAAAATAAAAATTTGTCACACAATCACTATGTAAAAATTGTTAAAATTGTTAATTAAAAATTGTTAATTTTGAAAATAATATAGTCAACAGTGAAGAGAATTTTCAAGAAGTACTGTTTAATGGTTTATTTTGATACCTTTTTGTGAGACACCTAAAGATATAAATAACCTTTGAGGTGTTAGATTATGATTTCTTTTGAAAATAACATTATGTTGACATGGGTCATGATTTAGTTTACTTACATCAGGCCTTCTCCAGTGATGTTAAATCTGAATTTTGAGATCTGCTTTATTATAGGCCAAGGATGAAGAAGAAAAATGTCAGGTAATATCTGGTTGCTAAAAGAAAATGAGTCTCTCCCTTCCTTCTCTTAAAATTGGTTAGTCAAACACACAGAGCTCTTTGTGACTCCTTTTAATGCAATAGTTCTCTCTGTGGATTGTGGTTTTTAATACTGGGTTAACATTTTTGCTTGTTTTGGTTTTTTGGTGATGGGTATTGAACCCAGGCACAACTGTGCCTGCTAAGCATGTCCTCTAATACTGAGCTACATCCCAGCCCCTGGTAGTCTAGGCTTTAAGAATCAGACTGCCCTTGCTGTCCTTTTCATCTACATCCATCCATTCATAACAACATATCTATTGAGTGCATAATATGTGCTTAACACTGTTCTAAGTATGGAGGATTACAAAGTGGTCTACACAGGCACTAATTCCTGTTCTAGCCTCGTGCAATTACATTCTATTGGGGAACACATGCAATAAATAAATAATTATGTATTATATGTCAGATATTGTTTAGGTACTGGAAAAATTTTTAAAGGAAAGGAAGATAGGAAGTGATTATATGGGATGAGGAGGTAGGTTAAAAATGTTAAAGGCAGAGGTCTCTGGGAGTGTGACATTAAAGCTGTTGGAATTAAATAACTCTTGGAATTAGAGAACTGGAAAAGCAGAGGTCTAAAGGAGGAGAATTTTAGGCTGAGGGAATAGCAAGTACAAAGGTCTTAAATCTGGAATGTGCTTGGCTCATTTGAGCACTTGCAAGGAGGTCAGTGGGTAGCATGAGCAAGGGCAGTGGTAGGACACACAGTCAGAGAAGAGCAGGGCCAGAAAAACTCATCTTGTTGTAGGGTCTCATCAGATAACATCACAATTCATTATTTTAGTTTTTGAAGTGAATTTATGAACAAAGTAAGAGACTTTGGGGGATATTCAAAGGAGAAACTATGTAACCTGATGTTTGAAAATTCAAAAGGATCACTTTGGATACTCTAATGAGGCTTGGCTGAAGGTGGACAAAGATGAAAGCAGAAATGCAAATTAAAAAGTTGTTTCAATAATTCAGATCAGGGACTGGAGATGTGGCTCAGTAGTAGAGTGATGGCCTAGCATGCTCAAGGCCCTGGGTTCAATTCCTAGCACTGCAAAAACAAAACAAATCATTCAGGCCAGAATATCGGCAGCTTGGACTGTGGTAGAAATAACTTGGTCAGTTTCTGAATCCATATGGAAAGTTCAGCCAAAGAAGTTTGCTGATAGCTTAGATGTAGAGTCTAAGGCTGAAAAGATGGCAAATGAACAGCTCTAAGATTTTTTTTTTTACTTGAGTAATTGGAAGAATACAGTTTCTATTTGCAGAGCTTTGGAGAAATGTAGGAAAAATGGTTCAGGGGTAAGATCAAGTATTGCATTTTGGACATGCAGAACATGAAATACCTATTCACCATCAAGTGGAGATGTTCGATGGATGGTTGATATGAGACTGGAGTTCAGGTAAGAGGTCTTTACTAGAAATAAAAATGTGGGAGTCATTGAGGCAAAGAGGGAATAGGAAGAAAATATAGATAGAGAAGAGGTCCAAAGATTGAGCCCTGAAGAATTCCACTAGTTCAAAGTCAATAAGAGGAAAAAGAACCAGCAAGGATTTCTGAGAAGGAATGGCTAATTATAGAGGAGGAAAACTAGGGAAGGAGGAATCTTAAAAATAAGAAAGTGCTTCAAGAAGTAGGGCATGATCAACCATGATGGGCTGCTGAGAGGTCAAATCAACACTGAGAATGGACCATTGGATTTAGCAGTGGAAGTCTCTGATGGTCTTGCTAAGAACAGAATTGTAACAGTGGTGGAGGTGAAATCCTAAAAGAGAGAGATTAATAGAGAATGGGAATAGAGGATTTGGAGACAGTGAAGAAAGATGCTTCTTTCAAGGGATTTTACTGTAAGAGAGAGCAGGGTAATGGTCAATGACTAGAGTGTGATGTGGGATAGAGACAGGGTTTTTGCCTTTAAGATGGCAGGAAATGGCAGCCATGCAAACAGGTATGTAGCACGTGATGAGTTGGATTTAACGAGAATGGGTGTTACCACATGGATACACTGGAGAGAAAGTCAAAGGAGAGGAGGGGGTGGGAGGGAAATAATGATGATGAACTATGGAATCTGAGCTAAGGAAGGAGAGAACAGGGGTTTGAGGGGCTAGAGGGATAGTGTAAAAGGTGGTCAGGACTGACAGCTTGTAGATGTGTCAAAAAGCTGTTTGAATTAAAGAATTTATAGGGTTGAAAAGATTAGTTATAAGGTCAACATGTAATGATTGCTGTTGATGGTAATGGCAAATCTGGGATATAGCCATGGGGACAGACAGGGAGGTGTTGTGGGGCAGGTCACTCAGAGAACACACCAAGTTCCAGTTTTGCCCAAATTAAAGAGTCTTTAGTCTGACTGGCTGGGACTGCTTCTACAGGACCAAGTTGTATCTGCAGAACACAGCCTTGAGCTTCAACATTTTAGGGTATTTAAAAACAAAACCCACATCTGAGTTGGCATAGCTGCAAGCAAGCAGGCACAGAAGCTGAATTGGACAGTTAGCGAGACAATCCAATGGATACATTGGTATTTCCCACTGGACTTTCCAGGTTGGCATAGCAGCAAGCAAGCAGAAGGGAAGTGGGTCAAAATGACCCTGGTTGAGTATAACTTAGAGAATGGTTACTAACATCTAGACAGTCAATCTCTGACAAGGTACGTTGCCCAAGAAAAATGAAAATCAAAGAGAACACTTTTACATTGTATAAGAATTGCTATTTTGTGTTGCCAAGTATACTATACTAGGCAATTATTAATGGGTACAGAGATGGGAGAAGCATTTCTTACATGATATGGAGTCTTAGGGTAAAATGGAGTTTTTTTGGTCATTTCCCATATAGCCTGGCCCATAACAGGAGACAGGGGAGGACAAGGTCATTAGAGGACTGAGAATCTAGGCAGGAAGAAAGCTGTAGCTATTGAGCCAGTATGTACCTTGCTGTTTTACTGAAGTGTTTACAGCTGGTATACACTCTATTGATTGGCTTCTTTGTCTATCAGTAGTTATGTATTATGACAAAGCATGAAAGGCTCGTCGTTGTAGTCCTTGACATCCCTGAGAGCTGTGACAAGATTGTTTGCAGACAGTGGACTGACTGAGAGCTACATCCTCAGGGAGATACAGTATACAAGATCCTGCCCATCAGAACATGAGGCAGAAAGAGGAGAGAAGGCCTCTGTGCTGTCCCTAAGTGGAGCCTTGGGGATGATCATGAAGGAGGATGAAAACATTTCTACAGGGAGAGAAGCAGCCCAGGAAGATTTTTGAAGAAGGAAAGAAGATCTGAAAATGAAGTACAGCTGGGAACAAATTTCAGCAGCTTCATAATTCAGTCCTGGACCAGCCCAGACAATATTATTGGTCTGTAAACTAAGCAACATCTTGTGACTATTTAAAATTCCTAATTCATACCTGAGTATCATGTATTCCAGAATCCTCAGTGTGGCCTTGAATCAGAAATCAAAAGCCAAACTACTTAGCCCAGCTCAAAAGACCTGTTTTCTTCTGCTTTTGTTATTGTCTCCTTGATTTATTTCTTCCTTCCTTTCTTCTCTGCCCACTTATCAGTCGGAGCCAAGATAAGAAATATCTAAAAGTTTTTAAGATTCTTCTGGTCCTGCTGTCCCTTTTGATAATGACTGGGCTCTGGAGTAAATAATTTGGGCAGGCATAGCTCCCTGCTGGGTAGGAGAAGGTGTGTAGTACTGAGGTATGAATATCACCCATGTAGAAAAGCTAATCACATATCAGGCTCTACACCTTCTCTTCAGCTTGAGACCCTTCACCAGTCCTGGTGGCTGACCTGCCCATCACATAGCAGCCTTGCTGGAAACTGGCTCATTCGAGTTGTGCTTATTCACTGACCTTTTAACTAATCCTTGGTTCTCTCTAGTTGTCATCTCCTCCATAGATAATTCCAAGACCTCACCATTCTACCTCCCCTCCTTGAACTCTTCAGATGACTTCATCTCCTATCTCATCAAGTAAAATGAATTCCATCTAGATTCTACTGCACAGGAACTCAGCTCCCCAGGTATGATGGGAGGACTATCTTGGACTAACTACCACTTGCACCATACTGGTAATCCATGTCTGATGCCCAAAAGACAAATGGTACCTGCATTCCCCTACCCTTATACAACCAAACATCTATCCTCTGTTATTCTCTCATCTTCTGTAGCTTTACACTCCCTTCTGTTTCCTTCCACCCTCAACCTTTCTCTCTCCAAACACTTGACCCTTTCCATTCTTCCTTCTTAAGCCACCATTCTACAGAAAATAAATGCTTCGACATTTTCTTCTTGTCAATGTCCTTCTACCACTGTTAGGGGAAGCCTACCTTTTCCAGATGTGCAGAGTCTCCTCCTGGGTGGCGGCTGCTCTTTTTCCCACATGCTCCTAGAAAGAACACGGTGCTTTGGGTCTGGATTCACTCGGCCTCCTTGTGCTACTTCTCTGCCATGTACAAAAGAACATTTCTCCATTGATGTTTCTGCCACTCTCTATCTTTCTTAAACACTGAATATCTAGACACATGGTCTGAATCATAAATTTCCTTACCATGCCCAAGTCCTAACATACTTCTTTAATATTTGAACGTATATGTGAATGACAATCCAACATGCTAGCCTTTAACTTTCATGAGCTTTTTGAGGCCTGATCCCAAGCTAGTCATAATCTCTAATGTGTTATTATCAAAGTGTGCAGGTCCTTCTAGCTTCCTCACTACACCTGCTCTCAAAGGGCTCACCAGGACCAGCACACCTTCTTTTCCTCCTAATTCAGTGATTGCCAAACTTTAATAGGCATCAGAAACTCACAAAGGTTAAAATAGCGTGATGAAACACCTTCTCAGAAGTTATGATTCTGTAGCTCTGGGGTGGAGCTCAAGAGTTTGCATTTCTAACAACTTCCCAGGCAACAGTGATGATGCTAGTTTGGAATCCACATTTTGAGGACCACTGTCCTAATATATGGACCCAAAATATCCCAAATATGTCTTATGTTAGAATTACCTGGGGAGCTTCAAACAATGTGGATATCTCTTCCTGATTCCCACTCTAAGAGGTAGTGATTTAATGCACCTGGGAAGTGTCTTGGGCTTTGAAGTTTTTAAAAGATTCCCAGGTGATTCTATATCTAGATAAGTTTGGCAACTGCTGGTATCAACACCCTCTAGCCTACCTTTGTGAGCTGAGCTACCATCTTGGAAGGTATAATTCACCACCCAAATACATCTCCTTCCTGTATTATTGGGTCAGCTTCACCCCCAGGAAACTTCAATACTTTGCCAATCCATTTTTCTCATTGCTCCTAAATACTATTATCAGGTGTGGATGGAGACAACCACTTAGCCTTCACAATCTATGGCTCATTCGAGTTGTGCTTATTCACTGACCTTTTAACTAATCCTTTGTTCTCTCTAGTTGTCATCTCCTCCACAGATAATTCCAAGACCTCACCATTCTCCTTCCCCTCCTTGAACTCTTCAGATGACCTCATCTCCTACCTCATCAAGTAAAATGAATTCCATCAGACATGATGGTTTCTATTTTTTCACTCCTCCCAAGCAACAAGTTTATCCCTAGCAACAACATTTCTTCCCTCTTATCCCTTAATCTCAGAGAATGATGTGTCTCTACTCCAAGTCAAGCTCAAGGTCTCCACCCTGACACCCACAGCATGCATATCACATTGAACATGATTCATGACGTGCTTTTTTCCACCCCCTCTCTGCTGGCTTCCACTCTTAGCCTCACTAAACTCCCCTCTCCCTTTCCCCTTATTGCTTTCTCATCCAGGATCACTCCCAGCATTCATTTGTCAGCAATTGCTGCCCACTGATGGCTGATTCAGAAGAAGGAGTAAATTCTTCCAGATGCCTCTTTAGAGTGCTCTTGAAT
The DNA here is from genome assembly GCF_047511675.1 of Marmota flaviventris. Taxonomy (NCBI): domain Eukaryota; kingdom Metazoa; phylum Chordata; class Mammalia; order Rodentia; family Sciuridae; genus Marmota; species Marmota flaviventris. The sequence continues at coordinate 62,551,496 of NC_092499.1, read as the reverse complement.
TTGGCATTCAAAATTATAACTTTTTTTTTAAACCCTGCCTTACCACATGGAAAGGGGACTCTGCTTATATGATCAACACCACATTTCTTTTTTTGCTCAGTATGCTAAGCACTAATGAAAAAGCTTCCTCAGAAGCATAAAACATTATATCAGTGATGCTTTTGCTCCTGACATGGATGTGCGCTCCAAAAAAGGCAGGCAGATAATTCTTGTCAGCACAATGAAAAAGCAACAAATCCAGCAATTCTTTGGAAAGCATGTGTCTGGGGATTTGAGGGTCTCCTTCTCACATTGTGACAACTTCAGCAGAGGCGGGGGGAAAAAATAGAAAAACAAAACACCTTCTGCACAAAGGAAAATGACAAAAACACAAACAGGAAGCACAGCACAGGAAGGAAATCAATACGGCAGGCAGAAGAGTGTCAGTGTAGTTTTGTTTGCTCAACTAATGCAATTAAATAAAGCTTGTTTAGGAAGTGTGCTTGCATTGGTACTGTGACCCAGGTGTCAGATTGAGTCTCTAAGGCTAGGGACATGTAGTGGATTTCTTTCCTTGTGGGCTTTGAAAAACTTAACATTAGTTCATACAGTATTACCATGGCTTCTACTCAAATTACAAAGTAGGTCTGGGGGAGAACAGAGAAAGCTTTGTTACTAACTTTCCTCATAATGTATATTTAGTATAAAAATAAACATAATATTTATATAGTATATTTATGCATATTTTAATATTAAATATTATAGCTATATAAAATTTCTTAATTTGGCATAATATAAGAACTCTTGATGTATGACATTTTATCAAAATTGAAGTTTTTCTGCTTCAAAAGACAACATGAACAAAATGAAAAGATGAGCCACAGTCTCACACATCTGATAAAGGATTTGTATCTAATATATATATATATTAAAAACTCATAATAAGAAACAATCCATTTTTTTTAATGGACAGAACCTATATGAACAGATATTGCACAAAAGATCATATAGGAAGAGAGATCAGAACATGAAAAGATGTTCAATATCATTGGTAATTAGGATAATGCAAATTAAAACCACAATGAAATACCATTACTCATCCACTAGAGCGAGACAATACTGCAGTTGGCAAGGATGTGGAGAAATTGGAACCTCCATGCATTGCTGGTGGGAAATTAAAATAATACAATCACTTTGGAAAATAGTGTAGCAGTTTCTTAACAAGTTAAACATTTGAGCTGGGGGTATAGCTCAGTGGTAGAGTGTTTGCCTTAAGTGCAGGAGACCCTGAGTTCTATTCCCAGCAAAACACACACACACACACACACACACACAGAGTTAAACATAAAAGTAACATATGACTATTCCCACTCCTGGGAATTTTTATAAGAGAAATGGAAACATATGTCTGACAGAAAAACACAGATGCAACTGTTCATAGGAATGTTATTCATATGCCCCAAACTAGAGACTTTCTAAATATCTATCAAATGGAGGATAGATGAACAAAATGTGGTCAATCAATGCAATGGAATAATAATCAACAATTGAAATAAATGCTAATTCATGTGACAACATAAATGAAGTGAAGGAAAGCCAGATGCAAAAGACTGAATATTTTGTGTATGCTCCCATTTATATATGTGTTTAGAAAGGGCAGTTTCCAGAGACAGAACAGATCAGTGCTGCCTAGGGCAGGAGGTGGGAGCCACAATCTGCAAATGGGCATTAGGAAACGTTTCCAGATGGTGAAATGCTCTACATCTATATAATTTTCAAGGTACCTCAATGAAGCTGTAAAAAATAAAAAGTTCTTCAATTACTGCTGGACAAAATTTCCACTTTTAGTTGCTAGAAATAAAACTTGAGTAAAAACTCTTGAAACCCTAAACACCATGATCTGACCTTTTTGGAACACTGAGAGAAGAGGCTTCTGGAAGCTTCTAATAGTTTACAAAGATGGCCACCCTTGTACTCATCCAGAATGATGACAAGAAATTAGTATTAACAACCAGCTTAAAAAGTCTGCATTCCTCTGTTTTCTCTTTCCCTTCCAAAGGTGAGAGGCCTGAGAATCCATATATTATCATTCTTGAATAAAGCAGCTAACTCATTTTTTCCTGGTACCAGTTATTTTTATCGTCATCATATATTAGCTTTTGCCTTATTTGCCTTAAGAACCATCTAACACCACAGAATAGACATACCTGTTAAACTTCCTAGTCTGGGATTGGACTGAACGTCTTTCATGGGCAAAGCACTGAGCTGGGCTTGTGAGCAGGACAAAGATGGTGCAGCCTCTGCACTCAGGGACTTGGTAACCTGGCTGGGAAAGAAAGCTAAGAAATCATTATTAGGAAACAATTAGTAATTGATAAGAAAACTGAAAAGTCAAGTGGGAAACCTCAAAATACAACACAATGGCATTGCACTACAATATGGTTTGAGATCTTTCCAGCTTGTGTATGCCGCTCCCCTTTTTAAGAGAAAAATATAGATAATTTGTATATAGGCTGTGACTTGGTAGTGTAAGGATTTATGTTTCTGTGACAACTACTTATTTAGTGCAGTTTTGTGCATATTTCATAAATTGCATGAATTATAACATTGTTTGATTGCTAAGTCAAGATCTCATCAGTAAAGCTGAGCCAAGTGTGTGTGTGTGGGAGTACACATGTGCATGTGTGAAGCTACAATATTTCTTTTTTCTCTTTTAGCTGATGCACTCAGTTTTACACAGCATTGCTGATATTATGAGACATAAAGTCTCTTCTGTTATGATGACTAAAACAGGCAGAAGGACAATTTCCCAGGACTCTGCACAGGCACGGTAGCTTATTGTGGCCTGCCAAACCAAACCAGAGGTCCTTGCCATGTGGTGCTGGATCCTGCACTTGACTTCCCAAACAAAACCCAGATCCGTCAAGTAAAGACAGACAATCATCGTGTTATTGATACTTTTGGTCCACACCCTTGGTGAAGGGGATGGATTCAGTAGTGATTCCTTTTCCTTTTGGAAAATCTCTTCTGACATTTGAGGAAACATATTACTTAAGGCAGCCTAGGTTTTTGGAGACGAATTTGCATTCAGTTTGTATGGAGTTCCTGTAGTCTTTAAAATATTTATCAATGTGTGGACATATTAGTTATTGCTTAACATGGGGTCAGGATTGAGGTTTGGGTGTGAAGTGATACAAATTAAATAATATGTTTCTCATCTACTTTTATTTAACTTTAAATATTAAATTTTATTTAGATTTTGGATTAAATTTAACATTTCCCCATCTACTCTAATACCTATTTTATTGTATTTATAGAGATCCATAGAAATGGAAGTGGCAATATGGTGTCTGGGCATTGCTAAGTCAGTCTTGTTTATGTGTTACATGCCTGAGTCCGAGAGGTTCCATAACCACAGTCCTGCTTCTTCTCTCTGCACCTGCTAAAGATACATCCAGAAATGGAACTCATTTATGCTCCCAGGGCCTGACTCATACTCAACCCCACTCCTCCGCCAATTCTTGGGATCCCAGACCTTCACCCATGTTCCAAATTGCATTATGAGGAGATTTTATTTCATTAGAAACATCATCCTGACTTCCCTTTAGCAATCATGTATTTTATTTATTTATTTTAATTTTTATTGTTTGATACCAGGGATTGAACTCAGGGGCAATTAATCACTAAGCCACATCCCTAGCCCTTTTTTTAATTTATTTTGAGACAGGGTTTCCCTAATTTGCTTAAGTTCTCGCTAAATTGCTGAGGTTGACTTTGAACTTTCAATCATCCTGCTTCAGCCTCCCAAGCCACTGGGATTATAGGTGTGTGCCACTGAGCCTGGCAGCAATCTTGTCTTGAAATGAAATTCAATGCAAATTTTTATGTTATTAAAAATCATGTTTACGTAACTGCTTAACTCTTTTTTTTTTTTAAAGAAAGAGTGAGAGAGAGTGAGAGAGAGGGAGAGAATTTTAATATTTATTTTTTAGTATTTGGCGGACACAACATCTTTGTCTGTATGTGGTGCTGAGGATTGAACCCGGGCCGCACGCATGCCAGGCAAGCGCACTACTGCTTGAGCCACATCCCCAGCCCCCTGCTTAACTCTTGAAAGAAAAAATTCTCTTCAATTTTAATCTTTATCTCATGTGACATGGCAAAATAAATTCAAGTAAATAAAAGCATTAAATATAAAAGTACATCACAACATAAAAATACTAGGAGGAAAAAATAACTCAATATTTGATTTATGGACAGTGAAGCCCTTTCTAAGGTTAAAATCAGTAGAAGAAATCATGAAAGAAAATAGTGGCTTTAATACATAAATAGTAAAATCTACATATTAAGAAAAATCATTAATAAAATTAAACAGGAAACAATAAGCTAAGAAAAAATATTTTTGAAAAGTATCGATAAAATTACCATTCTAGTATTGAGAATTTATACAAATCATGGTAGTATTTCCATTAAAAATTATATCTCAAAAGGCATTAACAAGGAATTCATAAAAGAACCCAAGCTATAAATGGCAATTTAAAATTATTGAGGGTTTCAATCTCATTTGTAGTGAAAGAAATAAAAATAAATAAAACAGTAAGAGCTGAGATATGTCTATGGTTTTTAGTATTTGTCAGTCTGATAAACAGTAAACAGTCTGATAAACAGATAAACTGTCAGATAAACAGTATTGGGGGAAATATCAGGGGGGTGTCTTCTCTTATTTGGTGGGAGGATGAACTGATAAAAACTTTCTGGAAGGCATTTTGACAATATTTATCAAATGTCTTTAAAATATTCATGTTTTTATAGATTAATTTTTACTACCAGGAATTTACATTGTGAAACCCAAACAGATGTTATTTAATTGTTCTTTGTAACAATTTTCAATACATTGAAAGCAATCATAAATTCCAACTTGAATAAACTATGGAGCAAACATATAATGAACTATTATGCAGTTATTAAAACATTTGGAAAATATTTTAAAGGCACAGAAAATTTTTGATTTCATAATTCCTAAAAGAATCTGAAGCAGTATAGAATGTAGTCCTGCCATGAAAATGTATTTTATCATAATAAGAGGTATAATATATGTTTAATATTTTATTAAACATTACATTAATAGCTGTACTTGTGAGCAGTGAGATTATGGTTGATTTTTATTTATTCTTTAAATTTCTTATATTTGTAAAATTATCATCAGCAAGTATCTATTTTGTAATAAGGAACAAAAACATTTTTCTTAATGATATAAGGAATATTTAACAATAATAAAATATTCTTAGTGGAAAAGCAGGATTCAAAATTATAAGTGCAAGGTGATTATGTTTAGGTAATAGTAAATCTTAACCATAAGAAAAAAATAAGAAAATATACCCAAATGTGACTGTAGCTCAGCTTAAGTGCTAGAACTATAGGTAGCCTTTTTTCTCTTCTATGTGAATTAAAATGTGTTAATGAACTTTTATAGTACAAAAATGTCAGCTATTTATTGACTAATTTATGCAAAAAATTCATAACTACTATATGTTGGCTACTGAAATTCCAAAAATTTTTTGGCAGGGTCTTTGCCCTGGAAGAAATCACAGCCTACTATGATCCATGAAAGAAACCCATAATTAAAATACCTAATTATAAATTCTATAGTGGAAGGGGCTGGGTACTATTGCTGCTTTTGGATCTTAGAAGCAGGCAACTAATTCAGACTGGCTTGGAGGGGAAGAGGCAATGGAGATTTGTTATAGAGGAGGCCCCAAATAATGACATACTGTGGTGGATTTGAAGAAAGTGTTAGGTATATCACATATTAAGATGGTAATATTTTTATATATTTTAAGGCATGTTTATATATATATATATATATGCATACACACACATACATATATATATATATACATACACTTATAAATAGTGAAAAAAATGATATAATAAAGCAAATTAATTTATCCTTCATCTCAAATTTATTTATTAATTTAGGTGAATTGTAGAAATACCTGAAATCTATTCTCTTAGGAAATTTTCAGTACATATTGTAACTCTAGTTCTCATGATGTATATTAGCTTTCTAGGCATATTATCTACCCTACACAACTGTAATTGGATATGGACTTCCATTTCCCCATTTCCCGCTCCTGTACTCATTTCCCGCTAATCACTTTTCTACTCTGTTTCTATGTATTCCAGTGTTTGGTTTTCGTTGTTGTTGTTTGTTTCATTTTTAGATTCCAAATATAAATGAATTCATGCATGCACTATTTTCCTTTCTCTGTTCAGCTTATTTCATTTAACACAATACCATCTAGCTTCCTCCATGTTGTCACAAATGACAGGAGCTTCTTTTTTTCAGACTGAATACCCATTGCATGTGTATAAATATATGCTATTTCTTTATCCATTGATGGACAATGATGGATGTGGATGTGGATGTGATTATAGATGACATCAGTTTTGCATGCAATATTTTAACAAGGGTGACTGAGGCATGAAATGCAAACATGGGAAGATTCTAGGATGATACACTGGCTTCTGGCTCACAGACGCTGGTGTCCTTTAAAAACAGCAGTTCCATTTTGAGGCAAGTGATTGTTTCCAATTTTGGTCATGCTGAGTTCAGTGCACCTGTGGTTTATGCACTAGAGATGTCTCACTCACTTGTGATGTTTGGGAGACAGATCTGAGCTGGAGACAATAGTAGTGGTTTAAACTGTGTATTTGTACAAGAGACTCTGGAGGAAGCAGAAAGTGGAAAATGGGATCCAGGATCTGAGACAGAGCCCAGAAGAAAACAGACACTTATGTTCTACCTCCTAGGGAACATAACCCAGGAGACAGTGATGTGCAGAAGCTGTGAAGAAACAGCCACTGTGAACGGTGCCAGCTGCTGTGCCGGGGACAGAGAATGAGAGCTGAAATGGCACTGCAGGGCCCAGAGCTGTAAAATCTGTGTGTGATAAAAAAGCAAGGAGGACAGTAGCTGGGGAGATGGAGACGAGGACGAGGCTAGTGGATAGTTTGGCAATGGAGAGATTGCTAAGTTCCAGGCATGTGTTACTAAGTTAGAAAGAAACACATCATGGGCCAGGGGTTAGCACAATGGTATGAGGGTGGAAATATATATTCCTGGCCCTTACCAAATTTAAAATGTTATGAAAGACACATCCACACAAAACACCTACCATCTTTTCTATAAACTCCCTCCAAACTTAACTCATGGTCACAAAATGTAACATGGCCATTGGACAGCTGCCAGCAATGGATGCTTGGCTGTCTAAAACTTGAGTTGAGAGCCACTCAAGCTCTGATAATGTCCGTGCCAAAGAGGTCCTTGTCCTCTGTCACATCTAGTCAAACCTCAACTGCTCTGCCACCAGACCCATTAAATGCTATTTCTTGGCCACCCTGGACACTTGCCAGGACAATACTGTTATCCAAGAGCTTCTATCTGATACTCTGAACTGTCTTCTCAATAGAAAAGTGGTGTCTGGGTAAAGGACAAGAAGACACAGATCTGTCCCTTTCAGGTGTGCATGCCATGATTTCTGGAAGCTTGCCTGGAGCTGAAGTGAGCCCAGTAAGGGAGCAGGAGTGTGACAAGGTTGGAAGGTCAACCAGATGTGGGGGTGGAGATGGGAAGCTGCAATGTCTATTCTGTTGTGACAGTGTCCAGCTCCTGTAATAGTTGTTTGCATACTTCTTTTGGCACTGACATTGTGTGTAGTCCCCAGGGTGTGATTATATTTATTTACATTTTGTCTTGCCACTGTAGACCCCGGCTAGGTAGAGAGACTAAACCTAACTTTTCACGTGTCCCACAGATTTCAGCACACTTTACACCATATTTTATTCAGCCCCTCTATCCATTTCCCCCTTCTTCCTGCTTTGAATACAGACATGATGTTTGATCAACCATCTCAGGATCATGAGATGACAAGCACGAGGGAAAGTGGAGCCTCTCTAAGTCACTAAGCAAGCAACATCAACATCAACATCAAGGTGCTGAATCAAGGTCCACAGCCAGCTAATGCACTAATTTATGGGAGAGAAGTGAGTGATATTTTGGATTAAATCTCTTGTAAATCATCTTTTCTATTTCTTGCAGCTGATTATATTCTACCCACCATCCATTCCTTCCAATTCCTCATGTTCAGACGTCCGATCCTCACACACACTTGGCCGGGTGTTTCCGGTAACACTGATTCCATCTCTGTCTGGGGTTGGCACTAATGGGCCAAGTGTGATCCCATTTCCCTTGCCATGTTTGAGTTAAAAAGCCAATGAGTTGTGAGGTGGCTGAAATACTAGAGCAGTGGGAAGAGCCCATCTCTCTCTCCTTCCTGTAGATACTGTTGTATCCGGGTTGATACCTGGAGCTGAGGCAGTCATGGTGCTACTCCCTTGAGAAGGATGCCAACAAAAAGATGGTGGAGCAAAGATACAAAATTAACTTGGATCCTTGCTGACATTGTATCTTCACTGAATAATGTCAACAAGGAAGCCTGCCTAATTCCTGTACTTCTACTTCTTGTTCTATGACAATGCCAATTTCTTTAGTCTTTAATGCAGCCTAGGTTGAGATTTTTGTTATTTCACCCAAAAGTATCTTTACAGAAACTGAGAATATTTTGACAAGTTTAATTTGTAATTATCTAACATTAGCTTTCTATAAGAAAAGGCAGACCAAGTATCAGCTTATATATTTAGCATTTTCAAATGCTGAATTTTATTATATTTCTTCCCTCTTGAAAATAGAAGCTTTATATAACAGAATTGTTCAGCTCAAAATGTGTCCTGAAGCAAATGTTAGTTTTATCCTGGTCAATCTGACCAAGCCAGAAGAATGCTCTGATTTATTAAACTTGTATCCCTTAGTAAGGTAAAGAAACTGAGCCAAAAATAATAGATTTTCTTCCCTCTGATTGGGTCTCAGGAGCAAATGAGCTAATGACTCTCAGGACTGATAAGACTTGAGAGAGAATAGTAGATTATTTTGTAACAGGAGCTGGGGCTACTGCAGTTGCTGTTCCATAAGAAGATGCTCCCCATGACTCCAAGCCTCTACCAATACCCTCTGGGACTATAAAAATGAAGATTGCTATGAATGATCTGTGGTTGGCAGGAGCCATTCATTCTTGAGTCACTTTTCCCAAGGAGAGGAGTGTCTTGAGATTTGTCAGTTTCAAATAGCTAGCACAGTGCCTGACGCATAGTGGCATTCAAATTTGTGTTTAAGTTATGAATGATGGAGCGTAGGCAAGTGGTATTGTTTCTATTTCTTCTTCCCCCCATCCCCATTTTCCCTTTTTTTTTTCTTACTTAAGCATTTATTGATGAATATAGCTGAACTACACAGGAGTGCTTTACTCAGTTTTTTTTCACTGCTGTGACCAAAAGACATGACAAGAACAATTTTAGAGTTGGAAAAGTTTATTTTGGGGCTTACAGTCTCAGAAGTCTCAGTCCATGGACAGCCATCTCCATTCCTTGGGATTTGAGGTGAGGCAGAAGATCATAGCAGAGAAGTGTGGTAGAGGTAAATGGCTCAGGATATAAGCAAATGGAGCACTGATACAGAATATATACCCCAAAGGCACACCCCCAAGGTCCACCTCCTCCAGCCATATCCTACCTGACTTTAGTTACCACTCAGTTAATCCCTATTTGGGGATTAATTCATTGAATGTGTTAAGTCTCTCATAATCCAATCAGTTCACCTCTAAACCTTCTTGCATTGTCACACACGTGAGCTTTTGGGGGATACCACATATCTAAACCATAACAAGAGGTTTCAGGCCGACTTGGCATCTCAGATAATTGGATTACTCTAGAAACACTGTAAAACATCTTCTCAATCCTTGATCCAAAATTTCAGGCTCAAGGTATTTTTAGAAGTTCTGGGGTAGAAGAGGATTCTTCTCAAAATACCACTTGGACCACTGCTGGCTCCAGACATTGAGTCTTTATCATTCTTTTCTGAGAAGATGACGAATCCTTCAAAAATGACCTGTAACCATGTCCCTTACTACTCATGGTGACATATTCTGAAGAGTTTGTTCCAAAGGGGCTCTCTAGAAGGGATGTCTTTTTATTTATTTATTTATTTTGTAATTTTTGTTTATTTATTTTTTTTAGTCATACATGACAGTAGAATGCATTTTTACATATAATACATACATGGAATGTACATACATCAATCATATTGTCTATTCTATTCTGCTGCCCTAGAAGGGATGTATTTTTAAAGGGCTTACTCTTCTTACAATTACTTTAATTTTGCACTTGCTTAACAAATAGCATTATAATCAAATATCTATTCCAACTTTCAACTCTTAACATTATCACAAACGACTTAAATGTTTTGGCCTTTTCTAAGTTATATGAACTTTCTGTGGGTGCCCAGGGTCCACCATAGTAATACATAGTTAAGCAATAGCTAAATGCATGCTTACAGAATGAATGTGATGCTATAGCATGGATACCTGTGATTGGAAGAGACAGAGGAGATTATTTTTCAATATTAAGTAACTCCATGGTTAAGGTAATGTATCTTACAGAGTCTAGTTTACAATTTTTTATTATATACATTTTTTAGTTGGAGATGAACCTTTATTTTTATTTATTTATTATATGTGGTGCTGATAATTGAATCCAGTGCCTCACACATACTAGACAGGTGCTCTACTGAACCACAACCCCAGCCTTCCAAATTTGATAAGAAAAATATAATGGTGGTAGTAAGTCTCTGAATGCTGAAACTTGAAGGACTTTCAGTCTCAAATACATATCATCATAAATAAACAGTACCATTTTTTGTTAACCCTGTATATATGACTGGTTGGCATGGTATTTGGTGGTACACATGTGACATTGCATTTTATTCTTATAATGACCTTATATAGTAGACAATCTTGTTGTAATTCTTGTTCTGAAGATAAGGAAAGTTAGGACCTCAGGGGATTAAGTAATTTTCTGTAGTCACACAGTTAGAAGTGACCTTTTCATGTGCCCTACAGTTACTATGTAAACATGGCCAGGTACCTCTAAGAGACTTATCAGATCTGAAAGAAGATCTAAGAGTAAAGAGAGCTGAGAATCAGGTGGGCATCAGGTTTCAAGGCTGTAAAAATCTTTAAAACTCAGCTGAGTACTTCCACTTTCTCTTCCTATAAAAACCACCACTACTGCTTTAATTCAGGTCAGTGGAAATGCTATATTGGATATGTAGAAATATACCAAGAAAGAAGAATGGGAGATAAAAGGTCACTCTGAACTGTCATGCCATCGTGAGAGCAATCTTCTTTAATCATCACAAGGCACATGCCCATGCCAGCTCAGCAGGTGTGCTCAATAGACCTCAGGTATTCTGAATTCCCAACTACAATTATAGTTTCCTCCTCCTCCTAAATGTCTCTAGGTCTCACACCATCAGCCTAAATCCTGCTCTTTCATTAATATCAGTTCAAATCCCACTCAACATTCTATCCGGCAGTACTTCCTCTAATAGTCAGCATTTATTGAGTCCTTACTTTGTGTCAAAACCTGCAATAAACACATTATTACTTAATTTAATTGCCATACAAGACCATGTAGGAGAAACTATTGTTGGTTTCATAGATTTAAAAAGTGAGTTACAAGGAATGGAACAACCATATGACTCAGCTATCCCTCTCCTTAGTATATATCCAAAGGACATAAAATCAGCATACTATAGTGACACAGTCACATGGATGTTTATAGCAGCTCAATTCACAGTACAAGGTATGGAGCCAAACCAGGTTCCCATCAACAAATGAATGGATAAAGAAAGTATTACTCAGTCATAAAGAAGAATGAAATTGTGGCCTTTGCTGGTAAATGGATGGAAATGGAGACTACAATGCTAAGTGAAATAAGCTAGACACAGAGAGTCAAAGGCAAGTGTTTTCTCTGATATGTAAAAGGTAGTTTAAAACGAGAAGGGGGACAGGTGTGGGTGTATTGAGTGTGTGTGTGTGTGTGGGGGGGGGTCCATCAGAATAAAAGATAGATCAGTAGAGTAGAAAAAGGGGATTGAGGAAGGGGGATTGACAGGATGAGGGAAAAACAGTGGAATGAATCTGACCTAACATATATATATATATATATATATATATATATATATATATATATATACATATACATATATATATGTATATATAGATGTGTATATATATATATATGAATCTTACCATTATGTATATCCCTGAGACACTAATTAAAAAACAAAAAATGGTATATGTAAGTAAATAGCAAAAAGATCAGTACAATAGAGGAAAGGGAGCAGGGGGAGGGAGGAAGGGGAGGTAAGGGTAAGTGTTGGGGACTGAATTGGAGCAAATTATACTTCATGCATTTATAATTATGTCAAAATGAATTCTAGTTATGTATAACTAATATAAACCAATAAAAAATGGAGAAAAAAGCGAGTTACAGAGCAGAACAGTTAAATAATAGTCCCACGGCCATATAGAAAGGAAGAAGTAGAAATGTAATCTCTATTTGTTGGTCAACTATATTTTTAAAAAAATCAGTTCCACCCTTGGAACACTTACAATAAATTCTTTGGTGTTTTGTTATCAGTGGATACTTTAAAAACTAAAGTGTCCAGACTCCAGGAACTATGTCCACTCACAGGAATTAATAGGGCGAATCTCACATAACTGGCCCATGGTGAACATAGAATTTATTGCCTTGTGCAAGTTTCTGTTTTTGAGAGATCTATGCATTCCACATTACTTTTTGATACTTAAACTAATGTCCTATAATTCCATGGAGATTCGGGATGTGGTTTCACAGCTGTAGGATGGTTTAGTTTGCTCACAACAGGCAGGTGTGATGCTCTGGGAAAGAATCAAAAAACTTAAGACATAGTTTGTATAATACAAATATTAAAATTGTCATTAAGATTATTTAATGACATAAGCTCATGATATAGTTGGTAAATGCAGAGTAATATAGTATCAACCCATAATTTAAAATCAAAATATTCATAAATACATATTTAAAAGCCCAAAAGGAAATAAAGTAGTTCTTAAGTTTAAGTAGTTATTTGGTAGAATAACAATGTGATTTTAATTTTCTTCCTTATGCTTTCGGTTATTTTTCATTTTTTTTTCTATAGTAAGTGTGCATTGCTTTTAGAACCAGAAACCCAAAATAGCATTCTTTCCTACAAGGAACTGAGGCTCTTTCTGGAAAGTGTTTCAGTCCTTGTGTAGGATAGGAAGAGTTCAAGGTGAGCCTTGACATCTTGTTGTTCCAAAGTAAGGAAATGCACAAAGATTAATGGGATTGTGTCAGAGCTTACAGAAACAGCTCAAACAGCTTCTGCTGGCCAAATTTGGAACAATTAGAGCATCAAAAATAATGAGTGTAACTAATGTGACATATTGAATAATATTGATAGAAAAAAAGAGAAAGGAAAGAATACTTGCTGAAATATGGATATGATGATAGAAAAATAGCCATTTGCAATTCCAATGTAATAATTGATTAAGGTAAGAATGATGAATAGATGCTAAAACTTTCAAGTGAAAGGCTCCTGGGGGATTAAATCATGTCATTTAAAGAATACTTGTTTATTTCAAGGAGAAAGATGTTTTTGAAAAAGGGAGAGATGTGTTAGATCCTACTTTAGCCAAATATCTAAAATTGATAAACAAAATAGCAATTCAAGAATATTATTTACTTAAATATTGGAATAAAAGCTAAAGATTCAAAAATAGTTGTCACAGAAAAATAGGCATCAGGAGAGGTAAGGAGTAGAATGATGGGCTCTGGTTTCTTATTTCCAAGCCAATAGGTACAAATTAATTTTTAAGTATGTGCGTATAATATTTCTTTTAAAATAGTTAATGAAAAAAGAGCAAGTGGAAGGTATTGTGTGGACACAAATTTTTAAAAGGTTTGATTGAGTTAGCTGAGAACTGAGTACTGAACATTGGGTTTCTCCAAACACAGGTATGGAGGAATAAAGGGGAAAGCCTGGATGGGGGAAATTCAAGAAAGAATGAGAGAAAATAAAATGGGTATTGAAGTATGGAGATTTCTTGGAAAATTGAGAATGGAACCACCATTTGACCCAGCTATCCCTCTCCTTGGTCTATACCCAAAGGACTTAAAACAGCATTCTATAGGGACACAGCCACAATTTACAATAGCTAAACTGTGGAACCAACCTAGATGCCCTTTAATAGATAAATGGATAAAAAGATATGGCACATATACACAATGGAATATTACTCAGCAATAAAAGAGAATAAAATCATGGCATTTGCAGGTAAATGGATGGAGTTAGAGAAGATAATACTAAGTGAAGTTAGCTAATCCCAAAAAACCAATGCCAAATGTTTTCTCTGATATAAGGAGGCTGATTCATAGTTGGGTAGGGAGGTGGGTCATGGGAGGAATAGCAAACTCAAGATAGGGCAGAGGGATGGGAGGGGCAGGGAGTGGGACATGGGGTTAGAAATGATTGTAGAATGTGATGGACATTATTAGCTAAAGTACATGTATGAAGGCATGAATTGGTGTGAATATACTTTGTATACAACCAGAGATATGAAAAGTGGTGCTCTATATGTGCAATAAGAATTGTAATGCATTCTGCTGTCATATTAAATAATTTTTTAAAAAAGTCAAACTCATTAAAAAAAAGAAAAGAAAATGGGTATTGCTTAGGTCTTCAGTTTTTATTGGGATTTGGATGTACCAAAGTTTTCATTGCAGGGCACTCAAACTTATCCATTCCTTAGCAGTTTGGAACAGGTAGTTCCAAATTGAGTGCCCTGCAATTAAAACTCATTTTATGTCCTCTTTATGAAAGCATTCCTAATTTTCTTCTCAATGTTATTTATTGTCAGTGTTTTCTTATTACTTTAAAGGCAGATACATTTGTGAAAGTAGGAAATTTCAGTTTTAAAATAAAAGACAACCCTCTGACTTCTCTCCTCCAGTTTTCTAACTTCCTGGGACAAAATGTCAAGTCAATATTAGTCCAAGAGAGGATATCCATTGAATATTTTTTTTTGTGTGTGTGTGGGGGGAGCAGTCTCAAGAGGGTAATTTGAAACAGTTCTCTAGCAAGTTTGAAGTAGGGAAGTATTCATCCTGTTTTTTTGAGATGATAGTATCTTTGAAGGGTAGAATAGAAAAGCATACACTGAGCTTCACTGATTACCAAAAATGTTCAGTCATGGAACTGACTGCACAGCAATAACTTGGAGTTCTAGAACTGAATATAATTGCTTAAACCCTCACTACTGAAAATGTTGCCTGTGAGCCAGTAGGCCAGCCTCATCTGGTAGTTAGACATGCAGATTCTCAGGCCCACCCCAGGTCTATTGAATCAGGGTCTGCATTTTAACAAGACCCCCTGGGAGATTCTTATGCTCAAAAGTTTGAAATGTGCGCCTTAATCCATGAGGCAGAGAACCATGCCAGAGATAAATCTTAACCTAGTGGTTCGTAAACTTTGCTGCACATTAGAGTCCGTTGAAGAGATTTAGAAAATCCCGATGCACAGGATTTAACTGCAGTATGCTGATTTAACTGCAGGTTTGTAAGATGTTGGAAGATATATTCAGGTGGATTTTGTAGTTCAGCAATGCCAACTAATATCCAGCTCTTCTCTTCCCTTCTATTTTTATTGAGTGGAATTTTAGCTGGGGACTTCCTAGTCCCTTTGCAAGCTACGTGCCATGTGTCTAATTTCTTGCCAATGGAATGTGAACAGGTTGGTGCATTGAGGGTCTCACTCCATCATTCTTGGGCATGGTCTTTCCTGTTCTTTTCCCCTCTTCCTTTTGGAATGGAGGGGAGTGGAATAACCCTAGAAGGTATGCATAGAACACAGCTCTTACCGTGTGTTTTTTTATGCAGGTGTGAAGAATCAACCTGAAACCCCTGACCCTGACTACTACATGAAAGGAAAATGATCATCCCAATATTTATATTACTTGGTTATTTGGTGATTCGCCAAAAATACATAACAGGCATCATCTCTTTTTGTCTTTGCAGTTCCTGTGTAGTATGGCAATTATCATTATGTCCACTTTACAGGGGAGGAAGCTAAGATACAGCTCATCTCAGTAACAAGGTGCACAGTCAGAAGGTAGAAGAGAACATGTTTAAAGCCAGGTTTCTCTAATCTCAAACACCAGGCTCTTAACCACACACTGTGCATCATCCATGGATCTTTGAAAGTAAGAACATTCATAGCTGGGAAAAATGAAGAGTTGATAGAGGCTGTAGTTAGGCAGAAAACATCTGTTCTTTAAAGACTGGAGGCTTGATTCTGCATTCACTGGCTTGTTGCTCAGTAATTTCCAACTACATCTTTTAGGCTCAGCAATCAGGCCTTCCTGTCCCTTTGTCTCACATCTGCTCTATATGTTCACATGTCTATTCTATAGGCTGCTGCTATGTTAGTCTTCCTAAAGAGCTATCTTCTCATGCCGCTTCCCCTCCTCAGACAACATCTTCAGAACCTACCAGTTGAGTCCAAATTCCTTACTGGGGCACTGAGGCCCCCTTAGCTGGCCTTAAGCTTACCTCCTGATCTTTCCTTACATGGTGATCTACTTCAACCAAATGTGCTTATCCTGCTTCACTGAGCCATAAAATTTCAGGGTAACAAGGAATTTTAAAGTCAAGTAATTCAGTTACCCTCTGTATCAGTTATTTTTGCTGCATAACAACCCCCTTCAAAACTTTGTGCCTTCAAAGAATCATGTATTATTTCTCACCATTCTCTGGGTGCCTGGATGCTTCTTCTGTGGTCCTCACTTGAGCTTACTCACATGGCTCCATCTGGCTGCCACTGGCCTAGGCTGGAAGTTCATTGGGTCTTCACTCACATGCCTAGGGGCTTTGTTCTGTCGGTGTGGGAGCCTCGTGGGAGCCTCGGTGTGCTCTTCCACAAGGTCTCGTCCTCCAGGAGGAGTCTCATCTCTAGGGCTTCCCACTGGCCTCTCTTTTCTGAAGAACAACCCGGTCTTTCTTGCACTTGGGCTTCCAAACAGAGAAAAGCAGAAGATACTGAATCTCTTAAAACTCAGGCTTGTAACACATGCATTCTTACTACTGCCACATTCTCTTGGTCAAAGCAAGCCACAGGGCCAGCCCAGGGGTAGACTCCATCTCTTGAAGGGAAATGTGTCCATCTCACTTCTTATCCGTGCCTTCTTCCCTTATTGTCCCCATTTCTATATAACCCTTCCCACTGCCTGGTTGTTTTACTGTGTTTAAAGTGTGGACTGCGGGACTAGACTTTTCTGGATGTGAATCCCGACTCCATTTGCCTCTCTATGAGCTGAAGCAACTTGCCTAAATCTCTCAGTGCCTCAATTTGTTCATAAGAAATTAAAGGAAAACGTCAATTCTATTTTATAGAGTTGTTGTTAGAATTACATAAGTTAATAAAAAGTGCCGAAACACTGACTAGCTTTTGTTAAGTGGTTCATAATGTCACCTAGTGTTTGTATTTGGTGAATCTAGTTTCTAGGTGGTGAATACCTTAAAGTTGTCAGGAAAAGCCTGAGAATTAGGTTCCAGGAGGAATTAGGAGAGATACATATAATTCCTGAGGAATCACCTTACATGAAATGTCTTGATTTCATCATCATAAAATGATTGTTTCAGGGCAGGGTGTCTACATACTTTGGGGGATTCTTGAAAGTGCTTCTCCTAAGACAGAACTCAGTTTCTGGCAGGCTGGAACCTCATATCCTATACTTCAGAAGGGAAGCTGATCATCGTCTTAAGTTCTGTTTATCTGACTTAACTGTGCTTCAGTTCTTCGTCCTTTCCAGTCTTGGACCCCCAATACCTAAGTACTTTTTTTTTTTTGGTGCAATGGCACATTTTAGATCCAAAGCAGAAGCCAACAGTTGAAGCTTATAGAATTGTGAATCCTGGCAAGTCCTAATCCTGGCACTCAGCCCTGAGCAGCAACGATTTGCAGCAGCAGAGTCTGGACAGTAGACCCAGCAGCTCCTGCTACATATGACAGACCATGGCAAAATGAGAGCAGACCACTGGGTTTTGCAGCCTCTCTCTTCCCATTTTATCATATGCTGAGCCTTGTGAGTTATTTTTTCACTTTCAGCCATCTTATTTCATGAATAGGTTAATTGTTCTTCCTGAGAGAAAGGAAGGGAAAAAAATGGTTTAAACTCACCCAGAGACTGAGAGTAATAATACTAAATCATTAGGTCAGATGTTATTTTGGAGCAAGAGTGCTATTAGCCTGCCCCATTTCATCTATAGAGTTTATGCCTAAAATTCTGAAATGAGTTTTTGTATGCCTACTGTCTGCAAGTCATATTTTTGGAGCTGTATGTAGCACTGTGCTAGGCAAAAGAGAGTACAGGAAAAGAAAAGCCGATGCTTGCTGAGCCCATGCTGTGGTTAACGGACTTCAACAATATCAGATTTCCAGTGGTCCCTGGAAGTCTTAGACGCTGTTCCTGATAGCTTATCATGGAAGTGCAGAGATTGCAGGCACACAGACATGAGAGGTAGAAACGAAAACCTAAAACAACGTGATGGCATTGAGAAAGACTCAAGAGGCTAAATGGGATGCAATTGTGAGCATAAGCTCCTGCTGTCACAGAAGCCTTTCTTCAAGAGCAGTCTAGAGGTTTGCATCATAGTCCAGAGCTCTGTACCTTGAGAACAGTTTCTATGGCAACAGGAGCTCAGGCACCTGGGCAGGGAGCCAGGCTCAGGAGCTGACTCCACCAAGCACTGGCTATGTGAATCTGGCAAGCTACTGGACTCCTTTGTTTGTTGGTTTCTTCATCTGTAAAATGGATCTGAATGACATCCAGCTTGTAGGGTGGTTGAAAAATGTAAATGAAGACAATATACTTAGAAACCCCACTGTCATCTAAATGCCAAATATGAGAATGTTGTAGTTTTGATGATTGGAGAGAAAAGGGACAACAATATCAAATGCTACAGTAGAACACAGTAAAGTCCTCTGCTACTGCACAGGAGTAAATAGCATAGGGTTGTCACAACCTGTTCCACTCTCCCCCTGAGTGTGTGGGAGACCAAAATGGAATGGGAATTCAGGATTTGCTGTTAGCCAATCTCTTGTATTCTCTTGGACATTCTTCCAGAGGTTCCCGTAGGGTTTGACTTGCTTTTCAATGATTCCTCCCCTCTAACTGCTCTTTATCTAAATGTGTCATGGGCAGGGGCTGTAAGGGCACTTCTAATTATTTCTTCCTACTCTGAAGTGATCTCAGCCACTCTGAACCCTTGGGGCACTTTGTTCCAATCACATTTTTTTTATTCAATCATTTACATAGTCTATTCCATTCTTTGTTTCCCTTTCTAGATATCATGTGCCCCTGACCAACCCATGAATGTAAAAGCAGGGCCTTACTTTGTATTCCGACCAGGGTGCTTTACATAGAGCAGTTTGTAAGAGTCAAATAACAAAAAGGACATTTTCTGGGATCACACTACTTAGCAAAGATGGTCCCAACCTTAAATAGTGGAAGTATTAAGAATTTTATAATCTCTATCTTGAATGAGATTTCTGTTCGTTCCAGGAACTGGACAGACATCTTCAATTTGAAGGTGAGACTGGACACTCATTTTTATTTCAGAACTGGTGCTGGACAGGATGGGAAATCCTTGAGTAAGCAATGGCAGCCCAGCACTGGTTCCCACTGAGGAATAGAACTTTGTTAAGAATGCCAGAGCTGGGCCTGTTATGCTGTTAGAGTGATGAACCATTTGAAAGTAGGAATAGTTTTTATATTATATTTTATTTTTATAATATATTTATTTGTTCTAATGAGTTATACATGACAGCAGAATGCTCTTCAATTCATTCTTCACAAATGGAGCACAATTTTTGACTTCTCTGGTTGTACCCAAAGTAGGGTCACACAAATTGTGAAATCATATGTGTACCTAGGGTAATGATGTCCATCTTATTCCACCATCTTTCCTACCCCCATGCCCCCTGCCCTCCCCTTTGCCCCATCCAAAGTTTCTCCACTCATCCCATGGTTAGCATTCACTTACCAGAGAAAACATTCAGCCTTTGGTTTTGGGGGATTGGCCTACTTCACTTAGCATGCTATTCTCTAACTCCATCCACTTACCTACAAATGCCATAATTTTATTCTCTTTTATTGCTGAGTAATAAGAAATAGGTATTTTTAAATGAATTGCATTTCCATATATGATACTAAGAACTTTTTTTCCCCCTTGGGTGATAGGTATTGAACCAGGGGCACTTTACTACTGAGCTACATCTCCAGTCTTTTTTACTTCTTATTTTGAGACAGACTCACTAAATTACTTAGAGTCTTGCTAAATTGCTGAGACTGTATCAAACTCACCATTCTCCCGCTTTAGCCTCTCAAATCACTGGTATGACAGGCATGTGCCACCACACCAGGCTACCGAGAAGCCTCTTAACTGTACAATATGGAAAGAGTGACTCATCATCCATATTGCACCTTAGCAAACATTGCAAGAAAGAAAAATATACAGATGCATTTTGGATTTATGCTAGCCATTCTAGTGGCATCATTGCATAAAAATTCTTATAAATTAAAAATAGAAGTTTAGAAGTAATTTAACATGTATAGCATGTAATTTACTCTTTCCCACTTCCCCAGGCCAATGTGATTAATAATGTAGAAAGGCTAGTTTCCACAGGAGTTAACTGAAGGAAGGATTTCAGAGAGATAAGAGGTACAAAACAAATCCTATCACCAAAGCAGAGTGATTTACTTGTCAGATGCCCTTCTGACGCCAGAGGCTGCAGAATAGTGGTTCTCAAACATGGATGCATATAAGAATAGTTTTTTTCCTGTTTTTTTTTTTAATTTTACTTTTTTTTTCAGTACTGAGGATTGAATCCAGTTTCTTTTATGCAGGCAAGCTACTAAGCTACTTCTCCAACCCCCTTTATTTTATTGTAGGACATGTCTCCCTAAATTACTCAAGCTGGCCTCAAACTTATAACACTCCTGCCTTACCCTCCTGAGGAACTGGAATCACAGGTGTGTGCCATCATGCCTGATTTACTTTAACTGTTTGCTGAGGTTTACATTCAGTGAAGTATACTGATCTGAAATGTACAGCTTCATAGGTTTTTACAATGGGACCTACCTGGTTCCCCACCAGTGGATCAAGATATAGAACATTATCCACACCCTAGAAGTCCTCCTTGGAAGTGACCCCTCTCCTGACCTCTATCATCATAATCTAGTTTTGCCTGCTCTTGAGCTTCACATAAAAAAGATCACACAAATGCATTCTTATACATTCAAATAAAGTTTATTTTGCCAGGTATAATGTCTCTGTGATTTGTCAATGTTGTATATATAAGTACAGTAGTTTATACTCATATATTCTATGTATATTCTATATGCTATGTAGGATTTCAATGATTCATGTACAAGTCTGTTTGTTCTACCATTGCTGGACATTTGGATTGTTTCCAGTTTCATCTATTTTGAATAAAAATATTATGAATAATTTTGTACATGCCTTTTGGTATCATATACACCCAAGTCTTTTAGGACTATATCAAGGAGTAGAATTCCTGGGTCATAGGAAGGCATATGCTTAGCTATAATAGATACTATTAAACATTTTCTAAAATGGCTTATGTCAGTGTGTGCTCCTATCAGCAGTGTGTGAGAGTCCCAGCTGTTCTCACATAGCTTCTTCAACAGTTGGT
Organism: Marmota flaviventris; assembly: GCF_047511675.1. Lineage (NCBI taxonomy): Eukaryota > Metazoa > Chordata > Mammalia > Rodentia > Sciuridae > Marmota > Marmota flaviventris. Next base: position 62,529,784 of record NC_092499.1, on the reverse strand, counting down.
GTTATCCCAAGTTTTAGCCTGCAGAGCTTCTCTAAGAGACCCTCCTTAGGAAGTCTTTTTGCATTTCCTGGTTGTCTTTTGTTAGGATCTTCATCCTTCTGGGGCGTGATTGGTGCACTGGTACCTTCGGGGGCTCTACTAAGTGATTCTAATGTGCAGCTGTGATAGAGAACTCCGTGGAAGAATGAAGTCCTAACATGGCTGGCTATAAAAATCAGCTGGAGAGCTTTAAAAATACAAGTTCTTGGGTCCTTCAGATTTACTGTATTGTTGCTTTAAGGGAAAGCCTATAATTTTAGCTAATTCCTAGAGATGATCTGCATGCAATAGTCCTAAATTTGCTTAGAACCAGTTTATTTTTTTTTAAAAAAATAGTTACTTGCTTTTTAGTTGAAAAAGATTCCTGCACATAGTAAAAAGCAAACAAACAAACAAAAATCCCTCGAAACGGTCAATTTTGTATACACACATAAATAAGTCTCCCTCTTAACCTAGACCCCCAGTGCCTCTCCATAAAGGCAACTGTCTTGCTGAGTTTCATGCAAATCCTTCTAAATTTTTTCTGAACACATTATATTTGTCACGATCCTGTATGTTGCAAGTGATAGAAAACTTTTTGTACAATTACTTAAATTTTTTAAAGAAAACTGGGTTAGATAATATATTGTTGTTGTTAGCTACTAAAAAAATGACAATGTTTATATAACTGAACAATCCATATTTAGCCCTGACTTCAGGCAGTTTGATCCTAAAAATCCAAAACTAAGTCCTGGCTTTCTACAGCTCTTGGCTCATTCTTATCGTCAAGTCCATTCCCCTCCTGGTAACAAAATGGCGGCAGCAGTTCTCAACCTCAGAACCTTGCCCTACAACACTCAGGATGCCGCCATCATCTGATCAGTTCTCATCTTCTCAACAATTGCTGGCCTTTGCTGTATCTCTCTCATTGGTCTGAATTAGGCACCACGGCCCTCCCTGAACTGATCACTGTGGCCAGAGAAGATAGAAGATGATGATAGATTGAAGCCAATCTGCAAGAGCCTGGGTCATTTTATAAGATCAAAAATATGAATGAAGCTCCCAAAGGAAAAGCAAATGAACCTTGACCAGAGAGAAATAATGGCTAACACTGAAACAATCTCCTCCAAAGGACCATTTACTATGAGCCAGCACATTCTGTACTTACCCACAACCATTACAGAAAGCAAGTTCCAGCCCTCTGTTCAAAAGAGGTTCTCCCAGGGAGTCTGGGCTTAATCCCAAAAAGGTGTCATGATGTTTAGGTTTTATTGTCATTTTCTCCTTTAACCATAGGGGAATACAGGATATTCTTGAGGGCAAGAGCCACGGGCTTTTTGAGGTGGAGGAGGTTGCTGTAGAGCATGTCTTCAAACATAAGCACTGACTTTCATGTCCCACTCTCATGCCTTATAGCCCAGTCTAGAAATGATTTTGCTGAAATTCATTTCGTTCCTGATTAATAGGCATCTATTTCCTGAAGCTGTGGTGCTGGGCTTGCTTCCTAAACAACTGTCCTTTTTAGATATTCTTTTTGTTGGGAGGGTGGGGGGCGGTTACCAGGGATTGAACTCTGGGATATTCAACCACTGAGCCACATCCCCAGCCCTATTTTGTACTTTATTTAGAGACAGGGTCTCACCGAGTTGCTTAGTGCTTCTCTGTTGCTGAGGTTGGCTTTGAACTTGAGATCCTCCTGCCTCAGCCTCTGGAGCTGCTGGGTCTAGATACTCTTACATGGCCCTGACCACTAAGGGTGCTCATGCGGGCTGGGCTAGCAGAACAGTTAGCTGGTGTCGATGGCTGGAGTCCTGTTTAGCACCTTGAAACCAGACAACTTCTTAGTTGTCCTCTGTTTGGACCTGTTCTTCCTGAAGGTATCCATGTGGACAGCTAGGGCTCTTTTATCAAAATTGATGCTGGGCTGAATCATGAAACTGACCAGAGCAAAAATGGCTTTGGTTCTAAATGATCAACATTAATCCTGGTGCTCAGGGTTTCACATCTAGAAGCCACTCCACAGCTGTGAGTTTCTAAGCACAGTCGGAAAAATGGATTCCTTCCAATAGATGTCACCACTATCATTACTATTCATTGTTGTCATAAATCCCTCTAGCTTTTCCAACCTTAACAGTGGGCATCTTCTTTAAAAATCCAGTAAAACCAAATCCAGATTTCTCTGGAACTGTTTTTTGTTTTCTGAGAGTTATCAAAATGGGCTCAGCCTATCATGCTTTTTCTTGTCCCCAAGACTAGTTCCAACATCTTCCAAGGAGCTCTGGCTCCAGTGATTGGAAAATAGTGAGCTGCATTGGATTTTGAAGTCATGGCTTCACTCAGGACAGACTATGACTGCCTACAGGAATGACAGAAACAAAAGCAAAGTGTTCCGTAGGGCATGATTCTCAACTGGGGTGATGAGGTCTCCAGGGAGCATTTGGCAATGTCCAGGGACATTTCTCCTGGTCATGACTAGAGGAGGAGTGCTACTGGCATCCAGGGGGTAGACGCTGGTGATGCTGCTAAACATGCTGCAGACATGCAGACAGCCACCACCGCAAAGAATGAGCCTGCTCCCAATGTCATTAATTCTGAGGTAGAGAGACCTTGTCGTGAAGCATTAGCTCATGTTGATGGTTTCAGTTTACCTGTTCTGCTTTTTTCTCTTTGTTTTTTTTTAATGTATTATTATATAGGTAACTTTCCAATCCTTCCATATAAATTTACATGACATGTATATATATCTCTATTAAATTGGACACTTTACATTATCACATCAAACCCTGTACTGGAATCACAGTGCTACCCAGAAATAAAATATTATCCCCACACTCCATTGAAGAGCATCTGTGGTGTGTTAGGGCTGCCTTCTAGGTTTTAGGGTGACAAGTGTGATTTACAAAAGGAATACATCCACTGGGTAGAACTTCCATGAGGAAGTGTGGAGATCATGCTTTCACCTTTTTCTCCCTCTCGTCTCCCTCCCTTCCTTCTCTATCTTTAGTTCCAATGTTCCAGGATGGAATTCAAACTGCACAGAAGTCTACAGTGTCTGATGGGCCCTCTCAGAGGGTAGCACCCATTGCCAGAAAAGAAAAACCAAAGGACCCTTTCTCTCCAAGTGACCACAGAATCTGAGGGGCATATGGTCCCTAGCATGACACATAGGGCCTCTGTGATGAACCCATTTTTATATTTTCCTGCTAGAAGCATTACCTTGGTCATTTCCTCCTTATTTTTCTAACATTATATTTAAATATAACATATATCTAAAGGCATTTATCATAAGTGTCCAACCCGATAAGTTTTAAAAACCTGATTGCACCTGTGTAATTAGCACCGGAATGAGACACTGAACATTACTAGCAACTAGAAATCCCCTCACACTGCCTCTCCATTACGACCCCAGAGCCCAACCAAGAGTCATTCTCTTTACTTCTAAGAACGTAGATGAGTTTTAACAATTTTTGTAACTTAAATAAATGAAATCATAGAAAACACTCATTTACGTCTCGTTTTGTTATAAGGGACAGAAGAGGCAAGGCACTGAAAATAGCAGAAAACAGTTTATTTGGCTGCAGCCAGGTTCAGAGGGCACAGCTTTCGCTGTAATCAATTAATCCCCTGAACTAGGAGTTCAAGTAGTTTCAGAACTTTATACACGGCATGTAAGGGGAGGGACTCAGAAGTTCCCAGTCTGCAGAAGTTCACATAAAGCAGCTTTTTCTTTCACTGTTCTGGGCAAGTTAACTCTTCAAGGACAACCCCTGAGAAGGGGAGAGCGTCTTCTCCCCTTTCTTTCTTCCCCCTGCCAGCTGTTACCATGGAGCCCAACTGTAACTTATCTTAGAAATGTAGGCGCCTCTGTGAAGTTCTAGCTCAAGGCCAGAGGCCTTGTTAAAGGATCTTTTTTATTATCACATTTTGCATTTGCAACACACTTTTACAAACTACTATACTGGATAAATATTTGTGAAAAACTAGTAAAAGGGTATTTAGCAACCGGAGTGCTGATTTCTTCCAGGCCACTGACCAAGTAAAATAGAGTAACAGGAAAATAGGAAGTTTACCTACATTGAACTCTTTTGTAGAGACTCTTGCTGATAGTCCTAAAATCAATTATAGTGAAGATTTCTGGAGAAGCTTAGTTAAGATTTGCTATGGAGAAGGGGGCACTACTGCAATTTCTGCTGCCCAATGTATTTGTGAGATTCATTTATGTTTTTGCATATTAGTTTGTAGATCCTCATTTTTGATGCTGTATAGTATTATGTTGTGTGAAATACCATGATTGATCATCCAATCATTAAAGAACATTTGTGCAGTTTCTATTTGGGGACTATTTTAAATTGTGCTAATTTTAATTGTTATAAATGTTTTTGCCTTTTGGTGAGCATGGTAGCACAGGCATACATTGCTGTTGGTTCCCAGGAGTGGAATTCCTGGGTCCTAAATAATGCATAGGTTCAACATTAGTATATAATGCCAAACAAGTCTCCAAAGTGGTTGTGCCAAATTGTACTCTCATAACTACCATAAAAGAGTTCTCTTTGTTTCATATTTTCACCTACACTTGATAGTTTTTCTTTTCAAAATTTTTTGGTACTGGGGATTGAACTCAGGGGTTCAATCTGAGGTAGAGAAAGCTTTCCACTGAGTCATATCCCCAACCATTTAAAATTTATTTATTTATTTATCTATTTATTTATTTATTTATTTTTATTGGTTGTTCAAAACATTACAAAGCTCATGATATATCATCTTTCATACATTTGACTCAATTGGGTTATGAACTCCCTTTTTTACCCCAAATACAAATTGCAGAATCACATCGGTTACACACTCACATTTTTACATAATGGCATATTAGTGACTGTTGTATTCTGCTACTTTTCCTATCCCCTGCTATCCACCCTCCCCTCCCCTCCCATCTTCGCTCTCTACCTCATCTGCTGTTGTTCAATTCTCTCCCTTGTTCCCCACCCCCTTTCCCCTCACAACCTCTTATATGTAATTTTGTGTAATATTGAGGGTCTCCTACCATCTCCATATGCTTTCCCTTCTCTCTCCCTTTCTCTCCCCCCACTTGTCTTTGTTTAATGTTAATATTTTCCTCATGCTCTTCCTCCCTGTTCTGTTCTTAGTTGCTCTCTTTATATCAAAGAAGACATTTGGCATTTGTTTTTTAAGGATCGGCTAGCTTCGCTTAGCATAATCTGCTCTATTGCCATCCATTTCCCTGCAAATTCTATGATTTTGTCATTTTTTAGTGCTGCGTAATACTCCATTGTGTATAGATGCCACATTTTTTTTATCCATTCATCTATTGAAGGGCATCTAGGTTGGTTCCACAGTCTAGCTATTGTGAATTGTGCCACTATGATCATTGATGTGGCGGTATCCCTATAGTGAGCTCTTTTAAGATCCTCAGGGAATAGTCCGAGAAGGGCGATAGCTGGGTCAAATGGTGGATCCATTCCCAGCTTTCCCAGGAATCTCCATACTGCTTTCCAAATTGGCTGCACCAATTTGCAGTCCCACCAGCAATGTACAAGTGTACCCTTTTCCCCACATCCTTGCCAGCACTTGTTGTTGTTTGACTTCATAATGGCTGCCAATCTTACTGGATTGAGATGGTATCTTAGGGTGGTTTTGATTTGCATTTCTCTGACTGCTAGAGATGGTGAGCACTTTTTCATGTACTTGTTGATTGATTGTATGTCCTCCTCTGTGAAGTGTCTGTTCAGATCCTTGGCCCATTTGTTGATTGGGTTATTTGTTATCTTATTGTTTAATTTTTTGAGTTCTTTGTATATTCTGGATATTAGGGCTCTATCTGAAGTGTGAGGGGTAAAAATTTGTTCCCAGGATGTAGGCTCTCTATTTACCTCTCTTATTGTTTCTCTTGCTGAGAAAAAACTTTTTAGTTTAAGTAAGTCCCATTTGTTTATTCTTGTTATTACGTCTTGGGCTATGGGTGTCCTATTAAGGAATTTGGAGCCCGACCCCACAGTATGTAGATCGTAGCCAACTTTTTCTTCTATCAGACGCAGTGTCTCTGATTTGATATCTAGCTCCTTGATCCATTTTGAGTTAACTTTTGTGCATGGAGAGAGAAAGGGATTCAGTTTCATTTTGTTGCATATGGATTTCCAGTTTTCCCAGCACCATTTGTTGAAGATGCTATCCTCCTCCATTGCATGTTTTTGGCCACTTTATCAAATATAAGAAAGTTGTAATTTTGTGGATTGGTTTCTGTGTCCTCTATTCTGTACCATTGGTCCACCTGCCTGTTTTGGTACCAGTATCATGCTGTTTTTGTTACTATTGCTTTGTAGTACAGTTTGAACTCTGGTATCGCTATACCTCCAGATTCACACTTCCTGCTTAGAATTGCTTTTGCTATTCTGGGTCTTTTGTTTTTCCATATGAATTTCATGATTGCTTTATCTATTTCTACAAGAAATGCCGTTGGGATTTTGATTGGCATCGCATTAAATCTGTAGAGAACTTTGGGTAATATCGCCATTTTGATGATGTTAGTTCTGCCTATCCATGAACAGGGTACATTTTTCCATCTTCTAAGATCTTCTTCTCTCTCTCTCTTTAGGGTTCTGTAGTTTTCATTATATAAATCTTTCACCTCTTTTGTTAGGTTGATTCCCAAGTATCTTATTTTCTTTGAGGATATTGTGAATGGAGTGGTTTTCCTCATTTCCATTTCAGAAGTTTTGTTGCTGATATACAGGAATGCCTTTGATTTATGCGTGTTGATTTTATATCCTGCCACTTTGCTGAATTCGTTTATTAACTCTAGCAGTTTCTTTGTAGACCCTTTTGGGTCTGTTAAATATATTATCATGTCATGCGCAAATAGCGATAATTTAAGTTCTTCTTTTCCTATTTTTATGCTTTTAATTTCTTTTGTCTGTCTAATTGCTCTGGCTAGTATTTCAAGAACTAAATTGAATAGAAATGGTGAGAGAGGGCATCCCTGCCTTGTTCCAGATTTTAGAGGGAATGCCTTCAGTTTTTCTCCATTTAGGATGATGCTAGCCTGAGGTTTAGCATATATAGCTTTTACAATGTTGAGGTAAGTTCCTGTTATCCCTAATTTTTCTAGTGTTTTGAACATAAAGGGATGCTGTACTTTGTCGAATGCTTTTTCTGCATCTATCGAGATGATCATATGGTTCTTGTCTTTAAGTCTATTGATGTGGTGAATAGCATTTATTGATTTCCGTATATTGAACCAGCCTTGCATCCCAGGGATGAATCCTACTTGATCATGGTGTACAATTTTTTTGATATGCTTTTGTATTCGATTCGCCAGGATTTTATTGAGAATTTTTGCATCCAAGTTCATTAGAGATATTGGTCTGTAGTTTTCTTTCTTTGAAGTGTCTTTGTCTGGTTTCGGGATCAGGGTGATGTTGGCCTCATAGAATGAATTTGGAAGAGCTCCTTCCTTTTCTATTTCTTGAAATAGCTTGAAAAGTATTGGTATTAATTCTTCTTTGAATGTTTTGTAGAACTCCGCTGTATACCCATCCGGTCCAGGGCTTTTTTTGGTTGGTAGTCTTTTGATGGCTTCTTCTATTTCTTCCTTTGTTATTGGTCTGTTTAAATTGTGTGTGTCTTCCTGACTCAATCTGGGCAGATCGTATGACTTAAGAAATTTATCGATATCTTCACTATCTTCTATTTTATTGGAATATAGGGTTTCAAAATACTTTCTAATTATCTTCTGTGTTTCTGTAGTGTCTGTTGTGATATTGCCTTTTTCATCCCGTATGTTAGTAATTTGAGTTCTCTCTCTTCTTCTCTTCGTTAGCATGGCTAAGGGCCTGTCGATCTTTTTTTTTTCTCAAAGAACCAACTTTTAGTTTTATCAATTTTTTCAATGGTTTTTTTTGTTTCAATTTCGTTGATTTCTGCTCTAATTTTAATTATTTCTTGTCTTCTACTACATTTGCTGTTGTTTTGCTCTTCCTTTTCTAGATTTTTGAGGTGTAGTGTGAGTTCATTTATTTGTTGGTTTTTTCTTTTTTTGAGGAAAGAACTCCAAGAAATGAATTTTCCTCTTAAAACTGCTTTCATTGTGTCCCATAGATTCCGGTATGTTGTGTCTGTATTGTCATTTGTCTCTAAAAATTTTTTTATCTCCTCCTTTATGTCTTCTGTAACCCATTGATCATTCAGTAGCATATTGTTCATTTTCCATGTGATGTAGGATTTTTCGTTCCTTGTTTTATCATTGATTTCCAGTTTCATTCCATTATGATCAGATATGGTGCATGGTATTATCTCCACGCCTTTATATTTACTAAGAGTTGCCCTATGGCATAATATATGGTCTATATTTGAGTAGGATCCATGTGCTGCTGAGAAGAACGTGTATCCACTTGATGATGGTTGATATATTCTATATATGTCGGTTAAGTCTAGGTTATTGATTGTGCTGTTGAGTTCTATAGTCTCTTTATTCAGTTTTTGTCTAGAGGATCTGTCTAATGGCAATAGCGGTGTGTTGAAGTCACCCATAATTATTGTGTTGTAGTCTATTTGGCTCTTGAGGAGAGTTTGTTTTATGAACATTGCAGCTCCATTGTTTGGTGCATATAAATTGATAATTGTTATGTCTTGTTGGTGGATGGTTCCTTTTAACAGTATATAGTGTCCTTCTTTATCCCTTTTGATTAACTTAGGTTTGAAGTTGATTTTATTCGATATGAGTATGGCCACTCCTGCTTGCTTCCGAGGGCCATGCGAGTGGTATGATTTTTCCCAACCTTTTACCTTCAGCCTGTGTATGTCTTTTCCTATCATATGAGTCTCCTGAAGGCAGCATATTGTTGGATTTGTTTTTTTGATCCAGGTTACTAGCCTATGTCTCTTGATTGGTGAGTTTAGGCCATTAACATTTAAGGTTACAATTGAAATATGATTTGTACTTCCAGTTATGTTTATTTATTTATTTATTTTAGTTTGGCTAGTTTTTACTTTTTGGTTATTTTCCTCCCCCTTTACTGAGATACCTCCCGCTGTTAGTTTTGGGCACTATTTTTCAATTCCTCTTCTTGTAGTATTTTGCTCAAAATGCTTTGCAGTGCTGGTTTTCTGGCTGCGAATTCTTTTAGCTTTTGTTTATTGTGAAAGATTTTAATTTCATTGTCAAATATGAAGCTTAATTTTGCTGGATACAGTATTCTTGGTTGGAATCCATTGTTTTTCAGCGTTTGAAATACATTGTTCCAGGATCTTCTCGCTTTCAAAGTCTGTGATGAAAAATCAGTCATTAAACTAATTGGTTTACCCCTGAAAGTAATCTGCCTCCTTTCTCTCGTAGCTTTTAATATTCTCTCCTTGTTCTGTATGTTGGCTATCTTCATAATTATATGTCTTGGAGTTGGTCTATTACGGTTTTGAATGTTTGGGGTCCTGTAGGCTTCCAGGATTTGGCAATCCATTCCATCTTTCATCTCTGGGAAGTTTTCTAGAATTATTTCATTTAACATGTTGTCCATTCCTTTGGTTTGAATCTCTATGCCTTCTTCTATCCCAATGACTCTCAAATTTGGTTTTTTTATGACATCCCATATCTCTTGAATAGATTGCTCGTGGGATTTAAGCATCTTTTCTGTGTTGACTATATTCTTTTCAAGTTGATAAACTTTGTCTTCATTATCTGATGTTCTGACTTCTACTTGATCTAGTCTATTTGTAATATTCTTGTTTGAGTTTTTAATTTGGTCTATAGTTTCCTGCATTTCTAGGATTACTGTTTGATTTTTTTAAAGATCTCTATCTCCTTGTAAAGCTCATTCTTTGCCATTTGAATTTGTTTGTTTAATTCATTTTCAAAATATACTTTTATTTCTTGGACTTGCTGTCTCATGTCTTCTCTAATATTCCTTTCCATCTGAGGTAGGTATGCCTTGAGTTCTTTCCCTATCCCTGTTTCTGATGCTTCTAGGTCCTCCCGTAGAATTAAGTTGTCCTGCATTGTTTGTACTCCTTTTTTCCCTTGTTTTTTCATGATGTTCACGTTACTTTCCAGCTCTATTTGATTGCTGTGTTTCTGCTCTCTTCTATAGATTTGTTTTGGTTTTGTATATCTCTGTTGTCTCTCCTTTGTGTTGATAGACTATGCCTGCTAAAGTGGAATCCGCTGGGAAGGAATTCTGACGGCCGAGCTCCAGTGATGTCACCTCTCTGCTATGGCTGGCCCCAGGCTCCTTGCCGTGGTGTCCGAATGGGGGGGTGGGACTGGACTGTCTCTGGTTGGTTTCAGCTCCCGGTCGCTGGCGGGCGGGCGATCTCTAGCCTCTCAGTCGCACGGTCGGTCGCCGGCGGGCGGGTAAATTTATTATTTTGAGACCAGGGTCATGTAAATTGCTGAGGCTGGCCTCAAATTTGCAATCCTCCTAGTTCAGCCTTCCAAAGTTCTGAGATTATAGGCATGAGCCACCATGCCCAGATAGGAAGTGATATTATAATGTGTTTTAAATTTGCATTTTCCTTAGGACAAATAAAGATGAATCTTTCACCATATATTTTTGACCATTTGGATATCATCTTTCCTAAGGGACCAATTATCTGTTTTTGTTTGTTTTGTTCTTGCTATGCAGGGGTAGAACCCAGCGCCTACACATGCTAGGCAAGTGATATAAAACTGAGTTACACCCTCAGTCCTAACTATATATTCTTTATTTTACAATCCTACAGTGTCCCCACCCCCAAACCACACACATTCTTTTCTAGTTCCCTTGCTGAGGAGACTTCCTTTTTCCCTTCTGTGGATACCCTAGGGTTCTTTGCAACATCTGAATTCTTAGGGTAACATTCTTTCACTTTGCTTTTGAGCCTCTGCTAATTCACCCTTCGTTCCATTTTTTTTTCTTAATGAGGGGTATTTTCTTTTAATAATCAGTTGTTAGGTGCTAAATATATAAAATAAGGGACCTAATATTTTTCTAAAAGTATAGAATACTAACCTGCTAGGCAAAGCAAACTGTTCACATGGTCTGCCTTTTCACAGATATTTCAGCTTAAACCAAACCAATGACAAAGAAGCCCAAAATATTGAAAGGTCTCAAATAAGTCTTTACCTTTAATTTAATTGCTTTAAGGCACTGGTAAATGTGATTTCAATGCATTTCAAGATATTTGTGAAATGCACACAGAATTACAGCTCACGCTACTTTATATCAGAAAGTTTACATGGTATGATTTCCACATTTGTTTGTCAAAGGATGGCCTAAGTTCATAACTATTGATTATTTAAAAAATACATCTATAGGTAAATTAATGAGGTTTTCAGCTATAATTTCATATTCGTGTTTTATATTTGCTCAATATTTTAAAAATATTTTGTGTAAAATTTTCGCCCATAGTTTTAAAGAGTCTCAGATATTTTGTGTGACTTTCCACTGTTACAGGGTTGGGGCCTTCTGGGAAACTGAGGCAGAACAAAGAACTGCCCCCTCCCCCCCTCAAACCTTGATTCTTGTGATCAAGTCAGAAGGATTTCAGATATGTCACTCAGAGTAATGGGCATGAGTTTATTGAAGGGATAGGAAAGAAAAAGGGGACACTCTCAAGGGAAAGAGTGGGTCCTCTCAGAGAGGGGAGGGACAATGTGTCTTTCCTGTACTTCAATTTTATTGGGGATCCCAGAGAAGTTTCCAGGGAGTCCCACCCAGGTCTACCTCTTGACTTTTGACTGACAGCTGGATGACATCAGACTTTCAAGTCCCCTCTGCTGCCATGACAACTCTGCGTTGCCTTGGCCCATGCTGACTGGTTTTAATTGGATTCTTAACCATAAATTCTTGCAGATTTTATGGTTAGGAAGAATTAGGCTTATCTCCCTGAGTTTGAAATCTGGTCTGTGAAAAGGGTCACAAAAGTCACCCCCTTCAGGGTAACTTGGGTTCCTCTTATCAACCTTTATTTTGGGCTTGCTTTTCTTCAGGTAGTTTGCTGAGGAATGTGACATATCCTGTCCACCGAAGCCAGGCAGGGCTACAGATAAATCACTTCTTGGAAAACAGAGCATGTGGGTTCGGCACAGTGGGTCCACTTTATAGAATTATTCTCTTTACCTTGTGTTCCCACCATTCATATCTTCCTGTTCCCTATCCTGAAAAAGTCAGGTTGTCTTTTTTTTTTGTGATTGTTGTTTGTTTGTTTGTTTTTGCAGGGGTAGGGTACTAGGGATTGAACTCAGGGACACTCTACCACTGAGCCACATCCCCAGCCCTATTTTGTATTTTATTTAGAGACAGGGTCTCACTGAGTTACTTAGCACCTCACTTTTGTTGAGGCTGGCTTTGACCTTGAGATCCTCCTGTCTCAGCCTCCTGAGCCGCTGGGATTACAGGCATGCGTCACCATTCCTGGCTGCCATCGTTTTGATACACAGATGCATGTTTGTGCACCATGATAATGTGCTATATCCATAACCCTCATTTTATATTCTCTGAGAATTCTATTGCCACAACCAACAAACTTTGCCAATAGAAATTTCTTCCTGGTTTCACATCAACTTAGCTTAGAAAAAAATCCTTCAATTGAAATATGGCAGGTTTTTAACTGTTAGAATATTTATTTTTAACCATCATTTAAATTTATAAAAATTTCAAAATTATTAGTATTTTCATGAAAAAAATAATAAAGGGAGGAACACAGCTGGGACTCTCCTTTACCAAGATCCTAGCCCAGCAGAGGGGAAAGGCAGTGGCCTCAGCCAAAATCATACTTTCAATTAATAATTACTGGAGAGTTGCCATTTAAATATCTTTGCCTCGTTATCTCTGGTTGCTTTTCTAACCTGTAGGTCACCAAAGCCTGCTTTTGAGACAAAGATTATTCCTTCCCCAAAAGTCTAGGGAAAACGAAAAATGAAATTAGTGAGTAAGGATATAAGTTAATTAATGCAATTATTTTGGCTTAATTATTTAAAGTCCAGTTTTTTCCTTCAGCAATCTGAAAATACTTTCCCCCAGCTATTAGATTTATGCTGAAAACTGTAATTATTCCACTGATGAGTTTATAGCTCTCATATAAAGGAAACAGAAATAATCTCAAAGATAAACCATACAAAATTATAAAAATTATGTGCCAACACATACACCTGCTTTTGCGTATATACACCACTGTGCTTTTTAAAAAAGACAATATCTTTAATATTAACAATGTGATTTTTCTTTCCAGTGAAGTAATTTTAATAATTTTTTAAAGAGACACCATTCGTCAGATGAACATTCTTTTTAATCTTCAATGGTGTGCATATTGTTGGAGTGAGTCTCCTGGGGTTCATGGGTTGAAAGCTTGCTCTCCAGTGTGGTATTGTTGGTAAGTGGTGGAACCTTTAAAAGGTTGGGCCTAGTGTAAAGCAATTATGTCACTGGAGTTACAGCCTTCGGAAGGGCTTGATTCTGGTCTCTCCTAGTGAATTAGTTGTTCTCTAGTGAGCCAGTTGTCCTAAAACAGCAAGATCAGCCCCTTCCACTCTCTGCCTACTGGTCTCACTTTGTGACCTCACCCTCTCTCATATATTCCAGCTGTGATGTCATCAGCTGTAATGTGATACAGCTGAGGGGACCATCACCAGAGCTGAGCAGTGCTCTTTAACCCCCCCAAATTATAAGATAAATAGACGTCTTTACAAGTTATCCAGCCTCAGACATTTTATGATAGCAATGGAGAACGGACTAATAGATTAACTTTGTCTTTGATCAACTTTTTTAACCATTTTATCCATTTTTAAGTGAACACTTTAATGTGAAATACATTCATTTTGTTGTACAACTATCATTACCATCCATCTCTAGAGCTTCATCTTCCTATCCAATAATAATACCTTCCCATTCTCCCTCCCCTCCACTCCTGGCAACCAACATTCTACTTTCTATCTCTATAAATTTGTCTACTCTAAGTACCACATATTAAATGGAATCCTACAGTATTTGTCCTTTTGTTTATAGCTCAATTCTTTTAGCATGATGTCTAAATGATTCATCCATGTTGTAGCATGTATCAGAATTTCTTTTCTTTTTAAGGCTAAACAATATTTTGTTCTCTGTGTACACTGTATTTTATTTATCCATTCATTTGCTGATAAGCATCTGGATTATTTCTGTGTTTTTGCTATGGTGAACAGTGCTGCTATAAACTCGGGTATACAAATATCTGCTTGAGGTTCTGCTTTTACTTCACCCAGAAATGCTAGAGCTGAATCATGTGGTAATTCTATAGCTAATTTCTTGAGGACCTGCCACACTGTTTTCCTCAATGAATGTACCATTTTGCATTCCCACTGGCAATGCACCAGGTGGATACTGTTAAACCCACCAACTCTGAATAATGTTTGTACAAATCTCAGGACCTCAAGACTTGCATTTGTCTGTTTGTCTGTCCATCTGTCTATCTTCCCATCCATCCATTTACAGAGATGTGTAGAATGAAAATGAAATACCCTGAATCAGGAGGCAGTCTTAATTGGCACGTTCCTTACTGGTGCCCTAGAACTCTGATCTGCATTCATTCCTGAGATGATCTCTATCAGTCCCATGCACTAAGTAAATATGTATGCTAACAACACCCAAATGTACATCTCTTCTCTGTCTTCTTCCTGAACTCTGAATTTGTTCATCCAATTGCTGACATGGTATCTCAGATTGATGCCAGAGAAGAAAGTTAAGTTGAACACATCTAACATCAAACTCTTCACGTTTTTCTATCCAAGTGAATCTTCACATTTTCCCTTCTTTTCCAGCTCAATAAATGGCTCCACCATTTCTCCAGTAACTCATGCCCAAATTCTTTTCATCTTCGACTCATTATTCTCCATTGCTTTTATCTAATTCAATTTGCAATTCCTGTCACTTCGAGCTTCAAAATATATCCTAAAGCCTACCATTTCCCAACTCCTTCACTGCTCAAAACTTTCCTGTGCCACCATTGGCTCTTTCCTGGATTCCTGTAAGGCCTCTTGTCACCCTGCTTCCATACTTGGCCCTCTCTAGTCTGGTTTCCAAAATTCCCAAGATGAACCTTCCAAAAATACTCATCAGATCACATCTCCCCCTCTTCTCGCACCTCTAAGTATGTTTCGTTTTATTCCCAGAATATAATTCAAAGTCTTTGTCATGCCCTGCAAGTCCTGTAAGGCCCCATGTGATCTGCCACCCCCATGTCACCTGTTATTGTTCATTGTTCCTACCCTTCTACTGTGTCTAGCTGGACTTAGTGATGTTCCTCACACCCACAATCTCAGCTTCAAATTCTTGAAACTTGCTTCCCCTAAGTCTGGAATACTCTTCTTAGTTTTCTCATGGCTCATTCTCCACTACATCCAGGACTCTGTTCCTCTGCTGCCTTCTGTGAGGGACCTTTTCGTACAACCTTAGGTCAGGAAAAATCTCAGCCTCCCAACCGCGTACCTGTTGTACCATATGAAATTGTCATTTTTATAGGTAGGAAATGATAGAATATTGCTAATTTCAATTAGCTCAACACATATATTCAGTGTTTTTACATTTAATACTACCTGTCAAAACTACATTTATTTGTTTCTATTTATTAGTTTCATTGTCTGTCTCCTCAACTGGAGGGTAAGTGACTTGAGGCAGCAACCGAGATTGTTCACCCCCAAGGGTGTCTGAAGCAAACAGGCATTCATAGGTCATCTGCTGTGTGGTCTTCCATTTTTGGCCTTTTCCATTTTGATTAATTAAATTCATTAAACTGGTCTCTGTGCAGTCACACTGGTATTCTTGAAAGCTAGTCATTTTCACTCCTTATCAAGATCCATATCTTTGTATCCTCAGAATTTCATTTATAAGATCTTCTCATCTATTACACCATCTTTTCTTTCAGATTATTTGCTTACCAGATTAGACAGCAATTTCCTCTGGCTTCCTGAGAACGATGTACCTATTTAGGGCCATGTTAGAGGCTTTTGAGATTGGCTTTTCTTGGGGGTTTTATCCCCCATGTGAAAGATGATTTGACTACATGCTTCTGCTTCAATAACCAGTCCTTCCTGGTTGGGTAAGAATTAATCTAGGAGAGTTCCTTTTGTTTCTTCCTCTTCCTTCTGAAAAATGAAGTCATCAGCAAGACAAAGTCAAAAATATATGTTCTGCTTTTAGGAAAATGAGATTTCCAGGAGAATTATAGATGGTTGATGAGTTCCCATTACTTTGATGACTTGTAAATGTGTCAATTCTGTGATGTTTTTAGTAATATATTAATCAGAGCTCTGTCTTACTTAGCAAAGGCTTCTATAGTCATTTATGCCATTTCCAGGGGTTTTCTAAATCATTTGACAGTGAATGAAATCTTCAGTCATCAGTATGACTGTCTAGAACTTTCCCCAAGGAATGCACCACAAGAACATGACTTGAGTTCCCAATTATACTCAACTCAAAGTGTTGCAAATGGAAATGGGGATGGGAAGTAGCACAGAATAGGAGTTACAGGCCTGGCTTTGGAGTCAGACACAGTTGTGTTTTAGTCCTATTACTTGTGTGTGTATTAGTCAGAAACATGGAAACCAAACCAGTAATTTGCACAGAAAAGGATTGACAGGAAGGAATTGGTTCAATGGAATTAGATGGAATAAAAAGGAAACACTGGGTCACCAGAGAGATAGTAACTTCAGGAAGCAGCTCCTAGCCCCCAAGACTACCAGGGGGTGGGGTGGGGTGGGGATGAGGTATTAGAACCCAGAAGTTTGAAGCAGAAGCCCTTTTTGGCTGGGATACAGATCTCTAGGAAAGGGGAGATGGTTGACAGGTGTGGGTATTTGTGAGGTGCTGGTTCTGGGTGTATGGAAAATTACTGCTGCTGGGGTGACCAACCCAATTATGGGGATGATGCTGACAGAACAGTAAGGAAATAGGAAGAAACCGGTCCCTTCTCCCTCATCTGCCCTCAGAGTCTCTTGCAAGCCTGTTAACAAAGAGCCAGCTGCCAAGGCAGAAATGCGGTTTGCAGAGTTCCAGCTTCAGCATCACAAAGCAATGCGCAATAGGGCAGTTTTGAAAGAGAAAGAACATTGCTTAACAACCAGTACAGTGACCTTAGGTCAGTTATATAACCTCCTTAAGCCTCCATCCTGTGTCTGTATAATGGGGAGAAATACCTCCTCTGAGATGCTGAGGTATCCTAAAGCTTAGGTGAGATAATGGACAAAAGCTGTCAAATAAGTACATGGACAGCAGCTGTATGCACGTGTCCCCGACAGCCCACCTTCGACCCCAGACCAGCAGCCAGAGGGTGACAAGGACAGAGAGAAAAATGGAAAGAGGAGAGAAGAAAGAAGATGGAGGAAGGAGGAAGGAAGGCATGTGAGAGATTCTCTGGGCACTTGCACTGGGAGATTTACCACCACCATCGTGAAGGGCAGGCAAAACCCCTATGAACTGGCCCCTTGTCTCTTTGGGCAGTGTTCACCCAGTTTGAATAAATTACATGCTCTGGGTGCTTTTAATGACTCCTGGGGGCTGTTATGGTTTCTGCAAAATGAAGAGAACTAATAAGAAGTGGCTGGAGGTCTGAGAACATTTTCTCAAACATGAAGGCTCAGTGGTTTGGCAAAAGATGACAGCAGGAGGGCTTAATGAGTTAGACCACAAATTAATCCTGCCTTGTTTCTCCTCTGTTTTGGATTTTTCTTTTTTTCCCTGTGTCTTCGGTTGATTCCAGCAGCTGTTCCCACTGTGTAATTAAGTCATTTCTAAGAAAGCCGAGCAGCTGGGTCAGTACTATATGTTCTAGTGATCATTTGCTACAAGGTTGAAACTGAAATTAATTTTCTGAGAAGTTACCATCTTATGTTGCTCCCTCTTCATGGGAACTGGCAATTGGAAATGTTACAGGTATTCAAATTCCTACTTCTATCAACATATCCAAGGAGGAATAAATTCTAGAACTAACCTGATACCTCCAATAACATTTCTAAGGCAAGCTATCAATGAAGAAAATAGAAAGACTAAATCTAATTTTAAAAAAATTGAAAATGTTACTGTTCACTATTCCTGTCCAAACTAGATAGGAAGAATCATCCCACCACCACTGTGAGGTGTCTCCTTTTGTCTTAGGTCCTGTTTCATTCTGGGATATTACACAGCCATTCTCTGTATTAGAAAAAAGCCACTTACTGAAAGTGTAAATTGAGATGTGCTGGCTGTGTGAACTTGTCAAATTAGTTTTGCTGGTGGAAAAAAAAAAATCTTCATTAAGGGGTTGCTTTGAAGTCAGCAAGAGTAATAAAGCATTTTTTTTTTACTTTGTTTTATTCAAATCAGCCATATTCACTTTAATTATCTAATTTCTATTTTTCTTATTCAATGAATGATATTAGGTTAGCTTTCCCAACAGGTTTGTTTCCAAAAAGTTAATGAAGTCAAGTTAAGTATATAGAGTTGATTATTTAGGGTTTCTGCTTAGAACCACCAATATTCCTGCTGGGGATATAGCTCAGAAGCTGAGCGCTTGCCTACAACCACCAATATCCCACAGTTCCCTTCTGTTTGGGCACAAGGTGGGATTTATCAGAAGAACTAGTGCTTTTCCTGCCAAATGACTATGTCATCTGTCCTAGGAAATCATTTAAAAACTATCAGAATTACAGAAGAAACAGCTCTCTATCCATCTCCCCTAAATAAATAATTTTGACATAAGATCAGGTTTTTTTGTGTGTGTGTGTGTGTGTGTGTGTGTAATTTTCTTTCTTTTTTTAAAATATTTACTTTTTAGTTGTAGTTGGACACAACATCTTTATTTTATTTATTTATTTATTTGTATGTGGTGTTGAGGATTGAACCCAGGGCCTCGCACGTGCTAAGTGAGAGTTCTACCGCAGAGCCACAATCCCAGCCCCTGTGTGTGTGATTTTCCATGATAAAGAATTAAACAAAAGTAAGAGATTTGATCTATGAGAACAAAAACTTGAGAATTTTAAAGTTGAATTGTGGTAATCCAATTTTATCAGGAGTTGGAGGACAGCATTTTTAAGCTTTTATGGAAAGTAGTAACAGGAGTAAAACTTATTTTTTTTGTAAGATATTTATAAAAAGGTAACAATACTATTTCTATTCTCTCTTATGTTTCTTAAAGAAACAACATGGGATTCGGATTTACAAGTCCTTAGTTTGTTAGCCTGCTATTTCTAGTCAAGGTGGAGAAAAGTTACTGCATTTAAAATCCCTGACTGAACAAAACAAAACATGAGAAGGAAAAAAAAAAAGTGAAATAAGTTTGGAGAGAGGGGATGTGGCTTAGTGGTAGAGAGGATGCTTAGCATATGCAAGGCCCTGGGTTCAATTCCCAGCACCATTACCAATACAAACAAAAACTCCAAAACCAAAAACAAAGCACACTTTAAAAAATGAAACAATAGCTATCAAAATACAGACATTAGGAGACAGTCTGTGACTCTTGAGAGATGGTAAAAAAATGAGACAAACCTTATCTATATAGTCAATGTGGTCCTAAGTAAAATCTCAGAACATTTTCTTCTTTTTCTTTGCTTTTCTTTCTTTTTTAATCAGGGGGTGGGGGTGTGGGGGTTAGAAACTGCCAAGGTGATTCTAAAATTTGAGTGAAAAGTGTCAAGAATAATTAAAACAACTTTGAAGAAGAACAGTAAAGCTCAGCCTCCCTGGTTCTACTTATTGATTTTGATTAGAGCTTTATAGTTATACATGGTAGTCGGGATCATGCCAACAAACTCACACATGCATGGGATTTGATATCAGTTCATGACCCTCCTGCTTTCCCTCTGGTTCTCCCTCCCCTCTCCCCTTCTCCTTCCTCTAATTTCCTTTCACTCCTCTATTAATTTATAATTGATTGTTTCTTTCCACCTATGCATGAAGGTGAAAGTCCCTGTGGTATATTTATATATGCACATAACATGATTTCTAAAGAACTCGTCCTGCATTGCCTCCCCTTCCCATCCCTCCACTCTGCCTTGCCATCTCCTTCTACATCACTGACCTTTCCTTTACCTTTATGTTACCCTATCCTTCTCTTTGCCTTTCCTTTATTTCCTTTACTTGTACCTTCTGCATATGAGAGAAAACATTTGACCTTGGAGTTTCTGAGTTTGGCTTATTTTATTTAGCATGATATTCTCCATTTCCATTCATTTACTGGCAAATACCATAATTTTATTCTTTTTATGGCTGAGTAGAACTGCATCATGTGAGTGTGTGTGTGTGTATACATATACATACACATGTGTATATAAATATATACATACATATACATACACATACACATATACACATACATACGTATGTATCACAGTTTCTTAATCCATTCATCTACTGAAGGGCCACCTGGGTTGATTCCATAATTTAGATATTGTGAATTGTGCTGCTATAAATACTGAGGTGGCTGTATGGCTGTAGTGTGTCAACTTTAGATCTTTTGGGAAAATACCAAGGAGTGGGCTAGCTTGTACATATGGATGGTTTCATCCCTAGTTTTTTGAAGATTCTCCATACTGCTTTCCAGAGTGGTTGTACTAGTCTTCAGTCCCTGCAACTGATTTTGTTTTTATATTATTAAGCCATAGAAATCAGACAGTACAATATTAGCATAAAAATAACAAATAGATCAGTAGAACAGAACAGAGATTATAGAATCAGAATAATATATATCTCAGTTAATTGATTTTCAACAAAGATGCAAAGGAAATCAAGTGGAGAAAGGATAGTCTTTTCAATAAATGAATATTTATTGGAATAATTTACTAGAAAAATTGAATATTCATTTGCAGAAAAAAAAATAAATAAAAAACTGTATCTCACATCATATTTTAAAAAATAAAAACCAGATTGGTCATAAACATAAAAGTAAAACCAAACCCACAAAACCTCTAGAAAAATACGTAACATCTTTATGATCTTGGATTATGTAAAGACCTTTTACATACAGCACTAAAACATAGAAATAAAAGAAAAAATGGATAAACTGGAATTTTTTAAAATTTAAAATGCCCACTATTCAAAAGACAATAAGAAAATGAAAAGACATCTTACAGAATGAAAGAAACTGTTCGAAAAACAGATCCAAAAAATATTCAGATCTAAAATACATTAAAAAAACTCACAAAACTCAATGTGTTAGTGTCTTCCATTACTGTAGCAAAATACTTGAAGTAATTGACTTATAAAGAGAAAAGGTTTACATTAGCTCACAGTTTGGGAGGTTCCAGTCCATTAAGGCCTCACTGGTGTGGGTCTGTTAGTGGGGGCATATGTCAGAGCAAAACCACTTGCTGCATAGTCAGGAAGTAAAGGTTGAAAAGACTGGAGTCCCCCAATGCCCTTCATGGGTACACAGCCAATGACCTGAGGACCTCTCACCATGTCCCATATTCTAAAGATTCCACTGTCTCCCAATAGCACCACCCTGGAAACCAAGTCTTTCATACACAGACCTTTGGAGGACATTCAAGATCCAAACTATAGCACTCAATAATAAGCAAAGGATCCAGTTTTAAAAATTAGCAAAATATTTGAACAGACACTTCATAAAGATATACAAATGATCCAAAAGTACATGAAAAGATGCTCAACACCATTAGCTGTTAAGAAAAATTAAAAATTAAAACCACCATGAGATATCACTATATACCTATTAGAAAGTCTAAAATGGAAAAGACCGACCATAGCAAGCACTGGCAAGGATTTTGAGAAACCAGAACTCTCCTATGCTGCTGGTATGTAAATGGTATAACCTCCTTGGAAACATTTTAGCTATTTTTGAAAAATTAAACATATGCTGATTAATAACCCAAGCTTTCCATTTCAAGGATTTTACCCACAAAGAAAGAAAGCTTATATCTAGTACAAAGACTTGCCCATCAGTGTTCATGGAAGCTTTGTTGATAGTAACCCCCAAATGGAAATACAGTTATCCCTTGGTAATCTCAGGAGATTGATTCCAGCACCCCCTAAGAATACCAAAATCTGCGGATGCCAAAATACTAAGTCCTCTATATAAAATCCCCTATATAAAATGTAATAGTATTTGCCTACAATCTATGCATATCCTCCTGTGTACTTTAAATCATCTCTAGATGACTTACAATACCTAATACAACGGAAATTCTATATAAAAAGTTGTTGTGCTGTATCATCTAGGGAGTAATAACAAGAAAAAAGTCTGTACATGTTTAGTACAGATGCAACCATTAAAGGCCTACAAACATTTCCTGTCTGTGGTTGCTTGAATCTGAGGATGCAGAACCTGCAGACTCAGTGAGCAGAATATAATCCAAAAATATATCACCAAGAGAATGGATAAATTATGGTATATCTATAGAAAGAAATACTCCTGAATAATAAAAAGGAATGAAGTATCCATACATATTATATATATAAAATATACATAATATATATATAATATGTGCATATGGATTCAACATGAATGAATCTTGAAATAACTATGCTGAATGAACAGAGCCAGACAAAAAAGAGGGCATACCGTATGTTTCCATTTGTATAAAATTGTATAAAATGAAAACTACAGTGACAGAGCAGATGGATGGTTGGCTGGGGATGGTAGTGCAGGGATTTCTGAGGGAAATGAGGAAAGTGATGGGATAATGGATATGTTCATTATCTTGGGTGTGGCGATGGTTTCACAGGTTTATACAACCAAAACTTATCCAATTTTGTACTTTAAACACATGCAGTCTATTGAATGCCAATTATACTTCAATAAAGTTATTTAAGAAAAAGGCCTGTGTGGAAGTCATGATTGCATGATCTCAAACCAGTTTTTGGACCTCTCTGTGCCTGAGTTCTCTCAGTGGGGAAATTGGAGATGATAAAACATGCACCTCGACCTTTGGGCACGGTCCTGGGAGCAGTGCTAGCAACATCAGAGGCACACAACATCTTGTCTTCCCTATAAAGGATTTAATTTTCCTATTAATCCCTCAGCAGAATGACAGTGTTCTCTCTCTAGGTTGTACCTTTTATCTTCAGAAATCAAAGCACATGGTTTTTGAAGCTCAAGAGTTGGATCTCTTAAATGCCTTTACAAACAATGTTAGATTGGGGGGGGGAGCAGTGAGAGCACACGGGGAATTAATAGGCAACCGTGTCTGCAGCTTTGTTGAGCACTCACAGAATTTGGGCTTGTCCTATCACCAAGAGACACAAAAAACCCAAGTCACCTGGCCTAGGTCTGATCCCCACAATGTATTAATTCACACGATAAAAAAAAAATTACAAAACAGAAAACAAATTTAAATAGATCTATAAACTTGAGTTGCAGACTTTGGATCAAGTCCCGCCTGAGTCGTTACTGGCTCTGTGGGACCTTGGACAGCTCCCGGGGTCTCGCTGAGCCTCAGTTTCCCCACTTGTAGGACACTATCCTGAAGGGCAGCTATGAAGAAGAAACTGAGAGCGGGATGGCGCTCAGCAGAACAGTTTCCTAAAGTAACACACCAGATTGTGATCATGCCAGAACTGGAACCTCCTGGCCCCAGATCAGTGCCTTTTCTATTATCCTCTATTGCTAAATCAGCTGGGTAGCTGTGGTGCAGGGGAAATTAGGTGCCAGGTGTCTTAGCTCTCAGTCTGGTGTTCTTGCCACAGTGCAAGGTTGTTAATTTTAGGCCACTAGCAATCAAAATCCACTTATTACCTAGGGGGGAAATGGCAGCTAAAGATGAATTTGTAGCAGTGGAGAGACCAGAAAAAGTCCCTTTGGACCCTGCTGCAATATTACTACTGGCCAGTTCGGCTCCCAGTGACATCCGTCTCTCTACTGTGCGTTCTCTGACTGCTCTTGCCCCAACCAGATCCCCTTCCAGAGCTTTGCTCCTAGGAACCCAGGCAGGATGGTGGGTACAAAACCGTTGTTATGGCGGCCCTCGGCCACAAGATGGCACACGACTCTCTTCTTTCAGAAGGCAAAAGCTAGTGAAGCAGGGAAACTTGAGACACAGCATGTTTTAAATCAAGTGAAAATGTATTTATTTTTTTAAAAGTCGCCTCCCCCATTCATAAAATGGCGAGGATAAACCAAAGGACACAAAAGGAGATTCTGCTATGGATGACAACTGACGGATGGAGGGAAGGGAGACCCTGTAGAGCTGCTTGGAAGCTTCAGGACTTGCGTGCCTTGGTTCTACCCTTGGTTCTGTGTCTAGAGTCAGACCTCCTAACTGTAAAGTGGGATATATACTAGTAGTCCTGCCCTTGGTCGGGGAACTGAGTCCTGACTAGGCTTTAAAATTCTTTCATTCCTCTTGTCCCATAAAGATGTGAATGCATTCCTTATCTTTTTCCTATAACCTCAGTGGCATGGCTATTAAATCTCCCCCATGTTCCCTGCTGCTGCATGTCCACTTCAGACAGCATTGACGGTTGTGGTTATGTGTTAGGAAATGGGTGTGGATTTCAATTTCCACCCCTTCTCATTTATTCTCAGGCCTGGGCTAAAGTGATCCTGGCAGTCCTCAGAGCCATGCCTTCATGTAGCCCTCTAGTGAGGGGGCACTCATTTTCTTTCCACGTCTTTCCTTCTCATTTTAGAATCTAAATAGCTTTTGAAAGGCAGCTTATGGCACCCCAAGTATTCGTAATACTTCCTTGATAGCTCACGAATCTCACTTAGCAAGCAAGAGAATGTTTGGATCACTTAAGGTAATTAGAAGTCCTGCACTCAAAACAGGCATTATCACATTCCCATGAAAACTTGATGAAATGTGGCACTGACACAAGGCAAATCGTGGGAACAGAAACTTGAGGGGGAGAGGAGGGTTGGTAAGAAGTGGTTTTTAAGGAATGCATGATAGAAGCTAACTGGGTGGGTGAGGAGTGGGGCTAGGGTGCAAAAAGAACTTCTCCTTGGAGAGCCACACCTGAGGGGTAGAAACGAGGAACTGCAGAATGCAAGTGACCACAGACCGTTCTGTCCTATAGACAGGGCAATGCAGAGTCATTGAAGAAGATGCTCCTATCATAGGCAGTGGAAAGATCCTTGTGCATCTCACAAAAGAACTGGAGCTCTGACTCTAAATGACAGATAGCCACTGAGAGTTTATATTTTATATAGATTGCTCTGCCCTTAGGTGGAGAAGAGATTTAGGAAAGATATTCCTGTCCATGCTAAGCCTGGTTAGGATGCTATTGCATGATTCAGGAATGAGACAATTGTGCCAGGACTAGGATATTGGAGGGCGGGGGAACCACCACCAGCAACAATAACAAAACTGAGAGAGAGGCATCTAGAAGATCCACCAAGAGGACCCTATCAGACAATTGAATGTCAGGTATCAAGAGTGATTTCTTAAGTTTCTAGCTTAGATAGTGACATCACCACCTGAAACAGACACTCAGGAAGTGCTGGTTTAGAAAGGAGTGATGAATTTGGTTTTGTGCAGTTGAGTCTGCTGTGCTCAGAGGACATCCAGGTGGAGATGACCAGCCGGCAGCAGGAGCTTGAGGGAGATGTAGACTGCAGATACTGATTTGGGAGAACGCAACAGGTAGGTGTAGTTCAAACCAGGAGAGTGGATAAGATTGTCCTGGAAGGAAGCTAAGAGGAAGAAGTAATAGGTAAGGAGGGAACTCTGAGAACATAACATCTAAAAGATAAGTAGCCAAAGAGGGCTGGGGTTGTAGCTCAGTGATAGAGCACTCACCTAGCACATGCTAGGCACTGGGTTCGATCCTCAGCACCACTTAAAAATAAATGAATAAAATAAGGTATTGTTTCCAACTACAAGTAAAATAATAATAATAATAATAATAATAATAATAATAATAATAATAATAAAAGATAAGCAGCAAAAAAGAAGTCCATAAGGACAAAGAGGAATGGCCTTCCAAGTATAAAGAGAACCAGGGGAGATGCCATTACCAGAAGATCAGAGACCTTCAAGGAAGAAGGATTCCATGGTTTCAAATACAGCAGAGACCCAGAAGGTGAAGACTGAAACCTCTATGGTATTTGGTGATGAGGAAGTTTCAGAAATCAGAATGTAGTGAAAGGAATTATAAATGAAGCTGAGAAAGTGGAAAAGGTGAGGAGAAATTACCATTTGGGAGGTTCTGGAGGAAAAGGGGTGGAGGGAGGTGGGTGATGGATGGGGTTGGTGGGGCAGGAACTGGGCAGAGTTGAGCTGGGTACAGGGCAAAGAGGCTTTTATTTTGTTGTTGTTGTTTTGCACGCTTGTCTATGATTTGGGCATAGTTATGAACCGGCAGGGAAGAAACAAGGGTGATGACTTGAAGGTCCAAGAGGAATGAAATAGGGGCTGTAGTTCTCGGAGGGCAGGAGGAGAGGTGTGGTGCTGAATGAGGTTTGACAGGAGGAAGTGTACTGTATCTTCTGAGATTGGAGGAAAGAATGCCAGGACAGGTAAGTGGGTAGAGACAGCTCTTCAAGTGAGAGGGTGAGAAGTTGATGCTAAGCCTGAGAGCCCCAAAAACAAGAGTAGAAGTGGAAGTCTGTATTAGATAAGTTTTTTTTTTTTTTTGTCACTATGACCAAAAGACCTGACAAGAACAATGTAGAGGAGGAAAGGCTTATTTTGGGCTCATAGTTTTAGAGGTTCAGCCCACGGCCAGCCCACTCCATAGCTCTGGGTCTAAGATAAGGCAGAACATGGCAGAAAAGAGGGGCAGAGGAAAGAAGCTTAGGCCATGGCAAATAGCTGGCAGAGAGCTTGCTCTACTCACCAGGGGCAAAATATAAACCCCAAGGGTACTTCCCTAGTGACCCACCTCCCCCAGCCACACCCTACCTGTCTACAGTTACCTCCCAGTTAATTTCTATCAGTGTATTAGCACACTGACCATGCTCCACCTTATAACCTAATCATTTCACCTCTGAACATTCTTCACTTGATCTTAGCCAAAAGGCCGAGAAGCGATTAACCTCTGAACATTCTTGCATTGTCTTGCACATGAGCTTTTGGAGGACACTTCATATCTAAACCATGTCAAAGACTTTGGAGGTCCTTACTGCCTAGTGGATATCAGTGTGGGTGCTGAAGCCAAGCTGATCTGGATTCCAGCACCAGTTCCACCATCTATTAGCTATTTGGCTTTGGGCAAACTTATCTCATCTTTCTCAAGACTCAGTTTCTTCATTTACAAAATGAGAATTACAGTAGGACCCCTACATAGAATTATTCTGAGAAACAAATAAGAGTCTATGGGTTCTATGAATGAGATCAACAATGATACTAATAATGCAGCGATTCAAAGAGCTAAATATGCCACAGAAGTTCATGATTGATAATTTTTGCGCTCTTTCCACTGCTTCCGTAAGACAAATCTTACTAAAAAAATTATGTGTGTTTTTTTTTTTTTGTCTTCCTAGCATCCAATTCAACAGATGTCTTATAGAGGGTGTCCTGTAGAGCATGTTAAATGGTGAAATACATGCACTCCACACAGTTCACTTGACTGCACTCTCAGGCTGAGGCTATGTGCTACTCCATTCCTCCACATGTGATGTCTCTGCCTTACCACCATCATTATACTCACCTTTCTTACCTTACTGATCAGTGGTCAAAAGAATTCCTTGAATTGGACTTTGTATTTCAATTCTAGAAATGCAAAAGTTCTCAACTATTTATCATGAAATTCAGGTGATCCAGGTGTACCGGCTATCAAATCCTAAAAAACTTCTTTAAATTAAATGGTTTTTTAAAATAAATTTTTTAGCTGTTGATGGACCTTTATTTCATTTATTTATTTATAGGTGGTGCTGAGAATTGAACCCAGTGCCTCACACATGCCAGGCAAGTGCACTACCACTGAGCCACAATGCGAGCCCCTAAAACAAATGTTTTTATGAACTTTTTCATGCAAGTTGAGCAGGTTATGGATCTGGATGCAAGGTTGGCCACACTAGGACCCAGTGGGACAGGGACGGGGCTGTGGCAGCAGTGCAGCCAGCTGGCTCCATCCTTGGTGGTTTCAGGTCCTCCAGCCAGGTGAGTGCCAGAGTGTGATCAAGGCCAATGAGAAGAAAGACATTCACATGAATAATGGAAGCCACACACACCTCTTCCATAGGTGGGTTGGGTTGCCAGTTTGTCACTGTGGCCACTCTCCTCCCTCAAGAAAACACACAACCCTGAAAAATATTAATGTTTTATGAAAAAGGCCCAGTCACTCCTTGTTCTTTTTTCTCTCTTCTGCTCCCTTGGAAGAAATGCAGAACTAAAGTTAAAATGCCACCTGCAGATGTCCAGGTGAAGGGGAGCCAAGGAAATGAATGAGCAACAGAGGCGGAGCAAGGAGTTTGGAGAATCTATGAAATGCGCATGAGCACCTCCTCAGTTACTCCCTCTCTGGGGGAGAACATCTCTGAGTAGAGTACAGGCAGAGTTTCTAGGGTATCTAAGTTTCTAAGAGTTTCCGAGTTTCCCCTGGAACCACACAAGGCCACTCTGGGTCTCTCCCATCAAACCTCTTCTGACCACCAGAGGTCAGGCTGCAGTTAGGAAGAGGCAGTAGATCTTCCAAAGAAGAGCTCAGACCTGGTTTCTCCCAGGCCCCACATGCAGGGCATCCTGGAGTGGGAATGAGGGCTCACTCAGACTCATCCAGCTCCTCCAGTGTCCAGCAGTGGCTTGTGGGATTCCCTTTGCCTTTGTAATAGACACGGGGCAGACACTCCAGAAGCTGTCTGGAGTCAGGTTAGGTCCCAAGGGAAATTTCCCATTTCCACCTGTCGTGTCTGAGAACCACTTGCTTAATAGTCATGAGGTGGTGTGTGTGTGTGTGTGTGTGTGTGTGTGTGTGTTGGGGGACCCTTATTAGAAAAGGAGATTACCTGCCCTGCCCGTGGAGGCCCATTCAAAGCATAGGGGTTGAGTCCAAGAATCTGCATTCATGCCAACTCTTTGAGTGGTTCTGATGGTTCTGGGTGGTGCAGGAGAACTCTGAACAATGTTGTAAGCAGTGGCTCCAAACTGGGGCAGTCTCCAAGCCAAGACTTTGCAAGCTGGCCCTGCCTACTCTGGATGCTTTTAATGCTTCAAGTTCCTTCTAATCATTTCTGAGCATTGGTTTCCTTATTTTATTCCCTTTGATATGTTTCCATCCTCCTCGTTACTTAGTAAAATCATCCTGGATTTAGAGGCTGCTAAGCTCACTGCTCAAGATACTCCCCATTGGTTGTCCTTCCTTGGTGCTGAGACACAATCTATTACATGAACACCCCACTCTAGCAGTTTTTTGGGGAGGGTTAGGAGGGAAAGATGATAGTAAATATGCAAAATCCACCATAAGACCATATTCATTCAGAACCACTTAAAATACGTTTCAGAATTGAGAAAAGTTTTCTCTCTTCTTATAATCTAGTGTTACTGTCTTCCTTCAACCCAAGGCCTGGAACTCCTGCTGTACCTGGGGCCTATTCTAGATGCTAGGGACTGGGGGGAACTAACAAGATGGAGAAGGTTCTGGCTTCCATGTGCCTTCACAGCAGGCAATCAAAAAATAAGAAATAAAATAGGTAAGTGAAAGAGTTGGAGATTGTGGCAGGTGAATGGGGTTGTAGTAGAGATGCAATGGAGAGGGCAGTTTCAGAAGTGGGGGTGGGGGAGAACTTTCTGAAGGGTGGTCATGCAGCTAAGATTAGAATGAAGAGAAGTACCAGGAAGAGTGTCCCAGGTAGAGAGAACTTATTTTTGGTTTCTACTGAGACTGCTATAGAACTTTCACCCATTGCTTAATCCAACATTTATTGGGCACTCTTTCTATGTCAGGCGCTGTCCTCCGTCATGAGGGTGATGCTATGAACAAGGGAGGCATGAGCTCTGCCCAGTTTACAACCTGGTACAATTCTTAACGATAAAGCTCTATTATCTCTCAATATCTGTTTATCATGTATTTTCTTCATTATAAAAAAAAATCTATTTTGGATTTTGGATTAGGATGGTCTTGATCTTTAGTGAATACCTAAACCTACCTGGGAAACCAGCTGTGCAGTTCCCAGGCAGCTGAATACAGTATCAGCACAGTGACTCAGATAAAATGTTTCAGCTGCAACCTTCCATTCATCTTTAGGGAGAAAAGCTTCTCATAGCTCTCCAGCATCTTCCTTCCACTATCCCAGTGCCAAGTGGGAAAGGAAATTAGGTTCCTAAAGTTGAGCTCTTGTCTTCTACAGCTGAAGTCAGCCCATTTGGATGTCTTCATTTGGGGTTCTGCCTCTTGGGGCTGAGCAAAAGTCCAGCAGCCTGCCCACCACTGATGACCTGACCTTCACCACACCCTTTTGAGAACTTCGAGGAGAAAGAACTATTTGTAAATCTCTTAATCACCTTTCAGAGGTTCTCATGGAAGATGGATGATGGGAATGAAAACTGACAACAATCTACAGGAGAGCTTTGTCCCTACCCTTTCCAGAACACCTGCTTCTCCTATAGAGTGAATTTGTGATAGACATGATATCAAGTCCCTAGTAAAAGGCATATTTTTAAACAATGTTCTCTTAGATCCCTGGCATTTGGAAAGCAACTTTAGCAACTGAAATTCTAGGAAAGTAAGGGCTCAGATAGAGACAGTAAGGGCAAGAACTGTCTACAACAGACACAGCCGTTTCCAAGGGTGGTCAGAAGGATGTATGGGTGCATCAGAACCAGGGGCCCCACCTGGCTCTGATCAGCAGGAGGCCTGGAAATAAATCTATACATTGAAAACCTCCTTTAGAGATTCTGAAAATCCTTTAAGTTTGTGAACCCTTGATCTAGGGGCAAGACGGATCCCCACCTCTGTGTCTCCAGCCCCTCCCTCTGAATACCAGGTCTCAGGTTCCAGCTTCTTTCAGCCCCACTTTTTGTCATGAGCCCCCAGAGGCCTGTGGCTGAAACCCGAGTCAGCCTTAGCCCCAGTGCCAGGTGGAGCAACTGACTTGGGCCCTTTCAACAAGGGCTTTGGGTTACCAGACGCCCATCTGCTGGCTGCTGGCTCCAAGGAAACTGGAGCCAGATCGCTCTCACTGGGCATCCATGCCACCCTTCCCAGTGTGCATGGAGAAGGTGATCCATCTCACCTTCTGGCATCTTCACTACAAACATCTCCCATGTGGCTCCCAAGGCCCTTTTTGTTAATATCCCAACACCTCCCAGAAGACCCGCATGCCGGGAAGAGCCTGCCTCCTGGGCTGCTCCTCCTGGGCTGGGCACCACGTGCTTTGTTCACTCCAGGCAAACCCAACAGTCCACTTCCCACAGCAGACACTGAACGACTACCACCCCTATTCATTTCCATTTTCGTTTTCACCTAATGGCTCTAAGGAAACTTGTGTTATTAACACCATACAAGGCTACTGAAATAATTTTTTAATTTTTTTTTACTTTTATCAAAGTAGTATATTCATATGATTTAAATGTCAAGGAACTACAAAGTCTAACAAAAAAGAGCAGCTTCTCTTCCTTCCCCACCACCCATGCTTTCAACATTTGAAGTTGTTTTAAAAGAGAAATATTTACCTCCATGTGTCTAAGTGCAGGTCTTTGAACATTTACAAATCGTTTTTTTCAATGTGGGACATTATCAACTGCATAGTGTGAAAAATGAGAAAATAGCACCTTGACATATCTTCCCCCCTCTTCCCCCTCCACGTAGAATTTTCTTCCCTTCGAATACTTATGCCATATTTTTTGTTAAATTGATGTTGTGTTTACATAAGGATTGTGCAAAGATTAATTGCTGAGCCATGTGGTGTACCATGATGATATGTCTTCTTTCAACATTTTGTTCTCAGAGTTAGTCACGTTCTTTTTGCTTAGTTGTTCTATGTGTGCATTATCAAATTTCCCCCACATTCTTCCCAGAAATTTTAGGATGTTTTCCAAGTTGCATGAGGATGCATTCCAGGTTGGTCTTTATGATACTCACTTTTCTGGGTATTCTTTGCAGTTTTTTCCAATTTGGAAATGCATGTCTTTCAATTCTGAGAAATTTTCCTATACGATTTCCCCTCCATGTTACCCATGTATAGAAGCTGTCTATCTTATGGATATGTCTGTTAATACCTACCATTGGGTGTTGCGATTCTCTCATTTTCTTGTTCTTTCTGTTGTCCTTCTCTTTGTCTCCTTGTTCTGCTTTCAAAGAGATTCCCTTTATCTTCCACCTCTTCTTTTGAAATATTTATTTTGTTTATCACATTTTTTCATTTTTATTATCATTTTTGAAGAGCTCTTACAATTCTATCTTTATTCCTTTGTCTGCATATCAGTCTGTTCTAATTTTCTGAGTGTAATAGTTTGTCTCTGAAAATATTAATCATAGTTTTTTTCTTCTAAAAAAGTTTTTATTCTCTGCATTTTTTGAAATTAGTTTCCTGAGAAGATATGTAATATAAAATAAAAAAAAAAAAGACTGAGCTGACTGCACAATGTGCTGGAAGTTGGAATACAATCTCTGCTCCTTTTCCTTGCTATGGACCAAATGCCAACAAAGCTTGTATTCCTGAGCCATAAGCCACTGAGACATTGTTCCATCTTTTTCCTCCCATCTCTTCAGTCACTCTGCTTTTCAGAGTTAGCCATACTTTAGTTAGATCTCCTTCAAGGTCCTTTCTCATGCACTTACATTTAAACACACATATGTAATCATGTGCTTTCCCACTATACTAGTGTACATCATTTCATTTTTTCTTTTTGTACACAGGCCAACAACAGTTAACATTTGTACATCTAAACTGTTTATTATTTTTAACTGCTGCATATTATGTCACAATAAGATTGTGCCGATTTAACTTGACAATTAGATCATACAACATGTTTCTCTGTTCAAATAAATACTGTTAAATCTTTTTTTAAAAATAGGTATTTATTTCTAAAGGGTAACAACCTAGAAATGAAATTGCTGAGTTTGTGCAAACTAACTTCCTTCAAATTTTTGGTGGAAACTTCCAAATTGTTGTGATCCAAAGGAGACTTTTCCACAGGAAAGTGTTCATCTCCTGTTTCTAGAGAGGGCCAAGTCAATGCCTGGGTGCTCTCTTGATGAGGGCCTCCCACCATCCAGTGGCTTATTGGCTCAGGAACATAAGCTTTGTCAGGACCTAGTTCACAGCATTAAAAAGGAAAGGGAATTTCATTCCATTTTCCAGCCACATAGTCAGCTCTCAATTTCAGTGTAGCCCTGCAGAATTGTTTGCCCAGCAGACAGTGACCATTGTTCACAGTGTCAAAGAGCATCACTGTGGGTCCTCTGGAGTGACACTGCATGAATGCTTTATTAAGCACCTAAAGAGAAGAAGTAAGCAGGACTCAGCAAAGTTCAAGACAGGAGGATAGACGTTTCCTCAGTGCATTCAGAAAACATGGTTTGGTTCATGATGAATGAAAAGTCCTGGTGAACCTGGCTACAAGGCAGAGGGAAAATACAAGCATAATCCTGATCTCTGCCTGGGCATTAAAAATGTGGTTAAAAAAAAAAAAGAGAGAGAAGGCCTAAATGAGGTACATCAAGAAAATCGGTGGACTGCTGGGATCAAGCCACTGGATGGAAAGGTTGGCTGAGAAAACAGGGAACTCCTAAGTGATGAGAGATGCCGAGCACCCAAGCATAGGAGAGGGCCTAGGTTCTCCTGTTCTTCCTCCCTGCCATCTCACTCTGGTGAAGTAGAGGGGACACCTGAGAGACAGAGGAAAGAGGGCAGAGCACTGGGGCTTTGGGGATCTCAGACTGTAGGACCAGGTGAAAGAGGAGGCAGCTGGGCTCCAGGACCTTTCCAATTCCCAGCCAGAGGGACAGGCAGGGGCTGAGTCGACTGCTCTGGTAATAACAGCAATAACAATGATTTTCAGTAGAAGCTGGGATGAGGAATGAAACCCAGAATGCACACCCAAAGCAAGCACTATGTGTATGACAACTACGTAGGTTGCGGCAGTGACGGGTAGACCAGCCAGCAGCTGGCAGAGGAGCCTCTCCTGGCTGGAGCCCATGTGCCTTCAGGAAACCCAGTACGATCCCAGTTCAGTGGGGAGGAAGTGGAAGTCGAAGATAATGAGAGCATGAGGAAGAACTGAGGACCATTTATAGTCCACAACTGAGTAGGGGCCACTTTTGACAGGAGCCCTTGCCCAGGAAAGAGAGGTACTAGGAAGATGGCTGGGGAGGAGCTAAACTGAGGCTTCCAGAAGATTCTGAAAATCCCACCCAATCCTATACCAGCCATGCAGAACCCTATTGTGGAAGAGCAAATTTCACAGTCCCACTGGGCAGAAGAGGCTAACCAGAGCCTGTGTTAAAAACATTTTTATACATATTTTCTTTGTTTTGTTTTTTAAAGTTATTTAAGGTTGGATGATAAAGCTAGTCCTTATTGCTTCATCATGGCTGAAATAGTTCACTTGGAATTTTAGTTGGAACTGATGGGAAAATTTGACATTTACACAATTGTGTCTTTCTTTTGAGGAACATGGTCTATTGATTTATTTAGGCTTTTTTTCAAATCCTCCAGTGGACATTAGGGTCTTACATGTTCATATTATTGCATTTTAAGGTTCCAATTGGGGTCCTTGACTTCCCTCTGCAGTATCTTACTCTTACTGTGCAGTTCAGGGATAAAGGTTTAAGAATATTCTGGAGCTTCCGTTTCTTAAAGCTGGAACTACTCTCTTCCTCCCACCACTGTGGATCAGAAGTTGAAGGTCTTATCTAGCTGACTTTCTGACGATGGCACAGCAGCCTTGAGCAGCTGTGGACTGGGGTCTGGAGTGTGGATGAGAAGCAGCAGAAGCAATCCTTGTTGTTGAGGACGCTGGCTTGGGGCTACTTCATCGTGGCATGGCCCGCCTGATGCTTTCTCTACTTTTATTATAGTTTGGCATGGAGAAACTATGAGAAGTAAAACCTGAAGATTGAGCTACCGATATACTTGTACCTGGTTGTTGGGTTACTCCACCTACCTCATTTATATCATGGGCCTTTTCTTTGACAGATAGGTTACTAATGCACAGGAAAAAAATTAGCTCTAATAATATCTCTGGGTTAAATAGGCATTTGTGGGCTACTTAGGGAATTTGAAGATGTGTGTTCTAAATGTCAAACAACCAATTTAGAAGCAAACTTGGAACATAATTCCTCCCTAAGTTGGGAACTGTTTGTTCTTAGGAAATCCATCTCTTTAAGTAATGACAATAATAAATTGAGGAGACCTCAGCTGACTAAAGTTGACACCAGATGGGTAAACACCCACCCTAAGTACCAAATTAGTTAATTATAGCTGTGCCATGTTTATAGACTTCGATTCATCTCTTGAGAGTATATTACTTCGTCACCTACAATGGCTCAGTGCATTTGAGCAGGACTTTCCAGAGGTCAGGCTCCTCCATTAAGCTCTAAATGCAAGTGTTCGGAATCAAAGGGCTGTTTGGATTTAGCTTATTTTCATTATACCTCTGTGTGGGGATCAACTTGTACAAAACATCTGAGAAATGATGAGGCAAATAAAACAATGACAGGGAGATTTTAAAATATTTTATTCTACTTACATAGCCTCCTCCCTCATATTTAGTCCAATAGTCATATGCATGTAACACCCTCTTCTCTAGAATGTGGGGGTGTTGAGATTTTCTGAAATGGTGAGTTCAGTGCCTCACTTGAACTTTTTTGTTTCACTCTCTGACAGCTTGATTGATAAAACAATGCCATTCTCACAAAATGGCGTGTATTTGGACAGCCTGGAGACCCACCCAAACATGTCCCACACTATTTTGGAGGCAGAGAGCCTGGCTGTCCTGCCATGCTCAGGTTCAGATATAGACCAATAGGCTGCAACCCTTATGTACATGTGTCATCTGCAGAAACACCCCAGATCAAATCAGTCAGAATCTCTGAGCTACGATGCTCTAAGTATTGCTGTTTAATGCCTTCTAGGTCATTCTAGTGTGGCTGTGAACTGAAGTGGATGTGGCCATTGTGCCAATTTCTAACATTCAAAGTATTCATACAGAGTATTCAGTTCATAATTTAAAGCAGTAGCTAACTCTAGTCTTCCCAAGCACAGGAAAACTGCCTATTGGTTAATCATTTTAGGAAAGGACAACTTTGTGTATCACAGTTTTTGGCTTCTGCTTCCTTGCCACCACACCCTTATTTTAGACCCTGGCCATCTCTATTCCCATTGCCCCCTCCCAACTTTCTACAAGCACTGCTCCCATTCTCTCTCAAACCTCAAACACAAATCTTTCTCCTTTTCATTTATTTATTTTTGAGATACTGGAGATGGAACCCAGGGCCTCCTGCATGCCAGGCGAGCCCTGTGTCACTGAGCTACATTGCCAGCCCAGTTCTTTTTTCTTTTACAACTCCCTTCAGTGGCTCCTTGCTATCTAGGAAAAACAAAACAACAACTCACTGCCCTTCTCTAGGCATCCAGGGCCTTTCGTGACTAGGCTAGAGTGATGACTCAAGCAAGAGGTCCCACGAGGTCCTCCAATGACCATTGTTCTCTTGCTTCTAAGCCTTTGCCTGAATGGTGCACATCTCACCCCATCCTGCCAGCACTCCCCATTCAAGGATGGCCTTTCCAGTAAAACCTCCATATCTTCCAGGCTTCCATTCCTCATTGCCAGCTCCTTACTGCTTCTGTGTGTCAAAGCAATGCCTCTATCAGTCTCCTCTCTGCTTGGAACGTAATGGGTGCTTAACCAAAAAAAAAAAAAAAAAAAAAAAAAAAAAATCACCAAATCAGTAAACAAATTTCACTTATTATTAACACTACCAAAAGTGAGTCTGTCATCTCTATTCAGATCTGACTTTCTCTAAGGGCAGCGCATAACATGGTATATACAAAGGAAAAAGCTTTTGGTAGAAAAACTGCTGTACCAGGTGTAGGATCTTGGGCAGTTTAACTGTTTCCTCCACTGTGAAATGAGGAGGAGGGTGACAACTCCTGGGAAGGAGGATTTGACATGATGTGTGTGGCATCAGATGCAGAGTGGCTAAACAGGTATTTTCTTCCATTGACTTCAATTTCCTTAAATTTATCAGTTATTCTGCAAAATTCTTGAGTAACATCCCACTAAAAAGTTTTTCTTGGATTCCATGTTTGGCCAGAGGGCTCTATTCCACACGTTGTTTGGTAGAAACTGTGAAAAGTCTCCTTGGTTCCCTCCCCTCTAACTTGACAATAAAAATAGCACCTGTCTTGTGGGAATATGAGGATTAAATGAGTTAATACATGCAGTTATAGAACATCCAAACAGAGCCTGGCCATGGAGGTGCCCGGTGACAGCTACCACCATCATCACTAACAGGACTGTGTTGCTTGGAATTTTATCACAAGGGTCCTTTAGATTGTCCTTTAATATGTTCCATCATAGGACAGAAAGACAGAAAGAAAACATGCACTTCTTCATGCTTCTTGCTCGAGAAATTCTAATAAGAAAAGACATTTTAAAGGCAAAAAAGTAACTTTATTGACTACTAATCTTACCATGAAACACCTATAAGAAATAATTACAAAATAATGCAGTTTCTTTACATACTTTTGGTATCATCCTGATATGATGATCCTTTCACAGAAAGGATTATTTACAGTTTATGTAGATATAAAGCTCATTGTTGCAAATACAAATGTAGATGATGTCTAGAGGCAGTATATACCAAACTGGTATATTTACTAGCAATGGATATGTAACAAATGCAGAATAAATAATAGCTTTATATTTTTCCATTTTTATTTTTTAAAACAATTTCCAAATACAAAAATGTAGATTATTCAAGGTGGATTTTCATATACACACACATATATAATTCTGCTGCAAACAGTGGATCGAAAAGCAAAAATGTTCCCTAGCATGTCTCATTTTTGAAAACCCACAAGACTATTCACAAATCCAATTAGAAAGAGGGTGTGCAAAACCACCAACAGTGCTGGCAAAACCCTGAAGGTCTGACTCTAGCTGAAGCAGAGGAAAAAAAGTATAAGGTGCTACTTGTTCAATTAAATACTTAAAAAAAATATCTGCAAGAAACATTAAGGGCTAAGGAAATGCACCGCATTATGATCTAGGTTCTTCAGAGTACAAACTTGACCAGGATTTGACTTTTAAACATCTACAAGATATGGTGGATTATTTAATGACTTGTAAATAAAAATCATTAAACAATCTCTTCATTCTTTATTCTTTATACAGAGACTGAGATACTTTTATACATTCTGATATCTGAAACTTTGGTTCTTTGAAAGCATTTGATGAAAACAAAATAATCTCATGACCATAGGACTATACGGGACTTTTGTTTTCCTCTTAAAGTGTCAGGTGAAACAAACTGGATGAGCTCTTTTGCTGCTGTGT
This sequence comes from Marmota flaviventris, assembly GCF_047511675.1. Taxonomy (NCBI): domain Eukaryota; kingdom Metazoa; phylum Chordata; class Mammalia; order Rodentia; family Sciuridae; genus Marmota; species Marmota flaviventris. The sequence continues at coordinate 62,491,431 of NC_092499.1, read as the reverse complement.
CCTGCATGAAGGGCAGCATAGGTGGGGCATGTTTGCAGTCATGAGTTTTAATACTGACTCCCATCCACAGTAACACTGCTATATTCTATTGTCCCCCTAAATCTATTTCTTTGTTACCTGAAAACATAATTTTGTACAAAAATATGACTTTCTTTAGAAAATAATATATAGTTTTCTTTTAATAAAACCTGGCAAATAGCAAAAATGGTTTATCAAAATATGGTAAACAAATGTTGTAAAATACTAAATCATTAAAAAACATCCTATAGAAAGACATTGTGCTATGAAGTTCTCTCCTGAGGCACAAGCAACAACATTTTTATTGTACATCAAAAGGTGGATAGGTTTATCCTTCTGACTTGGTTTCATTATATATCATAACAGCAGCACACAGTCACTGTCTTAAAAATGGCCCTTTCTTGTTTACTAACTTCTTCTGTACACCTTTACTTCAAAATTAACAAAAAAAAAAAAAACACCCTCCAGATCAGTGGCTTTCAACCCTGTTTCATATTAGCTCCATCTGGAAAACCTAAAGAAAAAGGAAATTCTACCTGGGTCCCACCCATGTGAGACTGATTTAATTGGTCTGGGTTAGGACCCAGACATTGCTAGTTTTTTTAAAAGTTTCCCAAATTATTCTATTATGCAGTCAGGGTTGAGAATCATGGCCAAAGGCACATGAGGAAAAAGTCTTCTTAACTCTACATATATCATCTGATTGTCTGTAGGTACTATTCATTCAGTGATGTATCCTCAGTACTGAACAAGGAAGTTTATATATGCAAGATAGTTATGGAAGCCAAAATGAAGAGTTAGTAAGCTTTAAACACATATAAACACACATAATCCCATGTATTTATATATGTATAATATATACATATAGTTAGGGTATTTTGGTTAAGCAGAAACTAGCATAACCATCACTTGTTCTTGATAATTGAAAAGTGAAAACAAACAGAACACCACCAGGTATGTTTTCTGAGACATTCCCATTGTTTCAACAGACACCAGCTTTGTAAATGCCACAAAATGTATTATGTTGTGAGCACAACTCATCTGTTAATCCAAGGAGGAACTCAACTGAATCCCAGAGCTTTCTGGAAGAGCACAGAGGAGGACGTGAAACTTATCAGGTGTGAAGGAGTCACAGGCATTGCAGTGTGCACACTCTTCTGGTTATTGCTTAGTTCACGTCTTCTTGACTATCAGTGTGGGTGCCTCTGTTATGGACATATCTTTGGCTTGCTAGAACCATGCGACTGTGACCACTTCATTAGTGTTCACGTTGGGACATCCTCAGTGAGGCAGCAATGGTCTCTCTATTACAAGAAGAGAGAACCCTCCCTCTCCTCCTTTAAACCATGAGCACTTTATGAGGGAGAGGTTTAAAAAAAATTTTACAAGCAAACATATAAGCCTAACATCTTTCATGTGATAAAAACTGTAATGTTACATTTACTGAAGTAAAAAACAACAGATAAACAAATACACCACAGTCCAACAGTCTGAAGGCCTGGTAACCTGTAAAGCACATTTCCTTCCAAAGGATCAATAAACTTCTGGGCACTTGTCTTGCTGTACATTCTCTGTAGTTCCTTAACCTCTGCATAATACTTAAAGTGCAATTGTCCCAAGGCTTTTGTTTCCATCAAAGTATTATAAAGAAAGAGCTATGGTTGGGGTGAAGAAATATGGCACAATATGTAAAGAACCCATGACTTCCACAGCCGCTGGTAAACAGCAGGCTGCCCATCTGGCTGCACACAGGTGTCCTTTACACCACAAACTCTGGAACTTCATCATGAGTAAGATCCAGAGAGAAATATTTGCTGGTTCTCTTGACTGGAAAAGCATCTTGGATGTTGACGCACTGCTGAGCCAAGCAGCTGTTGCAGTAGAGGCCTTCCTCGTCCAGTTCATGACCACACCCAAAGGTGTAGCTCTGAGCAGTGTCCTGACACAGACCCGCAATTCGCAAGAAGTCTTTCTGGTAAAGTCTGATGTCATCAAGGCTCAAGCTATGTCTGTCGGTGGAAGTCTTTGGTTTTCGACATATAGTCTGAAAAATAAGGGAAGGTTGAGATTACTTTAGGAGTCTAGACTAAATGAAAGGTTAGCGTGTTTGCCCTGCAAAGAGAGATGGTGCAAAGACATAAAAAGCTAAATAATCCTTATATGTTAGAAAGTGGTTTCCAATCAGTAGATTTGGGGCCTCTGAGACTCTGTGAGGGAAACATGTTACTACCACCATCACCACTGATCCCAACAGCAGCCGACTTTTACTGAGCACTTGCTATGTGTCAGGTCTGACTTAAACACTTAGCATGTACTAAGCCATTTAATTTTCCCAATAGCTATAGAAGACAAATGTTATTATTCTCTCCATTAAAAGATCAACAGATAAATAACCCAAAGCAAAGAAATGCAAACTCAACAGAATCCAAGTATCCCCAGCATTTCAGAAATCAAACAATTATCATAAACTAAGGCTGTAAAGATAACAATACTATTTGCTTTTCTCACCAGGATATGGCAATTCAGTACAACTACACTCTTGTGCTGAGGTCTGTTATCAGTTTAATAGGAAATAGAAAACAAAACAAAATAAAACAAAACAGTTATCAATCAAGAAGCACAATTCAAAGAAGGAGTTTTTAAAAAGCCAAAATTCCTGGGTAGAGTATAGAGTGTTCTTGGTGCTGAAAAGGTTGAGAGGCCAGTACCAAGATTGAGAGGCTGTTCCTGAATGCTCAGAAATTGTGTCTTGCCAAATCCTTTACTGCAGGTAGCAGATTTTGGAACTCATTATCCCATAAATACGTTTAAAAATTGTTCAGATAATTATGGGAATGGAAGATACTTAATGGGCTGATTAAGAAAACCATGCATCATATCTTTAACTGTTGTTGCTCCATACTAAAAAGGAAAGCCTTGCTAGAACAAGGTATCACTTTTGCTTGCTGTAAAAGTTGCAGGACATTTTGCTACCAAGCCGTCACATCTGAGTGGTACCACTTGTGCAGGACGATCTCTGTGATGATGCAGTCTTCCCAGGCTCCAACAGGATCTTACACAAAGGATCATTTGGTCATCCCCACAAGCCCTCCAGGCACACACACATGTATCTGTGATGTTCACATGTGTAGGTGTGATATCTGATTCTCAGCTGAGCCTCATGGACAGTTTTCTGTACAAAAGAGTTAACACTGGGTGGTGAAGCTGCAAACCACACAGTCTAACTTGAGTTTGAACTCCAATTAATCATTGCTAGAAGAGGGTAGTAAAAATGACTTGGAATTTTCAGAAAAATATTTAATAAATGTCATTTTTATATTATGGCTACTTTGATGGAAATAAGAGGAAATATGAGAAAAAAAGAAGAAAGGGGTAAGAAGCAGGGGATAAAGAGACTCAAAATGCCAGAGAAAGAAAGAAGGAAGGAAGGAAGAAAAAAAGAAGGAAGAGATAAAGAAAAGAGAAAGTGCACACATACATACATACACAACACAGAGAGCGTAAGAAAGGCATAGGAGGAGGAGCAAGTGCTCAGAGAATAGCAGTATCAGGCAGATTAAATCCAAATGCTGAAACCCTAAGTTTCAGAGTACTTTTATTATATCTTTTTACATTTTAATAGTTTAACAGTGATCACAGGTTGTCAAATGCTCTAGTTCAGTGTACTTTAAAAATTCAATCTTAATGCAATAACTAGAGTGTGGAAACATTTCTGCCACAAAACACCCAACAAAAATATTATTCCCTCAGGTTTTCTGAAATCTACTGCCCACACAGACACATGCACCATGCCTGTGCACATACACACACACAGTTAACCTGAGGCTTGAAGACCATAGACTTCCACCTATAGAGAGTATGCAATTTATGAAACTAAAAACCATCTTAAAAATATGCAATTTATGAAAATAAAACCACCTTAAAAATAAGTGGAACTAACAGGATGAAAATAAATTCAGAATAAAACAAGAACGTATGTATCTGAAAAGAATCATCTCCTTGGGTTAATTTCTTGCTCATTTATGTAAATATAAATAGTTCCTGATTAAAATTTTCTCAAATTCCAGTTGCTAATTTAAAATTTTGAATTCCTTTTATACCTGTGGAAGAGAATCAGTACTCTGGCCACGAAGTTTGACAACTGTTTCTGAAGAGCTGGATGTGGAAGAACCAATTTCTTTCACAATCAACCCTGAGGTAAAATACAGAGAAGAAAACAATGAATATTTCAGATTATTCATAACTCTATTCTGACACATGCTACTACTAGGAAAGAAAAATCCAATAGCAATCATTACTGAGGACCCTCGCTGTGACTCTTTGGTGGCACATATGCTTTTGCAGGAAAAGAGGGTAGCGCATAAAAGTGGGGCTAGAATAGAGAAAGAAGTTTAGAGTTAGAATTTTCTAAAATAAACTTCTAAATAAGCTATTTATGACAACAACAGAAACAGACAAAGATGCAGGTATAAAGTGGTCTCTGTGAAATCTCATGAAGCCTCTCCCTCCTCCACATATCACCAACATTGAGTCTTCCCCCTGGGGAAGAGGATGCGGCCTTCTAGGTTTGCTTCCACTTGGAAAAGTTGTCGTTAGGTGTGGGGATTGGTCTTGCAGTCAGACAGGTCTGAGCTGAAACCTGGCCAGATAATGAAGTATCTGTGTATCCTGGCCAATGACTGAGTCTCCCCATGTCTTAGTCTCCTCTAACAACTTGGGGCTGATAGCAGCATCTGTTTACTAGTGTTGGTTTTGATGCCTGACAGTGAATGTGTGACAAGGGTAAGGAGCTCTTCTTGGCTGATGAGGCCACTGTGGCACAAATCTCCTGCTACAGATCCCACCAGGAAGAGACCAAGGTGGGAGGCCACAGTGAGGATTTTGTGCCAGTCTTTGAGATCAACATAGCCCCCAATCACCTCAGTGCTCAGGGAAAATCTGACACATTTTCAGAAGCAGAAACCCAGGGCTGACATTTCCCTTTATGACTGTGGAATGTAAGTAAAGTACCCTGAGGGGGAAAAAAAAGTTTCAGAAGCTAAAATTACTGACAAGAACTGGAGATGTAAATGAACACCAGTGAGACAGGTAAAGAAAATGAGTAGGTCAAGCCCTAGATCCTCCAACAAGGCCAAATGGCTTAGGAAAAGTACACCCAACCTCACAAAGAAAGAATCTCAAGAAATGGGATTTTTATTCAACCAATGCCAGTAGCCTATAGAAATGGCTCTTTGTATTCTATTCCTTAAGGTTTCAGAAATATCTCAATGATTCAGAGCTCAGCAGATGCCTTGTGCACAGTGAGGATTCAATAATCAATTCAACTGAAACATGAAATGTAAAAACATTCCTGGCAAACATGTGGGCAGTTTAAGAACTCTCAGGTGAGGCTCATGTTCTAAGGGTTGGTACACACTGCTTTTGTAGAGGCTTTCTTGAGAAAGACACTTATCTTGTAAAGAGCCCTAAACCTTTAAACAAATCCTTACAGGAATGTGTTGACTTGGGCTGGCACATGGTATGGTTCCTTGTGAATTTAAATGTATCCTTGGCTATCATGCCTGCAAATACTCTTCTCCAAAGCCCACACTCACCACAAAAAAAAAAAAAAAAAAAAAAGTCAGAATCAAGCCAGATGCTCAAAACTCTGACCTACCATTACACTTCTTAAAAAAGAAGGGCAGAGTTGTATCCTTCATTCCTACTCAACCTTAGCTCAGTGTTTTAAAAATAATGTTTACATGCTCACATTGTAGAGAATTTGGAAAAAAGTCACCCATAATCCTATCATACAGAGAAAAGGTAAATATTTTTATGTATTTTCTTTTTTTATATAAACATTTTTTAAAAATTAGATCATACTTTTATATAATTTGTACTATTTTCCTTACCTATCTTTCTTATGTTATTAAATATTCTTTGAAAATCTCATATGTAAGGCTGGATGACATTCTTAAGAGTATAATTTAACCATTTATTGTTCTTTTCTTTTTTTTTTGGTATTACAAGTAACATTTCAACAAACTTTTTTGTGTATAATTTTTTAAAACAGCCATCCTATTTAAATTTTATTTCTACTTAAATTACAAAATTAACAACCTTAAAAAAGTTGAACATAGAAATATACAAAGTACAAGTAGGCTGTCCCTTGTCCCCTGTCCTCCTTCCCACAGGCCCTGCAGTATACACTGTTTTAAATTATTTCATTTCACAAATAAATATATGTAGAGCTACCTATGAACCTATCTTTTGCCTATAATTGTGAGCTTATACTTAACATATATTAGAATGTATTTGTGAAGAGAAAGTTCAATATAGTAAAGCAAATGGGCAAAAGAAGCAAAGTTTAGCATATGAACTAATAAGCACATCTACAGGGACCAGCATCAAATGTCTGTTGGTAAGGGAGAATGGACCTGCAGAGCGTCTGCAGGGCATGGTTTCTCGTAAGTAAATTAAAGGTAATTAAAGGTGCCCTATATTTTTGCACAGCAAGTGCCAGGATGATGGGGCTGTATGCATCAGTCTGTTGCCCTCTGATTTTTGGTGCCTGACACTGATGAGAGGCTCAAGCATTGCCCTGGGGCTGAGGAGCTGACAGGGCAATGACAGGCCACACCCTAGTTTTAACAGGGCTTTAAACTCCATCAAAGCTGGAAGTGGCAGGACAATAATTACTCAGGCCACTTCTACAGTGCTGGCTCCTAAGGCAGATATCCTGAAAGAACAGAGACTAATTCACGACATGTGACAAAAGCAAATAGAAGCAACTGAGGTTTAAAAATGAAAGCCACACTGCTGCCTTTTTAAGATAGTATCTTTCATATGGTAGAAACATACATTTTATATACTATTATGTAATCCTAAAATAGGGTGACAGTGAATGCATGTCTTCTAGAAGAATTTATACCAATATAAAACTTAAGAGTATCTTTTTAGGTCAACCCTGTTTGGTATGTTTTTTCCTCCAGACTCCTCTACTTGTATGATACAGTGGGGAACATAAGACAAGGCAAACCTAGAGGCCTGACTTCTGTGTCTAGACATGAAGCACTCGTCTCTCTAAATCTACAGGTTTTCTCACCTGTAAGAATGTAGGAGGCCAGACTGAAAGGTCTCCAGGCCCATTCCAGAGGCATTACATGATTCTCTGACTCTAACTTAAAATAGCAAAATAAAATAAAAGAAAGAAAGAAAACCCATTATACAACTACCTTTTGTCTAAATCATGGGATAGAAGAAGCTAATTTCCTCCTTTCTCCCACAGAGGGCAATTGGCCCTGAAGTTGAGGACAGTGACTTAAAGCAGCTCTTTTCCAGTCCTGCCTCTGATCTAGAGCTCCCACCTGCCCCTTCTATTTTCTGAGACATATGCTTTTTGGTCTAAAATAATCTACTGCCTCAGGGAAAGAACTGGCCATAAGAGCTCACCAGAGTGTCCATTCAGCTTCCTTGACATGAGCATGTCCTCTGTGATGTAAATGCACATGTCTGGGCTGACTTCCAGAGATTCCTCATTCATCGGCTCCAGGTCCCTGGGGTCATCAACCAACATCTCTATTTCTGACCAGAAGAAAAAGAAGACATTTAATAACATGAAGGGAAATGGTGACCACATTTTGAAGGTAGTCATATAATTATTCATATTTGAAAGTAAATCTGCTAGTGAGACTCTTCAATAGGAAATTCTAGGGTTTCTCAGCCTCAAGAGTCACTTGTTCTCTTTTCCATAAGCCTTCTGTGTTATCTATGTATCCTCTCATGACATGATTTGATTATCAATTATTCTTTAAGAAGGAAAACTACATGACCTTGCTGTGATGACCAAGGGCAAACTGAGGCTGATGGGCCATTTGCTGAATGCCAAAGCAAGGGTTGCTGATACAGGCAGAATGGGCATTCCTGAAGCTCCCCCTCACCCATAGCTGCTGCTCTGAAGGCACTCAGAGACTTGCTTTGAGAGCCACATGAATTCTATAGTAAACATGTTCTGTAGTTTCCCTTAACAGAGTCAACATGTTTTCACCCAACTAGAATGCTATGGTACTCATTTGAGACAGAAAAAATATTTAAAAAGAGGCAACTGATGCTAAGATAGGCTGACATAGGCCATAGATCTCATCTGATTTCCTTAACAGAGACTAAGTTTCTAGCAGCCAGGTGCTGTACTTTGTTTATACTCCCTATAGTTCTGCTTATGTAGGAAGCACTTAAAAAAAAATACCATACCAATCCAATCAACATCATGGACTCAAATCTTCTTTAGGGGAGGAGCGGAAGTTCAAGATGTTTCTGTCACTATCACTGCACTCCACTCTGCTGTCCTAACCACTGCCTTTAAATATTTAATCTCGGAGTCAGAAATATAGATGCAAGGGCTGTAGGACTAAACTCCACTCTACTTCACTTAAACAGCCAACCATCTGGCTGCAAAGAATCTGGACCAGAGGGCTGCCTTGTTCACAACCAAACACAAGCAACTCAACCAAGTCACAGGGGAAGACCACATGATACCACTTCTCTATTACCACTACCTAGCTGCTCCTTAGATACCAATTCTACAGAAGCAATAGTTGAAAAAACTACAGGGAAAAAAAGTGATCTGGTGATGACAGTACTATTACCATCATCCTGTGAATCCTCTTCTAGACGGTCTTTGCCACCACTCTCTACCCCTGAGGTGTGGGAGCTGCCGTGGCTTGTCATTGAGCTGCAGGTCTTCAGTTTGCGGTGGATGGCGCTGCTGGAGTAGCTGTCCTCTGGCCCTGTGTCCCTGGGCTTGGTATCTGCCTCAATGCCTGAGGTGTGGGAACTGCTATGGCTGGTGGTGGAATGACGAGACAGGCGCTTGTGCTTCACGCTGCCTGCGCTGCTCCCGCTGGCCCGTGACCGTTTCTCCAGCTGATCCATGTCGAGGTCCAGGTTGTCACTGATGTAAGATTCCCGGTACTGCTTCTTCTCTGTGTGGTGAGAACACAGCTCATCATCATGTCAACTAAGACACAAGGAATGGCTGGCTGGCTTGCGCGAGTCATCAGGCCAAGAACAAGTACAATTTCAAATTCTGAATCTAGTGACTGATAAGTGGTGACAACTGAGAGAGAAGTTTGACTTAGGAGGATGCAGAATGAATGAAAACCAACATAATAGACTTGAGGGAACTATTTAAACCACTCAGCGTTCTGAAGCTTCACACATTAGAGAGAAGTGCTGTTCAAAGTGCAGTCATAGAACACTTTTTTCTACAAGTTGTTACTGTACCATAGTGAAATAAATACAATAAATGAGAACATTTAGAAACTTCCAGAGCAATGTGACAGTCACCAATGTGACTTTGTATTTTGCAAAAGTATCAGTCCATAACATATTAGATATTAAAAAAATTTGGTCCTTTTCCACAGATAATTTCAGAAGCACTGCTATAGAAGACAATTTAATTTGTTTGCTTATTCATTTGTTAAATTTGGTCCATTGTTAGGTCTAGCTTCTGTATACAATTTCAGAAAAAACTATTCAGAAAATTTCTCTCAAAGATTCTACAGTTTAGATTTTCATGAATATGAGAGTGCTTTTCTCCATTTAGTGAGGCTTTATTATCTATTTAGAAAACAGTAATCACTACTGGTCTGATGACTTATAAACATGTGGCCTCAGATTGGTAAAACTATGATTTAACATGTCAGTGCTGTTCTTTAATGTAGTCAAACTTAGACATGAGAGACAATGGGGAGCCTCTTTTATTAAAGCATGAAGTTAAAACTGAACTGCAGTTATGCACTGATATAAAAATATTATTTTTCTGTTTCAGGTCAGAAAATGTAAAAAACTGTTTAGCCTCCTTGCTTTCTCAATACTGATGAGAAATAACACATTAGACCACTATTAAAGACAAGAGTGCACTTGGGGAATGTTAAGTTGATGTTGTTTTACAAACTGCTAACTAGAAGGGTAATTGAGGTCTCAGGGAGTTGCTAATGGATTTAATTGTCTTATTTCTTGGTTAAGTGAAAATACTTGCACTCCTCAGGTCTGAATCCAGCTCTGAAGCACAATCACTATAGCCTCCCCAGGGAGGCAACGAGTGGCAGGAGACAGAAGATGCACTTTCCAGAATGCAAAATGCAAAAAATGCTTGGGTAAGGCTATGTAAACATTTCTGGGCTACAGCTCATTCATGTTATTCTAAGGAATCAGGCTGAAACACAAAGGCAAGTATGTGTAGCCACAGAGAAGGCAAGCAGGAACTCAGTAGCAGATCCCTTCCCATCATCACAATGAGATGGACTCTGATGATTCCCGACTTGTGAAGTCAACATGGGCAGAGATGAAGATGCAGGATCAAAGGGGCTTACAAATTTCTCATGTAATTTCTATAAACTGTTGTTTCAAAATAATAGCCATGTGGCCCAGTTATCCAAATAAAAGTTGGAAAGAGAAAAATAAATAAATAAAACACTGCTACAAGATGCTGTATTTCTATAGGTCTAAGACAATTAGAAATTGTGGATCTAATATTTCAAGTTTTCCTGCATCTTTAAAAATAGTTATTTTATCTAGAAAGTCAAGAGCCATCTGTTTTCTCTCATATGTGGAAGCTAGATAGAAAAGAAGGAAAACAAAAGGGGGACAGGTTTGGAAATCTCATGAAAATAGAAGAGAGACCAGCAGAGTAAAGGAAGGGGACTAGAGGGAGGGAAGAAGCATGGGAAAGGGGAAGTAATGGGAAATTAAACTGACAAAACTGTGTTAAGTACATACACTAATGTATAGCAACAAAGTCCACTATTACGTATAATTATAATGCGCCAATAAGTTTTTTTTTTTTTTTAAGCCCTTTCACTCCATCTTCCTGATAGGCTCAGAATCAATTACAGTTCCTCTACAGTCACTAGTTCACTTATGTGAAAACATAACAGGAGCCTAGTGTAAATCATATTTGCTGTCAACATATTAGTGCAGCCTTGGTGTTCTAAGGGACTAGCTTCTATTCTCTTCCTAGTTTGTGTCATTTAGGCCTTTTGCAAACATTTAAAAAGCTTCACCCAGTTCCAAAATGAGGAAAAGGCTTAAATAATTCTGGAATTTATTCTAAGAAATGCAAAATGCGATCTTTTACTCCCCATAATAATCATTGTTATTAACAGCACACATCATCAATCTGTGTTCTTTTTATTCCCTCTGTTGTAAAAGCTCAGAGACAACAGTTTTTCATGCATAATTTTTGAGCACAGTAGAGTAAATAATACCTCTTAACCTACACTTAATAATATATCCAAGTTACTGAATGAAGTTGGACTTAAACTTTTTTTTTTTAATGACACAAGGCAATGTTTTTCCTTCTCTTCTAAATGCTATGAAGAAATTCTCATTATCATTTTCTACCATAAAACGATAAAACAGTGTCACAGATAAGGCGATTCTAAATGAAATTTAATTAAGAAAACTACTTTCTTTCTAATGTCAAGAGGTGCTTCTTATTAAAATGATAAGCCCTTAGGTGTAGATAAGATAACTGGATTTAGGCCAAAGTTGGCTCAGAGAAAGTTGGCTTGAGACTTCTTTGCATTGAAGGCACCTCTAAGCAGAAAAAATTGAGCACATTTTCTTTGGAAGAAGAAAAAGAAAAGATGTTTTCCCTGAATCTATTACAGTTATCCAAATAAAAGTTCCAACTTACTCCTTTATCATCCTTCAGTCCCCTACATTATGTTGGTTTGTCTGTTTGTCTCCTGCCAAACTCCTATTGAAATCCAACTGCTGCTAAAACAGTATTAAAATACGAGACTTTTAAGAGGTGACTAGGCCATGAGGGTTCTGCCCTCATTAATGGATTAATGCCATTCTTAGGGGGAAGAGTTCACTATAAAAGGGGGAACTTGGCCCCCTTTTACTATATCTATTTCCTGTTCCTTGCCCTTTGGATGATAGAGTAGAAGACACCCACCTGGTGTCAATCCTTGATCTTGGACTTCCCAGCCTCCAGAATGGTAGGAAATACATTTTTGTTCTTTATAAAATGCTTCAGTCTGTGACATTTTGTTATCGTAGCATAGAATGAACTAAGACTAGAGCATCATTGATGCTCCCAATTACACTAGGCATGAAGCATTGTAATGGACAAAGCCCTGTCCCTCCAAGAAATCAAAATCCTTTAGAATTTTATCTTAAAAACTACAGAGGAGGGTCATTAATTCTTTTAGGACCTCAAGGGTTCACCATAAGATTATCTACACAAGAATTTACTAAAATGCTACAAGTGAGAGATGATGGAATAAATGAACTTCTCAAGGTGCCATTGTATCCATTTAGGAAAGAGGTAAACTTGGCATATTATAGGATTTGCACCTAATTAAGTCAACGGTTCTCAAAGGCTCCTGCTTTTGCCCTCCACTGAATTCCTCTTAATATTCATGTTAGCACAGGGGAGATGTATCTGTTATACAGGGGGAGAGTTCACTATAAAAGGGGGAACTTGGCCTCCTTTTACTATTTCTATTTCCTGTTCCTTGCCCTTTGGATGATGGAGTAGAAGGCCCCCACCTGGTGCCAATCCCTTGATCTTGGACTTCCCAGCCAGATGAGTCATGGTGGGGAAGAACTGCCAGTCTGGCAGCAGCAAAAGCCAATGCATCTGAAAAGTTATATGAATTCTCTCTTTAGACTGATGCAGTCTAGTGGCAGACAGTGGGAGTGATTCATGTCCTAATTGCTGCTAAATTACCAGGGACTCTCCAAACAAGATCTTATGTGGATTGAGAGTTTTTGAGAGAACTCAAATAAATGCATGAACTTAAGGTTATTTTATTGGTTTTGTTGTCCTGTTTTTGCAGGTAAAAAGGTCTCGGGGTCAAAACTTGATTTAGATAATGGATCTAAGATAAAAATCTGTATACTGAGGTCCATTAACTCTAATAATCAAATTATCATAAGGCCTAATTACTATAAGAATAACTGGAACATGACTTTGAAAAACAAATTGAAAACATTAAAAAATAAGTAAATGTGTAAGATAGCATTTTGGAGAACTAGAAGTTGGGTGAGTTAGATAGAGGAATACCAATGTGCCACAACTCAAGATAAAAGGTTAACCATATTAGAGATTAATATTGTAAAGTTGACTTCTGATTCCCTTCCTCACTTTGACTTTCCCCCATTTGCAGGGCCTGGTACTCTGGGGCCCCAAATAGACTACTGTATTCTAACCGCAGCTTAGTAAAGCCTCCATAGGACTGTCTCACGAAGTCCTCAGATTAAAAGTTCTTTTTCCTTTGTCATTCTTGTTGGGTCAAACTTGGGGGTCTCCCAGCTGTCAATCTGAGAGGCTGGAGACACTTTTATCACTTTAACCTAAGGAATAATCACATTGAGAGGAATTCCAGACTGCCTGTGGATAACAGCACCAAGGTGGGTCAGTGTATACAGAGCTCTGAGCTGCAGATAAAATATAAGCTGCAGATAAACCCTAGCCCTGTGCCTCTCTATGATGGCTCTTTGTGAGGGGTTTTGGGAAGGTGTGGGAAACTTTATTTAAAGAGAATGAAGCTAAAGGATTGGGGTAACTTCAGAGATTTTGAAGAGGTGCTATGGTTGGTGGGCCTCAAGCCCATCCTCTTGCCTTCCAGGACCATGTTGAGATGTAAACAGAACTGCTGCTCTGAATCTTCAGAGTCCCAGTCTCCAAAGCCCAGGCTTCCAGAGCTTAAATTTGGTTCACAGCAGCAGTAGAGTAAGAGCCCAGGGGTAGTAGAGGCAACATTTGCTGCTACAACCCCAAGACCCTGTGATACCTTCATTTTCCTCCAGCTTCCGAATGTGGCGTAGGACAGGCTGTAGGTTCATGTAAAGGCGGTGGCTGTTGCTGAGAAGCTGCAGGAGGTGTCTGGAGCGCATGGGGCACCCTGTGTAGTATATGAGCTTTCTGGCTGAGGGCAAGCCATCTGGCAAAATTTCAAACTTCTTACCCTGTGGAGGAAAAGCATGAATCAAATTAAGGAAGAAAAACGTCTGATTTGATTTGCCAAGGCCTCCTTCATTTTTTATTTAGTAAGAAAGACTACATATTCAGAAGTAGATGTATAAAGCTCCATTCAAAATTCCCTAAGGGACAGATTACTGTTTTCCCTTTCAAAAATGTCACAGGACAGAGGATTATAAAAAATTCAGGGAAGTATCTAGCCAATGTCCTCTAGGAAACAATTTCTACACAGGACAGTTAGGGAATGTGTTTGGTTTCTCTGGTTGGTCAGGCTATTTGTATTATGGATAAGGGAAAGGCCCATCATAAAAGCACCCTGAGATGCAATTCCAACACCCTAACTCAACAAATAAGAGATAAAATTCTAAAGAGATTAAAGCATCCACATATTTATCAAATACTAACAAAACACTGATTGGGCACTGAAAAAAAAAACAATGAATAAGACAAGTCCCTACTCTCAAGAAGCTACAGTCCAATGGGAAAGAACGTAAATAAACACATGAAATAATTATAGTTTATGATAAATTCTGGAAATGCAATAAATCAGTTTTGATAGTGAACAATACAGGACACCTATTTAGGGTTTAAAAAATATAGAAAACTTCTCTAGTTGGATAAAGGAGGCAGCTAGTATTTGGAGGATGGGAAAAGAGAAAGAAGAATAACTATTAGTAGTAATATAAGGAATCTCCAACTTGGGTGACTAAGGCAGGAGGATCTCAAGTTCAAGGCCAGCCTCAGCAATTTAGCAAGGTCCTAAGCAACTTAGGGAAACCCTGTCTCAAAATAAAAGGGCTGGTGATATGACTCAGTGCTAAAAGCACACCTGTGTTCATGCCCCAGTATACCTTTCCCCAAAAACCTGACTGTTTAAGTCTGGATTATTAATATAAAAATTGTATGTTTGTGGGTGAGTCTCAACATTCCTACTGTATTTGGATATTATGAATTCTTTAAACTTTTCTAATAACAAATTAGGCAACAGAGATTTAAAATATTTTGGACAGAATGATTCTCCACTGAAAGGCCATGACAGAGCAAGGAGATAGTATAGTCTATCTACACACCTCAGAGTTGGAAAGCAACATGGGATTGTGAGGCTCAGATAGAAATGGGCTTTTTTTTTTTTTTTTAAAACCCTTTGGGCTTTCTTTTTGTTTTTAGTTATAGATGAACACAATATCTTTATTTTGTTTACTTATTTTTACATGGTGCTGAGGATCAAATCCAGTGCCTCACATATGCGAGGCAAGTGCTCTACCACTGACCTACAACCCCAGCCCAAACCTCTGGGCTTTTTAAAGGACCTACTAGTGGATCCCAATGCTGGGATAGTTTTAACTGACATTTAGTAAGCACTAAGCATCTATTAACTCACTTAATCCTCGCAAAAAGTCTATGAGGAAGGCTCAATTATCACCATTTTAGAATGAGACCAATGTAGCAGTTAAGTGGCTTTCTCAGGGTCACACAGCCAGGTAGCCAGCAAACTCTTCAGATAAGGCTGATTCACAATAAGATTCAGGAACCATGAGTGCAGGACCCCAAAAATCTCAATTTGACTAGTACATTTTATTATTACTGAATTTGGGCCATGAAAGGAATAAGCAGAACTACGATTTGCTCACTTTCAAACAGGTCAGATCCTTTTGCAAAGAACTTGAATAGAGCCAGTAAGGAGGAGGCAGGGCAGGCCTCACTTAATGTATGACTACAGTGAAATCCTGGATTGAATGGTGCCCAAGTAATTAAAGTAATGTGAAATCAGAAATAGGTCTCTTGACTCACAGGACAGCATGGAGTCAGGTCCACATTCCATGCACAATGCAGCCCTTTATTTATATAGGCCATCTTCCTTACAGGGGAGAAGCATAGGTCTTTAAATCCTTATTCTTATATACTTACTTTGTATATTTTCCAATAATTTCTGAACAAAGCAGACTTATGAATTTTAATGATCACCAGGTATACACAATATTAAGTGGAATTCTTTGAACCTTACCAAAAATATGGATATAGATGCCAAAGCAAAGAAACAGCTGGGAAAAATCAAGAATTTGCCATAACAAAAGAAAGTGTATCATTCTCAAGATTCTAAAAATAAAAGCATTTTTCCATTAAGCATTGTAGATCTTCTTTTATAATGATGAGTTTTAAATAGTCTGATATTAATAGAAACATCTTTTCATATCACTCTTTATTCTTTGTTCAAAAGAAGTAACCTCCAAAAGCACCAGCCCGTCTCCATACCAAGATACTTCACCCTGTGATTATGGCTTTCTGTTTCCAGCCCTCTGCTATAGGTTTTCCTATTGGTAGTCCCATCTAATGAATTTGACTCATGCTTTTCCTACCCTATTTCTTCTGCGACTAAAATAACTTAGGGTACTATGGTAGGAACACATAAATTAAAATCAGTAAATTCTTTTGTTATAAGATTATCTGACTTTAAGTTCACTACTCTTATGACTGACAGGGATTATAAGGATGTAAGAAAGCAAATTATTTCCAGCTTCAATTTTTTAAAAACAACAACTTTTGTGCCTGAGACAAAATGTTCTAAAAACAAAATAAGACAAAAAATAAAGATTCACAAAAACAAACAACTTGTGAGACTTTTCTTACTTTTTTTTTTTTTTTTAAATCAGTTATTTTCAACTTACCACAAACACTAACTTTCCAACATTTGTCCAGGGAAAATCATAAAGTAATTGTTTCTCTTCATCTAGATTCTGTGGAAAAAATAATGATGCATTAGAGTTAATACGAAAAAGGACATATACTCTAAAATGGTTCCAGCTTTTCTCTCCTAGAAAACTAAAATTTAGTAATTAAAATATGAAAGAGTTCCTCAACTCTCTCTGGAAAAGTGCAGACAGTAATTAAAAGATTACTGATAAAATTCTGTAGCTTTTAGTTCCTTCATGACTGCATTAACTGGCCCTTTTAAGCAATCTTTTCCCTTCTGGCCTATCCCTAAATTTAAATAAAAAGTCCAAAAGACTCAGACATTCAAAAGATGTGATAAGGGACTCAGACTTTCATAATTGGGTATTTTGCCTACATCAAAAATATCCTTATATGGTCCTCTATCTTGCAGGAAGATTTTTCTCTCTCCCTGGTTGATGGCTGTAGGATAATAGTATCCTACCTGCAAAAGGGTAACAGTCACTACTTATTAAAGGGACAAATTTTATCAGAAAAGGGTAACAGAAATTACAGGCTCCATATTAAAATGCCATTTTTATTTCCACAGTTATTAAATTCTCTAGAGGATAAAAAGAATATTGAAAATCAATGCCATACAAACAAAAATGTTTGGATAGTAACAATTGCTAGTGATCTGTTAATGATGAACCTGGGCTAACTTTCAGCTTGTTGTTTTCTGTTACAGAGGACTTACTACTATCAGATCAGGCTGAGTCACTTCTTTCACTCAGTCACCATCATCCACCATCTGTGCTAGACAAATAGGAAATAATAACTGGAAATGAACCACTGCGCCTATGGCAGGATCTCACAGGCACACTTTCAATGTAAGACATGGTCAATACCATTTGACACTTAATTCTCATGTACCAACCTGAAAGATCTGTATTCCCCGCATAGTCAATCCAAGGGTCAGTGAGGCTTCAATTTCCCTTTTATCCTGCAGGAATAAAATATTATGAAAATGTATATTCTTTCCCCTAGCACCAAAGGAAAAAAAAGAGAGAAATTTCAGGATTGGAAAATTTTTGACTTAACTTTGTTCACATCTTTCCACATTCCAAGTTTTCTACAAGATTTGAGAAAATAATGAACCTACATTAAATCAATAATGGCATATTCTACATTTTAAGTCCTTAGGTTTCAAAGTTTTAGTGTTTTCAGTATATTAATATCCTTTCATTTCTTATAATATACTAAATACTTGGTTATTGAGAACTCTAATAGATAAGACTTTTTTTTGTTGCTTTTGCATCATTTAATTTTTTTCACCTTCCATCTATGCTTACTCTTTTCTTAGATGTTAGAATCTTGAATCTAATGTCATGGTTATAAACTGAGATGCATTAGACTACATATATTTAAAATTGGGCAAATCTCCCAGCTTCCTAATCCTGAAGCCAAAAGTACAGACAAATGATTAAACATTTAAAAGATATTTCATGAGCACAGGTAATAAAACCACAAAAGCTTTATATTTAGTTAGTTTGGAAGTACTTCTTTTTAAGAAGTTCAGTTATCACTTGCCAGTATGATATGCATTCTACCAACTAAACCATAAACTGTGAAACTTAAACTACAACAATCATAAGGAAAAATAATCCTACAATTAAAAACATACTCTGAGATTTGGCCCCTTCTTTCAAGTGCTCATCTGTAATAAGTATATATAAGGTATTAAGTTCAAAATATAAAATAAAGTTACAACTAAAATATTTTCATTAACTCTCAAACCAATGAATATGTGTAAGTCATTATTAAGTTTGATGCCAATTTTCTCAAACATGTAAAAAATATTTTTAGAAAATGCATAGTCATCTGAGATAAAGACATAGCCTATTTGGACTGGTTTCTTTCCAACTAATATATTTTTATGTAATGAAAGGTATTTCTAAGGTTTAACAGGAGAAACATATCCATGACAAATTTTGACTAATTTTCCTTTCCATGCTGTACTTGAGATACCTTCTAAGATAAGATTGTGCTCAAGAAAAGATGGTGGTTCAGGTGTGAGGTGTGTATTGGTGGGAAAGGATCATAAAACAGCTTTTTTATTCCAGAATATTCCCTGTCCTATCTTTTTTACATTTTATAAGCAACACGTAAATGAAGTGTATTAAACGGTTGTCACTTGATTTCTCCAAAGAATGAAAACTGCTCATCAAGTAACAATATCTATTCACTCATTTTATTCAGTTAAATTTTTATTAAATCAAGCAGACAAGAGAGTAATTTTCTATGCAATATAGAAGAACCACACATCAAGCAAACTTGAAAAACTGGTTTTGACAAAAAAAGATACATTGGGCCTACGTACTTCCTCACTGAAAGAATCTTAGTTCTTCATAAAATTCTTTAAAATAGCAAACTTCCCCAGCACATAAGGGAAGAAATGATTAATAGTTATTGAGCACTCATTAATGTGACAGGTATTCCACCTTGTTATTTCAGATTTGTTACCTCCTTAAACCCTCTCAACCTTTTGGAGTATATAGCATCATTCTCACTTAACTATGGCCCGAGGTTACAGTTATAGTAGCCGAGGACCCAGCAGCAATGAGTAGTGACATATGCTTTCTACCTGATACTTTATTCCAAAGCCAAAGTTTTTCTATCATATTATTCATACTTCTAACACATTTCAAAATATAAACTGATTGTCAAAAGTATCATTTATTGGCATTTTCTCATGTAAAGTGTCACACATAAAATATCTTAAGAAAAAGGAGAGGGAGAGAGGGAAAAAGGGAGAATATGTTGGTCCCTGATTAAGTTTTCAGAACCAGCTAGATTACCCAGCAATACATCTAAATACAGTTCAGTCTCCAATGGTCTAGTTAAGCTAACTTTACCACGAGGGTATGGCAGAGATAACAAGCACAGTAATAACAATGCTAATGATGAAAAGTAGCAAGCTTAGCACTGTGCTTATCAGGTTATGAGCTCTGTTTCAAGCACTCTTTATCCACTAATTCCTTTAGTCTACTGCAATCCTAACAGGTAAATATAATTGTTTCCATCTAACTAAGCGGGAAACTGAAGCACAGACAGGGTAAATAAGTTGTCTGAGGTAACACAGTAAGAAGGCAGGCTGGGATTCAATCCCAAGCAATTAGGCCCAACTGACCATGCTCTTCATCCTATTAGGTTTGCAAACATATCTTGAATAATGAAGTGGGAATTCAGGAGTTCTTACCAAGGAAGTGGCACTTGTAGAATTGGGAAAAGAACAGAGGGAAGAGGGAAGAGAAGACAAGAAGATGAGAAACAGCAGTGTAAGTGATTCTGGGCAGAACATGCCCCCACCTCCATTATTTGGGTATGTAACCTCTGCCCCAGGGTGAGACTAGGGACACACATGACACAAAAGACAGTAAAGGATTTCAAAGAGTGAGGAGTGAGTGTGGTGGCTTAAGCACATGGGCTTTGTTATCAGGAGGCCTGGGTTAAATCTAGGCTCATCACTTAGTTTTGTGACCTTAGGTGAATTACTTAACCTCCTCAGTTTCCTGGTCTATAAAATGAGGATTACAGTTCCTTTCTTATAGAGTTATAAGGATTAAAAAAAAAAAAAAAGAATACATGTAAAATGTGCCCCATAAACACAGTACTCCATAAACATTAGCTATTGCTGTGGTATTCTAGTAATTAATGCATAGGATGTACGCAAGGTTTCACTTTGAAAAATAAGAACTGTTAAAAAATACTCCATCCTGCTTCCATGCCAGAGGGAAAGCACCATCACTTTCCAGGCTAACCTCTGATAACAAAGTACAGTTCAACCAAAACTTGTAAAAGTCAGTTAAAAAAGGAAATCATAATTTTCAAGAGAACTGAAATCCTAATTGAGAAGGCGTTTTTCTCAAAAGTTACAGTTTATTTCAGTTTTGTACCTTATACAATCTGTAGTAATGAACTGCAACATCATCCAGTCGAACAGCCTCTTTGATATATTTAAGATAAGCCTCGGAAGCGGTCAGTGCAAACTGATCTTTGTGCATGTTTGGAATGTGCTTCAGGATGTAGTCCTTCCCCCTCTTGGAAACAACCTGTTGGGATACAAGGGATGTGCAATGCAACATTTGTTTGAGGGATGTAAGTACCACCCCCATCGCCAAAATGATAAAAGGGAGAGAATCTACAGCAGGCCATGTAAACTGGCTAGTTTCCATTAGAAAATTCCCACTTTTATTCTGTTTTCATCAACTGTTAAGAGACTAAGCTGAATCAGCTAATGCTAATAAGCCAGATATGCAGTACTATCAGCAGTACTGCATATCTAAGAAGAAAAGTCACAGGAGGTGGAAAAAATAGGTTCTGTTGGCTTTAAAGTCACCAAGAAAAAAAATGACATGCAAACTTGCATAATTTTGTACACATCACAGTTTATACTTGCAAAATGATTAGCACAATGAAATACATTTACTGTCAGCATATCTGCAAGTTCTTGATCCTACTTAACTTCTAAATTACAGCCACGGAGTGGAAGAGTATAAATGTTCATCAGAAGAAGGCCAGGGACTGGGAAGAATTCTCCAAAACATTTTTGGTTCTTGCCTAAGAGGCTATGAACAACCTATTTGAATACTTGTGAGAAAACAAACTCATTCGAACATGCATTGTAATTCCTTGTAGCCTAGATTTTCATTAGTGTAACATTTTAGATATCAAAAATATATAGTATCCAGAAGCTGCAGGCTAAGAGAAAGGTGTTGATTAAAGTCTTAGTTGATTCCACAAGTATTATACAATATGTAAAGAATTATGCATGAGCAAAAAGTGATGAAAATAATCAAAATAAAAAATTAGCGATTTTTAAGCCTAAAAATGACTTTATAGATATTGGTATTTTGTTTCTCCCTATTGAATAATTTATAAAGAATTAAACTTTATAAGTTATTGAGTGATTATCCAATTTTGCTGAGAACTCAAATTATAGGTTTTTCTAGACTTTTTTCTTTTTTAAATGGGAATCACCTAAATCAGTATGTGTCAACATTTCTTTTTTCAGTTCAAAAACCACAGAAAATAATATTTGTAAGAGTAACAGAATGGATAACTGGGGTCATCTCTAGAGTAGAGGAAACTGTTACCATAGCACACTCTTTTGGGATCTCTGATATAACTATCAAATTTAGTGTCTGATTGCAACTAAAGAAAGCAATGCACTCCACAGTGAGAGCTTGACACACACTGTGGTTTCTCTTCAATGAGTAAAGCAATGTCAATCAGAAATTTATTGCGCATTTCAGTGTGAACTGAAGATAATAAAGGTTCTGTTTATGTCTGGTCCTTGGAATATACTAAGAAACGCTGAATTTACTGGGGAGAAGAGATGAACAGATCATTTGAAAATAGATGGATAACACTTATGTTCAAGGTCTTCTTCAGCCAGAATAGGGCCTAGTTGGACTGCCCAGAGGAAGCCACACCAGAACTGAGTCTTGGAGGACCCAAAGGAGTTAGCAGACTTAAAAGGGGAGGGAATTTGGGATAGGAAAGATAGTAGAAAGAAACAGACATTATTACTTTATGTATATATGTGACTGCGTGACCAGTATGAATCTACAACATGTACACTCAGAAAAATGAGAAATTATATCCCATCTATGTATGATATATCAAAGTTCATAAATGCATTCTACTGTCATGTATAACTAATTAAAACAAATAAAAATAATAATAAAACCATTACATATGGGAAAAAAAAAGGGAGTGGGCTCAACTGGTTAAAGAACTACAAGAAAGGCCCAGAAGTGTGAAACACCACAGTAAGTGTGAATACATATCAATTGCAGAATATTGCTAGAACAGAAGTTCAAGGTGCTGGACAACTAGAGAGAGAGTGGGCGGGGGCGGGGGGGCGGAGAACACGAGAAAGCTAAAGAGGCCAGCAGAGACCACATCCTGGGGAGTTTCTAGGTCATACTTAGGAGCTCTGGATTTCACACCACAGGGAAGCTCCAAAATCATCTCAAGCTATGGAATAAGCAAGGAAGTGACAGTGCTGCTGAGAACTGGAGTCTGGAAAATGGTAGGGACCATGAGAGGGAGGGAAACCATGAACACAAAAGGATGTTATTTCTTAAGCAGGCTCACAGGTATTGAAGTGTTTTATCAGAGGATGCTGTGGAGGATGGCTGGACAGGACAGGGAGAAGGCATGGTTATAAGACAGAGTTCCATCTGACTCCAGTTTCTGAGCACATGGGCAGATGACAGTGCCCCTGACAAAAAGAGAGATAGGATTACACAGAAGTGAGGTGGGAAGATGATGAATTTGATTCAGAAAATCTTGAGTTTGGGTACTTAAGGATGAATAACTACTTCACAGACATAGGGGAAAGAAATAGATTTGGGAGTTACCTGCATATAGGAGGTTGTTAAAGCTGGTTAAAGGGTTGGGGTTGTGGCTCAGTGGTAGAGCGCTTGCCTAGCATGTGTGGGGCACTGGGTTCACTTGGGAAGGAAGAAGCTAGAAAATTAAATACACACTACATTCTCAGAGGCCACAGTGCTAACCATTATGCCATGTAACTTTATATTACACACTGCTTTTTCAAGAAACTTCCTGAGAAGGAAGGCAACGGAGGTGGCTCTTCTTTCTCTGGGTTGTATGGACAAACACTCACATTCTGAGTGTCCTGACTAAAGGAGTGTGAGTCTGAGGAGGGGCTGATGACACAGAAGAGAGAAAAGAGCAAGATCTGTAGGAAGGATGGGAAGATAAATGAATTAGGATACAGAAAGGGAGTGACAGTTCACACTGGAACAACCTAAATTTTCTTTCTAAAGTAAAGGGTGGCTCCTATCCTAGGAGGAAAGGACGTGGAGGTCAGAGTGAGAAGTTGATTTAGATTTGTTTTCTCAGCCCAAGAAAACTGTGAATGATCTCATCTTTTAAGGAGTAATGTTTTCCTACTCAATGGGGGAAAATACTGCTCTACTAAGAGTGAATAAGACACAGTCAGTACATGGTGAAGGAGAATGGCAAATTCAAGTTCCATCATACTGGTGGTGGAGAATAGACTCTCCCCATTAGCTACATGCTGAGAAGCACATCAAGACATGTGCATCATGCTCTCAAGGGTTAAGTGTATGTTGGGGCATCATGGGTGGTTTTAATGGCCCCATAGCCATGTGGTTCCCATCTCTTAAAACAGTATAAGAAACAGCAAATTAGAAAAGTACTCAAGAAAACACTCATGAGAATTTGAAAACAGTGCCTACCCAAGATGGAAAGTAAGCCTCTGGCTCAAAGTATTTTCCACAGTGCTTATTCCTTTTGAAGTTCCCAAGATCAGCCTGCAGGGCAAAGGCTGCCAGCAGGAAGTAGGCCTCCTCTCGGAGCACACACTGAGAATGGAGGACTTGTTTTCTCAGGTGCCAGTAATAATAGTATCTTGCTGCTCTGTCACTAGGAAAATAAAAGAAAACAGAAATCACATTTTGGTGAACAATGCAATGGCATGTAAACAGAACCCAATCCTGCTCTCCATCTGGTGACAGGAGCCCTTTGTTTCTTCTCCTCCCACCACTTCACTGAAAAAGGGGTGAGGGCTGCTCATGGGAGTGAGGGGAGGGGAGGACTCCAAGTCAGACTACCACAGCAAAGATAAGGCTCACAGCTTTTGATCCATCACAGAAGGGTGGAGGTATTTACTCCAATACGGTAAAAATATCACTGAATGCACAGAATGGACCTATTAGAAGCCATGGCATCTGCTGTATTTAAAATAGTTTGTTACCACGATGATGCTTTACACATGACACAAATAAGTACAAATATAGGAGTAATCCTGGATTTAATGTTTTGCTGTTCTTTTTTGTTTCCTAGCTGAGCACTTACAAATATCAGAGGCCCTTTTAAAAATGTTTGTTTATATACCCTTCTAGAAAACAAAAATCTGCTTAACTAAAGTGTTTTTTGTTTTTGTAATTCTCTGAGAGTGAACTAAAAGCTTCCCTTAAATCTGTTATTTTTTTTATTAAGTAGATATTACTTTGTATATCATAGACAGGGTCATGACAACCATATGCTGCCCACAAAATGAAGAGCTACTAGTGCACTCATGACAGTCCACTGAGGTCAGAAATAAATACAGTCTCCATTAAAGGTGGATTATGGAAAACCTGGTCAAAGCTCAAAAAAAAAAATTGTTCATGGGCAAATAAGATGCTTTGCAATCAAAGTACATATGCAAGAAAAAAAATGTGTGCATATGTATGTATTTTAATGAGCTAACTGCCTCCTTACCATTTTAGGTTGACTGTTTACCTAAGATATATAGCTCATTAGTAGATGATAATAAAAACATACTGGTTTACTTTAACTGAGGCAATTTTTAAATATGAGGAGCTTAAAAATAAAGCATTTATGTAATTCTTTCCCCTTGGGACATAGAACTCTTCAGAGCACTTCTTTTTATAATACTGACCACACATTGTTTGGACTGGGAGAAAAGGCAGAAGTATAGGTTACCTCCATGGGGTTAATTAGTGGCTAAATAATATATTTTCCTTCTTTCCAAGGCATTGCACCCTTATCAGGTAAATTGAATAAAATAAAACTATAAACTAAGAATAACGAGTAAAGTTTCTTAGTCTTTTAAAAAATATTCCTCATGAGATGATGTGTTTTACTCTTTAACTTGCACCTAGCAATAACATAAAATATCAAGAACTAATTTGCTAAATAATTCACCAGGCAATGTATTTTTTTCTCTTTTACATGGAACTTCTCAGAGTTTAATAATAAAGTAAAACACAGAGTTCACATTTCTTGTGTTTCCTATCAGCTGAGAAAAATCACCTTTGAAAATTTTAAAGCACCAAATCCTTCTATACAAAAGATTAACAGAGCTTTCAAAGGGCTGAATTCTGAATTTGCATCATGGGCATAGTACTCTTCACAAACCCACCCCTAGAAGGAAGACTCAATTACCAGCCCTCATCAAACTGCACCTCAGTGTCCCACAGGATAGCTCCACTGGGCTTAATCTTAGTTCTGAAGCATTGGTAGGAATAGAAACAAGACCCTCAAGTGTAAAAGGAATACCAGGCAAAGATGTAGGCACTTTTACAAGTAAGCTCTTGCCCCTGCCGTACCCCATCCCACTCCTAGAAAAGAATATAATCCTTTAATCAACCTCTCCATGGAAGTGTTAATTCCTTCTTCTTGGCTAGTATTTTAGTGAAAATGTGGAGTAAAAAATATGTGAGCCAGTGATGTCAACATTTTCATTCATAGTCTACTACTATCACTAAATATTCAATAAATATTTATTACTGATTGTACCTTTGTTTTATAGATTGAAGATACATGAGGATGTAAAAAGATGAAAAAGAAAAAAATTGCTACTGTTATAGACTTTATATTCTAACAGGTGGAAAGAAACAGTAAACACAAGTAACTTATTTGGTACGTTAGAAGAAGTGCAATGAGAAAACAAAGGTTCAGAATTCCTCCTTGTCCTCATACCTGATCAATCTGCCATTTTCCACATAGTACTGCACACGGAAGTGTATAATCATGGGAGGCCCAAACTGGTCAATACCCTAAAACAAAGACACACACAGAAAACAAGCTATTTTTGGCTGCTTCAAAAATGGGTTTCAAAAGCAAGTACAATACCATTATTTGCAAGACACTTTTTAAACACTAAAGGGCTTTATTTAGTAGTAATGAGTGGGGGCTTGAAGTGGGTTCTGCGGGAATACCAGGTCCCTGAAAAACTAGGAAATTACAAAGCAAAACAGGACACTATCTCTTTATCTAATTCTCATTCACAGTAATGCCAATGACAACATAAGGGAAGATAAAAATAAATGTCATAGAAATTTCTAGCTGAGATTCAGCTCCTGGCTCAGCTCTGTCCCCTGTGGTGACCATTTGCTCCTTATTACAAATGTTCTCTTATTCCCTTGACATTCCACATACCAAATTCTAATAAGCTATTTGTTTATTTAGACATTCATCTTCTTTAGTCTGTAGCTGGCTTTGAAGTAACCCTCCAGTTCATCCCAAGAATTCTTAACTATAAATTGGAGCATCTGGGATTAGACACTGTGATTTTATTCCTGACTTACTAGGGTGATCCTGGAAACTCAATATGAATTTCCTGTGAATGTTCTAGCGTATAAATGGAATGTTTACTAAATAAAGGCAACAGTATGATAAGATAACTAAAGATCAAATGCAAGTATAGTAAAAGTAGATTAAATAGTTAATAGTAAATTTAAGAACAAGTTTTGACAACGTAACTATGGAAAAGAAGCATATAATTTTTCCATGCTTTTTACTTCAAAGCATTATCACAAGATTACTAAAACATTATTATCCAACATTAAACAACATTCAGAACTATCATTATACTATACGTTATTCATACTTGATTAATGTGATATTTTAGAATGTATAATTCATTCCCTTTTTCTATTCTCTATAGAATAAATTATTATTCATGATTTTTTATAATATTTAACAGCCAAATAAACAAGTTTAAAAAAAAATCAAAAAAATTTTGCTCATAAATATAATCTCACCCAAGTGACTTCGTATTGTCGTACCTTGCTGGCCTCCTTCTTCCATTCTTTTGGACAGTATTTATAAAGCTTTTGTGACAACTCCATATACACATGTTCATTATCTGCACAGTAAAAAAAATAAAAAAGACAAGATGTTAAAAAAGAGATATTTAAATGAGAATAATGTTCAAAGAAACAACTTTTTAAAAGAAGCCTTGAGATTTGTGAATGTAGTCTGAATTTATATACTACCAAGAAAACTCAACGAGATACTAAAATATTAAAGGTACTATGGGCTACGCATTAATGAGATTATACATTATTTCACTTCTACAATACAAAAACTCATAAAATGTAGTTGTAGTATGTAAGATTAATTAAAAAAAACAACCCGGTTTTGAATTTCTGCTTTACTTAGTTTCTAGGGTCATTATAACTTCATATAATTTCCAACACTGTGGGTGTCACTTAGTCTTGGAAAAACATGCTTTTGTTTAACTCACAGAAAACTGTTCCTGTAGGTGCAAAATAATGAAAAAGGGCAGAAACACCATTTAATTGCTATGTAAGAAATTATAAATTATTAATGACAGCCCATTTCCAAGTGAGAATTCTGAAGCCATTTTGTCAAGAATAGTCTTTAAGAATAATTCTCTGTATTTCCTGCATCAAAACAAAATGATAAACTTGTCATACTGTGTTTTCTTGATTGCCTTTGGGACTCATTTTGTGGAAAGAGAAGAATCTTATAAAAACAAGTATGAATGCCAAAATATTTCTTCAAGGGGTTCTTGTTTATAAGGTGAATAGAAAATAAGACTGCTAAAACTATGTAAAAATGAATACATATGTGAAAAAAAGCTGATTATAAATTCTCCATTTTTCCTAAAAATAATCTTTAAAAGTGAAATATGTCCCACAAGACAAGTCTTAAGCACTCTTGTTTTGTACCAAGTTTTATTTATTTTACAAACCAATTCCTTTTTCTCTGTCACTAACTGGGGGCATCCTCTTGAAATGTTCTGCATAAAAATACTCATGTTGGAAGGGAAGCGGTCTCTTTGCTCCAAGAACAAACAAGCTTGATTACACTGCTGATTCCTGGCTGAATAGTGAGGTTCAACTGGAAAAATGTCAGAGGAGAATAGGAAGAGTAAAGCTACGCTGGCTATAAATGGAATATTATATCATCTAATTTGAATGAAAAGGATGAAGTAGTGGTCCCAGAGTCAACAAAGGGATGCCACTTAAACCCAATTATCAGGTTAGGAATACTATCTCCCATCTCTCATTTATACTGATCAAACACAAAGTGGACAAGACCAGACAGCCTTCCTATTAAATCTAATTTGCGTTTGATGTGAGTTTCCGAAAGAAGTAGCAACATAATAAACAGCACTGAGACTGTTCACCATGGGAGCACATATATATTTTTAACCTACCACTGTATTTCCACCCCCTTACAGTTTGACCAGAGCTTTTAATTTAAGAATTCTAGAGTTTCTGAAAAGCTGAAAGGAGGTTCCTGGAGAATTTTGCTCCCAGAGAAGGTATAGAAACTCTGTACCCCTTCTCCCAACTTCACTCTATGCATCTCTTCATCTGTATCCATTGTAATAAACTGGTAAATGACTGAACGAGTAGGCTGGGTTTCTCACTGTTGGAGGAAGAGGTTACAAATAATGAAAAAAGAAAGGACTGGAACGAATCCCATGGAAATGGATTCGAATTATGTGTGTTAATATGAACTCATGAGTGTAAAAAAAAATATGTGGAGAAATTTGTGAGTGGAAAAATTTGACAGTCCTAGATTCTCTTTGCCTATAATGACTATTACTAAGACAACAGACAAAATTAAAGGCCATTTAGTATCAAACCAGTGTTAATTTTTCTAATTATGATACTTATATTGTAGTTACAGAAGAGAATGTCCTTGTTTGTAGTATGTAGGAATAGAGGAAAGACATGCATGAATGGAAGAAACAGATGAGATAAAATGTTGACCTTTGAGGAATTTGAATGAAGGGGATATGGGAACTCTTTGTAGTATTCACGCCTTACTTCTGTAAATCTGAAATCATTTCAAAACAAAAAGTCCAATACTTGGAATGGTATTTAGATTCCTGGTATTTAGAGGGCACTAGAATGTTAATAATAGTTGTATTTTAACATGTTAATGTTTGAAGTACTACAGAAAATATATCTTTTGTTATTTGACTTATAAGGAGAACTTCAGATACCAATCTAAGAATGTGTGAGAGTATTTAGGGCAATAAAGCTATTCTGTATACTGAATGGTAGTTTCATGCTTTTATACATTTATCCAAACTCATAGAATATAACACACCAGGGGTGAACCCAAATGTTAACTATGGACTTCAGGTGCTAAGAATGTGTCAATGTAGGTTCATTGATTGTAATATGTGTCATTCTGGTGCAGGATGTTGACAGTGGGGGAAGCTCTGTGTGTGTCAGGGGCGGGGGTTCAAGGCATATATGGGAACTCTCTATACTTCCTGCTTCACTTTGCTGTGAACCTAAAAGTACTCTACAAAATGAGGCTTATTAAAAAAAATTCTCAAGAACACACCAATCCTGCAAAATTGGTCGGGCAGTAAGTTCTATTTGACATGTGAAAAACTGACAATGATAGGAGTCAAATGGTATGTCCAAAGTTGCACAGCTAGTTAGTGGCAAAACTAGAATTAGAACCGGGCAATCAGATACCCATTCCACTGTTTCTTCACCTTTAAAGAGGACATCTTTAAAATGCTTATTTTGAAACCGAAGGGAGCTGTAAACTGGCTTTCTTGGACTGACTTGCTGAACAACATATATCAACATATGGAATGGTATTTAGATTCTGTAGCTGTAGTTCAGTGAGAAGAATTAACTTTTGAGTATATAACATTAAAAATTCTTAGACTCTATAGGGCATCTTAAGACTCTTCCTTGAAAGACAACACAGGTATATACTAACACAAGGACACAGCTTAGTGTTTGTGTTTTCACTGCTCTGACCACCACAGGCAGAAATGGAAGAGCAAATGGCTGATTCACAGGGCCCTGATGTGATCCCTGAACCATGGTTAGCATCTCCTAAAAAGTCAACTAAACACAGTTCACATTTTGGAAGAGAAAGGGCCTAGTTTATCACTTGATCATGATGTACTTTCCAACTTGGCAAATATAAACACTTAAATGTACTGATGCCGGGTGTGGTGCCACACTCAAGTAATCTCAGTGACTTAGGAAGCTGAGGCAGGAGTATCACAAGTTTAAGGCCAACTTCAGCAACTTAGCGAGATCCTGCCTCAAAACAGAAGGTCTGGAGATGTGGCTCAATGATTAAGCAGCCCTGGATTAAATTCCTCACACCAATATAAGAGTGTGTGTGTGTGTGTGTGTGTGTGTGTGTGTGTGTGTGTAGAGAGAGAGAGAGAGACAACTTTTTTTAAAAAAATTATTTATTCTTTTGAGTTACACATGACAGTAGAATGTATTTTGACATGTCATATACACATGGAGTATAACTTCCCATTTTGTGGCTGTACATGATGTGGAGTTATACTGGTGGTGTATTTATATATGAACATAGGAATATTATGTCCAATTAATTCTACTGTCTCTCCCATACCCCTCCCCCTCTCTTCCCCCCACTACCCTCCCCAGCCCTCCCCCGCCCCAATCCAGTGAGCTTCCAACTAATTCTTCCCCTGTGCCTATTGTGAGTCAGCATTTACGTATTAGAGAGAACACTGGCCTTTGGTTTGTTGGGACTGGCTTATTTCATTTAGCATGATAGTCTCCAATTCCATCCATTTAGCCAATGCCATAATTTCATTCTTTATGGCTGAGTAACATTCCATTGTGTATATGTACATTTTTTTTACCCATTTATCTGTTGAAGGGCACCTAAGTTGGTTGCATAGCTTAGCAACTGAGCTGCTATAGATGACAATGTAGCTGCATCACTGTAGTACACTGATTTTGAGTCTTTTAGGTATATGCCAAGGAGAGCGACAACTGGGTCAAATGGTGGTCCCATTCCAAATTTTCTGAAGAATCTCTATATTGCTTTCCAGAGTAGCTGCACCAATTTGTAGTCCTATCAGCAATGTATGAGTGGACCTTTTCCCCCACATCCTTGCTAACATTTATTATTGCTTGTATTCTTGATAATTGCCATTCTGATTGAAGTGAGATGAAATCTCAGTGTAGTTTTAATTTGCATTTCTCTAATTGCTAGTGATGTAAAACATTTTTCATATATTTATTGAGTGATTGTATTTCTTCTGTGAAGTATCTGTTCAGTTCCTTTGCCCATTTATTGATTGGGTTATTTGGGGGGTTTTTTGGTGTTAAATTTTTTGAGTTCTTTGTATGTCCTGGAGATTAATGCTCTGAGGTGCAGGTGACAAAATTTTTCTTCCATTCTGTAGGCTCTCTCTTCATGTTCTATATTAAGCTTTAAAATTTATACTAATCCTACTATTAGAAAATAATCAACACCCATGCCCAAGTATAAAATATAAATAAATTTCATGAAAAAAAGTCTTCTTGTCAAAATGAGCAAAGATATGAAAGGTTTTTGAGTATGTAGAAGACTAAATCACAGAAAATTCAAAATATGATTTGAAAGAAGAAAACTTATAAAAACAATGGCTGTGGATAAGTCCTGAGAATTTAACTCTAAGATATTATGGGAGAGGAAAGCTTGTATGGAATTCTTCATTTGAATTTTTCTCACATAAAATATATGGACAATAACAACCCTACGTTTTCAAGTCATATAGTCTGACTAGGAAAAATGTGTGGGGAGGGAAGGACAGAAAATAAGATGCAATTAATAGATCACTGTTATATATATTGAAATATTTTTGTAATCTCAAATATTATAAAATGGATTACAAAAATATCTAGGATACTTTTCTCCTAGCTCTAATTATTCCCACAATTCAGGGAAATAAAGATGAAGCTTAGTTCATTAAAACATAAGTTGGTAAACCAAATGTGGTTGCACATGCCTAAAATCCCAGTGATTCACAAGGCTGAGACAGGAAGACTGCAAATCAGAAGCCTGCCTCAGCAACTTAGCAAACCTTTCCCCAAAATAAAAAATAAAAAGGGATGGGGATGTAGCTCAGTGGTAAAGTGCCCTGGGTTCAATCTCCAGTACACAGAAAAAAAAAAAAGTCTAAAAATATTTAATTTTAAAACATAAGAAAATAAATGCATAAAATCTGGATTATAAAAAAATACATAGTAGTTGAGGTTAAAAAATAAATATGAGGGCTGGAGATATAGCTCAGTTGGTAGAGTGCCTGCCTTGCATGCACAAGGGCCTGGCCCTAGGTTTCAACCCCCAGAACCTAACTAACTAACTAACTAAATAAATAAATAAATATTAGACTAAGAGTGAAGATAAGTTTATAAACATTCTGATAATCACAATTTTATAATTATATGCCTGATTTAAGTTACACATTAGTTTAGGGATCTTTGGCTAAATCTATCAGGGATAGGATTAAGATTCTTGATGAACTGGGGCTGGGATTGTGGCTCAGTGGTAGAGAGCTCACCTAGCACATTTGAGGCCCTGGGTTCAATCCTCAGCGCCACATAAATATAAATAAATAAAATAAAGATATTGTGACCAACTAAAACATAAATATTAATAAAAAAGATTTATGATGAACTGAAGTGCATTCTGCGGTCATGTACAACTAAGTAGAACAAATAAAAATAATAAAAAAAGGACTTACTTTGTATAACACTGAGTCCAAATAGGTGACAATCTTTTAGCCTGAGAAGGTCACACACCTGGACCAGCAACTGGTGACACAGAATTTTAACCTATAAAGGAAAAAAAGCACAACTTGAAATAACAATTAAACTAGGTACACACAGTGAACCACAATCAGGCAATTTAATGTCCTATAAATAAATACCTTGATAGGACTAAGTGACACAGTCCTTAGTCCAATTAGCAAAACAACTGTTAATTTGTGGAAATCACTTTAATCTATGGCTGTGTTTCCTTGATTATCACAATATCCATTTTTACAACACGAAAATTAAGTATCAATACAATATTGCACAAGACTCATAAATCTCATCATGAGTGGGCAAGGCTCCCAGATCAGTGTATGAAAATGGGTATGAAAAAAGATGCCTAGGACAGCCTACCTGATTACTAAAAAAAGTACTCATTTGAAAAGCATCTTTTCTTTCTTTTTGAAAAAATAAGGCATCATTTAAATTTACAGGATGCAATATGTTGTTTTGATATGTGTATACATTATTGAATAGATATACTGAAATAATATATGGATTTTTTGTGGTGAGAACATTTAAAATCTACACATTTTTGAGTATATAATACATTATCATTTACAATAGTCACCATGTTATATAATAGATCTTTTGAATTCATTCTTCCTGTATAACTGAAATTTTGTATCCTCTGACTAATATCTCTCCAATCCCCACTCATCCCTACTCTAATAACCACTATTCTCTCTCAGCTTCTATGAGTTAGACTTCTTAGTTCTCACATATAAATAATACTATGCAGTACTTATCTTTCTGTAGAGCCTGCCTTATTTTACTCAACATAATAATATTCTCTGGGTTCATAAATGTTCTTATGAATGACAGAATTTCTTTCTTTTTATGGCTGAACAGTATTCCATTGTGTGATGTGTGTGTGTGTATGACTTTCTTTATGCATTCAACCACTGATGGATATTGTGGTTGATCCTATATCTTACCTATTATGAAAAGTGCTGCAATGAATGAACATGAGAATACAGATGTTTCTTCGACTTACTGATTTCATTTCCTTTGTATATATATCCAAAAGTGGGATTGCTGGACCATATGGTAGTTCTATATTTAATTTTTTGAAGAGCTTCGTACTGTTTTCCACAATGGAAATAGACTACAAGCATTCCCTAATGAGTTGACACTCATTAATTTCACTCTTTTTGATAAGCACCATTTTAACAGGTGTGAGGTGATATCTCATTGTAGCTTTAATTGACATTCCTTGATGCTCAGTAATGCTAAGCATTTTTTTCATTCATCTACTGATGATTTGTGTATCTTCTTTTGATAAATGCCTGTTCAGGGCAAGTATCTTTTAAAGAAAAGTCTTCTTAATACTGTAAGCAAATTATTTATATACTGAACAATGAGTGACTGCCTAGCTTATATTTATTTCAGCCAATCACTGTTATTATCTAATATCTTTGTCCTTTTCTGAGTCTAGTATAATTCCATTTTAAAATCATGTTAATCTGGAACTCTGTGGGTAAGCTATTCTAAATTTAAGACATAGTTTTGATCTTTCTCAAATGTTAATGAAGTGTTGGGAGAGGGCATTAATTCTGCTGAATCTGCAGAATTCGAATTACCAAAGTTTATTACAGTTGGGATCAACTTTAGAAGACTATCGAGCTCAATCTCTTCATTTTATAGAAGTAGAAATCTCAGCTTAAAGTCATGTAGCTAGTAGTATCAAAGGCAGAATTCACAAATCACTTGTGTATTAAAATAAATGAATGAATAAATAATACACAAATATGTGCAACATGATAGTTTATAATTATAGCTACATATATTACATGTAGCATATAGCTACATGTATTACATGTAGCATATCCCCTCTCATAGGCATTAATTTTCTAATCATTTCTTCAGTGATAATGATGCCAATTAGTTTAAATTATAAGTTTTAAATTAGTTAACTCTGAATTTAATGACTCAATATCTTGATAAAAATATGCCTAGAAAACTGAAACACAAACAATTCAACACTATCTAATGATGATTCTAATTACAGTGAGAAAGATGGACTTATTGCTCTTTTGCACATTCATTATTACATGGCGACCAACCTAAAGCATTTTACCCATTGGAAAGAAGAGTCACCTAAGGCCAGAGTAGCACATGTTCAGTTGTTTAAGCAGCATCAGGAACTCAATGAAACAAGGACAGTGTCTTATTTAATATTCAGGATATGTAGTAGGCACTCAAATTAATGTTTGATGAATGAAAGCCAGAAATCTGATTTGCGCAGGCTCCTCTATACCTTTGTTGTGTTCCATGACCACAGACTTCTTCCTAATTTACTGAGAAAACTATTTTATAAATGTACTATTTAGAAATTTAGGAAAAAATATATCAATGTAAACCCATAATTACACCTGGAGATCACATCTACCAATGGGAAACCACTATCATCCCCTTGTATACAACTAGCTTGATTCAACCATAAGAGAGCTTCATGTGTGTCCTACAGGGACTACATTATCTCCAATGTTCACTGAAAACACTCAGGATTTTGAATTCCATGTTATCATAATTCCACTTTATAAATAGGCTTAAATAAACAATGATAAAAAGAGAACATATCAAATGTCATATACAATTCTTAAGTTGAACTAAATACTACAAATTTGAGAACTTATTATTCTAGAGTACCTTTAATACTTAGTTTGATGTACTTAATCCTCAGTTTGACCTAACTGGACATAAAGTAGTCTGGACAAAATGTAGCAAACAGTTAAACTTCCAAACCCTGAACTAAGTGTACATAAAATAAACTATGTTATAACTTTGTGTGACTATTGACCAAACAATACTGCACATGTCTCCATTATCCCTTATAATTATTATTGTCCCACCAGTTTAAATCAGATATTTGTAGCCTACTGATAAAGCTCTTTAACAACCATCAATAAGTATAGTGTTTTTATTTAAAAATTATAATTAAATAAGGATGTGGCTATGAAGTCTTACCTGCTGTGAAAACAAGCTTGAGTTTTCTGTATTCACATAGTATGAGTCTTTCAAGCCATAACTAAGCTGATTGTGAAATTTTCAACTTATTTAATCTTCAGAAACAATGAAAACTTTTTTTTTTTTAATTTTTTATTGTTGGTTGTTCAAAACATTACAAATTTCTTGACACATCATATTCCACACTTTGATTCAAGTGGGTTATGAACGCCCACCTTCACCCCATACACAGATTGCAGAATCACATCAGTTACACATCCATTGATTTACATATTGCCATACTAGTGTCTGTTGTGCTCCGCTGCCTTTCCCATCCTCCACCATCCCCCCTCCCCACCTCTCCCCTCCCCTCCCCTCCTCTCTCTCTACCCCCTCCACTGTATAACCCTGAGGGTCTCCTTCCATTTCCAAGCAATTTCCCTTCTATCTCCCTTTCCCTCCCACCTCTCATTCCTGTTAAATGTTAATCTTCTTCTCATGCTCTTCGTCCCTACTCTCCTTATATCAAAGAAGACATTTGGCATTTGTTTTTTAGGGATTGGCTAGCTTCACTTAGCATAATCTGCTCTAATGCCATCCATTTCCCTGCAAATTCTATGATTTTGTCATTTTTTAATGCAGAGTAATACTCCATTGTGTATAAATGCCACATTTTTTTTTATCCATTCGTCTATTGAAGGGCATCTAGGTTGGTTCCACAGTCTTGCTATTGTGAATTGTGCTGCTATGAACATCGATGTAGCAGTGTCCCTGTAGCATGCTCTTTTTAGGTCTTTAGGGAATAGACCGAGAAGGGGAATAGCTGGGTCAAATGGTGGCTCCATTCCCAGCTTTCCAAGAAATCTCCATACTGCTTTCCAAATTGGCCTCACCAATTTGCAGTCCCACCAGCAATGTACAAGTGTACCCTTTTCCCCACATCCTCGCCAGCACTTGTTGTTGTTTGACTTCCTAATGGCTGCCAATCTTACTGGAGTGAGATGGTATCTTAGGGTGGTTTTGATTTGCATTTCTCTGACAGCTAGAGATGTTGAGCATTTTTTCATGTACTTGTTGATTGACTGTATGTCCTCCTCTGAGAAGTGTCTGTTCAGGTCCTTGGCCCATTTGTTGATCCCTGGGATGCAAGGCTGGTTCAATATACGGAAATCAATAAATGTTATTCACCACATCAATAGACTTAAAAATAAGAACCATATGATCATCTCGATAGATGCGGAAAAAGCATTCGACAAAGTACAGCATCCCTTTATGTTCAAAACTCTAGAAAAACTAGGGATAACAGGAACATACCTCAATATTGTAAAAGCAATCTATGCTAAGCCTCAGGCTAGCATCATTCTGAATGGAAAAAAACTGAAGGCATTCCCTCTAAAATCTGGAACAAGACAGGGATGCCCTCTCTTTCCACTTCTGTTCAACATAGTTCTCGAAACACTGGCCAGAGCAATTAGACAGAAGAAAGAAATTAAAGGCATAAAAATAGGAAAAGAAGAACTTAAATTATCACTATTTGCAGATGATATGATTCTATACCTAGCAGACCCAAAAGGCTCTACAAAGAAACTATTAGAGCTAATAAATGAATTCAGCAAAGTGGCAGGATATAAAATCAACACGCATAAATCAAAGGCATTCCTGTATATCAGCGACAAATCCTCTGAAATGGAAATGAGGACAACCACTCCATTCACAATATCTTCAAAAAAAATAAAATACTTGGGAATCAACCTAACAAAAGAGGTGAAAGACTTATACAGTGAAAACTACAGAACCCTAAAGAGAGAAATGAAAACTTTTTAAAGTGCTACACAGTATGAGGTAATAAGAGTTAAAGTTTTATCTAAAATAATACTCTATATGGAACTTTTAAGTTAAAACACCAATTTGATTCTAAATATATCAATGGTTTGCTGTTGCACAAGAAAGTTTAAAATGTTTTCTAGAAAAAGTTGTTCATTCTAGCCCTAGTTAAGACATATGCTCTTGTGGTGTGGGAGGTTGAGGCGGAAGGATTCAGAGTTCAAAGCCAGCCTCAACAACTTAGTGAGAGCCCTAGGCAACTTAGCAAGACCCTGACTCAAAATAAAAAATAAAAGGGGCAGGATGTGGCTCAGTAGTTAAGCACCTCTGAATAAAAGACATATGCTCTTAGCCAAAATTTCTATCACAAAAACTAATGGCTCTTACATTTATCATGATTTTATTTCCAAAATTTTCTGTTTCCATACTTAATATCTCCTTGATGATTAACATAATTAAAAATAGCCCCTAGTATAGTTCCTAAAAAATTCAAAATGATTGAAATTTACTCCACATGCAGAAGGGCAACATTCTATAAACCATACTTGTCAAAGAAAAAAAATCTTTCTGTTTAAAAAAAATTTACAAATGATGAAATAAAACACAAGACTCTTGATGAAATTATTTTTGCTACTTAATTTGTTATATCCAAACTATAAAGTGCTATTTTCTAAATCCAAACATAATTCTTTGTAGAAAGAAAAAAAAAAAAAAAAGGTCACTTGGTAGAGTTGAAATATTTTTCTAGCAGTGGCAAAGCTCTATGCTACTTAACCCTTTCCTGTGGGTCCAGGTGCTAGAGGGGAGCTTGGGTGAGGCAGAAGAGTCTTATGCCCCTGGAGGGAGAGACCTTATAAGCCCAGGAGGGGTGCAGCCTCTTCGTTTTCCTTTCAATTACCCAACACCCTGAGGAAAGGAACAAGCAGCTCCAAGGACAGGAACAAGTAAAATGCTACTCTATGAAGCACTCACTGAGCAATCCCATGGTGCCAGGCACTACACTAAGCACTTTATGCTTGTGACATGTTTAAATCCTTACAATGTCCTGGTGAGGAGCATAAGACTATCCCCATTTCATAAATGAGGAAATCAAACAAGACAGCAAAAAACAAACAAACATTCTCTAAGAAACATGCTCAAAAATTGCAAAGTGAGTTGTGGAGTGGGGATTTCAACACAGGTCCTTGTGATTCTAAAACCCACCTTAATTATGATACATGGCCGCCCAGTCCATGATCACAGTCTTGACCACCTTAGAGAGATTATTATACTAATTTTGTAAACAGGGGGAATTAAGGAAGCATAAAATTTGCTTCTGCATAGTGATTAAAATACAGGCTGAGTCACCCTTATTCAAAGCACTTGGGATTAGAAGTGCTTCATATTTCAAAGTTTTTAAGATTTTGGAAAATTTGCATAGACTACTGGTTCAGATTTTGGACTTTTGAATTAGGGATACTCAACCTATATCAATAGCAGCTGCTTTCTATGCACCAGCAACAATGCTATGTGTTAACCCCAAATTCTTAACAGTTACACTACAGCACAGATATTATTAATATTTTACAGGTAAAGATGTTAAGGCTGAAGGAGGCTCAATTTACTTTCTAAGTTATTCATATATGGGCTTTAAATTCAGGTCTGGATGTTTTAACATATCCACTTCTTTTCACTATTAGACTGCTCTTCGATTATTCTTTGTAAAGGGCAGGCAGAAAGGAAGGCAATGCAAACTGAGTACCTACTATGTGCCCGGTACTGGACAAGTTGAATTTGGAAATGTGTAAGACAGTAAGCTGTTACAGTTTGAAAGTGAGATATCCCCCAAAAGTCCATGTGTGGGACAATGCAAGAAGGCTTAGAAGTGAAATGGCTGGGCTATGAGAGTCTTAACTCAATCAGTTACTTAATCTCCTGATGGGATTAACTGAGTGGGAGCTGAAGGCTGACAGGGTGTGGCTGGAAAAGGTAGGTCCTTTGGGGTGTACATTTGTATCTGTGAATTGGAGTCTCTCTCTCTGCTTCCTGATTGACATGTAAGTCACCTCCACCACACTCTTCTGCCATGATGTTCTGCCTCTCCTGGAGCTCCAAAGCATGGAGTTGGCCTTCTATGGACTGAGACCTCTGAAACCATGAGCCCTCTTCCTCCCCTAAATTGTTCTTGTCAGGAATTTTAGTCCAATAGCAAAAAGCTAACAAAAACATAAGCTTAAGCAACTTGTACAAAATTCACAAATCTAGTAAACTAGAGTTAAAATATGAATAATCTTATAACATTTCTCCCAATAATGATGTTGATGATGATATTATTACTAACAATAACCATTTACTTGGTGCTTAATATATTGTGCATAATATACTGTTAAAAGGGTCAGGCCACTGATACAATGCTACAAGTACAATCTAGTAAATGGAATTCTGGAGAGTGAAAGAAACTAGGTGACACTGGGATACAAGTCTTTGCCTGT
Organism: Marmota flaviventris; assembly: GCF_047511675.1. NCBI lineage: Eukaryota > Metazoa > Chordata > Mammalia > Rodentia > Sciuridae > Marmota > Marmota flaviventris. The sequence continues at coordinate 62,451,121 of NC_092499.1, read as the reverse complement.
CTGTTTAAGATTTCAGAGAATCCACAGCCCCTATTTAAGGACATTATAAATTTTCTACATCAGCATTTTCAATTAGTAGAACATATAGTTTAAAAATTTAGCAAGCTCCCCAAATAATTCTGATGTATATTCAAGTTTTAAAACCACAGATCTATAGGAACATATGGATTGGCTATCTTCCAGTGTGTTCTCCAAAACTATCTCCTGTAGCTGAGATTCTAGTACTAATTAATTTGAGAAGAAATTAAACTTTCCTCTTAGTATTCCTCACTAAGTCAGATTGGTCTTCTCCACCTAACTGCGGTTAGTATGAGAGTCTTAACCCAATCAGTTAATTAACCCCCTGATGGGATTTTTAGTTAGCTTTAGTCCACATCCTGTATGTGGATTTACACACATGAGCACACATACATATATCCCATTGAATAAGAAGACAGACATGGAAGTGAGAGAAGTTTAGTAAGTACTTATGTTGCATGTCCTAGAATATGTATATTTTAAAAATCTAAAGAACATATTTCATGTAACTGTATAAAAGAACTCAAACAGCATATTCACATGTATAATAGATTTTGAATTTATTTTGCCAGTACCTAAACTGAAATGTTGCCAATTTTCACTAAATTTTAAAAACCAAATGCTACAAAAATAATAGCCTAACACTTTGTATATCCAAAATAACCTTAAGTATCCTGAGCAGGAATGCAGTTCATCACTAAAAACTCTGCCTAACAGATGATAAAAATCCAATAGGCAGGTTTAATGCTCAGACAATTCCTATGAGCAGAAATGAGGTTACATGAATAAATATAGAAACTGTTGTTTTTTTAGGATAAATTCTAATCCAGAAATGTGCCTATAAAGCAGAACTTTTCCTATCTAAACCTTTTATTGATGCTATTTAAATGCCATATATATTCAGTATAACATTTAGAAATATTCCTTTATACAGCAATTGGGTTAAAAATAAAGTAGTATAAATGGAAAAATCTAATTCAAGGCATTGTATTAAGGCTATTTTTTCCCCTTAATTCCATCAGAATGCAATTAAGAAAATGAAAGGATATGAAAGTGGATAATAGGGAGAGGGACTGAAAAATGCTAGGTATGCTACTGACCATAAGACTGTTTGACAGTCTCTATCAAGGTCACATATGTTGATAAACTCTATGATTCACATATCCACTTGGGTATAAACCAGTAAATGTGTATGTATGTGCATACTCATCAAATGTTAACAGAAGTTTTATTTGTAATAGTCTAAAACGTAAAATAACTCCACAACCATCACCAGTAGATGGATAAATAAATTGGGTCTGCTCATACTATGGAATATTATACAACAATGAAAAGGAATTACTATCACATGAAATGGCATGGATGAATTTCACAGGTCAAATGTTCAGTGAAAGCAGCCAGATAGAGAACATATCACATAATTTTAACTTCATGAAGGTTGAAATAAGCAAAACTACTCTCTGGTGATAGAGACTGCAATAGTTATTACCCTTTAGAAAGAGGCTATTGACTAGAAGGGTCATAAAAGATCTTTCTAGGGTGCTGAAAATTTATATCTCAAGCTGAGTTGTGGTCACAAGGTTATATACACTAGTAAAAATTCATTTAGCTGCACACTAAGATTTCTATACTTTGCAGTATGTAAATTATAACTCAGATTTTAGAGTTAAAAAAATGGTATTATATTCCTCAATCCAGGTTAACTAAACAAGTTGACTCTGACTGACAAACTCACAAACTCTCAAAGTCATAAGCGATTACTTAGTGCCCAAAGGCACAGCCCATACACCTAGTCCTTAAAATTGGTTAGACTTTATATATTTCAAGAAAAATTATATTTCAATAAAAGTTTTAAAATGGTGTTTGTTTTTGAATAGAGTTATGAAAATTCTCTAATTTGAAGACATCTGCACATAAGTCATAATGTAAGATTGTTCCTGTGTAGATTATTTAAAACCCCAGTTCTGCCATATTACTACTGGTCTCATTCTACATTGATTACACCTTGAACCAAGTCATAACATGAATGTGGTAGGAACACAATATTTAAACACTGCTTAAAATGGATCTACTCACATTTATGATGATGTTTAGAGATTCATCATCAGGAAGGAAAATACACACACTCCTGCGGTCTTGCATGACTCTGTTGTTATGGAAATTCAATTTGTTCATTGTGTTGTGAGCTCTCTAGTGGTCAGGGCTGAGCTCTGAGTCCTCAGCAATCGCTCAGGTTCCCAGCGCTCCAAAGCCAAACTCTCCTCCTCATCACACAGCTGACAGGAGAAGCATCATGCTGTTTGACTACGTAGGTTTCATAGCTGTAAAAAAGCCCAAAGGGAGGCCGGTGAATAAGGTATTGAGTTGATGAAGACAGAGACAGGGAGGTGAGCAGAGCACAAATACTATGTGGGTACAGGAACAGCATGTCTCAGGCAGGGGGCCTCGTTCAATACATGAGAAGTCACCAAAATGTCCTCTATATTTTGCCCACTAGCAGTTTTCAAACTTTCATTTACAGTCATCTATTAAATTCAAAGCCAACAAGCGCTTCACACATGCAAGGCAGTAATATGCACTATAATGCTCTTGGAAACAGATCTTTCCTTTGAGGATTCCTAGTCTCACAGGAAGATAACTAAGGGATGGGGAAATCAAATGACAAAAAATAGCAGCAACAACAAAACCTCTCTTCCATTACTAGCAAAATAAATGTCTTGGCTCTTATATCACATTCACTCTTCAAAGACCATAGACTGGCTTCCACTTCCTTCACCTTACTAGCTCACTCTGCTAAGGAAATCAGACATCTTTAGACCATCAGGAGTAAAGTACAGGGTTCACTTTACCAATTTACCATGGGTTTTAGGCCCTTCTTACAACTTTGTTGGTTCAGTTTTTATGATGCTGCTCTCTCATGATTCTCTAATTTGATAATTCAAACTTAATTTTCTCATTTCAGCAATCAATTAATACATAGAAATAATATGACTGTATATATTAAACCACTATGTATTTTGGTTGCCGCTCCATCTCTAATCAGTTGAAAAAAGGTTGTTTTTATTTTTTAAAAAAAATTATATGATTTTTATGCATAAAATTTTATTTACAAGTAGTGAAAATTTAGTCTCCAACTTTCAATAATCACCTCTCAATTCTGTTTCATGTCTTATTGCATTGGTAACACGTTATAGAGCAATTTTAAAAGTGGCAAATGTTTCCTACTTTTAATGAGGCTTACATATAATATTGCTAATAGAACATTATTCAAAAAAGATATGTTAAGATTAGTTGTCCTCTATATATGGGATTATTCCTTGCCAACTTTTTAAAATAGGATGCAACAGAGAATTTCTAGGAAGGTGTTTTCAAAGAAACACAAATCAAACATAAATGAGATCAAATCTTGGCCTATTTGCTCTTTAAAGTTAAATATCTATCTGCTATCAGCAAGAGGGGAGTGAATATATTAGCATAAGAAGTAAATATAATTTAGCATTCTTTTAAGTTATAAATAAAATGGCATCTATTAAAGATTTAGTCAAAAGTAAATAAAAACAAATGGTAATCATATGCTGCATTTCCTCATTAGGAAAGGGACCAAAAGTCTGCTTAGAAATTCTACTCTTCTTTTTTTTAATTTTTTAATATTTATTTTTAGTTTTCGGTGGACACAACACCTTTATTTTATTTTTATGTGGTTCTGAGGATCAAACCCAGAGCCCCGCACATGCCAGGCGAGCACGCTACCGCTTGAGCCACATCCCCAGCCCAAAATTCTACTCTTCTTAAAGGATTTGTGCAACTGTTCCACATTGGTCAGTGCCATCATATCACCTCACTGGGTCGCTGGAGGTCAGTGCTACGGTTTTCTCCAGAATGGATGGTCAGCCATGTATTCTAGGACCACAATCTATCTGATTCCAAAATCTAATCCCTCATCTAGAAAAATGCATGCTTTTCATACAATAGTTCCAAAGTACCAGTTGACAGGGTACAGTGTTGACTGTATAAGAGTCACCTGGGAGCTTTGTAATAGGTGCAGAATCTCGAGCGCAGTGACATTGCTACTGACGTAGAATGTCCCAGGCCAGGTATTTCTTATGTGCAGCCACGTTTGAAAACCACCACTTCAGTTAATGAGAGCTACAGAGCATAGTGTTAGATATATTATCTTAGGGTATACATTGGGAAAATATCTTGGAAACAAAGAAATGGGATTAAGCAACATATGTGAATGATATCACATCATCACTGTAACATACTTAACATTTCAAAGGTATAAAACCCTAAAGAAGATCAAATTTGTGTACTCAGAACATTTTCCTAAAAAATGGTGATCTAGGGCAAACAAGTTGGTTTACTACTGTATTCTATTTAGCCCTTTCCTAGAAATTCAGAAAATATTAAAGCCTCTGAGAAATCGTGCAGGCAACTTCTAATTTACTTCAGTATCTCTTAAACTTACTTGAGTACAGGAATATCCCCAAGGCATACCTATTAAGGACCTGTACAATGATACTCTTAGGCATATCATTTGAGAAATGCAGTTTTAAAATGATTTCTTTGTCAAATATTATGTTTCATGGAAAAAATATTCCCTGTACATTGGTATATTTCAATAGTTAGGCCTCTTCTTTACTGTATGAAATGTTTTCAAAAAAACAAAGAAATTATAAGCTATGATTAAATGCCTATTATTTAAGCCAAACTTTTAAGTGATATTAACCCCAGTATAATTCTTCTTATTTAAATCTATACTTCAAATTGAGTTAGTCATATAATTTTCCATTTCTAATTAAACCAATTAAAGCAGGGTATTTCCTACTGACCTACTTTCTAGGATTTAAAAGATAAACTGAGAAAAAAATCTTCTGAAGTTTGGAATATTTCAAGAGCTTCATTAAAATAACTTGAAAGTTTCATTTGGGTACAACTTTTATTTTATGGTTTAAGTATGTAGCACAGAAGAAGACTGGAAGATTATTGAAGCAAATTTAATAAAAGCAGAGTTTAGAAGAGACAGTGCTACTTTACAGCTGTTTGTTTTTTGTTTGTTTGTTTGTTTTTTGCTTTGAAGGTAGAAAAAAGCTCTAAAAGAGAAAGGATTAAGTTTTATTTTACCCAGGACAGCATTAAAACTGATTAAATGGTTCCACTGAAACAGCAAAATCACCATCTCTCCCACATATACCAGTAAAAAATTTAATCTTAAATGGGGCAGTCCCGGGGAAAAGAACTGACTAAATTTATATCAATTTGAATTGTACACAGCAGCCTGTCAGACAATGGCTACTTATACTTCATCCTCAGCTGAGCCCCAACTCAGTGCCAGGAGGACACACTTCCTACTCCAAGGCAAATCTCTCACATCTGACATCTTATGACTGTGTGTTTATGGACAAACCATGTTGTCCTAATGTAATTTCTAGGCAACAAAAAAACAGCCTTAACAGTGATCAAGTCTTACCCTTCCATTTCATTAACAATTAATTTAAAAACAAAATACACTAAATATGAAATTCTCCACCTTGAATGTCCACCCATATAATATAGTCTCCTTTTGAATAGAGGCAAAAGAGGATTTTCAATTCTAGGGTTATCTCCCTAAAAAAGGGGGAAAAGATGATAATTTGATAAGAGATTATTATAAGGTAAGCCTGGTTAAGACATATCGAGTCAATATACCTAACAAAAACAAAGCAAAAAAATTCGTTTGGAAAATTGGATTGCAGAGACCCCTATTTTCTAATTTAATTGTCACACATGTATAAAATCACTAACATATCTGTGTGATATATTTTATATAATGTTTATTTGCTGAAAAGCAAGACTACAAAAGCAATAGATGTTGCACCACCACTTATGTTAGAATCATCTAAGGACACATCACTGCCAAAAAACTTTTTTGTCCTTGATACCTAAGAGTACACTCATGTCTACCTCAAGAGAATTTATAATGGATAACAGTATTAAGTATGTGAATATTGTGCTACATTACTGTGGGTGAGATCATTTTGGAATAAATAGTATACTGTCTCTAATGTATGATAGTCTATCCTAAAAATGATATCCAAATGCCTCAGCTTTTTTTGGTTACTTATTTATTAATACAAAATATGTGCATTAAACACCTGCTGTAAGCTCTAAGCACACAGCACTTAACAAAATAAATACCCTGTTCTCATACAGACAATACATAGTGATAATATATGCTATGAAGAAAAGTAAGTCCAGGATAGGTGAGAGAGATGATGGAGATATGAGAGTGGTATGGATGCTACATCACATAGGGTAATCACGGGAAGCATTTCTGATGGATCAATATCTGAACAGACACCTGAATTGAGGGGGTTATCATTTCCTTCCTTCTATCCATCCATCCATTCATTTGTTAATTTCAAGAAAGAGTTTTCCAGGCAGTGAGAAAGGTAAATGCTAAGGCTCACTTATTGTTCAAAATAGATGAAATAATAGTACTTATGATGGCTAATATTTACTACACATCATATACAAGGTATCTTACAACAGGGAGAGAGGGAGAAAGGGAGGGAGGGAAGAAGGGGGGGGGGAGAGAGAGTGAGTGTGTGTGTGTGTGTGTGTGTGTGTGTGTGTTTTAATCCCCAATGCACATATCCTCACTAAATGCGGTTGTCTGGTTTACTACATATGTCTTTGGCCAATAAAGATTCTACAGTAGGCTTTCTTGACCTTAGTACTACTGTCATTTTGGGTCAAATATTCTTTGTGGTGAGGGGCTGTCCTGTGCACTATGGGATGCTCAGCAGTATCTTTGGCTTATACCCACAAAATGCCAGCAGCCTTTCTCTTACCAGTTTTGACAACCCACAATGTCTGTAGACATTGCCAAAATTTGTCCTAGACGCTAAATTACCCATAGTTGGGAACCAATGCTCTTTAAGTTTCCAGAGTCACCAGAGTCATTACAGGCTTCTTTTAACCACCTAGCTGAGTTTCTTTTTTTTTTTTTTAAGTAATAATATAGCTCTTCCTAAATATATATTTTCTAACTAAAAATCAATAATTGAATTCTAAAAACTCAAATACGAACCTTAAAAGTCAGCTTCTTATATGTGCATGGCCTCTGACTTTGGAATATCTTTGAAGTTTAGCCTTCTTGAAACTTAATTTTTTTTAGTGTAGTGTGTTACTACACTTCTCACAGAAACATACTTCCATTATTACTAGAAACTTGTTTCTAGAAGGTTCTATATCTTGATACTAATACATGAAAATATAAAAAGTTACCTGGAAAAAACTGATACCTCATTTTCAATTTGCCTGTATGCTCTGTGTTATATGGATTTTTTTTTTCCATTTTAAAAGAAAGGTTCATTTACTCATAAGAGCCATTTGAGAACCACAGAACTATTTTTGTCACTTAATTTGAATAATAAAAAAATTAAACACTTTTGTGTCATGGCCCATTTTTTCAGTTATTGTTTTACCTAAGAAGAAAGTAACTGATATCTATCAACTATGTGGAGCCAAATGTTTTGGCAAGAACATCAGATTCTTTAGTGTCCTCTCTTTCCCATCTTCCAATCATTGTGTGGATAGATAAATGAAGCACTGTGGAAGGGCTAAGACCATTATTCATATGGTGATCCTCAGGTGTTTAGAGGCAATATGGACAAAATACAGATTAAGATAGACCAACCTCCCCCTAGAGTAAAACCTAGACCCTAATATAGATTCCCCAAAGCTAACTGTATGGCCTTGAGCAAGTCATCTAATCTCCGAGACTGATTCTTCATCTATAAAATCCATACTAATGGCCTCCTAAGATTATTGGAAGAATTACATGAGACTTAATGAGTATTTTTAATGAGTATCATACATCGAGTTGTTTGGGGGGAGGCATTGTTCACTGAAATACAAGTCATGAGTTTACAGGTAATGAGAAGGAATGCCTACAACCAGGTAACAACAATTCATATCAGAAATATACACCTTAGAGCCAGATGCAACAATTGGGCAAAACTTTGGGAGGTCTATTTGGGGATAAAGTTAGGTGTATTACTGTTTGTAAATGGGTCAGTAACATCATATTAGGTGGTTACCCCTTTGAAATTTTATGTATAGAAAAAAGAAAAGATATGTGTGGGTATGTGGGTTCAAATGCGTGCTGGCTGATCAAAGGATCGAAGATAGAGGACATATGCTTTAACCTGCTTGGCACCACCTTTCCATTTGGAAGTACCATCCTAGAAGTTTCCAATGGGCTATCAATCATAGTATGTTCTCCAATCTGAAAGAGTGGAAAAGTAATATAGGGTAGGAATGTGATCTTGTGTTGGCCAAATGGGGTACTCCATTCTCCAACCACAAAGGTTGATTTACTAGGTGAAAATAAAACCTAAGCAAAACCAGAATTTTTCCATGAAATTTGTATAAACATTGGGATGGAGAGGGCAAATTCTTTCTTTATATTGCTCTTTGTGAGAAGGATATGAGTCTAGAGCCTCAAGTAATCATCTTTGATAACACATTATAAGAACTTTCCTGAGAAGGATACCATCACAGAAGAAAGGAAAGCTCAGAATGAATGCTGATTACATCATTCGAACCACTGCCTCTAGCTGTGTCCGAAGCCAGGAATCATCCATAGTAATTTCCATTTGGTGAGCCAATCAACTATCTTTGCTCCTAAACTAATTCTGGCACTTGCAACTGAGTAAGTCCTCTCTAATATAGTCCACCCAACAAGAAGCTGATTGCTTCATAATTCATTCATTTATTCACAAAATATTTACACCCACTGGCTGCACACCAATACCAATATTTACTTTTCTTGAAAAAAACTGCTCTGTATTAAAGTTTCTCTCCATTTTAAAAACAAAGCAGAATATTCACTATGATGAGTATGCATCATAAGCAGAAAAGATCTACAAAAGTAGAAAAAAGTCCAAGTAACTGAAAAATTTAGATGGTAGAGTTGCTGTGCAGACACTACCATTCTTTAAGAGCACCACATACAACAAGTAACTTATGTGAATAATGCATAAATGTTTTTAAGGTAAACAAATCATGTTGGGCAGTTAATTCATAACTATAATTTTCAGCATTAAAGGAATACCTCCTCATCTTAAATATTAATGTGTGGGTATTAATCCAGTCTTATTAGAGACTATGATGTGTTTGTACAGATTTGTGCTGAATATACTTTTACTACATTGTCTGTAATAAATTATTGCAGCCATGAAAAAAAAATGCCTTTTCTGAAAACAAAGTATCTGAAAAGGTAGAATGATACATAATTTGTGGATGTAGCTGCTAATAGTATTTTCATAGTAATTTTGGTAAAAATACATTAATTTGGGGCCTATTTATATATTTGATAAGGGAAAAACCATTAAGCTAATTATCAAATGTAACCCAATAGAGACTGTAATCTGACTATAACATTGCACTATAAGTGTCTATGTTGTTCACTTGAAATGCAGGCCAGTTGTGGGATCAATGGAAAGGTGAGATTGGAAAGAGGAAATGTAACAATCAGTAGTATAATGTGCTACTTAACAGCTTGGACTCTAGATCAGACTGCTTGGGTTTGAATTCCAGCTTTGATATCACCTGGGTGTCTCAAGGCAAGTCTTTTTACTTCTTTGAGTCCATTTATCTTACCTTTGACATGAGATTGTTAAGAAGATTATTAAATGGGTTACTCATAAGTGACCCAGTTAAATACTATCAAGATAAAGAACTGGCTTCAATCATGAAAAACAAGTAGAAGCTCTGCTTTTTGGTAATATGTAGTGGTTGTAATCTATCCATTTTGTCATCGAGCATAACTTGAGAAATCTTTTTTTCCTGTTGGTAGCTAATAGATTATTTCATTCTTGTATAAATAAGATTTTATATACCTTGAGGTTAAGAATTGAAAAGAACTTTCATATTTAAGTGGATTTACGTTAATGCCAAGTACTACTCATCACACTCTAATAACTAAAATTATGTGGTGAGTCTTTGGCTATAGAAAAGGGAGAATAAGAAAGACAAGAACTTTATATTGCAATAAGGAGAAAAATTAGTGAAATTTATATATTCTCAAAAGCTATGGGAAACATTGTAAATCACTGCAACCAATATGGCTTTGTTTATAGTAAAGGTCATAAAGATGTTCATACCTTTGGACTCAATAATCCCACTCCTGGGGAATGTATAAAAAAAATTTCAAACAAAGCACATTACACTTCTGAACAAAAGTACTCAATGAAGTGTATTCCATCAAAGTAAAAACTTGAAAAACAATCTATACAGTCCAACAACAAGCAAATCATAGTATATTAAAAGTCACATAAAAAATTTAAAAAAAAATACTTTTGAGTACATTCCCTTCAAATCACAGATACCTATGATAGCAAAAAAATTATACTATTTTAGTATATATTTTAAAATATAAAGAAAGCCTCTAAATTTAGTAATAAGTGAGGAGAATTATTTTTTAAAAATTGCAAAATTCTCTTAGACTCTCACACTATTTCTAAATTGTGGCCCTTAGAGAGTTCATAATCTCTTCAAAGAGTCAAAATTAACACAGTAGAAACAATAGAAAGTGATGTAATTTTACTTTAAATTAAATATTAAATGATGTGGTAAGATGAAGGCTGTGGGATTTGAGAAAAAGGCTGCAACTGGCAGGAATGCAGCATTCAGAAAAGATTTCATGAAGGGAGGAAACAACATATGTTGTGGGGAGAAGAAGAAAGAACTCCAAGAGTGGAAAGCAACAGACATAAGGGCCTGGCGGAGAGGTGGGAGGGAGGCCCCAGCCCTGTGTGGGGTTCCTGTATGAACTCACAGACTGGACAGCTGAGACACCAAGTTATGGGGTGTTCTCCCAAAATGTAAGTCACTTTCTTTAGTACCTGGAGAGGCTTCTGATGAGACTCATCAGGACAGTTCACAAGTAGCATACACTTCAAAGTTTTGTTCTGTTACCTCTACCAATCACCTTCTCTAGCTTTGGCAAAAGTTTTTCTGACTCCTACTCTCAAGTTTTTCCCTTCTTTGGCATTATTTTCTGGTCTGACTATACTCATTTATTTACTTGATTACAAAGGCAACACAAAGGGTAATGATAATAGGAGTATTTGGGAAAATGAAATCACTTTTCTTATTAATAAGCATAATTCTGTTAACCAACTATTAAATGGCTTCCATCCTAAAGCCCATAATAGAAATCATGTGGATCTTTCAATATTTCAAAAATCCTGATGGAATATTTACCTATGGTGATATCTCAATGGAAATTAAAAGATAATTCACTTAAATAACATTTATAACATTTTTAAGTGCTTATTTTGATAACACATGCCAGAGTGAAAAAAATGAAAACAAATGACTTAATTTGTTTTGATAAGCCATCTTTCCAGACACAAAGACTGAAGAAGATAGGGGAGAAGAAGAATTTTAAAAATTAATGGTCCTCAATGATTGAAAGATTGAGGATGATTTAATTGCTACACATATATTTAAAAAATAATATTAGTAAGAAAAAATCCTTTTCTTCCCTCTAGACTACCTTTTTAATGGCTAACTCCCTCTTTATCCTTGTTGTGTTCTCACCTGGATTTTTAATGTTTTCTTGTCTCATTCCTTAAATCCATCCTACAAAGCTGCCATGGGACCCTCTTAAATTGTATATCTAACCTTATATATCACAGCACTGCTTACATTCTTTAATGGTTCAGCACTTTCACAGGATAACTAAATGTCAAGGCATTGCAATCTTTCACCATCAGTTCCACTCCTCCTCAACATAACCATTTTCCAATTCATGTTTTGAATTACTACGATTCATTTCCTTGTGGTTTTCTCAACAAGTCCTGCTCTCATACTTCTCATGCTTTTGACCACACTGTTCCCTCTGCCTAGAATATCCTCCCTTGGGCATTGTCCCATCAACCCATTCACGTCCAAGAGAACAAAACATCTTCATTCTCCATGGACAATGCAAGACACTAGTCTGGGAAGCATGCTTCTACATCCTGAGGAGCCGACTGGTGATTCCCCTGCTCCCTGTGGAGGACTCAAACCTCTTCCAGGACAGGTTCTGTCTGCATCTTTATGCCTCTCTAATGCCTAGGGTTGTACTGGCTCTGTATTAGGTACCCAGTAGGACTGGCTCAATAAATTGTTTAGACTTATTCATCATAAATGTAAGTTCCTTAGCAATTAAGAGTAAAATTCTTTAAGATGTACTTTCCCACCCAGTGGGAATCACTATTGGTCACAGTTTCTTTAATATTTTCTGCAAGTTAGTTATAGGAGAAAAGATGCATTATTTTCCCCAAAATTTTGTGAAAATGCTATTCTCCAACACTATCAAGACACATGTTTATAGAAAAGTCTCTGTGTCAGGTTAAGACAACTTATGTGAAAGTATACATACAAGAAGACATATTGGTTGGAATACACTAAGTCACAGGTACCCAAAATACCAAATTCAAACTTAGGACTCTGCAGCCAAAATGCCTAGATCTTACTCAGCTGATTATATACTAAGCAATAACCTTGTACAACTAGCTGTATGACCTTGGACAAGTCCCTTCATCTATCTCAGTTTTTATACATGTAAAATGAAAATAACAATAGTATGGAAGCACTACATAAATGTTAACTATTAGTAGTTAAATAGGACTAATAAAATGATATTAAGGAAGTTTAAAAGATAAAGTAACTTGGAGCCTAGAAGTAGAATAAATGGGCCCATAGGTGGTTTGATGTAAAAGCTTACAATGTCATATAGGACTGGTTTCTTCCTGCACCTTGAAATCAGCTCCATCTTAAAGCTAACATTTCTCAAGAGTTGCCAAACCAGCAGAATATAGAAGCAAGCAAGTAAATAATGTTGACACTCACTCTTATTGAATATCTTGGGTCACACAGCTTCCATCACTGGGTAGGAACAAGTCTACCTCTGGATCTGGAAGTGGGATCAACTTCCCCTTAAGTACATGAATAGCAAAATGAAAACCTGGGTACCTTTGAGAAGTTGAGGAATGAGGGGAGATACCAGACAGGGAACCAACAAGAAGTACGAAGGCAATGTAAAATTCATGAATTTTAAACCAAAGAAATCTTATTTTCACAGCCATCTGTATTCAAAAGTCATATCAGGTTTAGCAACCAGGCACAAAAATTCCTTTCAACCAAGATGAATTTCTAGCATGACATCGCCAACAAAAAGTGCTGTTCTCAGGGAAAATCCTCTGACTTAGAAGCATCTGCTTCTAATTTCCACAATGAAATCTTTGATTCCTTCATTCATGGGACTTGCACACAATTCTCTCTGACACAGGAATTATAGTTTTGTAGATAATGATTTTGCTGTAAAGTTCTCATTATCTGGTAGCAATATATGGAATCTTAACATTATCTTTACTTATTTTCCCTCTGAAATACTCCCCCGCCCCAAAGAGCGTATAATTCCTTTAACGAAGATTAAACAAAACATTTAGGAAGTTTCTAGCATTCTTAGAACATTGTATAAGAATATTCTATATCATGAAAAATCTCCTATGAACAACAATAAAATATATAAGCTGGAAACAAAGAAGTCCATTGACAATACAATAAAAAGTACATTAAAAACATTCAGTAGTGACAACTAATGATCTACAGCTACACATTAAGTATGAATCTCAAAAACAATGTTGAGTTAAAAAAGCAAGTATCAGAAGTATATATATGATATAATTCTATTTCTGTGAACAGAAAAAATAAGCAAAAACCAAAGAACAATTCATTTGGAGGCATTATAAATGTGATAAGATTCTAAAGAAAAGCAAAGGTATGATTAACCTCAAAATTATAACAGTGGTGCTGGATGGGGGTAGGAGAAGTATTCAGAAAGGGACAGGGAGCTTCGAAGACTCTAGAGAAACATTCTTCTTAAATTTGGTAGTAAATCCAATGGTGTCTTTTATCATTATTATTTCTTGAAATGCACATAAACATTAAAAACATTTTTATTTGTATATTTCACAATCTCAGTAAGTAAAACAAATCAGAGGTATTGATGTTGATAATGCTGTGAATAATCACATACTGGTGGTTAAATTTTTTAAATGATACATAATGTAGAACAAGTATGAGATTCTGCTGTAACTGCCTATAGCTGCCTGTAACTGCTATAATGTTTCATATAAGAGGAATCCATTGAGTTCCTACACAGAGTGTACCATGTACTAATGTGATCATTATAAAATATTATTTCACCTACTACATGATTGTTTTCATGGCTCTGAAACTGTAAACAAGCTTAGAGCTTTTAGTGTTATTAATGAATTTTTTATGAGACAACTAGTTGACACACATATGGATTAATTTCTGAGTTTCTACCCATAACTCCATGGAAAACTTTCAAGGAAGTGTAATTAAATGAAAACTATATATTGTATAATATCTGAGAGATGACCTCATCCAGCTCCTTAATTTTATGGGTTAAAAAAAAATTCAACATCTTGAGAGAACGCCCTGGCCAATATTATCTGAGTCATTTGGGGGCCCAATGTATGCTTTTTCTTACAGGATCTTTTTCAGTTCTATTAAAACACTCTAATGGTTAGAAAATAATTTAGTCTCTTTCATAAAGTTAATGATTTATATATTTAAATGAAAAGTTAAGAAATGTGCTAAAATGACACAGAAAGTCAAATATACCAAGTGTTAATAAAACATGCCTTTTACCCTGAAAACTAGAGAAAAAAATCTCTTCAGATCATATAAATCTTTCACCTTTTATTAAAGAAAAATTTTATGTAGCCTGAAAAAGACTTTGAAATGCCAGGAATCCAAGTTTTACCCTTATACAACACAAATTTCAGGGCTGAGATTATGTTATTCCTGAGACACACCCAAAGTAGTAGCACTGGCCACAGGCCATGCCCTCACTCACACAGTACACAAGCAGAATGGTGCAAAGTGAGACTCATGGGGCAGGTCATTCTTTACAGTAAAAGATCAAAAGCACAATCTATAGACTTCAAAGTAAAAAAAAAAAAAAAATCCCTCTGAACATTTCTAACAAGGCTTTCTACTACTACAAAAGTCCTTATTTAACACCCACTTTGGGGTTTTGCTATGAATACATAGGTTGCAGACAAAGTTGTCACATCCATTCAGAATTCTGATTGATAGTCTTAAAAGCACTTAAGATACAATGATAAAAGTGTTTATCTTATATATAGCTTCTTTATTATAGCTTCACAAAATACTTCCCATTGTCATTGTCATGTAGGGATTCAATCTCCAACTCATTAAAAGACACTTCTATCTTAACACAGCATTCATTAACTTGAGACCAACAATCCAATCTTTAAAAGCAACCCATTTCCCTAGGGTGTCATCAAATGATAGGCAAATCTACTCTGAGGAGACAGAGGTGTCTCGTGTTGTTCTGGAGACTATTGGTGGCTGGAGGGAGCATCACAGAAAATCAGGTCTGCACCCCTTATGTTTTTCCCGAAGAAAAACCACCTTACCTCAGCTTTAATCAGAAACTGTCTCTCTTACCTGTCATCCACTGCTCAGTTAATTGCCTTACCCTGCTTCTGAAAGATGACTACCACAGATTTGCCAGTTCCACCAAATGGCTATGATATGTGGATATAATTTTCCAATGGTACTTTACTGTGGAATAATATTCTATTTCCCATATGCCAATTTGCAGGTTTTATTTGTAAAACTCTTCTCAACTGGGGTTTTGAAATAAGCTACAGACTAAGTCAACTATTATCCATTTTTCTAAAAAAAAAGAGAGAGACATAAAACCACACGGTGAACCTCTAGACTCTCTGGTATGTGAAGATGACAAAACTCCATAGTTCATCACTGAATAGCCTAGTAAAGTCACCTCCTTTTGACAAACCAACTCAGTGGATTTTCTGGTTGTATGATGTGCATACCCCTCCATATTGCCAAAAGAGAGCATTCCTTCTTATGGTAGTCATCCTGTGATGCTGTAAGAGACTTAAAGTCTGGTTTTTAAAGGGTGTGGAGGAAGGAAAATAGAATTATATGTTACCTTACACTAACAAGGTTAATCTTCCATGAAAAATAGAACCATACATCAACTCTGAAGGACAGAGTTAAAAAAAAAACAAAAAAAACAGCCAAACAAACAAAAAACAGAAACCACCCTACCTCTGCTTGGCATTCTTCCCCCCACCCCCATAAGGCTTTAATCACACCAGAAAGGTGACTTACTCCTGAAACTGACCCATAAACTTTTATCCTGGAGAAACTGGATGGGCAGCCTACTCCAAGGTTAGCCATCACTCATGGAAGGACCACCACTCAACACCAGTAGCACATTATAACTTTCTTACTCTCTTAACCTTACCCAAAGCAAAACTGTCTATTACCAAGAGCTGCCTTGGAATCATCTCATCTCTGTCCCAAAGACAAAAACAATCAAGTGGGACTTTTTTTTTTTTTTTTTTTTTTGTCTTTTTAAGTACTCATTAAGAGGAGTGTCTGGGGCTGGAGATGTAGATCAAAGGTAGAGCACTTGCCTAGTATGTGTCAAGTCCTGGGTTTGATCCTCAGCATCATAAAATTAATTAATCAAAGAGGAATGTCTATTTTCCTTCAGTGACCCTCACATTTAGAAGAACCAATTAAGAAAAGGTTGGGTAATGGATTTTGTACTAGGGAAAAATGGGTGAGGATTCTTTTTAACAGATATAAGATTCACAAAACTGTGAATTATCTAGTTGCTTTTCACCTTCAATTTGGGTCTCAAGGGCTGAAGATGTAGCTGAATTGTAGAGTGCTTGTCTAGCATGTGTGAAACCCTGGATTCAATCCCCAGTACTGAAACAAACAAACCTTTAGGTCTCCAATATTCAGGAAATCAAATCTTGAAATTCCCTCTGCATAGTCTTTCCTTCAAAAGCATCTTCCAAGTGAATGGGATCTGTCTAGAGTTTAGAAATTATTTGCGCCAAGAGTATAAGATAGGACAGTTTCTTAAGCTGCCATTTACAGAACTGGAAATGACAAATGAGCTTTAAATGATCCACTTTTGTTAATAAATTGATATTATAAAAGTAGTCCAATTCAGTCTTACCATGTCAATTGCACCACATACTCAAAACAACCTATAAACCATTTTCAATTGACAAGTGATTATTCTAGGGGACTCTACCTTAAAAATCAAGATAAACACTATATTCTACACAGTATTTCTTCCACTTTGAGGAGTTAAAAAAAATTACCTGTTAGAGCCAAGAACTCCCAGTTCTTGCCCATCAACTCAATCTCACTGAGTTGAAAAGGTGAAATGAAAGTCTGGGCAACAAAGGCAGCCAGAACTTGTAGGCAGCATAGATTACCAAAGAGGAAGCAGTGGCACCAGAGCAAGGTCCAAAGATCTACAAAGATTCCCTCAAATCACTGGCAAAGTACTGATCTAAACCTATGTGGAAAAAAAATGTTTTTCACAAGGCCAGGGAAAGAATCTTCAGAAAGCAAGAGTGCATACAATTCCTGGAGCTCACATAGATCTGGGAATGGTTCTCACTCTCACCAGGCAGACAGGAGAGGCCTTCAATACTTAAGGCCTCAGACAGCTTGCTTTAAAAGGATATTACCTTAGAGCAGGTGAAGTAGTTCTAGCCTGAAGGCTGCTCTGGACCTATATATATATTTTTTAAAATATTTATTTATTTATTTAGTTTTCGGTGGACACAACATCTTTGTTTGTATGTGGTGCTGAGGATCGAACCCGGGCCGCACACATGCCAGGCGAGCGCGCTACGGCTTGAGCCACATCCCCAGCCCTGGACCTATATTTTTAAAGCATAAAAGGAGTACATGAAATAATCAAATAGTAATATACCTACATGTCAGAACACAGTCCAAACTCTCCAAATCCAGTACCCAGTAATGAAAATATTATAAAAAATTTAAGTTGATAAATTCTATAATACACATGAAATGGGCAAGTCTCTTAAAAGACATAAACTAGCAAAGCTTCTTCAAGAAGAAATAGATTACCTGAACATCCCTATATGTATTAAATTAAAATTTTTTTGAAAACTCTTCTGACAGATGGCTTCACTGGTAAACTCAATCAATGTTTAAAGGAAAAAAATAATACCAATTTTATTCATTTTGTCCCCTAGAAATTTGAAGAGAAAAAAATATTTCCTAATTCTGAGTCCAGCAATTCACCAAATGAGGTGATGTAAGGATCAAAGAAAGAAAAAAAAAATCAATATCCCTCATGAACACAGACACAAAAATCCTACAAAATTTGCTATATTGAATCCAGTAACACATAAAGAATAAATATAATGACTAAATGGGTTTTTGAACAAATTATGCTATGTAGATCTATGAATATACCATCGTGAATTTCACTTTTTTTTTTTTTTTGGTACTGGGGAATAACTCAGGGCACTGGACCACTGAGTCACATCCCCAACTCTATTTTGTATTTTATTTAGAGACAGGGTCTTACTGAGTTGTTCAGCACCTTTCTGTTGCTGAGGCTGGCTTTGAACTTGTGATCCTCCTGCCTCAACTTCTTGAGTCACTGGGATTACAGGTGTATGCCACTGTGCCTGGCTGAATTCCACTTTTATGTATATCTATAAAGCACCAATTTTAATAAAACAATAAATAAATAGAAGGAAGGCCAGTAGAGTAGAGAAAGGGAACAGGGGGAAGGAGGAGTGAGGAGAAAGGAAAAGAGAAAATATTGAAAGGACTAAAAGAGAAAGGACTGAAATGGAGTAAACTGTATTACATGCATGTATGATTATGTCAGTAGTATATATAACTATAATGTACTAGTAAAAAAATTTTTAACAATTGGTGTTATTCACTATAAAAATAGATGATAAAAGAAAAACTACAAAATCAATTTCAAAAAAATACAGATAAAACATTTGACAAAATTCAACGCATGTTCATGGTAAAACATACAAATCCTTAGCAAACTAATAATAAAGAGGAACTTCTTCAACCAGATCAAACACATCTATGAAAAATTTACAGCTAATATTAATTCTACTTAATGCTGAAAGATTGAATGCTTTCTTCCCCTAAGACTGGGAACAAGGCAAGGATGTCAGCCTCACTACTCAATTTAACATGATATTGAGATCCTAGCCAGTGTATTAAGAAAAAGCATCCAGATAAGTAAGGAAGAAGAAGGAAGAGGTAAAAATGTCTTTGTTTGCAGACATGATTGTCAATGTAGAAAATCTTGAAACATGTACAAAAATACTATCATTGAGTTTAGCAAAGTTCAAAACAACAGGTTAACATACCAAAAAAAAATCTGTTTTATGTTGAATGCTAACTGAAAATTGAAATTTAAACTGTCACTTATAATACCATCAAAAATATGAAGTATTTAAAGATAAATTTAACAAAATATATGACTTACCCATTGAAGAAAAAATTCTTCAAGACAGTAAAGAAACTAACTAAATATAGAGATACAATGTATATGAATGAAGATCCAATATTATTAAAATATGTCAATTTTTCCAAAATTGATCTACATATTCAACGCAGTCTGGAGCAAAATGCCAAAGTATTAAAATATTGCATGAAAAAACTGGAGAAACTGAAATAATGTGTATGGCATAGTTAAAGAGTATTGAACCAATGTCAATTTCCTAGTTTTAAAAACATAATTATGAGATTATCATTGAGGAAAACTAACAAAGGGAATATGGGAACTACTATTTTTGCAACTTCATGTAAGTCGCAAATAATTTCAAAACAAAGTTCTAAAAAACTCCAATGAGCTTTCTTTCTTTTTTTTCTGTAAAAATCAACAAGGGGATTCCAAATTAGCCAAAACAATCTGGAAAAGGAATAAAGTGGGCGAACTTATTTCCTGGTTTGCAGACTTCCTATAAAGGATATAGGAATCAAGACAGTATAATATTGGGCTAAGGACAGACATATAGGTTAACGGAACAGAAACCAGAAATATCCAATAGAATAAAAAGCCTGTAAATAAAGTCACATGTAGAAAGTCATTTGATTTTTGACAAAGGCAGCAAGATAATTCAATGGGGGACAATTCAAATGGTGCTGAAACAATTTGATATCTACATGGAAAAATATTATAACTCTTACACAAAAACTAACTTGAGATGAATTACAGATTCAAATTTAAAAGATAAACTCCTAAAACTTGCAGAAAAATTCTAGGAAGTCTTTATGACCTTAGATTTTTAGGGTACAAAAACAATGAACTATAAAAAAAATGTAAGAACTCTGCCTTTTGAAAATCGCTTTAAAAAAGACAGAGAAATTGGGCTGGGGCTGTATGTAGCTCAGTGGTAGAGCACTTGCCAAGCATGTGTGAAGCACTGGGTTCAATCCTCAGCACCACAAAAAATAAACAAATAAAATAAAGGCATACTGTCCAACAACAATTTTTTTTAAATGTATAAAGTACATGGGGGTACATGAGTTCACTGTCTAATTCTTTAAATTTCAGTTTAAATTTTGCCATAGTAAAATTTATTTTTCAAAATAAATCTTCTATCTTTAAAAAAATAAAATTAAAAAATTTTAACAATGACAGAGAAATTCTCAAACTGGGAAAAACACTTTAAAAACATATCTGACTTCATGCTTGTATAAATATATCAAAATAGATTCTACTGTCATGTGTAACTAAAAAGAACAAATAAAGATTTTAAAAACATCTGACTAAAGATTTAAGTCCAGAATAACATAAATAGCTCTTACAACTCAAAAAGAAGACAAAAAAAATGGCCAAAATTTTTAAAGCCACTTTACCAGAGAAGATATACAAATGACAAATAAGCATGAAAATGATACTCAATGTTATTAATCATTATTAAAATGCAAATAAAAACTACACTGTAATATTGCTGAACATTTGCCAGAAGAGTTAAAATTAAAAAGAATGACAATGCAAGTCTTGTTGATAATCTGGTGTTAGAAATGTTAAATGACTTAACCACTTTGAAAAGAATTTTTATGTTTTTTTATATTTAAGCATTCATTTATCATGCAGCTAAGAACTAAAAATATATACACACAAGACTTATACATGAATGTTCATAGTAACTTCATTAATAATAACAAACTGAAAACAAGTCAAATATACATTAACAGAAAGTAAATATATAAATTGTGACTACTGAATACTACCCATTAATAAAAAGGAGCTACAGATATATGCAAATGCTTCCACTAAATACTAGCCTTGTTCCACTTGAACTTTGCAGCTTTCTTTATTCCAATTTAAAGATAATGAAGTCCTAAAGAGTAGATCAAGCAGTTATCCTTAACGTCTAACCTTAAATGTGTAATGTGAAATCATTTCAAAACAGTTTTTAATTTCCCTTTTCCAACCAGTTCCATAAATTAGTAGAGGATTTTTCAAGATAACAAGTGCCCTGAAGAAAGGATCGATAATGAGAAGCTTGATATGTACCTTGCTTTCTACATATAAAATCCAATGATCTAAAATTCTATATCAAGTTAAATGCATTATCATAGAAAGTAGAAAATGAAAATATCTCTAGCTCAGACTGACATAAAACTTTCTTATGGCAAAATCAATGTGAGCTAAAGAACATAAGATATTTAGTGTCTGGCAGAAACTAAAATTGACTTTAAAAGGTATCAAAAAAAAGAAATAAAAATACTGCAGAATATTTTGCAAACACTCTAGAAATGTCTTAAATTAAAAAAAAAAAAAAAAAAAAAAAAGCACAGATGTCCATGTTAGATGAGTTCCATGTTCTGGTGGAATATGTTTGTCACAAAATGCATCAGAAAACATGTAATCATTAAAGTCTCTTCATCTGTAAAACAAACTACCACTTTGAGAATCCAGTAAAATAATCAAAGTAAATATTCTTTCTAAAACTACAAAATGTCATATATGTATAAACTATTATCACAAAACTAGAAAATCTAATGAAATTAAATAGATGCCCACGTTACATCAATTTTTAAGAAAGAGATAACATAAACAAATCATGATTCTTAATCATATTGGGTTCTAGACCCCTAGAATAATGTGATAAATGTTGTACATCCTTGCCCTACAAATATGCATCCATAAATGAATAGTATTTTAGGGTTTCAGAATCTCCCTTCTATTACTTGCAGCCTAGGTTAAGCAACATTCTCTAGGCTGGCACATACACACTATAACAAATTCTCTGCTCTTGTTTCTTCTGCTGACACCTATCAGAGGTAAATGCACATTCAGCTAACTTGTGATTCAAACTAAAAATTTGTCAGTACCACACTTATAAGGCATTTTCAAATATGTTATTCCATCCTAGTAGTATCTTCCAAATACATCTTCTCAAATACTGGATATAATTCAACTTCTGAACTACAGTTTATTGTAATACAAAATTCTAATAGAATTCTTTTGTGGGTGGGGAGTACCAGGGATTGAATCCAGGGGCACTTAACCACTGAGCCACATCCCCAGTCCTTTTTTATATTTTATTTAGAGTCAGAGTCTTGCTGAGTTGCCAAGGGCCTTGCTGAGTTGCTAAGACTAGTTTTGAACTCTGGTTTTGATTCTCCTGCCTCAGTCTCCCGAGCCACTGGGCTTTCAGGCGTGTGCTACTGCGCCCAGCTTAGAATTCTTAATCATTCTGTGTGGCTGTATTTCTCACCATAATCAGGCAGAAAAACTTAATAAAGTACAGATATACTATTTTACCTTTTAGCAGAGAATTTAAAGTACACCATTTGGAATGATTCTTATAATCAAACATTTAAAAATATATATGTGGTTAAAATTGTTTTCCATGTGACCTAATCAATGACACACCGGTTTGTTTTTTCGAGGAAATGGTTTGTTTTACAGTTACATGCTATTAGTAATCTTCAAATGCAATCTCTATATCCTTTCAAATATTTAAACAACAAAATTTATATTTTTTCAATGCCAATGTTAAATCTAAGTACTCTTAAAGAGTTGTATTTTACTTATGTCAGACTTATAAGATAAACATGTGGATTTTTCTTAAACACACTGTTTAGTATTTTTTTAATTTTATTTTTTTATTAGCTACACATGACATTACAATGATCTTGGCAATTCATACATTTGAATCATTGGGGTATAATTTCTCATTTTTCTAATTGTACAGATTGCAGAATCACACTGGTCATAGGGTCACCTATATAATAGAGCAATCATAATGTCTATTCTATTCTGCTGCCCTTCCTATCCCCCCTACTCCTCCCCTTCCCTCCCATCATTTCTCTCTATCCAATCTAATATGACACACTTTTTTTTCTTTTTCTCATCACAGCATCATACATGTATTCTGTATAATGATGAGGGTCTCCTTCTATCTTCCCCTTCTCCCTCTTTTTCCCTCCCACCTCTCTTCCCTATTTAGTGGTAGTCTTCTTCTCATGCTCTTCCTCCCTATCCCATTTTGAGTCACCCCCCTTATATCAGAGAAGACATTCGGCATTTGTTTTTTAGGGATTGGCTAGCTTCACTTAGCATAATCTGCTCTAATGCCATCCATTTCCCTGCAAATGCCATGATCTTGTTATTTTTTAGTGCTGAGTAATATTCCATTGTGTAATAAATGCCACATTTTTTAAATTCATTCATCTATTGAAGGGCATCTAGGTTGGTTCCACATTCTACCTATTGTGAATTGTGCTGCTATAAACATTGATGTGGCTGTGTCCCTGTAGTATGCTCTTTTTTAGGTCTTTGGGGTATAGTCCGAGAAGGGGAATAGCTGGGTCAAATGGTGGTTCCATTCCCAGCTTTCCAAGGAATCTCTATACTGCTTTCCAAATTGGCTGCACCAATTTGCAGTCCCACCAGCAATGTATGAGTGTACCTTTTTCCCCACATCCTCGCCAGCACTTATTGTTGTTTGACTTAATAATGGCTGCCATTCTTATTGCAGTGAGATGGTATCTTAGAGTAGTTTTAATTTGCATTTTTCTGATTGCTAGAGATGGTGAGCATTTTTTCATGTATTTGTTGATTGATTGTATATCCTCTTCTGAGAAGTGTCTGTTCAAGTCCTTGGCCCATTTATTGATTGGGTTATTTGGTTTTTTGTTGTTTAATTTTTTGTTTAGTTTTTGTATAGCTCAAACTTCTCCCTGAGTTTCTGAAGGCTTAAATTCACAAGACCACCTACATGGTAATTTTATGAATATTTTCAAGAGGAAAAATGTACAAATACGCACACAGGAGTAAAATTAACTGTATTACCTATAAACTTTTAGAGGAGATAAAATCTCTAAATATGATTTTAGTTACTTTCCTCTCCACTAGCCCTTTGATCCCAATATAGGACATATCATATGCAGAGGTTTTTTTTCTTGTAATAATAGAGAACATAGGTGGTTAGATATAGCAGAAACAGAAAAGAGAGGAGAGTTGAAGAATAGAAGTCAGAGGAAGCTGAAATTCATAGATCTCCAAGAGGGTCAAGGGTCAAGCACAGAAGGTGGCTGGCATAGCAGCATAAAATTTTTATTTAGAAACAATCCAAACTTGTCTCACCCCCTCCCCAATCTGAAAGGTAGACAATACAACACTCTTATATAAGAATATATGACATCCATTATCACCTAAATCCTAGGCTACAGGGCCAAGAACACCAACTCAAATGAGCAAGATCCAGGCCAAATTAAGACCATCTCATTGTGGACAACTGAATCACCCCAAGAGCAGACAGCAGGAGGGAAAACTGCAGTCATGTTTAAATGAGAATTTCCAATGGATTAATCTTTTTTTTTTTAATTTTTTTATTGTTGGTTGTTCAAAACATTACATAGTTCTTGATATATCATATTTCACACTTTGATTCAAGTGGGTTATGAACTCCCATTTTTACCCCGTATACAAATTGCAGAATCACATCAGTTACACATTCATTGATTTACATATTGCCATACTAGTGTCTGTTGTATTCTGCTGCCTTTCCTATCCTCTACTATCCCCCCTCCCCTCCCCTCCCCTCTTCTCTCTCTACCCCCTCTACTGTCATTCATTTCTCCCTCTTGTATTATTTTCCCCTTTCCCCTCACTTCCTCTTGTATGAAATTTTGTATAACCCTGAGGGTCTCCTTCCATTTCCATGCAATTTCCCTTCTCTCTCCCTTTCCCTCCCACCTCTCATCCCTGTTTAATGTTAATCTTCTTCTCATGCTCTTTGTCCCTACTCTGTTCTGTTACTCTCCTTATATCAAAGAAGACATTTGGCATTTGTTTTTTAGGGATTGGCTAGCTTCACTTAGCATAATCTGCTCTAATGCCATCCATTTCCCTGCAAATTCTATGATTTTGTCATTTTTTAATGCAGAGTAATACTCCATTGTGTATAAATGCCACATTTTTTTTTTATCCATTCGTCTATTGAAGGGCATCTAGGTTAGTTCCACAGTCTAGCTATTGTGAATTGTGCTGCTATGAACATCGATGTAGCAGTGTCCCTGTAGCATGCTCTTTTTAGGTCTTTAGGGAATAGACCGAGAAGGGGAATAGCTGGGTCAAATGGTGGTTCCATTCCCAGCTTTCCAAGAAATCTCCATACTGATTTCCAAATTGGCTGCACCAATTTGCAGTCCCACCAGCAATGTACAAGTGTACCCTTTTCCCCACATCCTCGCCAGCACTTGTTGTTGTTTGACTTCAGAATGGCTGCCAATCTTACTGGAGTGAGATGGTATCTTAGGGTGGTTTTGATTTGCATTTCTCTGACAGCTAGAGATGGTGAGCATTTTTTCATGTACTTGTTGATTGATTGTATGTCCTCCTCTGAGAAGTGTCTGTTCAGGTCCTTGGCCCATTTGTTGATTGGGTTATTTGTTATCTTATTGTCTAATTTTTTGAGTTCTTTGTATACTCTGGATATTAGGGCTCTATCTGAAGTGTGAGGAGTAAAGATTTGTTCCCAGGATGTAGGCTCCCTATTTACCTCTCTTATTGTTTCTTTTGCTGAGAAAAAACTTTTTAGTTTGAGTAAGTCCCATTTGTTGATTCTAGTTATTAACTTTTGTGCTATGGGTGTCCTATTGAGGAATTTGGAGCCCGACCCCACAGTATGTAGATCGTAGCCAACTTTTTCTTCTATCAGACGCCGTGTCTCTGATTTGATATCAAGCTCCTTGATCCATTTTGAGTGAACTTTTGTGCATGGCGAGAGAAAGGGATTCAGTTTCATTTTGTTGCATATGGATTTCCAGTTTTCCCAGCACCATTTGTTGAAGATGCTATCCTTCCTCCATTGCATGCTTTTAGCCCCTTTATCAAATATAAGATAGTTGTAGTTTTGTGGATTGGTTTCTGTGTCCTCTATTCTGTACCATTGGTCCACCCGCCTGTTTTGGTACCAGTACCATGCTGTTTTTGTTACTATTGCTCTGTAGTATAGTTTGAAGTCTGGTGTCGCTATATCACCTGATTCACACTTCCTGCTTAGCATTGTTTTTGCTATTCTGGGTCTTTTATTTTTCCATATGAATTTCATGATTGCTTTCTCTATTTCTACAAGAAATGCCGTTGGGATTTTGATTGGCATTGCATTAAACCTATAGAGAACTTTTGGTAATATCGCCATTTTGATAATGGATTGATCTTATGCCTTGGTCAACCCCAGGAAAGCAGGGAAAACGGGTTAATACTATATTTTCATTAGGCTCACAGAAAACATGGCATATATAAGAGAAGACTGAGAATAAACCCTAAACTAAGGCATTTCAAAAGATTCTTTGCCTTCTTGTATTGAGAAATCAGAGATAATTTCTATTGCTGCATTACACTGGCAATTGAAAAAGGAAAACTTTACTTGGGATCTTTTGACTACTTAAGAAAATATGTATTTTGCCTATTTTGAAATTTTCAGTAATAAAATGTATATTTTTCAATGCCAACATACTGGCAATATGAAGAGGGTTATATTTTGCTCATATGCCAGACTTGAAAAAGAGGCACATGGATTTTGATAAACATATTCTTTTAGTTTTTCTTTTTTCCCCATGGGTCATCAGGTCACACTTGATTTGCTAGTTTAAATCCAGATGGCAATTTTCTCCCTTACATGAATCAGAAAGAATAAAGTTATAATGTAGTGGGCTTATGTCAAGGGCCAGCAGTGTGCTAGGTGCTCAAGAGAGGTAGAAATATAGCTTCCTTTTGTCCTCAAGCAGCTCACTGTCTACTTGTGCAGACATGACTACCTTGATAACACAGTGTCATTCCACCAGAAAAATATACACCTATTGGAGTCACCATGACAGCTTGTCTGGTAAGGACTCAAGCACTTAGAAATGCAATTTGACCACTACCCAGCCCACCCAAGACCTCAAACAAAATTTCACAGCCTTTTCAATTTCCTAGGCAATTTAAAATATATTTCAAGTTTTCTTGACAGAAAATAGACTATAGATTAAAATGCATTTAGATCTTTGTCTATAATATGCTGATTATAAATTTCCTGAAAACTTTCTAGTCAGAAACACTGGCCTAGATCAAAAATACATAAATCAGTTTTTAAAGGATATTTTGTGTGATAAATTAGATAATTTCCATTAGTTTTTCCTGCTAGGTTTTATTATGTGAAGGAAATATATGAAAATTTCTTTTTAATTTCTTAACACAATTGTAAGAGCAAATAATTTGTCAGTTACAAATCATTAGCTCAATGACTTTTTTTTTTTTTTTTACAGATTTAAAATGAATGCGGGACCAGAAAATAAATATTTGAGGTTAAAAATATTTTATTTTAAAAATACTTAATTAGAATTGAAGTTATAGATGACACTTGACATTTCTTAAAAACTGTTTCCTAATGATTTCCTTAAATATTTTTAATATCACATTGGCTTATATTTGAAATAAAACTTCCTTATGTAGGTTAATTATTTCTGAATCTCTTTCTATAATTATAAGTAACATGAGTTCCTCAACAGACTTCAAAAATGGCACCATGGCAGCTGACCTTTGTTTCAGTGTGACACTGAGCTATTCGAAAAATTAACTTCACCACTATATTTAGATGGGTTTAGTTAAGTATAGAATTTGATTTTCTTTGGAAAAAGTATGTAAAGCGTTTCTGATGTTGTGATAAAATACATGCAGCCACATAAAAACCCACTCTATTTTTTGGTTCATGCATGACTCCACTTAACTACTAAGTTTTTTTTTATGATACCATATGACTTTAATATTAGACTGACAAACAATTAATGTGTTTCCATCATTAGCTTAGAAATATTAAACAAAGGGACCATCTTCTAACAAGTTGTAGGCAAATATATTTATTTTTTAATTATTTATTTTGAAAGTTATGATAAAAATACTTACTGAAAATACTTTTGGAATTATTATAGTTTCATAAAACAAAAGTTGTTTTCCAAGTTAGCTAAGTTTAAATTTCTAGCAGTTTCCCTTTGTCTTTTATTTACTTTTTAAAACAGAAATCAACTTGCGTATCATAAAATAAGTTCTAAAGCTATAAATTATCATTCTTTATTATTAATGCAATGATTATGGCTAATGGCAATTTTTTTCTTTTCCCTGAATACTCGTATCCTATTAAAAAAGCACACTTCTATTATTTTGCTATAGAAATTTCTTACATTTTGAAGGTTGTATTTTTATATTCTGATTATTTTATAAACTGCCATGGAATAGATGAGTTCTCAGTAATATTTAACAAAATTAAATCATTAGTACTCCATTATTTAAAATCTACCTTTATAGCTTAAAAAAAAGTTTCAGGAGGATATATCATACTGGACACATTATCTGCCAAATGAATGAAAAAATAAGACATTTAATAGTATTAGTCATTAGAAGCATATTGAAAATAAAATGAATCTGATATGTAAATGCTAACACACAAAAAGGGGGAGAGAGGGAAGAAGAGAAGTTAGATTAGACAGAGGGGATTAGATAGAGGGGAATGGAGGGAACTGGGGGATGGGAATAGGAAAGACAGTAGAATAAATCACACATAACTTTCCTAGTTCATATATGAATACACCACCAGTAAAATCCACAACATGTACAACCACAGAATGGGATCCTAATCAGAATAAGTTACACTCCATGTATATATGTCAAAATACACTCTATGTCATGTATATCTAAAAAGAATTTTTAAAAATAATGAAAATGATAAGCAGTAAAGGCCCATTTATCTAGAAACTTCACTCATCTATATAACAGAACCAAGGAATAGGTAATTAATGAAGTGTTTAGTGAATTAATACTCAAATAGATCGTGTACATGCTACTACAAAGGAATGGGCAGAGTAAATTAAGAAAGCACTATTTGAAGAAGCAGATTTTTAAACAACATTTTGGCATTTTCTAGTTCTTCTACAATGTCATTACAATCATAGACTACCATGCCCTGGAAGCTAAATCTAAACAATAGTTTAATCCAGTAAAATATAAAATAAATTTGCTAGGCACTAGTAATTTATATGGTTCTTTCAAGAAACTTACAGTACAACTGGAAAGTTAGGGGAAATATATATATACATATATAAATGACTAAAGTGTTGCATACTAGGTTTCAACGATGTGATACAGCAATTGTAGCTGGGGTTCACTAGGAGAATCCAGAAGAGGAAATATGATATATACTAAGCATGTATGTATATCTCACATAACAGGGAGAACATTTTGACTAGAATTGAGGGACTCTGAAATGATAATGGGAAAATAAGTAACTATAACACAAGCATAGCAAACTCACAGGTGCAGGCAACAACGAAATGTTCAAAGCCACTTGGTCTTGATGTTGGGGGCAAGAAAATCTCTTCTGGGAACTGTGAGGACTGCAGAGGCCATACTGTACAAAGTGGAAAGTTATATTGCTTCAAGAGATCACTGACAGGCCTTCCAATATTTCAGAAGAAAGTATAAAATTCAATGTTTTAAAATGTCAGATTTTTTGGTTTTTAAATGTTGGCAGATAAATGTTTTTAACACCACACCGAGAGCTAAAACATATTTACAGCCAATCTTGCTTGTGGACCTCAGGCTTGCAATTCTTATTTGGCAAGATGAATACCATGATGAGAGATCTGAGTTTTATCCTGTGGTCACTGACTTAAAGATTTAACATTAATTTCAATTTTTTCTTAGCTTTAAACCTCTGAACACTCTACTATGTAACATGTAAAACACTCTGCACACTGCCAAATAATTTCACATTAGCCTTGATTATTTCTCTTACAAGCCAATTACATTCATTTAACTGTAGAGTGACTTACAAGTTTCAGCTGAAAAAACATTCAAAAATGATACTAATAAAATAGTGTTGAGAAAGCAGTACCTAAGAGAATGCTGACATTATGTGTCTATGACACAATTCACTAGAAACACATATATAATCAGTGGAGCTCTATATCTTAACATATGTGCCATAATCTACTGCAAATGAGAAGTTCTTGCCCTTTTTTAAGATTTTTCCATAATTAGCAACTTTCCAAAGGCTAATACTATACTTTCTTTTATTACCAAACAACACTCAAAATACATATAACAAAAGTGCTACTTCTACCAATCACTATAAGCCTTTAACTCTCCAAAAACAATAGTTATGCATTAAAAGCCTAAGTGTGAGTGTTTTAATAAGCTTAGAGAAAGCAAAGATAATTAGTATCAGAGACTTGTTGATTTGTTTTGATAGTATTATAGACAGTTAGCATTATAATTCAAAGGTAATTCCTGGAAAATTCTTGGTACATAATTATGACATAAAATACAGAACTATGAAGACTGCTTAATCACATACTCTGGAATAATATCCTTGATGAATGTCATCAGTGAAGTAGAAAAGAAAAAAGCAACTTTTCTATTACTTAATTTGCTCTGGCTCTTGGGGATCCCTAACCTGAACCATCTCCTCTGTGGCCTCCAGGCTGGTGGGGCACTATGATGTGACTTGGACACCTCAAACCTATCAGCAAAGCTGACAAAGAAACCAATTCAAAGCACGGCTCACTTTTCATAGAAAATAATTGATAGGTTAAATTAAATAACTCATCTTTATTTAAAAATGTGTTAACACATAGTGTGAGTGCATTCAGTATATACTTCTTTCTTTTTCTTTGTGTGTGTGTGTATTTCAGAGGATGCTGGAGATGGAACTCCAGAGCCTCACACATACTAGGCAACACAGTCAGTCTACCACTGAGCTACATTCCAAGCCCAGGAAACAGTCCAAAGACTTTCTATAAAGAATTTGTAAACTGCATGGGAATTGTTCAAAATCAAGAGACTATAATTTTCATACTAGAGTCTTATCAATAATAACTAGGGGGAAACTCAGAGGCTCCCCATCCCTATCACAGTCTGCTGAAAGCTCTTATTGCCTCCAACATTCCCATTTCTGGAGTCCTACCCCATATCCTATCAGACATATGAAAAATACTCACATCCAGTGTTAAATATTGATAAGAAACCAAATTGCAATCCCTCCATCAACAACTGGAATTACCTCCAGGTTGCTAAATCCAACAAGCAACTCACAATCCTCATCTAGTACTGAACCTCTTAGCACCATGTGATACCACTGATTCACTCTCTTCTCCTAGAGACATTTTCTTTTCTTGTCTTTGGGGTTATTCTTCTAATTTCCTTCCTATCTCTCTCATTTCTCCTTCTAAACTCAACATCTAGACAAAGCATCTAGGTTTAACCCAGTACATCATTATGATAGAAAAATATTTCTTAGTTTATCTGTTCTATGGTGTAGGTCAATGGAATTATCAATATATTCCAATAATTAAACACTGTTACTCAAGGAATAGAGACATTTAACTGGATCCACTATGTTGAAATATGTGCATAATTCCTTAGGCTTAAAATAATTTCTTATATTATTTGTGGTATTTCTTCTCTTCTCTACAAACTGCAGATACTTGATTTGCTCCAAGGCTTGGTCTATGGGCCTCCTTCTCTGTCTACATATATTCCTCAAATTACCCCAACCAAATTCTGTTGGCAACTTCCAAACTTGTATCTCCAAACTGGGCCTCTCCAGTAAACTCCAGATTCTATAGCCAACAACCTCTCCAACTTCTCTACTTGGAAGTCAAACACAAGATATTCAAAACAGGTCTTGGTTATCTTCTCCATCCCAGTTACTAGCAAGTCCAAAATTACGCAAAATGCTTTTATGTTATCTTTATAGTCTGTCTGATCTCTCTCATGATCTCTCTCACACTCCTCAAACAACTGGTCAAGAAATTCTGCTGGCTCTTCTTTTTGGCCATCTCTCATCTCCTCCTCTACTATTGGTATCTTTCAAATGGATTTTGGCAATAGATACTAATTCGTATCCCTGTTTCTACCCTTGACCACCCTTCCATTTTTTCTATTCTCAACATAGCAGCCAGTGATTCTATGAAATGCAAATCATATCATTTCACTCCTCTGCTTAAAACCCTCCAATGGCTCCCCATTTTAATCAAAGTAAAAGACAAAGTCCTTAAAATGATCCAGGCAGGCCCTACCCCATGAAGTCTCCAAAGTTCTCTGATGTCATCTACTCCTATTCTCCTGGCTCTCTGTGAACGAACCACAGCTGTGGCCTTCTCACACCAGGCACAGTCCTCCCAAGGCCTTCACTAGTCCCTCTGCTGAACGCTCTTCACTCAGGGATCTCTGGGTGGCTCCTGTCCTCATTCAAGTTATCTTCTCAGTGAGGACTACCTTGACCACATTACAGAAAATCCCTGACTTAGGATGGTTCTATTATGATTTTTCAACTTTACCACGGTATGAAATTGATATGTACTCAATAGAAACTGTGCTGTGAATTTTGAAATTTAACATTTCTCAGTATAGTGAATGGGCAGTATGATATTCTCTCATGATGCTGAGTACTGGCAATGAATCACAGCTTCCAGCCAGCACTTGATCACTGGGGCAAACAATTGATAACCGTTAGTCTACTATGTTGCTAACCTATGATATTCAGTAGACTAAGTGTATTGAATGCATTTTTAACTCACAATATTCTCAAAATTATTGGGACAAAAATCCCATCTTAAGTAAAGGAGCATCTGGAATCCAAATTGCAAAGACCTCCCCTACCCCAGGCCAGTTAATGCCCCTTAGCCTACTCCACCCCACACACAGGCATTACCTTCTAAAACACTATAAAATTTACTTTGTTATGTTTGTTATTTGTCTCAGAATATAAGATCCACAGAGGCACAGTTTTTTTTTTTTCTTTTTTTCACTCACTGCCCTGTCTCTGGGGCCTAGAACATAGACTGGCATATCCTGAGCATACGTTATGTTGAATAAATAAACAAAGTAATTTAAACATTTAATAATTTCAATTTCTTGGTTTTCTTGTTGCTCCTAGAAAAGTCCCTGAAGATAGATCAGTCAGACTTCATGACCCTAAATAAACCCAGAACCCTAAGGAAGCTGGGGACATCTTATGCTTGGCCATCATTGACTTTGCTACCTAAAATCCAAGAGTCAATTTAACACTTACCTGGAAATGTCTAATACCTTTCCATACATTTTGTTCCCTAACTCCAGACATAAAATACTTTGGCAGGCATTGCTGAAAGTATTCATTATAGTCCTGAATACTTGAAAAAGACAAAACCTATGTTTTGATGGACTTAGTGAACCTTTTTAAAGTGTTAAGTTAGTACTAAGTTCAAGATTTTACACAAACAATGCAGATGTGGAAAAGGGTTATATGGGGACGGTCCCCCCTTTAATGAACAGAGTAGAATGATAAAGCATGATTCATCTAGAGGATCCTATGTCTATTTGGCTGAGCTTGTAATTATGCTATTTAGATGTAAGTGTGTCTTTCTAACATGCTTAAGTTCCTTTTTCTTAAATGCTCCCTTTGAAACTTTCGACTATTAATTTTCTTTGAATTAATGGTTTAAAATCTTAAACTCTGAGCCTCATAACAAAAATCATAAAGGATTTGACTCACATTATATAAACTGTCAATATTGGCAGGGAAGTGGGAGGAATAAACAACTGCCCCACACCCATAGCTGCTTTCTTTAAAAGGACTCACATGAAACTACAGAGTACATGAGCAGAAGACCTGGGTCACCAGTACTCTTTAAGTGTATAAGTACTTTACACATCATTAATCACCACAAAGAGAATTTAAATCTGTGGATTTGCTTGTTGGCATCTGCAAAAAAACACAATTATCTAGCAGGCAGAAGCCAGGGGGACCAAGATGGCTGGGAATTAGGAAAAAAATAACTCAAATCAATTAGTGATGAGGGACAGGCCAGCTGTTCCTTATACAGCAATATAATGATTTCCAACATATGTAACTGAGAAATACTAGGTTTTTTTCCCCTGCTTAATGTCATGAATAAATAAATACACACACACATACACACACACACACACACACAAACACACACCCCCCCATGAATTTCTGATAAACAAAGGCTCAGAGACTTCTAAAAATACACAAATCTTTCTATATATAATTTCTTTTTGTCTTATGTAATAATAGCCAATATTTATTGACTTTTTACTATGTGGCAAAGACCAGGCCAGTTGTTTTATGTGTACCATTTCATTTAATAATCGAAACAACTCTGTAGCATAGTTACTATTATTACCCATGGTTTTACAGATTAAGAAAGAGGTTCAGAGAGTTGAAGTAACTTTCCCAAAGTTATATAATAATGGAGAATAAAAGAACTGGATTTGGATCCCAGAAGACTGATCTCAAAGATCTCTTTACTTTTTTGCCTCTCTTCTATGTTCAAGATATAATATACCTTTATAATTCACTGAGCAACCTATCCAAGTGGATCTATGATCAGCATGTTTAAAAGAAAAAAATCTGGGCTGGGGATGTGGCTAAAGCAGTAACGCGCTCACCTGGCATGCGCGGGGTGCTGGGTTCGATCCTCAGCACCACATAAAAATAAAATAAAGATGTTGTGTCCACTGAAAACTGAAAAATAAATATTAAAAAATTCTCTCTCTCTTTAAAAAAAAAAAATCTAACATTATACATGCTAAATTCTGCTGTTGTAAGCAGTATCTCATCCAAGCAGGATATATTTACAACAAACTTATAAAACATCTATAATTTTATACTTTTTTCACCTTTTAATGATCCTAAGCTAAAAGGCTGACCCTTTTCTTGAATAACAAAATCTCCTTTATTCTTTAGGTAAACATGAAATAAAATATCTGTACAAATAGTCATCCTTTGCAAGCACTTTGTTTTCTCTATTAGATCTCTCAGTGAAATCATAATCCTATGTTTTATATTAAGTACTTTCTGGGGACTACCACAGACTTTAACATCAGAATTTCACTGCTGTTTTGGGTAAAGACTGGATGTTTCCATGAGTATTTAAGAAAAGATAACTTCATTGGGAGGGGGTGGTGTAGAGTAAGCAAAGAACTTTGTAGAGGGGAGAAGCATAAACACAGGAAGAATGCAAAAAATGAATCTTCTTTGCAGCTTTTTTCTTTTTTTAAAGAACGGACTATTCTGAAAAAAATTTTGGAAGTTACTTTGTTAATCTTAAAACTGTGCTCTCCTTCCAACCTAAAGTGTTAACTTTAAGAGCCATCAAAAGGTTACCCAACAATATTAGACCCAAACTACCCAAATGTTCATCAGCTGAATGGATAAATAAATTGGGTATATTCATCCACAGAAATAAAAAAAAAAAAAGAATTGTTGCTATTTTTATCAATTTGGACATATTACATGGCATTATATTGAGCTAAAGAAGATACCAAAAACAACATCTTATGTTTGATTGAATTTAAATTCAGTCCAAGAACAGATTAACCTATGACATTAGCAGTCAGAACAGTAGTTAACCTTGGGACAAGGACTATGA
Source organism: Marmota flaviventris (assembly GCF_047511675.1). Taxonomy (NCBI): domain Eukaryota; kingdom Metazoa; phylum Chordata; class Mammalia; order Rodentia; family Sciuridae; genus Marmota; species Marmota flaviventris. The sequence goes on along the minus strand of NC_092499.1, from coordinate 62,415,220 downwards.
TCATACAGTGAGGTTTTTTGTTCCTTGACTTGGATGCTAGCTACCCAAATGTGATCACTTTGTGATGTATGCTTCTGATTTGTGTATTTTTCTGGCTATATATAATAATTCAAGAACAAATTTGAAGAAATAAAACAAGGAGTACCCACCGGAGGAGGAGGAGGAGGAGGAGGAGGAGGAGGAGGAGGAGGAGGAGGAGGAAACGACGACATCTACTGAAATGATATACCACAAGTGTATCATTTAATGTGACCAGAAAGAGAACCACCTAGAAAGCTCAGTGTGCATCTTCAATGCATTTCCTAAAATCTTCTTCCAGAATTCATTCTTACAATGAATTCTTCTCTCACATAAAACTATGGCTATCAATTAATATAAGGTGTTGCTTTATATAAAATAAAAAAAAAAACAGGAAAACATCTGAAAATACCTAGAATACTAAGGGTCTAAAAATCATCCAAACTATCACCACATTAATGCAAGGACCTCAGTAATGACCCAATCTCTACCAAGTGTCCTGCTGTAGAGATTGAACTCTACTGATAAGGCCACAGGTGGGGAAAGACATTCAAGAAAATGCTCAAAAGAACGTTCAGAAAAGCACTGCCTTCTCCTTTGGACTACAGTGGGTTCATCTGGGAATTTTTTTATAAGATTTTCATCTTGATGAGGTAATATGACCAATTGTCAGATCAATGAATTCTTTGCCATTCTCAGTATTCTGTAATCCCTCTTTGATCAGTATGGTATACTGCATGATTACTCAATATGATTCATATAAAAAGTGATAGTATACAAACTTGCATCAGAAGTAATTATACACTAAAATACATAAGATAATGAGAAATACAGATTGCTAATTTTTTACTCAAAACTTTATAATAACTTCAGCTATTACTATTATTAGTCCCTTTGGTCCCACAGCATAGGAGGGAGGCATTGGTAGCTTCCCCAAATGCTGCGGGACTAATTAAATATTTGTATTTGTTTCATCATTAGCTCTTAGACAAAATATGTTCCCAATCTTTGAAACAGGAACTGGCTTTTGGTGGAGGTAGGGGACAGTAATAAGCACCCAGACTCCGCACATTATTTAACATCAAACTAGTGATTCAACACAACACTAAGGGAGACAAGGTTTCCAAGGCAAATATCAACCAGAAAACCTATTCCATGTTTATAGGCAGCTCAATTCCAATCATTTAGTCCTTTTTCCTCAACTAAAGAAGATCTCAATCTTTAATTCTCACATCTAAATTAAAAGTTCTTCCTACCTCAGCCTTGTTTTAAATACTTATCCTTCTAAGTTTAAATTTTCCTTGCAACTCAATGCCCAGTATTCTACTTCCTCCTTCCTCTCAAATTATCTCGTTAGCTTGTTTTTACTTATTTTTATAGCCCCGCCCCCAAAGTCTCTACCCCAGGATAAGGTACAATTCAAAAAGACTACCCCCTACATTGAAGTTTAACCACAGAGGCCAACAATACCATTTTTCTTGCTTAGGTTTAGGAAGGATATATTTTAACTAAAATTTCATTATCATAAATTCCTTCCCTAAATTTTTCCTATTCCTCCTTCTGTTTTACACACAATCACAATGTAGCAAACTCTCAAAATGTGTAATTATATATACAATCATACAAAGACTTCCTAAAAATATATAATTGTAAGTATGCCACAAATACCATTTAAAATTCCAGTGTTAGGGATACAGATTAAAAAATACACTGAAGTTTTCTTATAAGTTGTGTTTGTTGTTTGTTGTCAGGGGTAAGAAGGCCACAGAGGATTGAGGATCTTCATACAAGAACTAATTGCTTCACCTGAAATCACAAACTATACTGCAGCAGAATTCCATTGAAGACTAAAAAAACTTTTTTTTCCTATAAAAGGAAAAAGTTGAAATTGCACAAATAAAAAAGAAAGTCACTATACTTTGCCCATAAGGATACAAAATACTAAATAACTCATTTTCCCACTTGAGAAACAGGCTTCATGTACCAGACTAGAGCATTATGAAGTACGTATTAATGAATAATAAAAAAAAAAAAAAAAAATGCATCTCCACTTTCTACCTTTTAAAGACTTAAAACCATGATAAAATTATTTTTAGAGAATGCCCATGAAATTTGTACTCAATTCAGAATACAACCTAAGGGATAATTTGTGAATGCCATCTGGGATCCAGGCAGCCTCATCAACAAAAAGAAAACTTGTTGAGATCATCCAAATTTAAAATTCACATACATTTTTACATCTGGATTGAATTAATCTTTTCTTGGTACTGGCTTTCATGTAATAAAATAATTGTTTGCAGGTTTTATTTTAAAAAAAAACACATCTTTAGAAATCAAAATGTGCAATATCCAAGTTGAAAACTACAAAGAATTCCTTTATCAAAAAAAGTTAGTTGTGAGACAGGATTCATTTGCAATAAACTCTAAAACTGACAGCTCAGTCAAAAACAATTCTGTTTGAAACTCTCATTCCAAGTATCTACCACAAAAGGGTACACAGTCTATTATGTCATAAGTTCTGAAATCCAAAAGCTTTATAAACATAGTTAAAGGTGGAAACAGGATCCAGAATCTAGAAAAAGCTCTATAACACCCCTAATTCAGCTAGCCCAGTCTAATGATAGTTTTTAAGGAACTTGTAGCTAAAAACTGTTACCTGGCACAGTGGCATTTGTTTTTAAAAGCAGTGTCTGTATCCTAGCCCATGTCATTTTCAGGCTTTTTTCTGTAGAACCAGGGGCATCTTAAATCTGCAAGTTCAAATTGTGTACTTACCCCTAATACCCACCAAAAGGAGGGACTGGATATAGAGAAAGATTTCCTGTCCCTCAAAATGTTTTGAGCACTGCAAGAACTGCTGATTACTGTGGCCCATCAATGTCAGATCTCAGGGATTCTTACAAGCAATTCAAAGGGGCATATGGGGGGTGTGGGGTAAGTTCATATTACAGCCAGTCTGCTTTCTGAAGAAGATATCCTGCAGATAACCTGATATGCGATATCCCCTCAGGGACCCTTTATATCTAATAATCCTACCAAAGGTCCACTTTAATATGAAATATGAATCCAATATGTTTACAAACATACTAAAAAGGCATTCAAATGTCAGTTGTCTCATATTGTGAAGTATTTTCTTTTTTAACATAAACCTTTTATTTCCCAAAACTACACCCAAGGAAAATGATTAGGTGCTACAAGTTTTATACTACAGAGGACAAAAGCAAAGGCATCTGTTTTCCTGCCTTTTTCTGGTCTTCTCCCCTCCCCCACTCTACATCCTGCAGACCATTTGTAGGTCTCGGTTGTTAAAATTTATTTCTACAGTAGTCTTATAATGCTCTAGATGCTAAAAAACTTCTTATATTTTAACATTGCTTGGCTTAAATTTATGCTCTGCTCTTAGGAAGGAAACCCAAAAGCCTTTTTAATGACAGATGTATTACGGAAAATTTTCCCCACAAAGTTCTGATGCTGTGAAATATCAACTCCCTGAAATCACAGAAAGGAAATGACTTACATTCTTGGAAAATGAAGCCACTAGCAGCTTTCTCCAACAGCATTTTCTAATCCCCAAACTACACCCTGTGGCAAATGGGAGTATTTCGTTCAAAAACTACATTTAAATAGATGCTTATAAAACCAATTAACAAATATCACCGGGTCCTTGAGAAGAAGAGAAGGAATCATGCATAGAAAATACAGCAAGAAATACTTTTTCCTCTACATTTAGAAGTGCGAGAGCACAGACTTTAAGTCAAAAGCAACCTGAGAATTGTTAAGTTTTTCTTCCCTGCTATGGGTAATGCACAACTCCTGAGGAAAATACTGGCAAAACAGATTCTTTGCTAAAATAAAAACAAAAACGAAAAAGGGTAGAAGGGAGTCAATGACCTAATATTTCTTTAGGCACTAGCTACACAACTGTACGGCCCCAAAATTTTGCAAGCTTTCATTTCAACTTTAAAATATATTAGTTTTGCCAGTTTTCCATCTATTCATATCTTAGAAAATGCCCCACTATTAGGCTATGCCATCCTGGGACTCGAGGCGTTGTTTTAATTGTTTTAATCCTTGTGGACCTCCCACGGGTGGCCCCAGGTGTCCATACCTGACAGTGCCTAACCGGCCAGCCCGGAGGGTAAACTGGTGGTCTTCTTTGCCTGACGCCCGGCCTACGGGCCGCAAACTCCTCCAGAAACCCAAATTCTGCAGGCCGCGCCCCCAAGTCGTATATCCCCGAGATCCCCTTCAGGCGCCCACGAGCTCCATACCGGAGTTGGGTTTCCCCAACTAGGCACTTTCAGGGTCAACGGAGCAGACGCTGCGCTCCGGTCCTTTCCCGAAGCCGGGTTGCCCGGCCGCCAGGCGCACACAACAGGCGGCACCGCACAGCCCCCAGGAATGCGGGCTCAGATGCTGGTCCCCTTCACAGCGACGGAGAGCGACAGGCAAGAGCCCTAGAACAGAGCGTCGGAGACACCACCGAGCCCTGCAACCTCCGGAGCCCAGTGATCCGGGGGACGAGGCACGGCGCACGGAGCCCAGGAACGCAGCCCGCAGTCGCGACCGGCCTCCCGCCCTCCGCAGAGGCGGCCCGGGAGCTCCGCGCCTCCCCCGCTGCCAGGCTCTGCTGCCCCGGGGCCCCGTCCTCCCGCCCCGGCGTGGGCGAGCTCCGACTCGCCGAGGCGACCTGCTCGCCCGGTGCCCGACGCCTAGACCCGAGGGAGCTAGAAGAAGAAAGACGCGGAGAGGGGGACACTGCCTTCGCCGGGACTGGTGACTTCGAGAAACCCTCCGGAAACCCGTCCAGTCGCGGCGGCCACTGTCCGGCCGACACGGGACCCAGCCGGCGGCCGGGGCGCGGTGCCCAGGCGAGGGGTTGGACTAGGAGGCCCCAGGCTCTAGGTTCCTACTCTTACCTCTAAAAAGTCCCGAGCGCCAGGCGTCGGACCCTCCTCAGCTCTCGGTTTCTTCCTGCCGGGGCCGAGCCTGCCCGCTCCTTTCGGCCCCTAGGCTCGGGCTGCTAGACGAGCGCTGCGCGCCCGCCCCGCCCCGCCCCACCTCGCCTCCCGGCCCGCCCCCCATGGCTCCGCCCCGGCCCGCCCCCGAGGCTCAGTCCCTAGCCCGCCCGAGGTGGTGGCTGAGGCTGAGAAGCCGCCGGAGTCCCGGCGCAGGGCTCGCCACCGCACGTGGAGCGCCCTGCCCGCCCCGCCTCGGACCCAACCAAGCGGACTCCGGAGGGGTACCGCGAGCCTGGAAGGGGAGAAAGCCTTGGGAACCGCCCCTCACAGGCCCTGAGGAGCGAAACGAACCTCAGGTGGATGCCGTGGTGTGGACCATGGCGATGGAAGCTTTTCCTAGTGCGAGGCAGACCGAGGCGCGAGGGAACACTGTCGGAACTCCCCCTTCTGGCCAAATGGCCTTCTCCGCGGCTCAGCCCCCCGCTCCCCCGGGATGCTCCCTCCCAAGCAGAGTCGGCTGGCGGGGGCGGCTGTTTGGCCTGAGCTTCGTCTTACTAATTCAGAACAAACGGAGGGGAGGCCACTCGGAAAGGAGGCGGTCCCTACCGGAGGAGGCTTCGTGACTCCTCGATTCCCTCCAACCTTTCAGTCCCGCACCCACCTGCCCACCCACCTCTTGGGATACCATGCCCTCAGGTTTTATACTGGATGGAGGGGGCGCTGCCAAGGAAGCCAGGCCTCCCCCGCTCTTTCTGCTTCTCCTGTTTTCCAGGTAGACACAGCTTCTGCTGTTTTGGGCGTATGTTACCCCTAGAAATTATTCTTGCCCCCTCTCATTGGTGGCTGGCTGGGTGGCGAGTGATAGAAAGGGACAGTGGACAATGCTTTTATAGCACTAAGAACGGAGCCAGGATTTGGGGGTTTCTTTGTCACCTTTAGTTGTTAGGTCTAAGGAAGGAGCGAGTTTCTAGGGACAGGAAGAGGCCCAAACTCCTTCTGGCCCCTAGAAACTCCAATCACCTAGGTCTTCCTTTGACTTTGCTTACCCTGTGACCCCTGGCCTGTGGTGGCAGAAATACCCCAGTGGTCCTTCACAAAAGGAATGATTCAGAGGATTCTACGTGTCTGTTTTTGACAAGAAAGCAGAAGAGAACTTGAGAAAGGACACCAGCCAATATCTGATAGATGGCTGACAAAAGCCAACTTTAAAATTGTCCTCTGCTTTCGATCCAAACAAATGTGTAAAGCTAGCTATTATTGATTCAAAATGTGCCTGTCCCTTGTGCCTTGTTTGCATAGCAAAAGAAATTCAACTTTGTGTTCTTTACAACTGGAGCTCACTTGGAATAGTTGTCTTATTCACAGCTCTGAGAACTTGACACTAAAACTGCATATTAGGAGCTGTGATCTTTCGTGTTTTTCACAATTGATAATATCTTCAGAACTCATTTCTTGTAAAACTTGGACAGTTTCTAGAGATATTGTATTTATGGTGTAAAGTCACAACTTTATGGAAAGGAGAATAAGTATGTTTTCAATCCCTGCCTTTTAAAATTAGTTGTACTTAATTAGTATACTAAAATAAAATACTGGTTAACAGTGGTAGATCACAATATAGTCACTTAAAGTGGAAGATTAAACTTTTTCTCTCAATTTTATTTTTATATGCCTTCAGAATATGTGCATATTGAATACCTACTTGGTAAGGTCTTTAATTTGATGTCTAATGAGATAATCCAGCACTTCATGTATATGATAAACGAGGTAAATGAGAAATATATTACTATTTTGGAGAACAGTTCCTAAATCTAATTTATTTTCAAGCTTCATGCATGGAAACCTAGTAGATAAAAAGCAACATATTGTTAGGTTGTGAAACATTGCTGCTAATATAAAATAATTAGGCAAACCAAAGAGCAAAATATTTTAAACAGCTTTTTTAAAAACATGTGTTTAAGATTGGGTTTATTGTCTAGGATTAGATTGTAACAAAATTTACTACATGAATATTTTTTGAATTGTAATAATCATTTTAACAGTGTTGAGTGCCGCAATAAGTATAGACTCTTATATAATACATTTGTAAACTATGTACTTTAAACTTTTAAATCAGGCCATGCATGGTGGCACAGTCCTGTAATCCCAGTGACTCCAGAGGCTGAGGCAAGAGGATCACAAGTTGGAGTCCAGCCTGGGAAATTTAGCAAGAGCATGTTTCAAAATAAAAAATGGGCTGGAGAATGTAGCTCATGGTAGAGCATCCCTGGGTTCAATCCGCAATTAAATAAATAAATACACACATACATATATACATACATACTTTTCAGATAAGTTTCATAAGCCTGTGCAACATCAAATAATTTTGAAAGCATTAATCTGAAAACAATACACAGTCCACTAATAATAGAAAAATAGCAGAGAAAGAATGGATGGTTTTAGATACTTCTTATGTCAGGAAGTATTCTTTTGTGCTTATCATAAGAATGAATTCAATTTTGTGGATAATTCAGCTATATTACTCTTTTTGATGTTGGGAGATAGTTTTATTTTCACTGATTTTTCACTGATATAATTAAATGTTTTCCTAAATATGGGACATTGCCTACCAGTGAAACATCATCCTGAACATCTGAAATTATTATTTCTTCCAAAAAATGTATTTAAAAATAGCACAACTTGATTATCCAGGGACAAAATTTGGTTCTATATAGCATGTAAAAGTTTACAGGAGGCACACTTAAATATCAACACAACTCTATATTTTATTTTTTGTTTTTCTTAGGAAAAAGTTATTCATCCCATGGGTATATTGAGTATATCTATAAAACAGGCACAGTGCTAGACCCGGAGTTCAAAAACAAAAATATTCTGGAATCTTATAGCAGATTGGAGAAATAAGCATGCACATGAATAGTTAAAGCATCCTTAAAGCTTGCTAATGTAGAGAGATGCAAGAGGAATAGCAGAAAGCCTAGGACCTGCAGGGACAGCATCAGAAATCTCTTGAGATAGGAAAGATGAACAGAAGTTTGCTTGGAAACAGGTCCATTGATGCAGCACCTCTCAAGCTGGTCAGCATGTTGGAATCATATGAGAATTTTCAAAAACTATGAATGTGTGTGTCCCAGGCACACCATTTAATTTTTCCAGAATATGACATGAGCTTTGGATTGTTTTAAATATCCCCAGATTATTTTAAGTTTAGACAGGTAGAAGTCACAGAATTAGCAAGCACAGAAGCATGCTTTTAAAGCACAATGACCTTATAGCCACCATTGTAATTAAAAAGACTTAAGCTTTGGTAAGTGATATTTAAACTTTTTGGTGTAAGGAACATAGTTATATAGAAAATGAATAGATAGTAACTGCTATAATTAATAATTTTATATAATTTAAAATTTACATTTCTTCTCTTTTTACATTTGAATCAGATGGGATATAATTTTCTCATTTTTCTGAGTGTACAGGTTTCAGAATCACATTGGTCATGCAGTCACATATATACACACAGCAATAATTATGTCTATTTCATTCCATTATTCTTCCTTTCCCCCCATCCCTTTCCCTCATCCCTTCCCCTCCCTTCCCCTCACATCTCTTTACCCAATCTAAGATGATGCTATTCTTTTTTTTTCCTCACATCTTCATACATGTAATTTATATTTCTTTACAAGTACTTTCTATACACCAGGATAATATATTGGCAATTTAGTTCAGTGCATTAGGAGAAAATTAATTCAAGGATTTTTGGATTCAGAGTGTTTTTTTTTTTTTAAATTTGTGAACAAGTTTTTTTTTTTTTTTAAATTTTTAGTTGTAGGTGGACACAATACCTTTATTCTTTATTTTTTTGTGATGCTGAGGATTGAACCCAGCACCTCACATGTGCTACGCAAGTGCTCTACCACTGAGCCACAACCCTAGCCCCTCAGAGTATATTTTAATGCTGAAATATAAGTTCTAATCTGAGAAGAGAAGTCAGTAATTTGACATACCGGTTTTTAAAAAATACTTTTCCGAAATTAAATACTACTCATCATTCTGACTGAAGGTCATAATAAAGAAACTAGTTTCATTTTTCTTTTTTGTAATTACGGAGATTCACTTTAAAAACAAAATTAAATGTATTTCAAACAAAATTAAGTCCTCTTGTAGGGTTTTAAAGTCCCTGTAGCTGATAAAAGATAGAATAATTACACATAGAAACTTAAATAGTGTAGTGCTATAGTTCTGGTTTCCATTGCCTAACATTTAAAATGCCCTTCTTACTATTCTCAGCTGAAATTTTACTGTGTTCAGTAAAGTAGAAACAGCGAAAAAGATTTTAGTGCTCAAATCAGGAAAATTTATTGACATCATTTAATCCAACTATCTAATTATCATACTCCAGGAGCATCTAACCAAGAATACAAATACAGATGGTACCCAACTTATGGTCCCTAACTAATGATGGTTTGTATTTGGATTTTTTTTCCTTAATTACATGATGGTACAAAATTGGTAAACATTCAGCAGAAAGCACACTTTGAATTTTTATCTTTTCCTCGTCTAGTGATTATGCAGTAAATTTTCAATTTACAATATTTTCATGTTGCAATGGGTTTAGGGGTTGTTTCCCCATGAGGTGCATTTGTCATTGTTTTATAGTGGTACAACAGCATAGGGATTGATATTATATAGCAAGATAACTCAGAATGATTTATCTTCCCCAATTTAGAGATAGAAAGTTGAAAAAATTATATTCATTAAACTCTGCTTTCTTGCTCATCAACTTTTGAGAAAATATTTGAAAGAAGGATAAGTTGATACACAGGGACAAAGTTTGGTTTGTTTTCGCATATAAAAGTATATAGTAGATATATACAACAGAGCTGAGGAGCTATGTTGTTTTTATTCTGTTTTTGGTTTCAGTTTGACCATTAACATCACATTCCAATTCATAGAGGGCTTGAACACTTGAATACTCCAGATGGAAAAAGAAAGTTTGATAGGGCTAAGAAGGCCAGGCCCAGTCCTTCGTTCTTATGAAGTTGTTGGTTGTACAAGGTAGGATAACCCAGCATAGAGAACTGTATTGAAGACTTAGGGTTGAAAGGCATAGTAGCAGAGGCAGGACTAGCTGAAGGGAGATGCTGCTAAACTTAAATAGAGTTGAGGAGTTCCATGCAAAAAGTAGGACTGCTGCTTTAGGCATGAGGGTTAAGACTGAGGGCAAGTAGAAGGGCTCTAGTATAGAAAAATGTCTAGAAGTATGAGAAAAAAGGTAGATTCCCTATGATATAAAAATGTACTGTGTATCACTTGTGTGTTTATACAGTGGGTCTTCAAAGCTCCAGGGTACTTTTTTAGCTCTGGTTTCTTGATTACTCTCTGAGAAGCTAAAATAAAACATACCTACTCCACTGTTGGGAGGCAACTCCCTCTACTCCCATGGAGAGAGATAGATGTGAGACAAAAGGAAGCAGGAATCTGGGTACACCCTGGTCACTCTGAACTATGCCTCAGGCATGCTCTGTCTGTGTCTGAGATAATATTCTTGGAGGAGTTACTTTCAAACACAAATGATAACATTATGGATGTCATAGGTCCCTGCAAGGTTCTTTGGTATTTTATGACATTTTCTCAATTTGTGCCCAAGACCTATTGAGCAAAAGCAGTGGGATATGGAACATCCATCTTTCAGAAATGCATTTCCAGCTTGGCCAGTATTGGCTTTATAGAAAATATCAACAGCAGCCCAATTGAAGAGGGTTTCTGAAATCTGACCATTCTGTTTTAACTTAATTACGTTAAGGAAATTGTAAGCATAACATATATGCCCTAATTTTTTTTCATTGCTTATAAATGAGTGATGAATAAAAGTATAGATAAATACCCTTGCTCTGGAATTTCATAGGAAGTTCACTAACACTGAAGGATTCTGTTGATGGGACTTCCGAGAAACATCTTTGCCTTTGATATTTTGGTTATAAAACAGGGTACATAAAATAAAGCTCTTATCTGCTTGTTATACTAGCTGGTTGGATGAAAGCAACAAAATGTTATTAGATACCTAAATTAGATTCCTATTTTCCTCTTGTCTAAGAAACAAAATCTTCCCTTAGTCTTCTTTGGCTTGGTTATAAATCCAAATGTGAAGTGGGGGGTGGGGGGCAGGGGCGAGTCTTCTACAGGTAAGGAATGGTTAGATTTGTCTTTTTCAAGGTGACCTAATCAAGCATTCTCTTAGCCTAGACTGATTTCTTATATTCTAGTTCTTCAAGGAAAGACTACTGGTAATTAGACCAGGGAGTTTGAACTAGAAACCATGGATTGGGAAACTATTCTCAAAATACCTTTGATCCAGATGTTTAGTTTTGATAAGCATGGAGAGAAAAAAAAAAGTGCTGGGCAATAGCACTCTAAACTAGATCTAGCTTTGAAGGGAAGACTTTTGTGGGGTAGATACTCCTTAAATATGTTCCCTTGTTAAAACTTTGTATATGTTTGTGATTCATACATAATGAAGCCAAACATTCTGTGTGGTTTCTTGAGCAGAAAAGCAATCAGCAAATTAGTAGTTTTCTACTCTGCTGATAGTCTATGTTAGACAATAATTTTTGTCACTTGTGTCCCAGTTTCTTAAAAAATAATGGAGATATACACCTAATCTATGCTAATTTGATGTATAATACAGACTCAATATACAAATCAGTATAAAGTATTATCATGTGCTTATTTTTTATAGCACTTCACTCTGAAATTTTTTATGAATGTGTTCACTTATTTATCCATTGTCTCTTCTTTTAGAAGTTAAGCCTCATATGAGCACAGAGCTGATCTCTACATTCTGTGACCTTGTATCTAGAACAGTGTCTGGCACATATTTTTAAATGAGTGAATTCCATAAATTATATGTAGAGAGGGAGGGAGAATGTGTGTATGCGTGCATTTGTGTGTTAAGGTTTGGGGGGAGAGAAGAGAGACATACTGAGATGAGAACAGGAAAGGATTAACATTTTTTGAGATGCTTCTTGGCAGATATCCCAGGGACTTATGAGAAAGGATCTATCTCTTGAGAAGACTTCTGGATGATTTGAATGGGACATCTTATATAAGCCAGTTCATTAATGTTTATTTTTTTCAAGTAGATATAATTATATGATAAATATTCTATATTAATCCCTGTTCCTTATGGTAGATTTTGTTTTCACATTCACTTCTGCTTTTAAAACTGTTTATCCTACAATCTTTCCAATAATAAGAAGTTCATTAAAAGGATTTTACTGGAAATATTACTTATTATTTAATTCCTTGCCATCAAATAATTTTGATGAGATAGCCTTGGGAACAGAGTGGCTCAAGTTCCATAAGAGTAAATGAATGGCCTTGCTTCTACTGCTCACTGTCCTTAGAAATTTGACTGGACTCCATGTCAGCAGGAGTGGCTGTACCTCTGAACCCTTCCTGGAAGCTGCTCTGTTCACCACATCCTGCCCTTCCACCTGTCTCTCCAGACTTTCAGTCCTACTGTCCCCAAGCCCCTCAATTTATTAGCTGCTTTTGTTTGTTTTGCTTCTTTTCTTTTCAGTTTAATCCCTGGGGTTGTCTTGTGTCCCAATCCCCTTGACCTTCTAATCCAAATTTCTTAACAATCTCAAAAATCAGGTCAACTCAGTCATCCCTTTTCTTGCAGTTTGCTTTAAAATCATGAAGGAAGCCTAACAAAAACTGAATAAACGAGCTGATTAGTCAAGCACAGCACCAAGACCACAGTCCATTAGTGTTGCCACAGATGCTTCGTCACCTTTTTATTCATCCCTGTTTGCCTGACTTTCTTGTTTCAATGACTGTTCAGATGCCCATGGCTCTCTTCAAGTCCTTCATCCCAAATCCTACCACTCTAATCAGTCAACCAATCCTTACTGGTCACTCATCTAAGATGTATAAGTATGACTTTATTGAGTCCTCACAACAGCTTTTTAAGGGAGATACCACCGCTGGCCCAACGTCTTACAGAAAATACATAGTGGTGCCTGGGTCTGAACCCAAGAAATTCTATGCTAACTTCTTACCCTGACCCAAAGTGTCATGCTCTCATTACAGAACTAGTCATGTGTTTCCTTACTGGATTTTAGTCCCTTCTACCTCCTTTTGAAATAGTTTATAGACCTCTCTCTGTACCTTTCTATCCTGACTCCTCAGTCCCCTCCCCAAACTCTGTGTCCTAAGCTCCTCTAGTTCTTCCAAGGCCTTCTCCCATCATTCAGTTATTGATTCATTTAGCAGATACTTGTTAAGTACCATTTTGTACTAGGTGTTAGGGACGCAGAAGTAAACATAAACTAACCTCCTGTCCTGGAACTTTACATTAAAATTATTTCTCTTAAATACTCAACATCTCACCATTTAGACCCTTCTCACCTACAGAGATGCTGATCTCTATCTATTTCATACTATGCCTAGCACCTCACCTGACAAGGCACTTGGTACATGTTTGACAAATGGATGGAATAATTCCAGGTAACACAGTCAAGATTTAGAAGTTTCTTCTTTATTAATGGCTTTTTAATTAAAAATTGCTCATTTCATGTGTCCAGAAACCTCTAGCACTTATTATTTCCATTCGGAGAAGGTACTGAGAACCAACCCTTTTCCATTATGCACTGACTAGTTAAGCATTAATTGAAATGTATTCTCACCAAAGTTACCTTAAACTGGTACCTATAGTTGAAGATTTTTAATCTATGGTTGTAGAAAGAAAAATACATGACTTTATTAAGGGTATTGTGGCATCTGAAGACAGGAGATATTTGTGAGGCAAAGGAATCTTCAACCCACACTTTGCCTCTTCAGTGCTGCTCAAGCAGAGAGTGATGAGGTATTTTTGGTTGTCATGACTTCATGGGGATGGGAGAAGGGAAATGTTCCTGGCACCTAGCAGGTAGAGGCTAGGATACTGCTAAACACCTTCTGGGCAGGGGACAGCCCCACAATGAAGGGTTATTGCCTCTGCTTGAGAACTGCTGATCTAAAAGGCAAACTTGACTGGAACATGTAGGTGCCCTGTGTGTTAGGTGGTCAGTGGATTCCATCTGGGATGCTGGCTGAACATGCCAAGGGCCTGCTGAAAAGCAGCTGGAGCTGAAGGATCATGTCTTTGGAACTTACAGAGTGAGGCATCTGGACTTAGAGTCTACATCTACTCTTCCTCTAACATTATTTGGATTTTCCCTTAGCCCCGAAACATCCAATACACATTTTATGTCTTCCTTATGGTCTTTGTTTCTAGTATGGGGTGATTTTGAGGATACCATGTAAGAACTGGTGACAGGGTCTTGAATTAAAATAACAGCAACAAACTCCAAATGATTTTGACACCCATTCATGACCATATGAGCAGTCGCCCTGTTGCTAAAGCAAGTTTTAAATGAAGAGGTCAGATTTTGAAATGTTTGATTTGCAGCTCCAAGTGCTTTAGATACTGTATCACCCTCTTCCAATGAATGCAAACATGTGAGGAGGGGGAATGTGTTAAGATGCAATTAGTAATCTTTTTATCACAGTGAGGACATTGACGTCAGAACATCTAATTCAAATTGGGAAAAGGTTGTCTATTTTTAATTTCCTGTGATGTGAATGGAATAACTAAAGCTGGTTATTAATTTGGTCAATAAGAAGCCATTCAACTAAAGATGAAGTTTTTGAATAACATAATTGCATCTAGTCACCATAAACTGCTACATCAAACTAATTATGTATGAATGAAGCATAGTCTTAATTAACATTTCCATAAATATGCTAAAGGGCAGAGTTGAGGAAATGGAATATAAACTGAATGAGATTTATAAGCATCCCAATTTCTACTTCCCATTTCATAATTTTGTTCTTTTGATGCTGTCTAATGAATATTTAAATATTTCATATGTATGTATGTATATATATATGTATATATATACACACACACATACATACATAATATAATGTGTGTATATCTAGATATATAGAGAGATGTAATTCATCCTCATTGTGCTGGTCCATTCAGGAAGGGGACACTCCATAGGTAAATGTAAGATGGCATGGATACAAACTATTTTGCAATGAAAAGTTTAAGGGTAGTTTCCAGAAATGTAATTCATTTAAAATAAAAATGATAGCTTATTATTTATTGATCATTTACTGTGTTTAGGTACTGTGCCAAGTTTATTATCTCATTTTATCATAAAAGCAATCCTATGAGATAGGTTAACACCATAATTCCTATTTATAAATAAAGAAGCCAGGGCACAGACAATTACCCAAAGTTAAATAACTCACCAGTAGCTGAGTTTCTAAATCATTTTTAAAAAGCAAAAAAGCCCTGTGGGGGGTGGGGGGAGGGAGGGAAGGAAGGAAGGAAGGAAGGACCTGGTTTTAGTGTTTAAAAAAGAAGAATCTGAAATTAGAGTGTACAATTTTTTGATAGTGTACCAGGTTTTAAGACAACAAACTGTTTCAGCAAACTGGAAGAGGTACTCAAGATATGTGCCCACTCGGAAAAGGGTACACTTGTACATTGCTGGTGGGACTGCAAATTGGTGCAGCCAATTTGGAAATCAGTATGGAGATTTCTTGGAAAGCTGGGAATGGAACCACCATTTGACCCAGCTATTCCCCTTCTCGGTCTATTCCCTAAAGACCTAAAAAGAGCATGCTACAGGGACACTGCTACATCGATGTTCATAGCAGCACAATTCACAATAGCAAGACTGTGGAACCAACCTAGATGCCCTTCAATAGACAAATGGATAAAAAAAATGTGGCATTTATACACAATGGAGTATTACTCTGCATTAAAAAATGACAAAATCATAGAATTTGCAGGGAAATGGATGGCATTAGAGCAGATTATGCTAAGTGAAGCTAGCCAATCCCTAAAAAACAAATGCCAAATGTCTTCTTTGATATAAGGAGATTAACTAAGAACAGAGTAGGGAGGAAGAGCATGAGAAGAAGATTAACATTAAACAGGGATGAGAGGTGGGAGGGAAAGGGAGAGAGAAGGGAAATTGCATGGAAATGGAAGGAGACCCTCAAGGTTATACAAAATTACATACAAGAGGAAGTGAGGGGAAAGGGAAAAATAATACAAGGGGGAGAAATGAATGACAGTAGAGGGGGTAGAGAGAGAAGAGGGGAGGGGAGGGGAGGGGGGATAGTAGAGGATAGGAAAGGCAGCAGAATACAACAGACACTAGTATGGCAATATGTAAATCAATGGATGTGTAACTGATGTGATTCTGCAATCTGTATACGGGGTAAAAATGGGAGTTCATAACCCACTTGAATCAAAGTGTGAAATATGATATATCAAGAACTATGTAATGTTTTGAACAACCAACAATAAAAATTAAAAATAAAGAAAGAAAGAAAGAAAAAGAAAAAAAAAAAGATATGTGCCCACTCAAATTGATTCAAACCCAGATATGTATATAGAACAAAAAGGGCTAGGAACAAAATTCTCAGCCCATTTCCAGTGGGTAGAACTATTTTAAAATAATTATAAAGAATTATGTGAAGTCATTTGCCAAGAAAGAATCAATATGGCTGTGCTTGGTGACACTGCTTCCATTACAACAGCTTCAGCTTGCCCATGTCTTAAACTGATAAGTTTCAAGCAAGAATTATCAAAGCTCTCAGGTAAGTTGCTACACCCCTCTGCATTCTATTTGCAACTCAGCCTTTTCTCTTCCAAGTTTCCAGTTACTTCATTTGAGCCATACAACATAGTATAAAGGAGAAAGTTTGACAGTTTAGCTTGCAAATGGGAAATTGGCAGTCCCTGGAATCATCTTTGTCTTTAGTTCCTATGCTTTTGTGTATCATTGTTGAAGCCAGGTTGTAAAATCTAGCATGTCACTAGAACCTCCTATGTCAGCTGTGACTCTCAGCAAAGTGGCACAGCAGTGAGACTCTCTAGTAGGAATGTGAACAATGCAGAACCACCCTTAGCTGGAAGCTCTCAGTCTGAGTGGAGTGGTAATATAAGGACTGATCCAATACAAGGACTTCTGGAGCCATTTTCAACACAGTAAGGATGAGTTGCCGTTCCCTTGTTCTTGGGGACTGGGCACCAAGCTATCCTGTCTCACTCTACTCACTACCTATAGAAAAAAACTGGCAAACTTTCTTAAATCAAAGATTGTTATTACTCAGCATTTTGGAGAACTCATAAATATATATCCTAATTTCAAAAGAAGACAACCATTAAAATCTTTTGGGAGATTTGAGGAAAGATGACCTAAATTGAAATGGATTTGAAAAAAACTTAGATTTATGGATTACATTCATGAGAATATAAAGACATAAACTTCCGAATTTAAACTTTATTCTTACTACTTGTAATTCCTCCTTCAAAATGCAATCCCTTTAATTTTTGTGACTTATGGTAATTAATGGGGGAAATACTTTCCTTATTCTTCATTCCCTTTAATTTGCTTTTAGATACATTGCATTGGAAGTATGTGAGGCAGCAACATGTTATTACTAATTGTACTGTTCTGTGCTGATAACATGCCATTTGCTTTAGGTCAGTTTTTTTCCCCTCAGTCACTATTTCTAGCCAATGGTATCACTCTTGTTACTCTTCAAAAAAAGAAAAAAAAAAAATTATATATATATATATATATATATATATATATATATATATATATATATAATTTATATATATATATATTGGTTTTTAATTTAAAAATATATAAAACAAAATTGTTCCTAAAATAAAGGAAGAATATTCATTAACATCAAAGTACAATCAGCTCTTAAAGGATTTGATGTAATACCTTTTATTTAAGATGTTTATTCTTTCCCTTAAATATGGGACATACACATACAAATAGAATTTATGACCGATTATTTTAATTAAAAATGAAGAATTTTAAACGTGAAATATTATTAAAATGTTTGTGAATGTGAGATGATATTTATGAGTGAATTTTTTTTTCTTCTCAGTAGTTGCTTATTTTCTTAGCTTGTTTCTCAGACCTCTTGGGAAAGGGGCTTTCTACTTTCCTTTAGATCATCCCTCTCAGGGTACACAAATGGGGACATATAAAGTGCATGAGCACTTTACCTTGTAACAATGAGACCTTCTAGGGGTCATAGCGCACATTTTAGCCTTTTCCCTGTAGATTTTATCCTCAAATTGGACCTTACATAGAGTAAGTAGCATTTTATAGTTCTTAACCACAGACGTTATCTCATGTGGCTCATAAAAACAGAAGGGTGCTAGCTAATACAAGGACTTCCTGAGCCATCTTCAACATAGCATTTCACATGGGCAATAGCACAAAGCCAAACAGAAAAAAAGCCAACTGAGGGCAAAGTTGAGTTGACCAAAGCAGTTCTATCAATGGAAGAGAGGACTAGGACTCCAGGATAGGAATGGGAAGGACCACTCAGGTGATGGTCTTCACTTGCCTCCTCTTTCATTCTGAGAACAAGAACATAAACAGGTCAGAGTGAAGGGCTTGGCACACCCACAAGAGACTTGTTTAAGCAGAAAAAAGTTTTTTCTTGTTCTAGATAAAGGATATACAACAAAGTTTGTATCAGTTTTACTGAGTGATTATTACATATAAGACACCCAACTGCAAAGTATGTTTTCATTTAATTCTTACGCCTCCCAACAAATGCAAGAAGCAGAGTATTTTTTCAAATTAATAATCACTTTAAAAAAAAGGTGAAGTGACTGAGGCACAAAAAAATTCCATGTCCTAGGTTTTAAAACCAGATTCAAACACAGTTTGAATGCAGAGAATATGTTCTTGAAAGCTAAAATGTTCTGCCTCATAGTAAACTTATTTAAAATATTAAAGGAAATGAGAGCATTTTAAATTTTTCTAAATAAACTTTTTAAAAAATTGGACAACCAAGACCCTTTACTGATATGCCCAGGATTTTTGTTTGCCAGGAGTTAGGTTCATAATTCAGAATGATAATTTACTGGATCCATGAACAGTGCCATGCCAGACTCTCTTGCTCAATACTAGTAAAGAAGTTAAAACTTAACACCAAGCACTACTCAGTATCCTGTGGGAGAAGGATAATCAGAAAGTGGACTCTGTTTTAGAGCTGGAAGGAAACTTATAGATAATTTACCATTTTTATTTCATAGATGAAAAAGCCAAAGCTCAGAGAAATTAAGTGTGTTTACCAGATTACCTATAGCTAACTAGTGTCAGAGCCAGGATACAAGCCTAGTCTTTCTGACTGCATTCCTTTAGTTATACTACGCTGCTTCCAGATTCATGAGAGAGAAATTTCCATATTCTTGTGTTTTAAAAAATGTTAAAAGCTAATATCAACGTATTTTAGTAAATATTTATCTAAATAGATAAATTTTTTTATAAATAAATTTTTTATGTTTGCATTTTTTATAGATATTTGTAAATGAAATGTGTTTGGATTTCCCAGGAGTATTTGCATTTTATGAGCTTTACATTTTCTACAAAAGGGGCCAAGCCCAGCAATTTAATTTTCATGGACTAAGAGCTTTCATTAAATCCTTCACCTTGACAATTAATTGGTTTTGGGAATAGGGGATAAAGATAATTCAGAGATATGATAAGCATTCATTCAGTTATTCGAACAGATATCTGTTGCATGCTTAAGATATTTTAGACACTTTGCCAGCTACAGGTCATGCAAATATAATTACAGTATAGTTTGTCCTTTGAGGAATTATTTTCCCTTTCTTCTCTACTAGCAAAGGTTCTGATATATTTATTCATGTTGCTCTTAAATTAGGTTGATGTCTTCCAAAGTGTACTAAGAGTACTCTTTGTGTTGTGCCACATGATTTTAGATGGTAACAGACAAGCACTTTTAAAAAAAATAGTTGTATATTATTTCAGTACATGAAAATGTAGTTATATATTTGTTTCAATGTAGAAAAACCAAAACAGCTTACAAATGTACATTTAATGACTGTATGCCTTAGGCCATGGCTGATCATTCTGGGAATCCACTTTATGTAGACCATATGAACCACAGGCAGATACTCAGCATGTTCTGTAAACCTTCTGCAGTAACATTTCAAAAGTATGATATGGATTATTCAAAATACAGGTGATATGGATTAATAGCATGGATTCTACACATATCTAATTTTTCTGTCCATTGCAGCATTCATTTAAAAGCTACTTTAAAAAATAAAATTTAGAAAGATACACTAAAATATCACTTCTAAAGATTGATAGTCATTTAGTATGTGAAATATAATACATTGTTATGCTAATCCTAAGTAGTTCTTTTGTCCCCAAGGAACTTATTTTTAAGACACATTTTATAAATTGACTAGAGTTATTTTTATTATTTGAATTCTTTTCCTTTTAAAATATATCATTGCTTTTTATTTTAATTTATAGTTACCTTATAATTATGATAAATGATTATTCACTTTCTCTGTTTTAATTCAAAGATGTGCAGCTGTGTTTGTATTATAGACAGCAAACATCAGAACTAATCAGTAATAACAAGACATGTTATACTTAACTTATTTAATGAAATAGTTGATCTTTGAGCTAGTATCTGTAGTGTCACCATATATATCTGGGCAATAAGTAAAGTTTTTGTTACATTACAAGCTCACACACCTATAGCACTGTTTTGTGGGCTCTTGAAAATAAAGAACCAGGCCATAATGACTGGTTAAGGTTTAAAGACCCTAAAAGGCCAGAGGCAGCCATCATCTTGGCTTCCCACACCCCCAAAACATTGGTAATGTGACATGAGAGAAAAAGAGAAACAACTTGCACACTTGCAACCCAGGTTCCAACAAGTAATGACAGTTTGATTTGGTTGATTTGGTGCTGATAAATCCACATTTAAGAAACTTCATGATAAAAAAAAAGTCTGAACCTACAGAAAAATATAAAGCTCCCATATGTCAAATTACTTAGATTTGAAGTTATTAATATTTGCCTTATTTGCTTCATGTATTTTTGAGGCATTTTAAGCAAATGTTAGACATCATAATATTCCACACTAAATGCTTGAGTATGTGTCTCTTAAAAATGGTGTTTTTTTAATATAACCAACTACCATTATCAGATCTAACAAAATTAATAATAATTCCTTACCATTCAAATTTCTCATGATCCTAAAATTGTCTTCCTACAGTCAGTTTGTAAATCCAAGTTCAAACAGTAATAATAGTTCTGTTTGTATAAGTTAGTTTTGTCTTACAATGAATTCCCCTTGTACATGAAATCATCATTAATGAGTACCTCAATCAGCCTGGCTTTCTAGGTTCCTGGAAGACCATTCAGATATAGAAGGAGCCATAAGCATCATTCCTCTTTCAATATATTCCCATGCTCCATGGGTTTACCAGACTGGACCCTCTTTGAAGCTCTTAGAAAGATGGGATGGAAGTGAGATGAAAAGGGTTGCCTGGATATGAGAACTTTACATAGATAAGAAACTACATTCTTGTACATATTTGTGCCATCTTTTACCCCAAAATATTTTATCAAATGATTCTGAGATTAAAAGTTTTTCTCTTCAAGAAACCCAGAAAATACTCCACAGAACATTCTTTTACACAATTCATAATGAACATTTAATGTAATAAAGACTCTGATGTTCAATAAAAAATTTACTTAGTATTTCCCAGACTTATTTGATTATGGAGTTGGGGTCCCCCACCCCAAATAGATTACCTGTTAATATCTCTTAGGACAGGGCTGGGAATGTAGCTCAGTGGTAGAGCATTTGCCTAGCCTGCCTGATACCCTGGGTTCGATCCCCAGCACTGCTTAAAAAAAAAACAAAAACTTCTTAGAACAATGTACTTTGGGAAGTACATTGACCTGTGTGCTACAATACCACTGCTTTTATAAGTACACCAATGAGAATTTGTTCTGGAAAAATGCCTTGTCACTCTTGCTGTTTTTTTCCCTTTTTTGTTTTTTAATTTTATTTTGTATTCTAATTTGTAATATATGACAGTGGAATATTGCAGTTCATATTACACATATAGAGCACAAAACAAAGTATATTCACATCATTGGTGTCTTCATACATGTACTTAGGGTAATGATGGCCATCTCATTCTACCATCTTTCCCACTCCCATGTTGCTGGTTTTTTCTCTCACTCTTTGATGCTGTGTTTGTTAACTGGTGTTTTAATTCCCATTAGAAGATAATTGCTGTTGAGTACACAGACAGGCCTAGTTAACAAACTACTGACAGAGTTAGGATTTACTTTAAAGCCCTAAAATTTGAAGATATAATTGGTAAAAATCCAAATAATCCCCAATTACCAGAGTTTTTGTTGGCTGTTTTAAAAAGAAAAAGCAACTTCATAGTATTTTACTAATATGCCCATCTCCTATCCCTGTTCCTCTTATGCTGTTCCCAACCTAAGCAGAAGCCGCCCCTTAGTTGACTCTATAAGTAATAGGGGAATCAAAGAAACTAGATATCCTAAAGATAACATACCACTTTTTCCTCTCATGAAAACCAAATAAACATTTATGGGGGAAAAACAGGGTGAGACCACAAGTCCAATGTTCTAAACAGAAAGGTTAAGGAGATGATCACTGTGGAATCTGTAAACGTGTTTCTTGGAGAGGCATGTCTTCCAAGGGCCCTGCAACTGCTTCTAAATTCACCATTCCTTCTATATACTGCTCTGGAGCCACCATGCAGAGATGCCAGGTGGTGGTGGGTGGCAATGACATCAGCAAAGATTCCTCTTCCCCGAGGGAAGCAAAACTATTACTCAAAAAATGTACCAGTTTAATTCTGGAACGTCTCAGTTTCTCACCTTGGATGGTAAAAATGTCTCTGTGGATTTTCTCTGCACTGACTGGGCAAGTACTCAGAATGAACAATCTTTTCTTAGCTGGGAGAAAGTCAAAATGCCTTTTCAATAAGCAGGACTCCCACTCCTCCGCATTCCTCCTGAAGCTTTCAGTTAGGACTCTTAGACCACAGGGTTTGAACTTTGCATATACATACAGCACCAAAGTGTGGAAATGAGTAGAAGTTGTGTATCACAAGATATTGTTGACCGTGTAATTTAGGTATAATAATTGGCAACTGCAAAATCTCATAGTTTCTCATTAATTGACAGGTACATTTATTTCCTGTTAAAATTCTCCTGATCATTAAACTTTTTTCCTTCTTTGTTTATCTCAGTTAGCATAGTGAAATAAAATCAAGTTTGGAACTGGATGCTATGGGCTTGAATCCCAGTTTCACTCATTATCTGTGTGACCTCTTTTAATTTTCTTAACATCTCTGTGCCTGTTCTGCTTCATCTGTGAAATGGCAATTATAAAACTCAAGGATTATAAATTTTGCATTTAAAAAACATGGAAATGCTCCTTTCATATATAGCATGTGGACAGTTAGTAAACATTGGGTTCTTTGCTTTCCTTTTTCCTCTGCCTGTGTGTCTTCTCACCCAGTCCCATTATTTTGAGAATAAAATGAAGAATAAATAGCTTCCTTGATTCTGTTTTTTTCCTGAACTAACATTGCATTTCTGCTTATTCAGATATCAAAGAACCTGTTTCAAGTTGATAAGTAGATTCGTCATGGTAGAATGCCTACATCCTCTAAATGGGTACTATTAAAAAGACAGACAATAAGAAGTGTTGGAAAGGATGTGGAGCTAGTGGGAATGTAAGATATTTTTCATCCTAGAGAACAATTGGCTGTTTCTTTAAAAATTACACCTATGATATCACTCAACAATTTTGCTCTTAGCAATTATCCAAGAGAAATGAAAACATATATCCACACAGAGACATGCATGTGAATATTTATAGCAGCCTTATTAATAATAGCAGTTGATGCATGGACATGGACCATTTCAGAATAAACACTACATCATGGATGAATGTCAAAAATATTATACTAAGCAAAAGATATATTGCAAAAAAGATTATATTGTATGATTCCATTAAATACAAAATCCATAGAAGCAGGGAGAAGATGAGCAGGCCAGAAGCTTCTTCTATCCTCCAACATTAGCAATGGAAATGACATGGCCTACTTTTTTGAGAACTAGCACCCAACATGTCCATCTGCTACTTCCTATCTTAGCCCAGCAGCCACTCTGTGCCCTACCATCTCCTGATTTGTCTTGATTTTTGAGCTTTGGACTATGCTCCTCCATCTGCTGATCTCAGTCTCCTGTGCACCAGGTTGTACTATCTGGCTATTACCTTCTTTTGATTCTTTTATGCCCCATTTCAATCAAGTAAAACCCTATTTTTCAATCATTGTTTTTCAGTCACTCATGAAGTGTCTTTCTAGGTCTCATTCACAAAGATATACTTAAGAAGCCAAGATTATTAATCTGCAATTTATGTTATGGACAAAAACAAATGTGACCAAAAATATCAAGGATTAATTAAATCTGGCTAATTTAAGACTTGATAATTTAATAACATTTCCTTTCAACTTTATTCAGTCCCAGTATCTCAAGTTAAGATTATCAACAAATTGAAAGAGCACTATATCACAGATGATTATGATACAATTACAAACTAATACAAAATAGGATAATTATTGTGGTACATAAACAACCACCTCTACTTATTGAAAGTCTTTATGCAGAAGGCCCTGTACCTGTCCCTTCCCCTTTATGATTTTTAATACTGATAACTTGGCAAAGTAGGTATTCTTATTCCTATTTTTAGGATAAGAGAACAAAACAACAACAAAAGCCAGGGCAAGCGAGGTTAAAATATTCTGTCTGACTCAAAATCCATATGCCTGTTTTCTCCATCATGCTATCTTGCTCTCCAGACCTTGGAGTGCCACCCCAGGGCTAGATGATTTTTTAGTCTGCTTAGATAAATATTTATCTTGTACTTTTAATGCCAAGCATGAACCCAGCATATGACAACTCAAAAAAAAAGACATAGACCTTGTACTTTAGGTTCTCATAATTTGGTAAAGAGAAAATAAGATTAAGTTCTAAAAAAAAGAATGATTTGGACAGTAAGTACTAGGGAAATTTAGAAAAGGGCACAGTTAACAGTAGCTGAAGAGAATGGGGGACACATTGGTATTGTGACCTGATAGAAGCAAGTGTGGATAAGCAAAGAAGAAAGGAAAGAACATTCTGCAAAGACCTAGAGCTAGGAATGAGCATGTCATATCAAAGAACAAGGAGGACAACCACCTGGTTGGAATGATAGGGTTTGTTCTTGGCAGCTAACAAGATTTGAAGGCTACAGCAATTTGTGTGTGTGTGTGTGTGTGTGTGTGTGTGTGTGTGTGTGTGTTGCAGCTCATTGTGACACTAAATTCCATTCCAATAAGGGTGCAAGGAAGAGTTATCCAGGTACTGCTTCCTGCCATGGATAGAAATGTGTCTATTTCTCAACCATCATTTAAAAAGAAGAAAAGATAAGGGAAACTCCGGAAGGACAATAGGACAAATAAAGGCTTAGAAATCTTAAAATTTCTGGGTTCTATTTAGATTTTTTTGTTTCATTTGTTGTCTGAAAATGCAATAGTAGAAATTATTAAACCTCTTCTGAATTAGTTTTTAGGAGATGAATACATACAACCTTCTACTACTACTTCCCACACACAAAAATTCATCTAATTCTAAATATGCAGATGGCTGGAAGTCAGATACCGAATGTTCAAATATAGATTTTGCTTACAAAGTTTCCCTCCAACCACCTTGTTTTGCCCCCTTCCAACTCATATTATGCTGGAAATAGAATAAGCAGTAAGTAATGTTTTAAAATTATGATAATGTTGGCCCATTAATATAACAGGATAGATCATGTTAACTGTCTTTATGGCTTTCCAACAATACAATGTAATCTTATATTGTCATTACAATTTTTCTTCTACCTGGACAATTTGAAAATTTTCCAGTGTTTTTATGCAATTTTAAATGAGTACAAGACGGGGATGAACAATTATTTTAGTAAGTTTTGAGATAGCAAGTTAGATTTCCAGACAAATCTTTCCAAACTCCCTCAGCTCCAATTTTGACTTTAAAAATTCATTTTACTAACCTGTGGAGCATAAAAGATTTGATGCTGATGTTTGGCTATCTCAGTGCTGCAGTTTATAAGGTCAAGTGAAAAACATCCCTAAAGGGCTCCTGGGACTGCACTGAAGCAGCTCCAGAAGATGCTCTGGTCCACTGGCTAAGCAGAGCCTTCCAGAAACCCTTTCAAAAAGACCAACAGGATAGATAAATGTATTCCACAATGGAATGATATATATTTGTTCACACTCACTCTACAGATTTATCTCGATTTTAGGAAGGCCACAATATTATAAGCTAGGAAAGAAAGAAAGTCCAGAAACTAGACTGGAGAGTCTAATTTATCCTTTAATATATCATTCAGAATCTTTCAGACCTTGGAATTTTCTTTTTATATGTCTTTGAATAGTATTACCCACATGGTATTTTCAGTAAATGCCGCAGATTCTAAGTTGAGAAACAGCAGAATAAGTTTCATAAGAAATTCTCTACATCTATCTCCAAAGCCACCAAACTACAATTCTTGCCATGTCAGTGCCATACAGTGTCTTCTTGCTTTCATTCATTTGTTCCTTTACCCAGCACTCCTTGAATGTCTACAACTATAGCCAAAACAGTCTTCACACTCAGATTGCCTTCATCTAGTGAAGGAGATGGGTTAGTCAACAAAACCTCATAACACAGCTCAGCATGCTGGGGCGTGAGCAGCAACAAGAGGCTACCAGTGATGAAAGCGGGCAACAGTGAGTGGTCTGACAGTCTTCCAGGAAACTGTGGTATGTGGGAAAACTGGAGAATGATGGGAAGTAGTCCAGGTTGAAAGCTGTAAATAGGTAGGGACGCATGAGAAAATGTGTGTGATCTTTGCAAAAATCTGAAAGGCCCCAGAGATGAGAGAGGACTGAGTGATGTGCAGAACTACAGCATTCAGCGTGACTGACCTGGGGTTGATGTTCTTCATCACCTGTAATTGAGCATTAGGACCTGCAGAATCCAGGAGCCCATTTAAAAGGCCACTTCCTTAGGATCAGGAAAATGATGATGGACTGGCTCAAAATGCACAACTTGTTGAAGCAGAGATTCTGCAGTGTGAGAATCTCAATTTATTCTTTAAAACATGATGAGTACCACCAAGATTATTTTAGTTTGGGTTTTCTGTGCTGTTAGTTTTGTTTTAACAACTACATGTTCCTATCTTACATTCCCCACACTGAAGACATTGCTTCGTAAGTATAGAGACCAGTTGATTTTTAAATTGGAACTCTTTTTTTTTTTTTCTTTGAGGAGCAGGGATTATTTATTTTCACTGCACATTCAAGAAAATGGGATCTTCTGATGACACATTACAAAACCACAAAAATGGTCTGTGCAGAGAAGGAATTCAGTTGTAGGATTCCCAAAGCTTGATTTGGGCTGTATCTTTGTAGTGCTGTGAATATAATTAAATTCTGTGGAAACTCAATTGAGTTTTTCCCAGGTGGGGGAATTGTGGTGTGGTCAGGGACTGCCTAGGAGTGAAGCTCTAGGACAGGGAAGTAACTCTTACAGGACACTACAAAAGGTTCTGAAGCTCATAAGCATTCAGTGAACTAATTTCACATTTCTTTCTACACCCACAGAATTGGAATCAGAACTACTGCCACCCTTTTTGTTTCACCTGTGACCCTTTGCTTTAGCTTCTCTAGAGACACTTTTAGTGATGGTTTTAATTCTGATTCCATTGATCAAATGTGGTAGTGTGAGAAATTGCCTGCTTTGCACCCTGTTGGATAGACTCTGATTCCTACTTCTCTCTCAGACCATCCCTTTTAAACAGGTGGCCTTCTACCAGGTGTGGAGCTTGAAGTTTATACAATTTGGACGGCAGTGAGGGAGGGAGTGAATAGGAGGGTGCTCTTTGAGAAAAATAAAAAAAATATGTATGTAAAATAAAGACAATTCAGAATAATTATTTAGAAGAAGGAACTAAATGACAAGCCTTGGAGATTTGGGACTTTACCTCTCTTTAAATGAGGTACCAGAAAATTTTACAAAGGAATACTTCCTGATTGCTTTGGTTCTGAACCTACAACATTCTAGGAGTGCTGGCCTCACCCAGCATTCACAGAAACCTGTGCAATCTGAAGCTTCCCACTTCATTGGTTTCAGGGTTCACCCAGATGTGGTACCACTAGTAAAGGCTGCAGGAGAATGGTTTGGATAAAAGTCTCAGGTTAAACCTGTAATTCTTGGTTATATTTTAATAATTCCCTTTGCAATCTAAAAAAACAGTCCTGTTTTGCATGAGAAATGATATGGCCAGCTTATTTATGTTGGTCCCCTCTGTGACCACACAAGCTTGGCCCAGATGATAAGCTCTCACTTCTAACTTTAGTATTTTCACTGGCTTTCTGTCCCAGCTTGCCTGAAATAGTCTCTGTTTCCCAATTCTGAAGTAGGGGAAACACTGTCTACTTATAATAGGTTGTGAAAAGGGTTCTTTTATGTTCTTCTATCTTCTTAAAAGGCGTTGTTTGGATATTATACGAATTAAATAAATTTTAAAAAATTAGTTACTGGGGGTGGGGGATGTAGCTCAATGGAAGAGTACTTGCCTACTGATACATTTATCAGGCCTTACATTCAATTCCTAGAACCAGAAGAAAATAAGCAAATCAGTCATTGGTATGTACAGCTTCTTTCATTTAGAAATCCAAGAATCTATAAATGGTACCATCTAATCCAGTAGAGTTAGTCCCTGCTGTTATGTTCTCATGAAGATCCACCCATCTTCCTGAACAACCTATTGGGTGGAGCAGTAGTAAATTCAGGTCAGTTAAAAAGCTCATCCAGGCCCTTCCCCTTTGGGTGAAACATGCCATCTGAATGTGTTGGTGGAGCTAAGGAAGTTTATGTGGGCAATAACTTGACCTTAATGGGTCACAGTAGTTCATTACTACTACATCACTTTGAAAGGACAGTAAGGCAGAAAACCTCCACCCCATTGAAAGCTGGACCCACGAGGACATTGACATAGCTCCCTTGGAAACTCTATCACTCAGCACCTTGGAGTCATCCCATCAGACACAAATAACCAGGCTTCTTTGCTCTGCTAAAGTCATGTGCAGTGTCGAGGTTACATCAAAAAGTTAAGGCTTAAAAGGCAGTTTTCTCTGAGGGCTGATTTGGGCATATAAACAGTGGCGTCGTTAAATGCCACTCTGTGTTTAAAGTAATTATACTTTAGCCTGGAATGTGGTGATGTGAAAGCCCCATTGCAGCAAACAAAGTTGATTCTATCAGCAAACTCTGGCAAGTCAGCTGGCTTGGACATTTCTTCTCCCTGAATTTACTACTTCCTACTCTGGAACTGTCTCTGGGAAGGTCAGAACTTAAAGACAGTGTATGTGCTCTGCCCAGCTCACCAAGTTTGGTGTCAACTTACAAACAATAATATGCCATCCACATTGATGGGGACCAATACAATACTTGGACCATAGTTCTGTAGTCATGTGTTCCATGGAAGCTCTTCTGCCTGAGGTTGCCAACTTTGTTCTAAATAGAATGAAGGGCACAGGGGGACTTTTGTCCCTTCCCATTTTAGAATCATACCTTTCTCAGTGAAAAGGACCCAGTTATCACCCCTCTGCTCTTTATTCTGGTGCCCAATTCCTGATCCTGTGCCAAATCAGTGGAAATTTTCTTGTGGTCTGGGAGAATAATTTCCCTTTATCCTTACAGAACTTCCTTCATAAGTTACTGCTGGCAGCTATACTTGTGCTAATTAGCTGCCCTTGATGGATTTATTTCATCCAGTTGTAAATTTTAGAGGAAAAGTTCCCAGGCCAATTTAAAAGTAGAATCCACAGACCAAGCTGAGTGGAAATCAGGTTTGGATGACCTCCACAGAGCAAGTCAAGCCAATTCCCATGGTGTTGGAATACAGTGTTCCCAGGAAGGTGAATCAAAGTCGTAGAAGGATAGACCTGGAAGAAATCTCAAATAGACTATTTAGTTTTAGTTGCTTCATTCTACAAAGGACCTGGGGCTCGTAAAGGTGAATAACTTGTCTTATCTCACAGCTCTTGGCTGGTCATCTCTGAAAGGATCTGGGCGACAGGGGAAATGCCCATTTGTCTTCAGGGACAACTTGAATACAGTTATCATAAGAAAGCCTTGTCTATTACTCTCAAGTTCATCTTTCTTTTCACTTTCCAACTCTTTCTTCTCCATGGACTAATATTAAATCCTAAACACACACACAAACACACACACACACACACACACACACACACACGGAATCCAGCTGTTAAGTTATTTCAGACATTCCAAAAAGTATGCAAAGTAGCTGATGTAATTTGGTAGGTACAGAGGACTAGCTTCTAGGAAATATGAAGCTCTCCAAACATATGGACTGATTTGTGTCCTAGGTTGCAGTCATACACTGCCCAATAGCTAGAGACCTTTATGCTCTGAGTGTAGAATAGTGAGAGATGGTTCTGTGAGGTAATGATGGTAGGGAGGTTTTTTGTTTTTGTTTTGTTTTGTTTTGTGTGTGTGTGTGTGTGTGTGTGTGTGTGTGTGTGTGTGAGTGAGTGTAGGCTATTTGGGAAGAAATCTTTCTTTTCATATGGTAACCCTTCCAAATGGTAGTTTTTTCTTTTTGTGTTGGCCTCAAATTTATTAGACAGAAAGCCATCATCTCATCTCTCCTCTCCCTTTCCCCTTCCCTTGCTTCCTGCTTTTCCTTCCCTCTCTCATTTCCTTCCTCCATTTCCTTTCCCATCTTTTTTGTCCTTATTTTCCTCCTGTTCTTCTCTTTGTATTCCTTTCCCTTGCTTTATTTTATATCTCAAAGCCCAACTATGTTATTTAATGAACGGCTATCTACAGCAAAAGATTGCAGAAGAGACACAGTATTCATTGTTCACTGATTGAACCCTAGCTTCCTATGCATTTAGTATATTTATTTTTGGTACTGGGGTGATTTACCACTGTGCTACATCCCCAATCCTATTTATTTATTATTTTGAGACAGAATCTAAGTTACGGAGCCTGGCCTCAAACATTCCATCATCCTGCCTCAGCTGCCAGAGTCTCTGGGATTACAGGAGTGTCCCACCATGCCTGGTCTCCTGTGCATTTATTAAAAAATGAATATTCCTTCATATTTCTCAGCTTCTGTATAGATATAAATTTATGTTTTAATATAAATACATGAAGACTCTTCATTTTATTGAATCAAACTTCTGTCATGACAAATTTCTGTCATGTGCAGAATAGTAGGTTCAAATGATGCCAAAATAACAGTCAAAGGGATTCTGGGTTCCCTGATGATTGATTACATATTTTTTTTTTTACTCACAACCAATTATTTGAAATTCTTTAAGTGTGTGAAGTTCAAGGATCATCTGGACTTCCTTAATATTACAAATTTACATATATATGTAAATATACACATGCACGTGAATATTTCACATAAGTGAAACTGTCAATTCATAAAAATACATTTGGCATTATAATAATTTACGGAATTCAGTGGATTAAAATAATTTCTATTTTTAATTCAATAATTTTGAAAGCAAATAACATGTAATCATCTTCCAACCAAACCTGTTCCTCCTTTAGACTTCCTCATTTCAATCAGTGAACACACCATCTACCCAGCATCTCAGACTAGAAAAGTGGGCGTCATTCTTGATACTTCTCAGCACTCACACTTTGTGATCTTCCTAGCACCATTTCCTGTCAATTTCACCTCCAAAATATATTTTGTCTCTGCCTATTTTTCTCCCCACCTCAATTTATTCCATTCTCCCCAAGCCACCCTTCATTTCTTTGCTGGACCACTAATCAATGGCCTCCCCTCGGTCACTCTCCATCCACACTGGCCCCTATCCACTCTGTTCTATTCACAGCCAGCCCTTTAAAGAAGAAAATATGAGCAACTCGTGCTCTTGCTTCCAGATACATTAATGGAGTTCAGATCTTGTACCACTTTCCCCCTGGCTTCCTAAATTCTAGCTGTCTTGGCCTTCTTTGTATTGAAAATTATCTAAAATATTTTCTTCTCCCTACCACCCTGTACCCCACCCTGGACACTGACAGGTTTCTTTTTACCCTCAAGTTTTCTCTAAACGTAAATCTTCAAAAAAGTCTTGCACCCAGACTAAGGTAGGCAATGTAATACACCCAGAGAATGCAATTGTTATTCTCAGACCTAATAATCTGTTCTCTTTCACAACCCTCACAACTTTGAATTTTGTATTTATTTTATTATAATAATTATTGTATCATTATATACCTTATATAATTTAACACATAATATGTGTAAGGTTTCTTTCTCAGTGTAAAATGCCTAACTTCTACCACAAACTATAGACATGAAGGCAGATACTATGTCTATTCTGGCTCAATAAATGTACATAATAAATGTCCAACAAATTCTTGTGAATAAATGTATCATCACTGTATGCTATAACATTTGTATATTGCTTATTTTAAAGTACACGATTGTCCTTAATCCCTTAAATTTATCGATATATTCCCCAGATGATTATATCTTCCTTTTACAGATAGCAAAACAAGTTTAAAGGAGGAAATTAAACAAGAAAAGGAGGTTTAAGATCCTCAAGTTCACAGCTGCCTAATACACAGAAAAACAATATTAACAAGAATAAATATTTACTTTACTGCTCTTAATATTTCATTAATATATTTTTAGTTGAAACATAGCAATTGTACATATTTTGGGGGTACATTGTTGTATTTCAGTGCAGGTATACAATATATAATGATCAGATCAGTATAATTAGCATATCTGTCTCTTCAGACATATTTCATTGTGTTGGGAACAAAGTCCTCTCTATCACATTGCTCTCTTACCATGTGCCAGAATTGTTCCAATTATATTAACTCATTTAATCCCTTCAACAACCCTACAAGGTAGGTTATATAATCATTCTTTTTTATAAGTAAGAAAATTGGAGGTACAAAGAGGTTACATAACTTGTCCAAGGTCTCAAACATGTTCACGCAGCAATATATTATTTAAATATATTTTGCATTAGAAATACACATTCATATTGTTATCTCACTGAAATGTAGCTGTAACATACTGCGATTTGCTTAATCAGGTTTCCCATAATTGAGCAATACTGCAGACGGAAGAATGGCTTCCGGTTCCTCTTCACCATTGTGCCCTTTCTGCTCTCCATCTCCTGCCACTGCTCTTCCTGCCTTCCTTTCTCTTCTCTTCTCTTTCCCCCCCACCAACCCCCTGCTGTTCAGTAGTAAAATCTCTGACAGAGCCACTTTTCTGCCAGGCTACATATATAAGGTCAGTTTTCGCACATTCCAAAGGTAGGTCAAAATGTGTGTGGAGAGCAGGGAATTCTGCCAGAACAATGACTCACTGTGTACATGCAAAGCAGTTCAATAGTAGGTCACCGCCTTAACAAGAGCAATGCTGCCTGTCCCTGTGGAAAACAAGGGGGCTACCACACAGCTCCCCTAAGGATTTAAGAGAAGCTTCCTATGACAAATGGGAAAGCCATACACATCATAGACATATTCAAGGTTTTACTTTATGAGCATATAAAGTGGTTTTCAAAAGGGATGGAGATAAAATTCAGTTCTCGACATAGTAATGCCATGCATATTTATAGTAAGCATGCACTGTCACCTCTAGGTTATATAGCAACTAATTACATAGGTAGTAGAGTCCCTGCTTCCTTTGTTCTCCTAGTGATTTGTTTATTTGCTTGGTTTTTGGCCCATATTTCTGTTTATCAAAACTACCCCAGCAAAAATATAGGATAATAGTGAAATTCAGATGGCCTGCTTCCTGCCTCATTTTCTTCCCAGCACAGCTTAGATTGCATGGAAATGACCTGAACCCTCTCTCAGACCTCAGTCTCCTTGAGCCCATGCTCTTCATCACCATCAGGCCCAGTAGCCACCAAAACCCACCTTGGGACAAACCCACAAACAGTGCTGCTAGGCAAAAATAAATAAATAAATAAATAAAAATATATACAGATAGAGAGATGATAGATAGATAGATAAGCTCTTGCAGATTGGTCCTCATAAATATATGAGCTCAAGACTCACCTGGTCTTTGAGAGTCCTCACACTGACCTTATATATTTAGCCTGGCAGAAAAGTGGCTCTGTCAGTTACACTGCTTATTCTTTGCTGAATTTCTCCTTCCCCCCAGCAGCTGTTTCAAATATTCACTGCTTTCTTGAACCCCTTTTGTCTAAACCAGCAGTTCTCAACTGTAGCAAACCATTAAAGTCACCTTAGGTCCTTTGAAAAATTCCAATTCCTACTCTGCATCCTAGTTCCACTAAAGTGAATTTACTGGCAATGAGGCCAAGAATCAGTACTTTTTAATAAATTTTTAATTTTGTTTTAGATGATTCCAGTTTACATCCAAGGATTATAACTATTGCTCTAAGCAGATAATGTCATCTTCTACTTTATCAGAAAATGAGAGGCCATAAAGCACAGGTGTGTCAACTCTGCATCCCCCCCCAAAAGCTTTCCACATCCACTCTCACCCTGCTGCCCTTCTCTCCAGTTTGGATTGGAGGTTGATACACCCCTCTATTTCAGAACAACTTCAAACTCTGTCCTTTATACCCATATTTTCCACAGGTCTCTGTTTCTTTCTTTCTACTGGATCTTTCCATTTAGATTGCAAGCAAACTTAATTCTCCTTCTTTGGAAAGGAATCCTTGGGGCTTGTCATCTCTACTGCTGTCTCCACTCTCATTTCTACCCACTCCCCACATAGTCCTTTGTATTCTGCTAATCTTCTCCCCAGAACACTAGGTTTTCACATCCAGACTAACTCTTCCTAATCCTTCACAACTTGGCTCAGTTGCTACAGTCTCCATGAAATGTTTCCAGAATTCCCTGGCTGCTTTGAGACTTCTATAGCATGTGGCACTTTCAACTGGAATTCTCCACTTTCTTTTCTTTTCTTCATCATCTCCTCTCAAATGTAAGCAAATTGAGAGCAGGAATGTGCTATATATTCATCTCTGTTAATATCAGTACCAGCTCATTATGGGCATTCACTCTAGCTTGTTGAACTGATTGCAAAATCATTTTCTACCTAGTTTCTTTGGCAGAATGATGTGGTCTACCTGGCTGTAAATGAATTATACATCTGCAAGTCTGTGTGCTTTTATTCTCATGGGTAACTGCTGTAGAAATTACCTGGAACAATTATTAGGGCATTCTTTGAGGTGTTATCATATGCCATAGAATAATAATATCACATTTGCTTGCTTAGGATAAATTTCCAAACACATCTAAAATAAAATTCCTCTCATCTACATTTCCATACTCTCCAAGGTCATTGTCCCAACAATAATTCTTAGTGGGCAGAAGACAAGAATCAATGGTGTGGCTTGTAGTTTACAGATAGCTTTAGAAATTAAAATTCATATCTTGACATACTCTGCTTTATTTTAGCACCTAGCACCATTTCTCAGAGGTGACTTATCTCCACAGAGCAGCAAGGACAGGCTGAGTCACAGCACTGAGTCTTTAGTGGCAGCAGCTTACTAAAGTTTTTCTCTGTTTCCTATTGATTTCCTCTTAAACTATCCTTCGAATGTGTAGGTTACGTCTCAGCTGTACTCCAACCACTCAGCTTCTTCAACAGAGTAGTCAAATCCCTCCTCTGCCTGATTAATCAGCTCAGTAAATCTAAGAACCTGCTCGGACTTATGGCCCCTTTTTCTGCCAAGTTTTGTAAAACTCACAGACTGCATGTATTCATAAGCACAAGAAAACACCTGTGAGCAATTAACTGCTCACCCTTGATTTAGAGGCCTCGGAAATATGCTGATGGTTTCAGACCATTGTCACAGGTCTATAATTAGGTGAGACCACAATCAAATCATCCCAATAGTCCTAATTACAGGAGGGGTCATTCTTTCAAACACAACACGATGCGGCCTCTAAAAATAATTCTGCCTGAGACTCAGTAAGAAGTATTCTTTATGAAGGTACTGCTCCTAAGGACCCACATGCAGGAGTCTGGGAAGGGAGGGCAACCTCAGGACAGTTCTCTGCAATATGTATATAACCAAGCCTGGGGAAAGGAAGCCACTCAAACCAGAGAAAAGAACTCACAGGACTAAAATCCCGTCTAAAGTGTTCACCCAGAAAATGTCACATAGAACTCTCTCTGTTTGGCCTGGAAACAATATCCACAGAGTTAATAAACCAAGTCTGCAACCAACAGTATGTCCTGGAAAATGCAAAAATCCATCTTTTAGAATAGACAGTCCATTACTGAATTGCAAAACAAAGAGATTTGTTTAAACCATTCTTTTGAGTACAAGGATGAATTCTAATCATTCTATGGTGTACATTACTCTATTATTCTATGTGAGTAAAATATTTAAAGTTAATCCTTACTCTACCAAAGAAAGCCATCTACTCCCAGAATCAGGCTCAAACAACAAAACAAACAAAAACCCCAAAGACCCTAGAAAACAAAGTTGTCAACCAAGTACAGATGTGCTCTATGAGCCATGAGAATCCCCAGGATGCTAGCGAATTTTGTGCGTATGTGTATTTTTCAGGGCAGGAAATGGGAAGTGGATAGCTGTAGTTGTCACTACCACATGTAGCTACTGAGTACTTGATATACTCTACCCTCAATTAAAGTGGGTGGTTAAGAATGAAATCTGGGAGCTGGTGTGGTGGTTCAGTGGTACAGTGCTTGCCTGGCATGCGTGAGGCACTGGGTTCAATTCTCAGCACCATATATAAATAAATGAGTAAAATAAAGGTCTATCAATAACTAAAAGTTAAAAGAATGAACTCTGCACTCAAATTTGAAGACTTACAGTGATAAAAAAGAATGTGAAATATTCATTAATAATTATTATATGGATTAACTGAAATCAAAATATTACCTATATGCTTGCTAAAAAAACATTGTTAAAATTAATTTGGCCCTTTTTTACTTCTTAAAAAATATGGCTATTAGAAAAACTAAAATTATATATGTAACTCACATTAAATTTCTATTGGATGGTGCTGGGTCTATAGCTTTTGTCAGTTTTTCAAAATGTATTTCTTCTCAGAGCAAAGACTCTGGTTAAGATGCAAATGCTCATGCCTCAGCCTACAGAGACTGTATCAGTGGGCCTCTGATAGAGTCCATACCAAGGGACTGTGACACAGGCAAGGCTGTCCTTGGACCACATTTGGAAGCCCCTAACATTACTGGCATTTTAGAGACACAGGTTGACCCACTCATAACTTCACCACTTGTACACAGAGTCTATGATCCCTCTCCCTCTAGATTTGGAGGTACGCATATCCACCCATCTGCTCACTCTGTCTTCCTGGTTTCTCCAGGAAAACTGAACTTATTAGCACCTCTCACTATGACCTGTTCCTCCTCCTGCATTTTCTATCTGGGTCACAGTTGTATTTCTTCATTCCCCACCCACACCCATACACACAAACAGTCATTAAGAACTATCAGTCTCTCTAATACACCCTTTTGGGTTTTATTTTGCCTTCATTATTATCATAACCTTCAATTCCCCTCTCTTTCTTCACATCATCTTTCTTGCTACTCTTAGAGTTATTATTTTTTGCTTATATGTGGTGCTGGGGATTGAACCCAGGACCTTGCACGTGCTAAGCACATACTTTCCACGGAACTAGTCCTAAAGTTAATTTTTAAATCACACATCTGATTATATTACTTTCTGGTTCAAAGATTAAATCATAAACCCCTCATTGTAGCCAGAGTGTTGCTCTATTAACTGCCTGGATTCAGGTTCTGTATCCTCTCCCCTACTCAAGATATGCTCCAGCCACCCTGGACTGGACCTAGCCTTCCTTTATACCTTTAAGGTTTGACACCTTGCTTCCCTCTGCAAAAATACCCTTTCAAAACCCACAGAGTTGATAAACCAAATCTGCAACCAACAATGTGTTTATCTCCATCTTCAGATACTTTTGGATTCTCATAGCACTTTCTGTATCTCCCCATATGGCACATATCCTATTGTATTGAATTTGACTGTGAATTTTTGTCCTTGCTGCCTATTACAGTGCTAAGAACTGGTAGGAAGTTATTTGACAGCAGATAACTTCCAAGTAGTGTTTCTATAGACCTTCCAAAAATATAGCTCTCCCATCTTACACTTTAGAGTTTGGAGGAAGCTTGGAAGCCTTAGAGGTCTTCTATTCTGCCTTCTCATTCCTTGACAAGCAAATCAAGACCTTCAGATGTAGAATCATCTCAGTAAGTTCCTGCTATCTAATTTTATCTTCATAATGACCTTTGAAGTAGGCATTTCTATTAATACCCATTTTATGGAAGTGAAAAATAATCAACGTGCCCAAGGTCATGTACCTAGTTTCCTGGCAAGATAAAATTAGTATTCTTGTACCTGGTCTAACTTCCTTTCTCTTGTCTTACATGGTTACATAAACTTGTAGCACTCTAAGTTATTCAGCACAAAAAGGATGAAATATTTGTACAGAGAGATAGAATGTTTTTCAGAGGAAAGACCGCATTGTGACACGAGGCTAGTTTTATCCTTAACTCTGTGAATTATTAGCTATGTAATTAAAATACCTGTCTCATCTAGAGTTTTCTCATCTGCAAAATGAAGAGATTTACATTAGCTGTATTTATTCTTAATGTAAACAAGGATGGATTAAATATACAATTAGATACACAAAAGTACTTAATGCACTATATTATTTCAACTTGTAGAGTTTTAGGCATTTCTTTTAAAAATATTGTGTTTGTTATAAAAGTCATTGGTGTTCATTTTGTAATACTCAAAAACTATAAAAATTAATAGAATACCCCACCATTGAGATTACTATTGACATTTGATATAATTCTTCCCAGTTTTTTTTCTGTACATTTTTGGTTTGACATATTTGTGATCACATAAAATTTCATCTGCCATTATTTTTTTTTATCTCACTCTGTATCATGACATGGACACTCTTCCATTATTACTGTATTTTCATCGGCATAATTTTTCATGGCTCTCCTAATGTGAGTAGTCCATCAACTACTCACTCTGTAATGCTTAGAGTTGTTTGAATCCTAATGGAGTGATATTTAAAGACAAAGTCTAGCAAGCTGATTGCATGATAGCATTAACAGCTCAAAATGACCTCAGTGATCTCTTGTCCTTTGCTCCTCAAAGTGTGGTCTTCTCAGACCAGCAGCATCTATATTTCTGTACCTGAAAGCTTATTAGAAATGTAGACTCTTGTCCTAGCCCAGACCTGTTGAATTTGAAGAAAGTGGTCTCAAGCTCAGCTGCACTTTAGAAGAGCTTGGACAGATGATTAAAATCCTAACACCCAGGTCATATATATGCTAACTCAAAATCTCTAAAAGTGGGACCCAAACATCAGTCTTTTTCAGTACTGCCTGGTGATTCCAGAAGGAACCAAGTTCCTGCCAGGAACTGATCAAAGGATGTTTTTGCAGCCCTCTTTACTGACAGAGTTCTTCCTATTAGATCATTCTATAAATTTCCATGGGAAATTCTGGTAAAATAAGACAAAACAACAACAAAAGCAAAATATTTTAAAGGAAATTGGAATTTAAAAATTTCTTTAGTTTTCCTATCTGCAGTTTTCTTTCTAGCCTCTACTACTTTTCCTTCTCCAAAGAGATTCCTGGCTTTAACACCCTCTGCAGATCATGCTCAAAGACCACAAACAGTGGTTTTCCTGTATCACAGAGCCAAGAAGCAATAGAAAGATTCCTCAGTTTCTTTTCAATAATTTTATTTGTTCCAGCACATTATCCTGCTTGCTCCATGTCCATTTTCTCCTTTGCTTGCCCTTAAGCAAGTCAGTGAATTTTGAAAGTGACTGTCTACACAATGCCACAGCCATAGGTTGAAAGAACAGCCAAGGTCATGACCATCAACTGATTCTCCTCATTTTCTTTTCAATTGACCACTTCAAAACCAAACTTCTGTGTTACCTTGGAAAACTTTTGTCTCCTAATCCTGCAGTGTGTTTAATAGTTTCTACCCCTGGGACCAGGGAGTATACACCTTTTCAAAACTGGAAGCCAGTTTTACCTATTATCACATACACTGAGTATTTTGACTTTTGTAGAGAATGTTATTGCGGAACATGGCATATGGCATTTTACTTGGCCAATGAAAAGTGATTTTTAAAATTTCTTAAAATCTTTAAATTAGAACTTTGAGGGTCCTGTTCTAATTTCCTTCTGTTTTTAACCTTACTTTCGTATTTGTTTTCCATTTAAAATTTATTGTTAAAACTCATATTTTATACTTTATTTTAAACTTTATTCTAACTAGTACAAAAAATTAAACAGATATCTAACTAGTGACAGCCAATTGAGTATAAGCACTTAACTCTTTTCCTGCCTGATATCCACTAAACAATTTTTAAAAATTAAAAGGTATAAAAAGAGAATAGAATGGGAACTCTATGTCCATGAGCAATTAGAGAATTCTTGAAAACAAAGTGGCTGGAGGGGTGGTGGCCTGAAAGAAAGGAGGCTTTGGCATTTATCCACCAACTCTCCTCTCCTCTCCCCTATGTCAAAAGGGACAGCGGCCCTGAGAGTGAGACTGTGTACAGGTCAAGGGAGGGGACACTGCACAAAACTGTCCACCACAACTGCAGGTATATGATGCTCACACCAGAGGTGACTCCATGGCCCTGCACGCAGTTGGAAGTGGGTAAGTCAGAACTGGATCCTCCATCTCAACGTGAAATTCCTGCTTAAAGCCTCTTAGAGGCTTCCCCTCTGCTTAAACAGAAGGACAGGAAGGGGCCTAGAGTTTCTATGCCCTGAAACTCCGTTTATGTGCATTTCGGGGATGAGAAAAGCCATAATTTCTACCATGTTTTCAAAATGGTCCATATTAAGTGTCTAATGACCACAAAGTCCTGGTCCTTACCATGACAGCTAAGGCCCTGCACAATCCAGATGAACCAACTTCTTTTGATCTGAATCTCCTGCAGGTTTCTTTTTCTCAACCTCCCTCCACTCTGGGAACACTAAATTCCAGTGTTAGAACTTCTCACCAGTTTCAATCATGCAATAAGATCTTTAATACTTGTTCAATGGAATGCATGCCTTTCTCTCTGCCAAGAATATTATTCCTCCTTTGCCACTTGCTCTGTGCCTTCTCTGCCTGGTGAATGACCTCTTATTCTTTAAGACACAGCAATAATATTACCCCTGCTGCCATACCATTCCCTTCTTCTTCTTATACCATTTCCTGGGCAATACATCACTGATACTTGTAGAGTTGCCCATTGGTATTGTAATTGTTCATATGCTGGAATCTTCCACTTGTCTGTGAATTCTTAGAAGTACAGACCATGCCCCTTGACACTCCAAACCATAACCCATAACATAGAGACAAAAAATGATATTGATGCAAGGAATGAGAGAATGAATGACAGCATTTATCAGCTTGGCCAATTGTTTGCTTAGATCTCACAGAGAACCAGACCTTAAGAGGCTGGGATAATTATAACCAGGTTTCCTGCTCAAATTGTTAGAATCTCTCTAGTCCAAATGTATATTTCAGGATTTCGGGCAATTCCTACATACCTTTCGAGAACCACTGTTTTTTTTTTTTTTTTAAAAGAATAATTTGAGGATGAGAAAGATACTTAGAAATTAAAAATGTAATTGATAGCATAAAAAATTCAATAGGAGGTTTGGAAAATAGAGTTGGAGAAATACAGAAAGTAGAGAAGCCACTCCAAGGCCGGTATGCATGCCCTCTTTAAGGCATCATCCGGAGCATTTGGTTGTCACCCTGCATTATGACAACTAGTTTACTGGTCTGTGATACCCAATAGACTGGGCACCCTCAGGGGAGGGACTATGTCACTTTCTATTCCTTCTATCCTATTGCAGTGCCTGGCACTTTGTAGGTGCTAACATGAGTATACATTGAAGGAATAAATGGCAAATGTGTGAATGAGTGTGGGTCAATTTCAATTACCCAAGGGGTTGAGAGGAAGATCTAAAGCAACTAGCTTTAGGGTTTGAGGAAAGATGAGAGAGGGCAAATCCCAGGGAGCTCCCACCCAGGGAAGGGCTAGTCTGGTGGTAGGAGGCAGGTTCTCAGCTTTGCAAGCATGTCTGAACACAGAAAGGGTGGCTCTCTGGACAGTTACAAGGGTGTGAAATCACCAAGAAGAATTCTAAGAGAAGGAAGGAGAAGAGAAAGCTCACTCAGCAGTTTATATTTCTTGAGGAATTACTTCATGCCAGACACTGTGTTAAGGACTTTTATGCATTCTCTCACATAAGCTTCACAACCCCATAAAGTAGCCATAATTGCTATTGCAGTGGTCTCCCCATATCTGTGGTTTTTGCTTTCCCCAGTTTTAGTAACCCACGGTCAACCACAGGTTAGTTCAAATTATTATATGGAAAATTCCAGAAATAAATAATTCATATGTTTTAAATAACTTTTATTACAGCACATTGTTATAAGTGTCCTATTTCATTATTAGTTATTGCTATTACTGTTACTGTGACTAATTTATAAATGAAATTTTATCATAGGAATGTACACATAGGAAAAAACAATATATAAGTTTCAGTACTATCCATACAGACAAGGGGAGACTATTATATATCCATTCCTTAGATGAGAAGGATAAATGAATGACAGCATTTATCAGCTTGGCCAAGGTGTGCAGATAATATGTATCTGACTGAGGTTCTAGAGCCAGTGGGTCCTGAAACTGGGATTTGAGAAATAAAATCTGATGATGCCTATATTGTGTTAATATTAGGCTATTCTCTCCAGTTAGAATGGCAGCCATCAAGAATACAAACAATA
Source organism: Marmota flaviventris (assembly GCF_047511675.1). Lineage (NCBI taxonomy): Eukaryota > Metazoa > Chordata > Mammalia > Rodentia > Sciuridae > Marmota > Marmota flaviventris. Next base: position 62,372,392 of record NC_092499.1, on the reverse strand, counting down.
ACAAATGCTGGAGAGGATGTGGGGAAAGGAGCACTTTTATACTCTTGTTGGGATTGTAAATTAGTCCAAATACTATGGAGGTTCCTCAAAAGACTAGAAATGGAACCACCATAGGACCCAGCTAAAGCAATCCTCCTAAATCCTAAAGAATTAATGTCATTATACTATAGCATACATATGTACCCATGCTTATAGCAGCACAATTCACAATGCTAAACTATGAAACAGCATACGGGTTCATCAGTGAACAAATGGAGAAAGAAAGTGTGGTGTATGTATCCATAATGGAGTTTTACTCAGCCAGAAAGAAAAATGAAATTATGTCATTTGCAGGAAAATGGATGGAACTTGAGACCATTATGTTCAGTGAAATAAGCCAAACTCAGAAAACCAAGGGTTGTACACTTCCTCTCACATGTGGAAAGCTAGTGAGAAAAATAGAGGGAGTGGGAACTAGGTGGGGGGCAATGTCATGAAAATAGAAGGGAGACCAGTAGAATAGATGAAGGGAACCAGGGGAGGGAGGGAAAGGAGGAAAAGGGGAATACTGGGGAATAATATTGACCAAATTATATCGTTACACTGTGTACATACATAAATATGTAACAACAAATCCCACTATTATGTATAATTATAATGCACCAATAAAAATATGAGGAAAAAATGTACTGAATTACTCTCCCTGGCCAAAGTGCTCTAGTCAAGCCTTCCTAGGTCCTGTTTTCCCTGAGTCCCTTTGCCTGGGCACCCAGGGTGCTCCCCACAGACCCTGCCTCCTAGCCAGGGATCTCACAGCTCCCTCTCCCACAGAGATCACTACAACCTCCCTTTCCCAGAAAATGCTGTGTGGGAAAGTAAATAGCTGGGTTTGGGGCATAATGGTTTTCTTCTGCTTTGTGTTACGGGATCTGATGCACAGAAAACTGCCCAGAACCTCAAATAATTACAGTAAGACGACTCTGCTTCCTTCACGTGGCCACAGCAGACAGGCAGGAGCCAAGACACACTGTAAAGCAGCAAGTGCTGCATCTGGAAGATGGGGAAACGCAGGAACTCAGAATCAGGGATTTCTGTAACAACCACAGGCACCATGTGGAACTGGGCAGGAAGGGGGCAAAGATCCTGACTGGCGACTTCTCTCTCTTTAAGACATATGATTTAAAAGCAAGAATGGTAAGTTTCAAGACATTTCATGTATTAAGGTGTCACAGACATCTGAAAAGAAGGTTCACGGACAGCCCACATTCTAGAAGACTCTATGCTGCCTGCTAACCATGGTTGACTCTAAGGAAGGGTCACCTAAGGGGAGAGGGATGACTTTGGCTTTATGTATATTTTTTGAAATTTTCACAATAATATGACATTTGTATGTTATTATATAAAGGAAATAATAAAATAAATCAAAGAAATTTAAGAAAGAAAAAAATAATTCTGTGAAAGATGAATCCTGATATTTCTTTGTTGTTCAAGATTAGGATTAGCACTTCTGTGAGAGGGCCAATAATTTCTTTGATCGTTTCCATATTAAACTACATGCAGAATTCACTTTCCACCATAACATACCAAACATTGCTGGTTTCACAGTTTTTTTTTAAAACCAGAAGAGGCTGAAGAGATCACCCCCTTCCTTCTGCCCTCTCATTTTCTCCAACTGCAGCCTTCCTGCTTTTTAGTATTCATTTCAGACACTCAACCCTAGAGCTATTGGAATGGGAATAATTCATGGACCAAGCCCAGGAGTGTCAGGGTCACCATGAGCTCATCCCAAGGTCAGAATATCATTAGAGCAGAGGCTCTGGGAGGAAGCTGGGGCTAAGACTATTCTTTGGAAAGATCCTGCACAGTGCCCAGTAGGTGTGTGCATATATGTGCAGGAGTCCATGTGAGAGGATGTGCACATGTTATATGAATCCTAAGAGTTCACATGGATGTCATGCTTTTGTATATATAACTGTATGTGTGTTTATATGTGTCATAGGTGTGTGTGTGTGAATGTGCATGTGCATGTGTATTTGTGACTATTTGTGTACCACTGCATGTGTGTGAATCTGTGTGTGCAAGTCTGAGTGTGAGTATATGTGTGGAATGGAGGGTCTTTCTTTCCCCAGGCAAGGATCCCAAGTAGGTGCTATCAAGTTGCTTGGAGATGTGATGCTGCATCCTTGACTCTCTCCTCCAGGCTTCCTGGCACCTCACAGGTCCCTGCAGAAGATAGTCCTCACTTTACCCTGGACAGAAGCTAGCCTCTGGGAACTGACTAATCTTACTTCTGGCTACAACATCAGTTTTCAATTAAGGCACCAATTTCTCTGATCCTCTGGAGCCAATAGCATGGAAACTGAGTAACAAATAATCACCCTAAAGAGGTTCAGAGTATTCTGCTTCAGCAGGGGAAATATACAAGTTCTTAGACTCAGGGGTTCTAGTTCCTTCTGCCCCACATATTAATTCCATTTATAGATGAATAAAATGATACTTGTGGGTCAGTTGTCTTCCTTTTCAACAGGCTTCAAAATGTATAACATAATATCGAAATCTTTGCATGGTCCACTTTCTATCTCCCATTACAGAGGAGGCTTCACTTCATAAAGAATCATATCCTTCCATATCCCACAGGAAGTTAATCATGTATAATCTTGGTCTACTGGGTGCCTTTTCTATAGAAGGAGTATGACATCCCCACTGGAGAGCCTCTTGAGATATATATCCTTCCTGTGCCCATGAAGGGCATTTAAGTAGAACATACATCTTTGTGGTAAGATGTAAGCAATGCAATTATAGAGACTCTAAATATTTCAGGCATAAACACATTAAGAAAATAATTTATTTCCCTTGTTTGATATAGCAATAGCTTGCCTTTGCAAATCTCCCTTTAAATTTGAATAAGTTACACAATGCAAAGACTGTACGTAAATAAATAAATGTGTAAAGGAACCCACAGACCAGAAAACAGCTTGGAAAAAGTAATGACTATGTGATGAATTAGATGGTGGCAGGACAGGGGTGGAGATATAGTGAACTTGACAAAGAGATGGTTATGGTGTTGGTTGGCTTTTATTTTCTTTTACCCCTCATGTATTTTGAGATCACAACTCTTGTAGGCCATTGGCAATACAAGGATATAATCTCAAGGACTGGGCTATATTCATAGGGCAGTATTAATAGTAAGCAATAATTTAATTGTTTAGAACTAGATGGATAAGGAAAGGATCTGGAATGGTAAATGTGGAATATAAACTCCTAGTAGTATTCCCTATAAAACAAAATGAATGAGGAAGAATAAAAGAATGTGGTACACTTGATGCTATCTTACCCAAGAGATGCTCCTTGGTGTCTAATATAATGGGCTAGAGACTTCTCTTCACTTCTCTCCATTGTCTTAAGCTCTTAGAATTTATCTAACTAATCATTAGATTTTTTAAGTGACTATTTTTATTTTTAGTCCTATCATATCAAATATTTTTTCAAGTGTAGTTATTATACACACACACACACACATATATATATATATGTATACGTGTGTGTGTGCGTGTGTATGTGTGTGTGTGTGTGTGTGTGTATGTATTCATTGTATTTGGACACAAAACCTTTATTTTATTTATTTATTTTTATGTGGTGCTGAGGATGGAACCCAGTGCCTCGCATGTGCTAGGCGAGCACTCTACCATTGAGCCACAACCCCAGCCCCAAATATAATTATTTTAACAGCATTTTAATAGTAATCTTCCTTTTCTTCTTGCTAACCCTGAGTGTGCAAGCATTCCTTGGAACACTGATTCCTTGAATTGGGTAGGTGTGGCACACAGCACTCAGTGCCTCATCCCAAAGTCATCTCTCCAAACCCATCGGCTCACTCTGGAGTAGATTATGCCTTATGCATCTTGGGATGCTGGTGCTTTTCACCTAGCAGGCACTCTAAAAAGTTAACTGTGCTGTGAACTTTTAGAATTCCTCCAAAGACCTGCACCACCACACCTACAGACATTTCATCATGCGCACCCCGCTCCCTGACCTTGCTGTCCCTGAACCAATGGCAAAGCAGAGGCCTCTTCTGAACCACTCCGTTTCCTCTGGATACTTGGCATTCCCACCTGCTTGCTGCCCTGCTGTTCACTCACTCACCTTCCCCACTCCTCACACCATACATTCCACCTTAAGGACATTTTTGTTGTTGTTGTTGTTTGTTTGTTTCCACAAGAGAAATTACTGTAGAAGGCTGGACAACTTTATAGCCAACATTTTCCATAAAATATGTTGAAAATTTAGTTTTTTAATACTTCTGTGCCTGTCACCATGTGAGTCATGAGTTGTTTTTATGTTTGGTCTTATTTAGTACCTTAAAAAGTCTTATGAGAATATTATTTTCCTTAATTGAAGACTTGGGAATCCAAGGCTTAGAGAGCATAAGCAGTTCACACCATATGATCCAACCAGTGACTAGCAGACTAGAGTTATAAAGCCTTGTGGGCAGCTTGATGCCCAGGCCTTGCTTCACTGTCCCCCAGAAGATTTTATTTTTGACATTACAGAAGGATGAAAAAAATCAAATGTACTATCTGTTTTATTTTTCTATGCATGTCTAATATCAGAGAAACAAGGGGTTTTCATTATACATTTTTACTTTTTATAAAAGTAATATTTGTTCATGGAAAACCATTTAGGAAATACAGAGAAACAGAAGAAAAAAATTACTTGCAATCTTACCACTCAGATATAACATGTCTAAATTTTAGTATAAGTCTTTGAATATACTTTTGATTAGAATACTTTTTATGGACACATGCTAGATAAAGACTTAATATTAGAAAAACTTCTATGGCACTTGTTTTATCTGTTTGGACTTCTATAACAAAATACTGTGTTGCTCATAAACAACAGAAATTTATTTCTCATAGTTTTGGAGTCTGCGGAGTCTAAGATAAAGCTGCCGATACATTCATATTAAGTGTCTACTGAGGGCCTGAATTCTGGTTCATATCTGGAGGCTTCTTGCTGTGTTCCAAAACAGTGGAAGAGCTAGCTGGCTCTCTGGGGTCTCTTTTATAAGGATACCACTCCCATTCATTAGGGCTGTACCTTCATACCTTCATGACTTAACCACTTCCCTAAAACCTTACCTCCTAACCATCATTTCAACATATTAATGTGTGTGGGGTGTGTGTGTGCAAGCATTTAGAACAGCACCAATAAGTGATTTTATACCAGTCAACTGTATAGATGCATTATAATTTGGCCAACACCCTATGGCTAGGCATGAACTTTTGTTCTCTCTGTGTTAATAATGTTAGTATGAAAATCTCTTTAATAGTCTCTACATTTTAATATTTTTTGAAAGGAAGAAATACCATTGTTCAAAAATACTTATCAGCAATAAAAAGCTGTTCATACAAAGATATTAGAGTTAAAAAGAAAAAAAAATCAGGAGTTAACAGAATTTTCTTGTAAAGGGAAGGGTAGTGAATATTTTAGGCTTTTCAGGCCACAAGGTTGCTTAAAAACTACTCAACTCCACCATCATAGCAGGAAAACAGCCATAGGCAATACACCAATGAATTAATAGGATGGTTTCAATGAAATTTTATTTATATATAGATATGAAATTTAAATTTCATATAACTTTCATGTTATAAATGGTATTGTTATTTTGATTTTTTCCTCAACCTTTCAAAAATGTAAAAGTTACCCTTAGCTAAGGTGCCATGTAAAAACAGCTAGAGTCTGCTCACCCCGTCTCCAAATCATCTGTTTTGTACTTATAAACATAATTCTCATCTGCTTCTAGCCACAAACCAAGTTACAGAGTTAGTGAGGATTCGCTTTCAAACCCTTTCTTCTCCTGGATTACACACACACACACACACACACACACACACACACACACACCTGGTTACCTCAAATCCTTCCTTGGTAGTCTGGCCACAACTTCCCAGTATTCTACAGGGTCAAAAATTACTTCCATTTGTCTTAGTCCATTCTATTTCTAGCAGCATCTACCACCTGGCTGAAGTAATTCATAATAAGCAGTCACTGGCAGGGACTACTAGCCCTGCCCCTTGGAATTTCCACTCAAGTGACCACTAGAAACGTGGCTAACCGGATGTTGGAGAAGCCCTTTCTGAGTGGCAGGATATCCAGCTCTTCATTGAGGAAGCTGATTTTGGTGTGAAGAGGCTTGCCAAGAAGGCTAAGATAACTCTGTCTACTGGGTACTCACAATTGAATCAGGGAGACAGAACAATTTTAGTACAAGGAAAAATAAAAATTCAAATCGGAAGCTGTTAACTGCCAAGAAAGTGACAAAATAAATGAAATAGCCAAGCTATGTAAAGGACTGCTATAATTGCACAATGCTATTAAGCCTAGGCATTGGGAGACATTTGCCTGGTATTGGTAGACATAGAACCCTAACCTTTGTCATTCTTCAACCACTCATGTAGTGATGGGCTCATATGCATTAGAAAAACTGTCAATTCCCAACATGTATCATGGAAAATATTGGCTATAAAGATGCCCTGCCTTCCTCGATAATTTCTCTTGTGAAAAAAAAGTCCTTAAGATGAAAGGTACAGAGCAAGGAGTGGAGGGTGGGGGGAGGTGGATGGGTAAGTGAATAGGAGGCTGGGACTCCAGGTATCCCAAAGACAATAGAATGGAGTAGTTCAGAAGAGGCTTTGTCCTTTGGTCAAGAGGCTTCCATTACTACTTACATAGCCTGGGGGAGCAAAATTTTTTGTTTCTTTTTTTGCTTTAATACCTTCTGATGAACAACTTTCTAACACTCCTAAAATAAGCAAACAATATTTCTTCCTTTTCAAAAAACATTAGAATGTACAGAGATAGTTAGAGAGATTTATTCCAATATTAGGGATCATGGTTTTGCAACCTCCTCAGGGTCCCATTGCTTTTATCCAATTGAAGTCCCTATTTTATGGTTTTATATGTGCATAAATGATCAAAGAAAAACACTTTTTGCCTTAAGCAGCAACCCAAGCTGGGAGGCAGTCCTTGAACTTTTCACTAAATTTTGAGAGATTTGTAAAGCTCCAAATAAAAGGCACACATGAGTCTTTTGGCAAGTGACTGAACCTGGGAGTTTCACCACTAACTCTCAGGCAACCATTGGACTTGGTTTTGATGTGAAATGCGGTATACAAGGGTTTCTCCCCAAGGAGAAGAAGGAAAGTAAGTTACCCAGACTGAAGTCCCAAGTCTTCTTTCCTTGAAGACACACCCTAAACACAGGGGCAGAACATCCTACTGTGAGGTGTCCCAGAAAGGTGGTCTTGGGAAAAACGAAACACACTTAAACCTAGAGGCTACAAGCCAGCCCACTTTCCCTAGCAGCAATGTTCCCTAGGTTGGTGACCCTGGCCAGAGGCTTCAAAAGCTGGAGTTTAGCTCTGCCCAGAGCACAGGGAGCGCTGGGGGAGGGGTCTGCCCAAAAGCCCCAGAGCTAGGAGAGGCAGCTTGAAGGTCAACATCTGGGCATCTCAGAGCTTCTGAAAAGCAGTGATGAAAAATGCACCTTATCTCTATGTTCTCAAAATTGCTGCCCAGATATTCTTTCCTCTAATCACCCAATTTTCATTTCAAAGCCAAGTACTAATAGGTCATTAAAATAATATTCACATTATTAGACCAGGCTATTGGTTGAAGCAAACCCTTGACATTGCCTCTCCATAACCAGACCAGGGTTCCACTTCATCTGGCTCCCTGCCTTTGGCAATGGCCAGGGTTCGGTGGTTCAGAGAAAGGCACACTGCCTAGCTAATTAAAGTCTGTGCTTTAAGAAATATTTTTCTCTCTTTTTGTCAGGCAAAGTTAAATGAGTATGACTCTCTTTTGTAAAAGCTAAAAATAAATTCTGGGCTTAGACATTGTAGATGAAATTGCTGCCTTAAATTCTAAATTGCAGAGAAATAAAGGCTTATCATGGAAATTGTTATTTAGCTGTGACTGCGGAGGAGTAGGTATAAGGCTATTATTAACCTCCTTACAAATGAAGGCATCAGGAACTTCGAAGGAAGACCCAGAGGTTGGTGGCCAAATGCCAGGCTGTGTTAAACATCCACAGTGAACTCTTTCCCCTTTGGTCATTGAAATTCTGTTTCTAGCCTTTCTCACCTTGATGATAACACTTGGCAAGAGTCAAATGGATTTCTAAAATCAACTTCAAGCAAGTGTTCCAATTCCTGTTGATAAATAAATTATGTCCCAATTACTCCTGCTCTTCTGAAATATGTTACTGAACGAAGCAAAAAATTAAGCCCCTGAGCTTCAGCGCATCTTTATCATCACCACAATAATTCTGTGTCTGTGTTCAACTAACTAATTCCCTTTGGTGATTCAAAAGAGAGCTTTCGCTAAGAAAGGAGGAAAAAAATACAAATCACACTGTCTTCTTTTTGTATGCCTTTTTGGGAGAAAAAGCAAGAGTCTGTAATTTTTAAAACTTCAAATAGCGACAACGTGACCTTGAATTTATAAAGGGTAGGGGTTTTCAGATTTGTGATTTCAAGTCTTCTGACAACTCCTTTGGGGTGAGAATGATCTGGAGGGAGTCTGTGTGATAGTCAGAGATGGGGTTGGTGTTGGGGGAGCTGAAATGGGGACCTACACTCCAGACTCCCTGTTCAGACCCTGAGGACCTGAGCCTTCAGGGACACACTCAGAACCCAGACTAAACTTCAAGGAGAATCTTGTGCAGAGAAGCAAGAGAGTCTCAAAGGCATTTGTTTCAGTATCCAACAAAGAGAATTTAACCTGGGAGGCTGTTACCATTCAGAACCTGACTACCAAGATTGAGGGGGAAAAAAACTTGAAGAAGAAAAGAGCGAACATGACTAAGGAAGTTTGTAACTGCCTTAGAAAGGTAATGAGATGTGACCAGGCAAGCAAGACTGATTTCTACCCACACCAGAGAGCCTGTCTCATTAGTTCTCAGTTATTCCTGGGGTCTTTCTGCCACAGGCATGAAGGGTATGCATGGAGGTTTGGCTCTTGGGGCCACTTTGTGTTCTAGGAATACAGGTTTTAATGTTGATTTCTGGGTGTATGTTTGTTTGTTGGGTTGTTTTATTTTTTTTTTCTCCTAAGGCAAAGCTATCTTTCTCTTCACTCTCTTTTTTAATCCTTTCATTATTAAATAAGGTGTGAAAGAAAGCTAAAGGAAATTCAAAGTAAGAAATTTTCCACTGGAGGCTTCCAGGGATGGCTTCTTGCTCTTCAAATTCTGTAATAATATCAACAGCAGAAGTGGGGGGGGGGGGGCAGGCAGCCCTGTTTCTGGAATCATCTTTATTTCCAGACCTCTGTCTCTGACTACCTTGTTCCCCAAAACTGCCCCTAGGTTCAGTGTCACCTCAGCCTGGAGAGCTGGCTGCTCCCAGTGTCAGAGAACATGCAGAACTCGCAGTGGCCCTGAATACTAGGTCCTTTGAGTTAGAACCATTTTAGGTCATCTTGGTCTTGGGATTTCTTTACCCCTTTTGTTAATCACTAGGCTTGGACATTTACAGAGTGCTTACTACATACCAAAGTGTGTTTCAAATATTTTGCATACTCAGCTCACTTGTTCCTCATGCAGTCCTAGCAAGTAGGCACTATTATTTCCATTGTTTCAGATGAGGACACTGGGGCACAGAGAGGCTTCGCAATCATTTGGGCTGGCCCTCTGCCAGGTGGCAGAGCTGCCTTTCCTCTTTATACCTTCCATATTCCAGCCAGACTTGCTGTTTAAGTCCTAGGTTTTCTGTCTCCTGCCTCTGCTCACCCCCGCTCCCTTTGCTTGGAAATCATCCCACCTGGTTCCTCCTGCAAACTCTGTGTTGTCCAAATCCTACTTAGCTCTCAAATACTGTCTGTCCCAGAGTCTCTGCTAATTGCGTTCAGCTGGAGTCAATCTCCTCATTTTAAATAGCAAAGTAGTTTAATTGTGCCATGTGTCATGTGCCATGTTCTACCCTGTATTCTAGTCATGGTGCATACGTTTTGTCTATAAACATAAGGTCAGCTCTCCATGGTAGGATAGAGAGCTGCTCTCTCCTCCCATACCACTCAGCTCCCACAACATCTAGTTCATGCCTCTGCAAACATTAGACAATATGTGTTGCTCTATCTATCACACGGTGGGAAAAATGCTTGGATGAATGTGCACATAAAGGTTATTTTACTTCAGGAATAAATGCCCTCTTTTACATTGAGATGAGGCTCTTATAAAAATGCATATTTATAAAATGAATATATTAACATGTGTTATTCAAATGCTATGCAATTTTTCCTGAGGGAGCAAACATTTGTGTAGTGTTTAGACTTGCAACAACAGAGCAACAAAGGCAACCTGAGGAGCCCACGAATATATGCAAGGCTGTGTTTGCCTCATACAAACCAGGAGGACCTTGCTCCTCTACGTCCTCTTGTGTGAAACAAAATATTTCTGTAAGACCTCTACATTCTCATTGCCCTCTCTGGGCCCACGAACTTTTGAACCAAGGCCGTAGGGTTCTGGTCAAGGTAACTCTGACCCATCAACTTGCCCACATGGCAAGCTCTGTTCACATGCCACAAGAAGTGTCACTGTTTAACTGTGGGCCTGAGCCTCAGCCACAACTCAGGCCACCACCCTCAGGATGCAAAACATTTCCACCCTTATATAAAGCAGCACATTCAAAGTCATTTCTGATGATTCTCTGTACCTTTAGCCACACGATAACTTATGAAGGAGGACACTTGTAACTTTCATGGAAGTCACAGGAGCAGTCATTAACAGAGAGAGGAGTGCTCACAAAATATTTTAATCTAATAATTTGACAGGATCTTTTATAGTTTCAGCTTATGGAGTTTAAATCATCTCCCAACCTCAGACTTACACTGTGTGCAAATATTCCCTAAAGTCAAAAGAAGTGAGGATTCTTGATTCCAGTTATGCATAAGATTCCCTGTGGAATTTAAGTCCACCCCCCACTCCTGGAAATTCCACAATTCCAAAATGCTTCATAGTTCATTCTGCTAAAACATCTGGGGTGAAAAATCACTCTGACAAAATAAGACACAAAAATAATAGGCAACTCTCAGTCCCAGACCTTGTCTCTTGCCATCACCACTTTTTAATCAAAAGGGCTAGAGAGGGAACATCAGAGGGAACATTAGTTCCGCAAGTGACAAGACTTACAATATTTCATTGCTACAGAAAACAGCAGGCGGCTATGATTTCAACAGCAGCAGAAGTAAAACATTTTTCCACAAGCACAAACCAAAACATAAAACTCCATATACTCTAAAATATAAGAACTATAAATTCAAGATTGTGGAACTTAGATTCCATTCACATTAGAATCCTATTTGTTAATTATTTTAATATTAAAATCAGAATTAAATTTAGTATTTTAGTATTAAAATCAGAATGGAGAAGACTCATTATTGCCTAAGACTCTAAGGAAGGAAAGCTGTTGTATACTGAAATATTTTTAATGATCATAGTCTGTTACAATATGGAAAATTTGTGCTTTCTATTTTATTGCATATAAAATTGATCTATAATATTATCTTCAATTCACTCTTATGAATTGTGTTTTTCATGAAGCAGAAGGGTACCCCTCTTGCCATCTTTGATTTGGCAGATACTGTTGGATTTGATGCTGTTACGGTATTACCCTATGCTCCCTTTTCTAAATGTTCTTTTTATTTTTGACGCTTCACTCCAGAGATAACCCTCACACTTCTAATGACACTTTCATAGCAATTCTACCCTGAACGCAGGCTTTATTATCATCCTTTTTAATACAATCAAGTTTACCAGTCCTATGTATTATGATTTCTGAATATCTTTTCCCCAGTCTCTGTTAAAGGAACATTAAAGTGTTTTATAAAATAATCTAGAGAAATAAGAGCTAATGAAAATTAAATTGTATTTCCAGGGCACATATTTGCATTCAAAGGGATTTTCTGACCATAATGCCTTTACCTACCATTGCTTTTTTTTTTTTTTTTTTCAGTATTAGAGATTGAACCCAGGGGTGCTTAACCACTGAGCCACATCCCCAGCACTTTTTCTTTTTTATTTTAAAACAAGGTCTTACTTAATTGCTTTGGGCCTGACTAAGTTGCTGAGGCTTGCTTTGAACTTGCAATCTTCCTGCCTCAGCCTTCTGAGTGGCTGGGATTATAGACCTGCGCCACTGTGACTAGCTCTGCCACTGCTATCCTAAAAGGTAGAAGTCTGGGCACCCAAGTGTAGAGGATTGACAGCTTTGGCAACATGAATTTTTCAAGAACTCTCAAATCATATTTTATAAGTATGTGCTTCATTTACTTGTTCTAAAAACCTTGGTCTATTGGTCCCTGTGGACTTCTGGGACCATTGGGGATGAGAAATACAAGCTCTTCTGGTTTCCAGCACAGTTCAGAGCTCCACATCCCTTCTGTTAAGGCTGGATGAACCCCAAAAGGGCATCATTCAGTTCTTTATTTCTCTTCTATACAAGTTCTTGTAGTTTTCTGGATAGTATCATATCCAAAGGAAGGAATGAAAATTCAAAGCAGTCAGTTTTGCTAAATAGCTCTGCAAAGCCCTCCTACCTGAAAATAGCAGGAACACTTTCCGCTCTATTTCCTGTTTCTAAGTGTAATGGAGAGTTGGATTACTGGGGTGGAAGAGGGTTGAAACATGTACTCATTTCCTGTTCTTCATAAATCTCTGGAAAGAATAAGAAATGGGTTTGAGGTTTCTATCAATAACTCACCCTGACATCCCCACTTCCACACCCCAAAATTACATCTATATATGCAAACCCATTTTGTCCTATCTTTGGTTAGAAAGTATGGGGATTCAATTCTTGACAAGAAAGAACAGAAATTTCACAGTGGTAGACAAGGGGGCTTCACAAATATATAGTAAACATGTTAAATTGCCATTTTTGATTTTGTACTTAATATATCCAACAACTGTTCTGGTATCCAGAAGTGAGAATCAATGTTTATCTAGATTATTCACTTTAAGAATGAAGCCCATAAACTCCAACAGGGCAGACAGAGTCAAAACAATCGGGTTTGTCATTGGAAAGCTCAAGTTCACCATTGTCTGGCACATTCACATGTTCATTATCATCTCCAAGGCTGAGGGCAGAGGATCTGAGCATCCTTCAGAGGCATGGGACATGTGGGCACCAGCCAACTTTGGGTACTGACACAAGTCTAAAAGTAGTCACTCATTGGTCACTTGTCACTGGTACAGTTGAATAAACCAGCAAGGAGGAAGCTGTTTGTTAAAAAGGCTAGGAGAGGAGAGCTAGGCATTGTAGACACGTTTTGAAATTAGAATTTGCCTTTGCTTTTACTTATTTACATTCTTCAGGAAAAGGTGAATGCAAAAAGCTAAGAAGGGAGGTAGAGTCTCTCTTTGACTGGCTTAGAGGTATACTGCAAATGCCTTTGTTTTTAGAAGGGAGAGTCTACTGGAGCTGTTGGGTAGCAGGTGGTAGATAACCCCTCCTCTACACTCCTGGTCAAGTGGAGGTGGGGACATAGGCATCAGGGACGTCAGATTAAGATGGGGGCAGTGCAGTGAAATACAACTCAGGAGCATATTATGAAAAATAAGAAGGAGGCTTAGGTAAAAACTACCAAATGCATTCTGTACTAAACTGAGTGACAAAATAACATTACACACCTGCCTAATTCTTCCATATCACTACCGGTCTTGAGCTGGTTCAGATAGTGAATCCTTAAATGTAATGAAGAAGGTTCAGAGTTTTTCTTTCATTGTATTTCATGCATTTTTTAACAAGGACGTGAATTTTTTTCAAAGTCATGTTTGAGATAGGTGTTAAGGAACAACATTTAAGAAATCGAAGCTGTGGATTTTAAAACATCATAACTTTTCTTTGACCTGTAGATATGGATAATAAATTTCACCCCATTTGCCATAATCCAAAGAAATGTCAAGACACTGAAGCTGCACTGCAGTTACCATGGAAACCTCAAAAATGTAACTACCATGATTTAGAAGCCTCTAGATTCTCAATCATTATATTGTTTGAAGAAGAGGAATTAAATTTTTAATCAAATGAATAGAATATTTAAATAATTTTACACAAAGTTTTGCAAAATATGTTCAAATGTTATCTAATATGTTCCTTGAGCATCTGTGGGTAATTTTTCCCCAGCAATAGTTAGCAGGTTTTTGGAAGATAGGTTAGAATATATATTTAAGTGCCTATTGTGTATATAGAACATTGTATATTCTTGGAGGATAGGAGAGATAACACATGAAATACACTGTCCCTACCCACAAGAAATTTTAATCTAGTTGAGAAAATTTTAAAATTACAGGCAACAATACAAAGCTTTTATAGAGTTACAGTATAGCAAAAAGGCATCTTAATTATGTTTTGTTTGAGAGAGGAGAGAGAGAGAGAGAGAGAGAGAGAGAGAGAGAGAGAGAGAGAGAGAGAGAGAGAATTTTTTAATATTTATTTTTCAGTTTTCGGTGGACACAATATTTTTATTTTTTAATTTTTATGTGGTGCTGAGGATCGAACCCAGCGCCCCGTGCATGCCAGGCGAGCGTGTTACCGCTTGAGCCATATCCCCAGCCCTTAATCATGTTTGGTTGAGGGTCCCTGAACAAAATATAGCAAGGACCACTCAAAAGTGTCTTAAGCTCCTAACTACTTTATAAATAACTTTTTCTCTGATCATAAAAGTAATGTATGCTAATGGTTGAACATTTAAAAATACAAAAATTTCAGAGAGGAAATTAAAATCAGCTGTAATTCTAATACCTATGTTAACTTTTTGGTGTATTTTCATTTAGTTGTTTCTTTTTTTTCTTATGGAGATATAGGTATAGGCATGTTGGTTAGATTTCTGTCACTTGACAAATACCTGAGATATCATCAACTTAAGCAAGGAGAAGTTTCAGAGGTTTTAGTTCATGGTTGCTTGACACCATTGCTTTTGAGCCTGTGGCAAAGCAGAACATTATGGTAGGATGCATGTGGTAGAACAAAGCTGCTCACTTCACAGCAGCTGGGAATGGGGGAGCAGGGTGCAATATTTCCTTCAAGGGCCCACCCATGACCTAACTTCCTTCTAGTAGGTCCCACCTGGTCAATGTTCCACCATCTCTCACTAACACCACAGGTTGGGGACCACTCACTCAACACATAGGCTTTTGGGGGATATTCAAGTATAGCAAGACAGTTGTCACTTTGCATGATCATGTGGATTGTAGAAAGGATTATGCAAGCTGAAAACATGCAAAGTGACAATAATTATTAATGGGGAAAATTTAATTTCTATGACTTTTACTTTTTTTTAAATCAAAACACTAAAATCTTGCTTACTGTTTGGTTACAAGTATATAGGGAAATAAAGATAGTAAAATTAATATTTAGTACTCTTAAAATATAGGAACACTTTTTTTAGGGGGGTGATGGCGCATACCTTTAAATCCCAGCACCTCGGGAGGCTGAGCAGGAGGATCACTGGTTTGAAGCCAGCCTCAGCAACTATTGAGGTTGTAAGCAACCTAGTGAGAATCTGTCTCAAAATAAAAAAAATTTAAAAAGCTGGGGATGTGACTCAGTGGTTAAGTGCCCTTTGGTTCAATCCTGGTACCTAACACACACACACACACACACACACACACACACAGTTTTTTTTTTTGTTTGTTTTTTTTGTAAAAAACAAAAGCCATTTGAACAGTACTTGCCTGGTTTTCATTGTACAACTTTAAATACAAAGGGAACATATTTACTACATTTTGGCAAATTATCATATTCTTTTTTTAAGTCTGGATTGGCTTCTGTTTTCAAAGATGTGACCTACCTTTGAGACTTTCTTTAATGTAAAGATTTACTAGTTTCCATTCCTCTTTGACATTTTCATACTTTTAATCACGACCACTTTCCTCATCTGTCAGTTTCATCTTAACTAAGTTTTATCTGTGTATCATGTCTAGAATCTCTCAAAGGTGCCAGCCTCAATATTTCCATAGTCAGCAATTTCTTCTACAACTCAATATACATTCAATTCAAATTTCATTTCCACGATTACAACTTTTCATTTATTTGCTGCACTTTCATTAACATTGACCAATTTCTTCTATTATCCATTAAAAATCATGCCATGTGTGTTTATCACTGAGAGACAAGGAGGCAACACAGCCACACACTTTGCTGCCTGTGCATGAACTGATCAATCACAGACTTGGTGATATGAATAGTCAGTGATCATGATGTGAACTGTCATTTATATAGTAATTTGTGGACTATACTGATAGACCTTTAGAGTTCATATGCTCTGTACAATTACTCAATATACTAAGGGAAATTGAACTGTGCTGCTGGGAGACAAGTATTATTTAACTAATCCACAATAACTAAAATGAGCCCAATGTAAAACATGGATACGTATATTCTCAACATTTTTTATTTTACAAAATTAGGATTGTGAGTATATTATTTTGTATCATGATCTTTAAGTTAGATTTGAATATTATGATATAGAATTATCATAAAAATTTATTTCTATCATTAACTAGTCTCTATTAATGTTGTAGCATGATTTATAGCATGATCGCTGTGATTGACCAAGACTGAGCTACTTTCTGGTAAGAAGCATCATAAGGAAAGGCCCAGCAATTGGCCAATGGATCTTGTTACATTGGGAAGAAGATTAATTTGGCTGGAAGGATCTACACTAGAATAAAAATTGATAATAATGCCCAAAAGTCCACTTTAACATGCTTTAATAATAATAGTAATTGCTAACAATTATTGAGTGTTTACTCTAGTCCAAGTTCTTTTAGACATTATCTCACTTAATATTCTCTTAGAGTTCATATGCTATCATTCTCAATTTATCATGAGGACACTGGGGCTAGGAAGAGGTTGATGAGTTTGCACAGATCACATAGCTGTAGCACAGTCAGTAATGAGACCAAGATCTAGGTGGTGCTCTCTTCGACTGCTCCACCACACTGCCTGATGAAAGTATCTTTCAGTTTACAAAGTCCTCTTGGATATGTTGATACTAGCTGTGCAGTTTTGGATGAGTCGTACCAGACTCAGGAGTAGGTGGGGTTGAAATCTAGCCTGAGCTGCTAGCCAAACCTGAGCAAGCAGCTGCAGATTTCCTAAAGTGCTGCCTTTTTCTAATTTGCACAAAGCTACAATATGAGCCAGCCTTGGTCCTGACCAATATGATCCATATTTAGCATGACCCTCAGAACTAACAAAGCATATGATTTCTCCAAATTTATGCTAAAACAAACTAACAAAACAGAATCCACAGAGACTCACATTGGCTAAGTGATTTATCTAAGGTGAGAAATGAATTGGTGAGAGATAAAGATGCCATTGAGGGAGGTATTAGATACCAGGCTGAACAGGTTTCATTTGAGGAAAAAGGCAATAGGGCCCTCCTAGGCATTTATAAATCAGGCTACATATTGACTTCAACAGAGCAAAATGATAAGTCAGAGCTGTCCTCCTGGAATGGATTGCCCTGGGCAGCTCAGTGCCTTCCACCCAGCTAAATCATTTCCTCCCCAGAACTTGGGTTCCTTTCTGCATTTGGATCAGACCTTTGAAGAGACGGCCATATCTCTTGAGGGGTAAATACATAACCACCAGGATTTAGAAAGAGTAAGTCTGAAAGCAAGTTTCCTTTCCCTTCACTGCCTTTGGTAATTGAACTTTATAGATCTCTTAATTAAGGACATGAAATTACTATCATGAGAATATCAAAGCCTAGGATTTTCTGGCTGTTTCTTGTGCTCTTCCTCACAGGGAAATGCTGCAAATAAACCAGGCCCTTCACCCATAAGGGACCCAGACTGGCTTACCTTTCCTGGGTGAATTAGCATTTCTTCCAGGATTTATTAGTTTTATAAGAAACCTTGTAAAAAAAAGTGGTTGGGTAAGAACAATTTTTCTCCCTCCAAGAATAGCCAAATGATATTAGCAGGCATTAGCAGGTTTGGAAAAACCAATCCAAAAATGTCCAAGAGACAGATCCTGAGAGATTCGACTTGAAAAATGGATCTGTTGTCAAATGTTTGGAAAATTCTAGACACATCTTTGAAGAAGTGTTTAGATACTTCAATGGAGTGTCATACTATGCTCTGAGAAATCCGTCATTGTAAAAAAAAAAAATGTTTTTAATGTTTAGCAACCTGTTGTTTTTCATATTATTAGCTAAGAGAAAGTCAACTTTAAAATTTTTTTCCTATTTTATTGCTTATTAATATCCTGATGAACTAGTGTTTTATGGAACATATTTTGAGAAGTACTGGACCATGGCCATGGATAAAACTGAGTATGAACAGAGAACTCTCTGTTTGAACTCTGAGCTATTTCCTGTCCTGAGCCCAGGGCTAGAGAAGTAGTGACAGGAAATGAACCAGCAGTGGTCAGCCTCTTCCAACCCTCAGTGGTGAGTGTTTTGTGTGTTTGAAATAAGGAATATGAAGCCAAATAAATGGGGCTGTGTTTTACCTATCCTTCTTCAACTCAAATAGCTCTGCTTGTATCTGCCTTAGAGATTGAGGTCTCTTGTGAGGTTTTAGTAGAAAAATTTAAAAAAAGTTTTCATTGTCAAAAAAACAAACCAAAGATGAAATCCAACAAACAGGGTTTTAAAACCTGTACATAGTGACAATTTTGCTCTCAGTGACTTTCTAAAGTCTCTTAACCCTTTCAAGATTTGGCTTTCCCTTTTATAAAATGGAATTTGTTATACTGTACGGATTCAACATTTTGGGGGGGCAGGAGTGGGAGGACAAGCTTTATACTTGATTCAGAGTAGAATGGGAACAGGTAGAGAGGGATAAGAAAGAAAGTGAATATTTCATCTTTTGGCTCCGCATCACCTCAATCTCCCACCCATGCTTGAAGATGTCACCAACTGTGTGGTTGGAGGCCAAGTGGCTATTCCCTTTGGGAGATCTGATTCCAGCGTGAGTGACACAGAGAAGTCTGGACAGTTTAGGGCTCATTTGAGTAGTGGCAACATCACCATAATGATAGTGGTGCCATCTGTGACATACAGTCCCAGAGATGGCAGCACCTGGGCCCAACTCTTCATGCAGCATGGCACTTTGTGAATTTTCTTTGTTCTTTAGATGGGTGTTGAGTCTGGTTCTCTCGTTTTCCCATAGAGTCTGTGAGCTTCTCTAGGTTCTTTGATTTAATTCTTCACAACTTAGAGTCTGTAGAACTATTTCAACTGAGAACCACAACAGGCCTAGATGATGGCATATCAGAGCATGGAGCTGAGGACAGTCTGCCTGTGGCAGTAGTTTTAGGAGATCCATTGCTTTCCTGATGGTAGAGTTCCAGCTAATCACTAAAATGTATCTTGAAAGGTCGGGAGAGTTGATCCCTATTTGGGCTGTACTCTTGCAGATCTAGAAGATGCTGCAGCAGGGGGGGAGCTTTTCTGCTCTATGTATAATTTATAATTTTAATTATGCAATCAATTAGAGACCTGCAGAATACTTTTTTTATTTTTAAATTTCTCTCTCTGCTAGTTTTGCTAGGATTTAAGGAAAATTCATCTTTTAAAATGCCTAGAAACAAATTAGAAGAAAGCGCATGAAATAGCTGCATAATGTAGACAATAGTAATGCCAGAGAACATAAAAAAGAAGAAAGAAAATACAAGTGAAAAATAGTCTGCTAGAATCCTAACTCAAACAGTCCTCGACTCCAGGCCCCAGGGAGTTCATTTCCATCTTGCTGTAACCCTAAGCCTTGCTTTGTTCTGTTTAATGCACAGAGGAGGAAAAAGATGTCAATTCAGCTAATCTCAGTGGGAAGGACCTTCAAGGTTACCTTCATGGACAAGAACAGGGATCAATCTGGTGTCATTTGCACAGTACCCCCTAGAAAATGGAGGTGTCACTGCTTTCTCACTTATAGTTCAGAAAAGTCACCTCAATCTACTTTAAAAATTTAGCTGAAGATAAAACCAACATGTCAAGGTTAGTCATGTGCCTCAAAGAGCTACTAAAAAGCCTGAATGGCCTATGATATCTCTGTTAGCTTTTTAGTCACTGTGACAAGATACCTAAGAATAAAAAGAAGAGGAAAGATTTATTTGGTCTCATGGTTTTAGAAGTTTTAGTGCATGGTCATCTGGCTCTATGGCTTTTAGGCTGGGCCCAAGGCAGGAACATCATGGCATGACAGAGGAAAGCTGCTTATCTCTTGGTGGCCAGGAAGTGGAGAGAGAGGAAGGGGCCAGGAACAAATCACAGTCCCCAAGGGCTTGTATCCAAGGACCCACTTCCTCCTACTAGGTTCTACCTCCTGTGATTTCTACTACTTCCTAATAGTCCATGCAGCTATGAGTTTCTCAGTGGATTAATCCATTGATGAGGTCAGAGCCCTCAGAAACCAGTCATTTCCCAAAAGCTCCACCTCTGAACATTGCTCTCTCGGGGACCAAGCCTGCAACACATGAATCTTTGGGGGATGCCTCATATCCATACCATAATAATATCTTTACAAAGAATCAAAAAATAAAGCAGGCAGTAGTATCACCATATCAACGTGGAACCAATATAGTAGTGGTTGAATCTTCTCAAAGAGCTGTTTCTGCAATAGTTCAGCATCCCGCAGCACTGAAACCCTCTGGCATTGCAGAGATGACTGAAATGCTTGGCTGGTGGCACCGCTGTTGGCACCTCCAGCTTGAAGAGCCAACATTCACAATGGGAA
The DNA here is from genome assembly GCF_047511675.1 of Marmota flaviventris. NCBI lineage: Eukaryota > Metazoa > Chordata > Mammalia > Rodentia > Sciuridae > Marmota > Marmota flaviventris. The sequence continues at coordinate 62,351,667 of NC_092499.1, read as the reverse complement.
ATCCAAACAATGAGATTATGGTTTGGCTGCCACTTTGCTCTAATGCCTTCCAATGTTGGCCCTCACCAGCAGCAGCTTAGTTGAGTTATTAAAGCCAGAAACAATTTTCAAACTTTGTTGAAAGATCTTTTCACACATTACATTTTCAAACATGAGGTATACTCATAATTGGAGACGGCTTTGCAGTCATTTCCTTAATGATCTTTCCTTACCTACACCTGTAACAGCTTGGAAGGTTGATGGAGTCATGACAACAACAACAATAATAGTAATAACATTAGCAAGAGGCAGCTCATTGAGCATTCCCTATGTGTTGGGTAGAACACTTTCCCTAAGCTTAGCACTTTTCATCCTTACAACAAGTACCATGGGGATTCCTATTTTATAGGTGAGGAAACCATGTGACAGGTGTTATTTGATCTAAAGTCACAGAGCTAGTAAATGTGAAGCCTGGATTTGGACCTAGATCATCTGCCTCTCAAATCCTTGCCTTTGATCCCTTCTCAGTCCTGTGTCAGAAGCAGAAACCTTAGTTTTGAAACATCTGTATCATCTACTTAGTCTGAGATTTTGTAGGTAAAAACTTGGGTAGACTAATCATAATTTTAGGGTTTAAGATTGCAAAAAGAAGGAGAAACGAGTCACTTTCTCACCCTCTGGGATCAAACTTGGCCAATGGCATGTATGTGAGGGGGAGGAATGGTGGTTTCCTAGGGAAGGTCTTAAATGTTGTGGGGAGTCTGTGAGGACTAGAGCACCTGTTCTGGAGAGGCAGAGGGGGCTGCTTGTGCTGAATGTAACATGCTCATTAATGTTACAATACAAGCCATGGGAGTGAGATACCTGGTGGAAAGGGAGAACTCCATCTTGCCCGGTTGTCATAGAAGAAACATAACAAAATAAGCAAACAAACAAACACAAAAACTCCAACAGAACAAAACCATAATGGAGCAAAAGGAGAATCCCGGAATAGTAACAACATAGCTATCATCTGCAAATGTCTGCTATATACAGGGACTGTTCTCAGTGCTTGATGTGTATTCATTTGCTAAATACTTGCATTGGTGCTTGAAGGTGAGCGCTGACCACAATATCATCTTATGGATGAGGAAACTGAGGCACAAAGAAGGTAAGTGATTTGCCCAAGTCATCCAAGTTGTAGAACCAGAATTCCAACCTAGGCCATTTGCCTTCAGCACTTTTACAATTGCATTGGTTGCTTAACTGTACAGCTTCTGAGGGGAGTGATCATGGTGAACACGCATAGGCTGATGGCAGTAGAAGAAGTCACCAAAGGAAAGGCCAGGGTGGAGAAGTCAATGAACAGTAAAGCAAAACAGAACTGAACCTCCCTTCATAGTGCCTTGATTTTACTATGGGTAAAATGGGATAATAATAACAGCTGCTTGGTAAGAATGCTATGAGGATTAATATATGTGTTAATATATGTTAAACATATAGAAAAGCTTTGGGTACCTAGTAATTTTCATTTTTATTATTACAACTAAATTTCATACAATTAAAAGAAATCGAAGAATTCAACTATTTTATACATATAGATATTGTGACACAAGTAAATAGCAAGGATCTTCACTATTTTTGAATTTTTACTGGCCCTGTCCAAAAAACAAACAGAAAACAACAACAACAACAAAAACTTTTGCTTAATAAAAGCTTTGAATGACTTATAGTTTAAGTAAATAGAAAAATAAAGTTGTTTTCCATCAGCCTCAACAGGAGGCAGGGGTAGATGCAAAGATCATTTTCATATAATTTTGGAGGAGGAGCCTGAATTTACCTGACTTCCTTCTTACACGTACTGCATGATAGTTTGCTCAGTTCCTAAGCATGGGAATTGCACTATAGCTTGTTTTGCAGAAGATTAAACCAGGAAAAAGAAAATGAGGCTGAAAATCCATTCAATATCAACACCATATCTATGGATATTTCCAACTTCCAGGAAGAGATTGTTAACAGGGGGCAAGCCACCTATACCTCTCAAAAGGGATGGGGTATTTCTTCAACTCTTTAGGAAGAAAACCACATTTCTTCAGTCTGGTGGGCCAAAAGATAGGGAAACATCAACAATGTACAAGCAGGAATCCAAAAAATCGATAGCTCTAGAGAATGTGATAGACTTCTTTAATTTTTTCTTCTTCTTCTTCTTCTTCTTCTTCTTCTTCTTCTTCTTCTTCTCCTTCTCCTTCTCCTTCTCCTTCTCCTTCTCCTTCTCCTTCTCCTCCTTCTTCTCCTTCTCCTCCTCCTCCTCCTCCTCCTCCTCCTCCTCCTCCTCCTCCTCCTCCTCCTCCTCCTCCTCCTCCTTCTTCTTTAAGTGCTTTCCTTTACCATCAAATGTCTTTTTGCTCTTTAGACAGGATATCATTATGTTGTTCAGGCTGGTCTTGAATTCCCAGGTTCAAGTGATCCTCCTGCCTCGGCCTCCTATGGAAGCTCCCACTGTGCTCAGTTCCAAATCCCTAATTTTTAAACCCAGGAGTCTATTTCAGATCAATAGCAGGCCCCTTTGTTACTGGCATCAATTTGATTTAAGTCCCCAGAGACAGAGCTACAGCCCCAGTGCGTGTCAGGGGAAACACTGAGGATGAAGCACACCAGGCGTGGAGAAGGGGAGTCAGTGCACTGACAGGCAGCACGTCTTCCAGACACACATGAAGGCAGGAAGAAGTGACGACGGGGGAGGTGAACAAATTTAAGCCTCTTTGGTTTGACAAACAAAAATTACACCACAAACGAACATCATAACGTTTCTGCAGCTGCAGCAGCTGGCTTCTTCTTAATGTCCCCATTTCATTTTTGTATTAATTTTTTAAATTTCTATATGTCAGTGGAATGCACTACAATTCTTATTACACATAGAGAGCACACATTTTTCATATCTCTGGTTGTATACAAAGTATATTGACACCAATTCGTGTCTTCATACATGTACTTTGCATAATGATGTCCGTCACATTCCACCATCCTTGCTAACCCCCTGCCCCCTCCCTTCCCCTCCCACCACTCTGCCTTATCTAGAGTTTGTCTATTCCTCCCATGCTCCCTCTCCCTACCCCACTATGAATCAGCCTCCTTATATCAGAGAAAACATTCGGCATTTGGTTTTTTGGGATTGGCTAACTTCACTTAGCATTGTCTTCTCTAACTACATCCGTTTACCTGCAAATGCCATGATTTTATTCTCTTTTATTGCTGAGTAATATTCCATTGTGTATATATGCCACATTTTTTTTATCCTTTCATCTACTGAAGGGCATCTAGGTTAGTTCCACAGTTTAGCTATTGTGAATTGTGCTGCTATAAACATTGATGTGGCTGCATCCCTGTAGTATGCTGTTTTTAAGTCCTTTGGTATAGACTGAGGAGAGGGATAGCTGGGTCAAATGGTGGTTCCATTCCTAATTTTCCAAGAAATATCCATACTGCTTTCTAGATTGCCTGCACCAATTTGCAGTACCACCAACAACCTTTATAGTCCAATTATAAGAGTCAGGAATTAGACTTTTCTAATGGGTCTACTAAATTGAATTTATATAATTCAATATGTGATAAAATAGAAATTCTTTGAAAACGCACACAAAGTGTCATTACAATGAACAGAAGTTATTAGAGGAAAGAGGAGAAAGTTTAAAAATATGTGTAGAATAAAATGACAAAATTTCCTTATCTCATCAATTTATCTTTTCCATCCTTTTTACTGTGAGTTCCAAATATGGCAGAGATGAAATGTGTGTACGTGGCCTTGAACCTTCTCACTAATACACACAAGGGGCATTTCATGAATGCTAAGCAATGCAAATTTCCTGTTTAAGCAACTAAGCTCTCTTAAAAAGTGCTCTGGCAGGAGAATTTCTCAAGGTTTTGTTGAATTTCTCACCATCCAGCCAAACCAAACATCAATGCCAAGTTTGACAGGAAAAGAGGGTGGTGACATCAAATACTACATTCCACAGAAGGTGTGATGAACACACATAATGAGTGATTCAGACTGAGCCTGGCTTCGTGAGCCACTCTTATTGGCAAGTTGATCTCCCAGGTGATCTGCACCGTGTCGTGTCATCAGTACAAGGTGGCCGGAAGACTCAGGGCTTCCTGTGGGCTTGTGCAGCTTTTGGAAGGAATGTAGGGATCTGAAGCCATAGAATGCTCTGGTTACAATTCGTAAGGAAAAAGTTCAGCTAAACTTCCAGGTTAATAGGGGACTAACATTGTTGGACAATTATTTTCTTGAGTGCTGACCACAAGGGAGTTAAGCTTATTGGAGGGTATTCCTCTTTAAGTGGGATCATCAATGGGACAAATATCTACAGTATCTTGACGGACCAGGTCTTTGATCTCATCCTGGTCTCTTCTGGATTTTGACATTTCTTGACAAATGAAGCAACAGAATTCTTCTATGGCTCCTCTCCAAACAAAGAAACAAAATAGAAATAAACTCTAATGCCCTTTCCTCCAGAACATTAGGGAGATGGCCAGCCAGGAGGAAATGGCATAGACTTCTACTGTGATCACTATGTATAATATATTCACAAGTATTTATGAAGCCCTGTGCTAAAGGCTTGGACTAGAGAAATATATAGGACACCACCCGCTCTCTTCAGGAGCCGACAATCTGCTAAGATGCTCCAAGCGGAGCAGGCATGTCCAGCCAGGGCTTGATATTCACAGCAGAGGATTTTTACAAGTCTCACCTGCTGTGGTTCCCTTCAGATAATTTGCTACATTATTTATCTGGGGATGAAATTATTTTCCCACTGTGTACTTCTGTCCAGGTCAAGTCTCACACATTATGGGGAGACAAAAAGCATTTCCAGACTAGAATTAAATATGAAGCTTTTTTTTTTTCCCCTCAACTGACTCTTCACCAGCACTACTTAGCCCCTTGGAGTGCTGGAAACGCAGTGGAATGCGATGCCATGAAATTGGCAAGAATCTGGAGAAAATTGACTGAGCTTTAAACTCAGCATTTTATTGCCTTCTTGCAAATGAACTCAGAAGGGAGATGAGCATACTGTATAACTTACTGATTTATAGCTTCCAAATATTGTCTAAGTTTCTCTGCAATATATTTGCTTTGCTTTAAGCATTTTGGATTGTTATTTGACTGATAAGGATATATATTTTAAATGCTTCCAAAAGTTAAGAACTTCTCTAGCTGGGGGAAATAAAGAATGATCATAGAAGTTCCTGGACAGGACTCACTTTAATTTCATTCCCCCTCTAAACTGTGAGCAACTGGGGGGGTGGTGGGAAACACCTCACTCATCCTGAGCACTTCTGCACCTGCTTTAGGTGTTCCCAAAATGGTTTTTGAATGAAGGCATGAAGGATGGAGGGAAAGAAGGGTAGGTCTTGAAGGAGACAGAAGTAGTGAGTAAAGGAAGGTGGGGGAGAGGTTGAGGAGGAAGGAGAAGCATTTGTACAGACTGGGAGGTGTGGAGCATGCATGTTGGGGGCTGTGGCAAGCTAAAGGACATTGGAATAATTGAAGGAGAATCGTGGCAGCAGAGGAAGCTACAGAGACACTGGTGAAAAATAGCTGCTTTTCATGGTACTTTTGCAGCCAATTTAATGTTTTTACATGTTTCCCCCATTTTTTCTCTAGTTTTTAAAGGCCACACTAACCTGAATTCCATTAATAGATTACCATTAATGGAGCATTCAGTCCCTATTAATTTTTAGATATAAAGAAACTTGCTCTTTCAGGGTCACCATGCAAAGTTGAGCAGGTTGTGCATGCACAATTCTGGAGAGCACTCTACATGCAACACAGGATGTTCCAGCACCATATTTCCTTGATCTTCTCCCTTATATGTGTGATGGAATACATTGACAAATTATAAATGAACTGTAGGTGCAAGATATTAGGAAATATTTTTAATTATTTTTCATCCTGTACATATTTCTCAAGACCTAATGATCCCTCCATTTCCTAAATCTATAAGGATTCTGTCATAAAAGCAAGTAGTATTGCTGTTTTGTGATGCTTCTACCTTCTAACTCAGTTATCAAAGGGTACTTTGAATCATTCCCCATTCAATGGGGTTTCTTATGATGGAGTTCTTGGGTTCAAATCCTGCATTAACCACTTACTGTGAGAACTTGTGCAAGCTACTTAGCTCCTCTTGGCCTCTTTTCATAAGTAGTAACACAGGAATATTAAGTTTCTGACTTTATAGGATTGATGTAAGAAATAATTGAGATAATCTATGTAAAGCACCTAGCACAGTGATTGGAAAATAGGGATTGCTCATAGGCGTTGGCAGTTATGCTGCTAAAATAATTATTATTATTGCTAGTTGGGACTTCCATGTGTGGCCTGCTGGGCAGAACTCCTCCCGACCCCTCCAGCTGAATCTGCCCATGCAGAGCCCACTCCTTTCCAGTGAGGAGGCGGATATCCATGTTCCTCCCATGTTGTCCATTCCAAGAGAGTTCACCAGACACCTCCCCACCACACGCACACCCTCACGCTGTATGCACACACAATTCCCTTCTATTCCAAGAAACACTCTAAAATCAAATGCTGTCAACGATCCCCTCCCTGTCGCTTTTTTTCCCCATCTAGTCCATTTGTACGTCATTGTCGAATTTGAAAGGGAAATGACAGACCTGAGTCCCTGGAAGACTTTGTGGGAAACAGCAGCAGAGTTCTGGCAGGTAATAATGGTTTGAAGGAAAGACTGAGCCCCAGAAAGAGAAAGAAAGAAGCCCTGGGTTGTTGTGGCTTTTGGTGGCAGTAAGTGTGCAAATATATCAGATTGTGAAAGGGCTGGGGAATATGTTGGATCTGGAGCTGAATCTGGGGGAAAAAATGATCAAGTTGTTGGAGGTCCAAGGTCAGGTGGACAATCAGAGCAACACCCTGGCAAATGAAAGACCAGGGTCCAACGATGAGTAAGGATCATGACATCAGGCACCACTCTCTCACTTAGTCACTTGCTCATTCCCTTGACAAACTGTTATTGAGCATCAACTATGAGCTGTGATGTGTTAGATCAGGGGAACCGAGGAGAAAGAGACAGGACCCCTACTGTCATGGAGCCTATGGTCTAATGTAGACAAGTAAACCCACCCTTTGGAGGAGTGGTACCTGGCCATCAGTGCCAGGTGTTATGGAGGTTGGGGTGGAGTGTGGTTTAATGATGTTTTCTGGAGATTTTCTGGTTCTGGGAGTGAACTGCAATGGGGTCAGTCTGGCTGGAGTACATTGGGGAGTGGAGTGAGATGAGGGTTGAAAGGTAAACAGGAGCAGTGTCATGAACTTCTTAAGGATCAAAAGCTAAGGAATGCGTTCTTTATTTACAGCGCTCTCCCCAATGCAAGACAAATATTAGAAGTCAAGGGTTGGAATCCAGGGAGGGAAACTGGTGGCCAGTTCTTAAAAATGATGTCATCTTCCTGTAATCCCAGTGGCTTAGGAGGCTGAGGCAGGAGGATCGCAAGTCCAAAGCCAACCTTAGCAAGGGCGAGATGCTAAGCAACTCAGTGAGATCCTCCGTGTCTCTAAATAAAATACAAAAATAGGGCTGGGGATGTGGCTCAGTGGCCAAGTGCCCCAGAGTTCAATCCCTGATACCAAAAAAAAAAAAAAAAAGAGGTTATCTGTAGCTCGACTGAGAACATGGAGTAGAAGGACCTTCCTCTCTGTGTTTTCATGAGAGATGGAGGACTACCCCTGCCTACAGCAGGTCATTCTCCAAAAAGAACTCTCCTTCGGAGTCACCTAGCATCTCTCCCTCTCTAGGGCAAGCAAACCTGGTGGCAGCCTATGTTTTTGCTGTGGGTGGGTTTTCATGAAGCTGTAAAGAAGAAAAGGAACCCTGCCATTTATTAGCTTCCCATAGCCACATTCCAGTGGCTAAGCCTGGCCTTCAAGGTCCTTCAGCCTCTTTCACCCAAACTCATCCTACTGCCCTGCATGCATCCTCCCTCTAGTCATCAAGGCTTAGAACACGCCATGAACTCCCCTGCTTCTGTGTCTCTGATTTGCCCACCTCGTGGACTTACTTAGACCCAGTCTACTCATCTGGAAATTGGGGGTAACCCTACCTTGTTCGGGATGTTACATGAGTCACGTGCCTGGAACAGCACCTGGCACGAACACATTGGTCAACTAAAGCAAGCAGTCACCACCCGCAATTCTAGATCCTTGTCCACCTATTGCAAACTTTGCTACTCAAAGGTTTTCAGGGCCTTGTATGACATGAGTTGTGTGAGCTAGAGCAAACCAGAAAGGGTATGTTCTGCTTAGAGGCAACGAATGTGCAGAGAAACAAAAATGAAAATGGAGAAAATGAAAACAAAGACACACCCATGATCATTTGGCTCAGATTCACCATTTTGGTGCTGGGGGTTGAATTAGGGTCACTTTGCCCTGGAGTTACACCCGCGGCCCCTTCAACATTGTAATCTGAGGCAGTGTGTCACCTCGTTGCCCAGGACAGTCTCCATCTTGAGATCCTCTTGCCTCACCTCCCAAGCCTCTGGGATCACAGGCTGTGCCACTGTGCCCAGTGTGGACGTGTCCCCTCGTGTCATTCTCATTCGCTCTGTGCTGCTTGTCTTTCATCTGCTTCATGTTCTTTAGGCTGCTATTGACATTTCAATGTAGACTTTTTGGTTCTCAAGATCGTTGTGAGAACTAAATGAAATTACAGATGCATAGAGTCCAGTGCCTGACTCATAAAAGTGGTAGCCTTAATGTTACTGATAATGATAACGACACTATTATAAATCTCTTAAATTCAGAAACCAGGTTGCTAAGAATTCCAAGAATCTCTTTCCTGCTTGTTGACTTAGTAAAAAACAAACATAGCAATCCTAATGGCCATTGCTTCCTGAGCAATTGATCCCACGACAGGAGCTGCCTGGGCGCTCTATCTGCCTTAACTCATTTCTGTTCATGGGCATCGGAGAGGTAGGCCCTATTAGATGAAAATAGATGAGGAAATTGAGGCATCAAAATATGAGGTAACTAGCCAAGTTACGCAGTTAGGAAGTTTCCAGGATCTAGACCAGGTGGTCTGGCCCCCCCAGCCCATGTATGGAACCACTCCTTTGTATTCACTCTCTGACCAATTCCTGTTCATCTTTTAAGGCTCAGCTCTCAGGATATCACCTCTTCAGTTTTCCATAGAGTTTGTTTCTCCATCGTATTATATGCTCCCACAGCACTTTCAATGTAGCAATTATCCCTGATAGCAATTAGCACATTCTTAATGTGTGTGTTTATCTATATACGAACTCCTTAAGGAAGAATCCATGATTTACTCAAGACTCTATACTTAACATAGGACTTGGCACATACTTGGTACGCAGAAATATATGTTGAAGTTTCATGGAATTAATAGTGACTCAGTTCAATTTGATGTTTATAATGTTGATAGCTGCTGGAGATGAAACATTGTTAAATAGAAATTTCAAATGGCAAGGACCGAGTGCTAAGCAAGTGGTTATTTGTGCCATGGGGTGATAATATATGGTTGTTCTTTCCTGATTTGGAGTAGATAAAATGGCTTCTAAGATGTCTCATCTGATGGAATCCCCAAATCCCTTTTGACTACATTATCTTCCCCCTCCATTCCTTCTAGAAGGATCAACTCTTGGCAGATTGACTGCTTTGTGAATGCCACAGGAGAAACAAAGAATGTGCTGAAACCTATGCTTAGCAGCAATTATTAATATTTCACCAGAGGTTACACAAACAAGCTGAAAGAATGACTGACAGAGGCTCCACCCCACCCCACTGGGAGCCCAGGATCCATGTTTTATAATAACAACGCCTTCCATGTGTATAGTGCTTTAAAGCGTATAATCCTCCCCCTCCATTATTTTCTCTGTTTCTTACAGTAGCTCAGAGGAGGAGGCCAGAGAGGGTTATTGAAAGGGAAGGACTTGCCTGACAGCACATGGCCAGTCAACGACAGAATCCAAACAAGGACATATTTCCTGAGTATTTGAATGACATGCCAGACAGGATGGCCTCAGTGGTTAATTTGCTATTAGGAGTTTCCTGTCCCCAGAGCATGGATATTTGAACTCTTAAGTGTTACGAAGGGAGAGAAGATTTTGCAAAGGATGGAAATAGAAATATGGAAAGCCTCGGCCAGTGGACAACATGCTGAGGGCCAAAGAAGAGATGAAGGTCATGAGGTTAGATGGAGTACAGGGTGAAGCTTGGTCACTGAAGGAGGTCAGATGTTGAATGTGATAGGATTAAAAAAGAACTTTAAAGCATTATTGCTTCAAAAGAGATGAAAAAGGCATGCTTGAGGTTAAAGACAGGAGTTTTCAGTCAGCATGAACCGCCTCTGCAAACTACATTACATTCACTGTTCACGTGGGAGCTTTGAAAGAACTCTTCCTTCTCTATGAGGTCACGATCTCTTAGGGGATCTAAGAGATATATCCATGAGATCACCTGTCCCTATGCTTCCTGTCCCAGTCCCCTATTTCTACCTATACAGGGCTTCCTGTCTGCACAAGAGGAACAAGGAGGAGCTCTGAAGCAAAAGTGATTGGCATGTAGCTTGCTTTGAACTTCCTTGTGTCTTGTCCCTCTGGTTCTGCAGCCTCTGTCGGCCCTGCTCTCAGATCCTCCACATCTTGGGTGTCATGTCTGCTCTGACCCTTATCTGTTCTGACTCCCTTGCTCCCTGCTCCATGGAGGAAGGAGCAGCTAGCTCTCCTCCCCAGGCTGACCACAGGCTCAAGCTGGTCTTGCTCCATTCTGGCTCATGGTCATTACCACCAGCTGCCAGCAGCCTGATGCTGACAGGGGTCTCCAATGTACATCTACTTTCAAAGGATGTTGGATAATACCAGAGACTATCTGAAATAAGATAACATTTGCCCCATTTGGGAATATTTACTGATGAGTTCACATTCATAAAGATGCAGAGCATGCTCATGAGCTCTTGCTGTTTGCAGGGAGAGAGGGGGATGGGAGAGGGAGGTGGAGAGGGGATGGGTGAGTCAGGCATCTGCAAATGACGAAGTAGGCAAAGACATAGTGGATTCTAAAGTACAGCTGAAAGCTCTGCAGTTTGGGCAGCTGAATCCCATTAAGAAATCATGAGAAAGCTCTGTATTCCTGCCATTGTGATGAAGAGGAAAAATAATCTCTGAGGGTTTCACAAAGAAAACATTTTGTGACCAGGAGGCTTAAAGTTCTGCAAAAATCTAATGAAAATAAAAAGTTTGACAGGCACCCAGCAAGTCCCTCCTGGGATGCTTTCTTACAGGTTTTACCCAGGAGGCCCTAGAAGGGACATTCCATCCTTCAGCCACTGCCACCACCACTATTGCCACCTGGGAGCATCTGCAAGGAAGGCAGAGCCAGGTGGCCCCTCAGCTGATGGGAGACCACAGCCCTGGGGCTGCAGGGAGCAGACAAAGCTGTTATTCACAGCCTGTTTTTCTAAGTCATTTTATGTCAGTAGAATGATCTGCCTTAATTCTTTTGTCTCTAACCTTTACTTTAGACTGTGACTACATCTTAAAGTTAAAATTTAAGACACATTTTAAAATTAAATGAAACATCTTAAAATTCAAATTTAAGCCATTCTCAGGAATAAGATAGGATTCATAAAAATATTCCTGGTAGCCATTTTGAATGACTGATGGGGCACCATCTCTCCAGGCACCTGAGATTTTTTAATAGGCTCCATGCTGTGATGGAAAAGGCCAAATTGGTCTTATGAAAAAGCAACATGTTTACATTGTATTTTAATAATACAAAATGCATGTAGATGTCAAAGCAAAGACCTTTTACCAGAATGGTTTTAAAGGCTCAGTGGATATTTGTATTCTATTTCTGTATGTACCCTGATCTATGCTTGAAGGACAATAAACCTCAGGATACACCAGAAGAAGGCTGAGCAAGTGGAGGCGGGGGCATTCTATACACCTTTTAGCCTGCAGAGACAAAAGCTGAGGGAAGAGAGAATTGATGTTTACAAAACCATAAGAAGGACACCAACACCTTCCCTGAAGTTGAATCAAAGGCAGCTTTTGCATAAAAAATGACAAGCATTCAGTCCCGTGGTGACTGGCAATTCTATGGAAACCATTATCCAAAAGAGATGCTTCCATCAGAAAATAAAAAAAAATAATATGAAGAGGATGATGAATTTAATAATAAATAATTGATGCAGGATTCTGGTATGCCTCACAGAAAGCAACTTTGTCTTCTTTCTTTCCCTGCTGTTATTCCTAGTTGTCATTTTTGGACCAGGTCACTTGGTTGAAGAGACAAGCAGGTCTGGGGTCTGAATACATACAGGGGTGACTCTTTGGTTTTGTTAAGAGCATGATGGTCTTGGTCTGTGTTCACCTGCCCCTCCTCCACCTCCTTTAAGGCTGGGGTGTCCAGTCTCTTGCTTTTAATAACTTGGGCAGAAAGATGTAAGACACAGGGGCTGTGTCCATCCTCATAATTTGAAGTCAAAAGACCAGCCCAGTGTGAGGCTGGCTCTGCAGCAGCACCGTGGGAGTCCAGCAGCCAGGATTTCATAAACATAGCTTATGCTAATATAGGATTCCTTTCTATCCCTTCCCCGGGATCTGGCCTCTCACAATATTTACTTTCTTGAAAGTACTTGAGAGAAGCGTAGCAAATTGATGAGGGTGTAGTGTCCCTGAAATATCTATTTCACCTCCAGACATTTCCTCTGTCCCTTTTCACCTTTCTCTCCTCCTCCTCTCCCCTTCTCTCCTCTCCTTTGTCTCCTGCAGGATGAAAGGGTGATAAAAGATGCAGCAGGCATGGGCATAAAATAACTCAGGGGTCTCCTCAGAATGCCAACACGGACCACCTTCTTGGCCTGTAACACCTGACTTCCTTACAGAAAGTGGGCAGCTACAGGCCCCAGCAAGCACCTACACTAAAGCATCACACAGGTGGGGTTTAAAGGAGTTCTAACCCCTCCTCTTTCCTCCTTGGTTTGTCTTGGCCAGAAGCCTATCCATGGCACATTCCAGGACAGCTGAATCTTCCCCTGAAATGAAAACTACAAAACAGCCTCATTTGTAACCTCCCAGCTGTGTCTATAATAAATTTAACAGCAACATCTGGGCAGACACCCCCTCTCCCTCTCTTAGGAGGGGTCTTAGGTACTTCTTTTGTGTATATGAGTTGGGGGAGGGAATGTTGGCTATAAAAGAATCACATAACTTAAGAATGTGAATAAAATTGGTCTTCTTTCTCCAAAAATTTACTATGTAATTGCAAATGGATCTAAAAGGCTTTAAGTGTGAATTCAAATGGAACGAGGGGGCTCTTCTGAGGAGACAGATTTCTTTTTAATTAATTAACTTACTTATTTTAATTAGGTATATATGACAGCAGAATGCAATTTGATTCATTGGACACAAATGCCGCACAACTTTTCATTTGACAGCTTTAAGCTCAGCTGATGAGAAGTCGAAGCTCTTTGAAATGGTTCCTTTTAAGGTCTTGGCATTCTGAATTCAATGCATTCTCTTTTCCACCACCTTAGGCACTTATTTTTAATAAGTCTTTACAAAATAAATGCTTCAACAAAGGACTTCAAGACTGTGTTTCTGACCAGCAAAGTAAGTATAGGCTCCAGATGTTTCTCATTTTTCTATGTCACTAATTCAAACTCAAAAGTCTCTTGTTCATTGGGCATTTATTTGATCCTAATGTTTTACAGTACCTCTCTTCCAAGAATCCCCTTTTCCTGTCTCTGTATCCCTTCTCTCACCAAAGTCATCTACAGGGTAATTTTCCATAGATGGAAGTGTACCTTTCCAGCATATTCTAAGTATCTAGAGAGATAAATCATCTTTCAAGGTTCTCTTCAGGCCCTTTGATCTTCTTATGTCTGCATTTGAGTCACCGGATGGTCTTTTTTAGATTTCACTCCAAAGGCTGGTTGACATTAGAGGAGCTAATAGCAGTTGCTATTCTGTGCTCTATGGAGGGACTGTGTCATACTTCACTATGGCCCCAATTCTACCTGGGCCCTGTTGCACTGCCAGGAATGGCCAGCAAAACAGAGAAGTAGAGAACAGAGAAGTGGCAACAAAAGTAGCAAATCTTTTGGAAAATAAAGCAGAGTAGCTTTGCAAGTGGCGTTCTGGTGGTGATGGGGACACACGGAGGTGAATTATGCAAGGAAGAAACTCTTGAGAACTTCCCTATGCTTGTTCTTAATGGGACAAGGTCTGATGTGACATTTTAAATTTTATAATTCTATTAATAAAATTATCTGTAATTAAGGCCAGTGTTTAACACTGTCACTGTATTAAGTGTTCCTGAATTCTCTTCTGGATTTCTTAGACCATCCTAACAAGTGAATTCTATTCTCTCCATTTCATAAGTGAGGAAACTGAGTCTTAGAGACTCTAATACCTATTTTCTCAAGAAATAAGCATAATGTGAAGAAAAAATTATGCATTTCTTTGCAAAGGAGGGGTCATCTTAAGCAGATATTTTGGGGTGACAATCAGTCATCATTTCATAATGACAGCATCCCCACATATATTCTTTTTTTGGTTAAGCAGATAATTCATAGGCATCCCCAGCGTTACCTCAAAACATAGCAATTTGGGGGAGATATGGGTGCTAGGCAGCTATCTAGGCTGGCTTCCCCAGTTGGTGACAATGTCACAGAGAACTCCAACATATAAGTAAAAGAGAACAGGACCACACTTTGTACAACACATTGCTTTACAATGACTTCAGAGGTGACAAATCAATACTTCCAGCACATAAAAATATTGCTTCACTTGTAAAGAGAATGTCCTTTGCATATTAAGTGTAAAAAATAGTCATCTCAGAGGTTGGGTGCCCTTTCATAGATGTATCTTCAGGGACTATTTTCCTTTTCAAAGCTAACAAGGGATTTATATAGGTGAAAATTTCTACTGAAAGCCTGATTTTTGGGGGGTCTCAATTACATAGCATTTACATTTTCATAAAGAACAAAGTGTGAGGATTGGGGATGTAGCTCAGTTGGTAGAGTGCTTGAAGGCCAGCCCTGGGTTCAATCCCCAGCACCATACACACACATAAAAAAAAAAAAAAAGAACAAAGCATGATTTTTTATGAAGCAAACCTGAGCTTGCCAGATGAGGAATGAATAAAGTGAAAGGAAAGAAAAGCAACGGAGAAAGGAAATGAATAACAGACATGTCAAACCAAATGCTAGCCCCAATCTAGCTCAACCAAGAGGAGACATATTTTGTTCATTTGGTCTGTGAAGCCAGTCTAAAACTGGTACTTAAAATTGTGTGTGTTTCAGAATCATCTGGGAAGTTTACTAAAACACTGTGGGAGGGCCTGAGATATCTGTAGAAATCCATAGAACATTTCTAATTAGCTCTCAGGCAGTGTTTATGCTGCTGGCTGGGGACCCTCATCATCAGAATCAAAACGTATCCTGAACTGAGTATGTTTGGAGATCTGTTCGACCTTTCCCAGTTTACATTCTAGATATCTCTGTCCAAGGCTGATACCATCTTTAGATTTTCAAAACTTGAGAGTTTTTAGAAATAAACGTTTATAAGGTTAACATTTAATGTATCTTACCTGATGAAATCTGAGTTTTCAACCAGAACAAGCTTCATAAGAGAAAATGGATGTGAAAGCTGTTGAGAGAAAGATAAGGGACAATCAAGAAAGGGAATATATATTTCTCTTTCACTATAACATATTAATTCTTGGACAGAGTGAACACCATTATGCCATGGATATGTAAGTTATATTTTTGGCATCATTTTTTAATTAAACAAATGTGTAGTTGAAAAAGATGCAACGGATCAATAGAGTGACTAGAAAAAAAGGATATTTTAATTTGCCTTAGTTATGAAACAATTTTTAATAATTGAAGGATTAAAAATACATTTTTTTTACTCCAAATTCTGCTTTCTAATGCAATGATGTGATCTGCTAATTCAATATGTGATCTCAGGCAGTGTTCATGCTGCTGGCTGGTTTCAATGGTTTCTTTCTTTTTTAGATTATCAAATAATACAAGGAAGTTATAAGCTCTGAAACCTTTGTCAAAATAAAATGAAAAGGATAGGGGATGTAGCTCTGTGGTAAAATGTCCCTGGGTTCAATCCCCAGCACCAAAAAAAGAAAGATATAAAAAAGTGCCCGAGAGAGGCACGTGTCTATGGTGTTTCTGTGTTTATAAGGGCAAGTATAGAATTGGGGCTTCTTGGGTAACAGTACTTTCTAGATATTTTATCTACAGCATTTCCAGGTGCGAGAGGGGATACAATGCCTTCCTTGGTCAGGCATTTCACTCACACCTCAGCCTCTGGATTCCCCATCACTCCAAGCCCAGCAGTCTCAGGGATCCCTAGGCAGCATTGTTTCCAGACTTCTTGATCACTTGCAGGTGGTACTGAACAACACAAACCAAATGCTAGCCCCACTCCAGCCCAGCACACCTGCCTGATTGTTTTGGCTTTTTAGCCTGCTCCTGGCGGTACAGGGATAACTTTGAAGACCAAGACATGGCGCTGGTTTGACCACCCCATTCTCACTTCATATAGGATCAAAAATAGTGGCCATTCCTCTCTGGAGCTTCAGTGCTTCCTCACTTCTTCTCCTGCCACACTGGTTTCTGGATTCAGTCTGATTACAATTCATGCTCTGTTCCTCCAGAGCAGTCTGGGAAGGCCCAGGGAGTCCAGACTTGTGAAGGTGAAACATGAATTTGGCTTTCTTTAACTGAGCTCATCAGATTTTTAATGTCAAAATCAATGAAAGGTTTCCTGCAGACAACAGTCTCAGAAAATTTCCCATTCACAGTCAAGGTTTATAAAGGGCCACATCCCCTCCATAGGATTAAATATAGCTTACAATATTTTTATTCTAGGAAGACATGATGAACTCACAGCTATTTTGCCAAGTGCTTTCTTCTTTAAAAATTATGTTCATCAGCTCATCAGGGAAAGGTGCCCATGACTATCTTTCTAGCTTGCCTGGGTATAAATTTGGCAATTTCAAGACTCTAAACTCACTCCAAGTATAGCTATGTATTTGTGTGTCAGCAAAGGCTATTTTCTTTGTCCTTTATTGGAAAAAATATCAATAACAAACAGTTATTAAGCTTTGAGGTTGTCATAATGTGAGTCTTGCCTTGGAAGTGCTTACAATGAAGTCTAAATATAAGACCGGCAAACATGAAATAATTAGAAACAATGAAAGAGGATAGAGTTAAGCATCAGTTGTGAAGTACCACCCTTAGACCTTAGTGTATGATGTCAGAGAATTGGAGACAGCTTTAGGAAAGAAGTGACTAAGGCAAAGATTAAAGGAAGCATATGATTTCTATAAACCAATGGGTCATCTTTGTTTTATTTAGAAAATAAGTGCATTAGATTATACAATTTAATCCCACTCACTAAATATCATGGTAGGAATCTAGAAGTCTCATACTGGTAACTAGTGGGCTAAAGAACTTTGCTATTTGACCTTGACTTGTAATATTTTTAAACAAATTCAAAGTCATTGCCAACATTAACACATTGAAAGATTTTAGATTAAAAAGCCTAGATCTCCTTTCTGTTTTTGTGAGATCCTGTTTTTTATAGAAGGGGATTGAGAGGGAAGGGGGAGGGAAGAGCATGGGGAAATATTGGGAAACAAAACCACCAAATCATGTTATGATCATGTACAAATATACCACAATGAATCATACACATACACACACACACAAACACACACATGTATATATTCATATATAATGAAAATGCACTAATAATAATAATAGAAGGGAGATCAGTGAGGTAGAACACGTGGATTGAGGGAAGGGAGGAAAAGATGGAAAATAAAGTTCTGGAAAGGAGACTGAGCAAATTATATGACATGCATATATAAATATGACATAATGAATCCCACTATTATGTATAATTATAATGTATGAATAAAAAATAAATTAAAAAATGATAAAAGCCTAGATTGATATTTTCCTTTAAAACAATTAGACAATCTGTCACAACGTGGCCTACATTTCTGCATGGTGACCATAAACTGGAGCTGAGAGCACCTGCCCCATCATATGGGGTCCTAGCTCCCCTGTCTCTACGCTCACATGACTGCCTGTTGCTTCTCCCCCTAACCTGCTTTGCTCACCTCTGTCAACTGGCTGTTTCCTGCAGCAGTGAAATTTACAACCCCTGCTGGACATTAACAGAGTCTCTTATTTGTGTGTGTGTTGGGGGGGGGGGGGCGGGGAGGGGGCGTTCTGGCAAGTGTTCTACTCCAACTAATTCAATAAAAATAAGTGGTCACATTTGTGTATATGTGAAAATGAATCCCACCATTATGCACTGTAAATAAAAAAACAGAATAGTTATCATAATTTTAAAAAAGTGATCCTGCCTCTTTTGCAAGGTAAAAGTTACACACAGAAGGATAATTGATAAAACATTGTTCTTGGTCTAGAGCCGAAACCAACATGGATGACACATGAGAAGAGGTTAGCTTTAGGTTCTGAAAGTGTATTGGGACTCTGACTTTTAAAATGCATATTCTACAGGTGGTGTTGTATAAGAAGGATGGTGCTTCATTAAATTCCAGGTTACTTAATTAAGGAAAACTCCAAATGAAGCAAATTATATATAGGAAAATTTGGATTGATAAAGCAGGTAAATTGAGGTTTTGACAATTGTATTTTTTTTTTCAGAAAAATTTCTGATTTACAAGGAATTTTATTTAAACAGAATTGTTCACATATATTTGAATATTAGTCCAATTCATCTGAAAATATTGCTGTTGTCCTATAAAATGAAGCATATCTGTATGAATATTTAATGTGAATAAGCAATTCCTTATTGACAGTTCTGAGGAAATGTATGAAGCATACAAATCACCAGGCAATGCAAGCAGCCCATGTTAGATTTGGAATGAGTCTCCATGCTGATATTGGAATAGTCACCCACTTGTTCACTTGGCTATTCTAAACATATGAATTTCTTTAGCCCAGCAGACTTCCTTCTTATAAATAGCTCTGTGAATGTGGATAGATCCATTATCCTTTCCTTTCTTATTCCTCCAATGAGGGGGTCATATTAAATTATCTCCAAATCCCCTCAAGATGGAACATGTCACGTTCTTAAATAAGGTTCCAAGGGTAAAGGGCACCCAGTTTGATTGGCTTAGAACTTGATCTGCAATTGGCTGACCTTGGATACCTCTTTCTAACTTGGTCTGTGTATAGTTTGCAGCCACCAGTGAGACTGCTTTGCTCTGTCACAGTGAGTTTCCCTTCCAATTGGTCCTGCAGTCCACTGGTAGATGCCTGGGACTTTTTGGTCATTAAGTATGATAGCCTAAGTCTGTATTCTCTTTTTAGTCCCAAATTCCTCTGATTGGTTTAGAGGACAAGATTTCACCCTTAACTGTTTGGAGTCAGGATAAAAGAAGTGGCCCGATTTGTTATACTCCCAAATGGAAAAATTAAAAATTGTGGAGAATATTACATGAAATATTTGAGCTGTTTTTGTTGTTTTTAGTAATAATTATTAATTAGGTATTATAGAATAATTATATGAAAAATGTAAGTCCTTTAAATTTCTACAATCCAGAGACTTCCATAGTTAGCATTTTGATGTATATACTTCTAGTCAATGTAAACATGTACATTATGTAGTTTGAAAAATGGAATATATACTATACATATTCCTATATATGCATATATGAACATGCATATAAATATTATATGCATATATGAATGATAGTGAAAACCTACAACTGAAGGAAGACTTGTGTTTTGAAAGATATAGTCAAACACTTGTTCTGAGGTAGGTGTATACTTTAAAACACTCCCTTGCCAGGCACAGTGGTGCAAGCTTGAAATCCCAGAGGCTCAAGAGGCTGAGGCAGGAGGATCATGAGTTTAAATCCAGCCTTACCAAATTAGCAAGGCCCTAAGCAACTCATTGAGACCTTGGCTCTAAATAAATTTTTTTTTAAAAGGGGCTGGGGATGTGGCCAGTGGGTTAAGCACCCCTGGGTTCAATCCCTGGTACCAAAACAACAACAACCACAACGAAAGAAAAAATACCACTCCCTTTGTTTTATGGTTTCATAAGCTTGCCCATCAGAAAATGGACAAATTTAATATAGCAGTACAATGTAAACTAATGTCTATAAACCCAGTGACATTAATAAAAGATACTACAGAAATACAAAGTAGCATTTTCACAGATGTATTTCTGATAATATAGAAGTAGAATATTTTTGATGATGTAGAAGTGCATTTTGGAAAAGCATTGCTAATCGTTTTCTCTCCAGTGTGACAACTGGGAGAATTTGTTTCCACCAAATTCTCAGTGGGTGAGGCATCACCAGTCCTGGCACCACCTAGTGTCGAGGTCACTTCACTCTCAGACACAGAAGACTGGATGATGAAGTTCATTAGGTAAGTACTCAGAGACTGTTCAAACCAAGAGCCGGAGGCTAATGTGGAGAATTTTTAACGACTTTACTATGACTTTTGGAAAGACATAACCAAGAACAACACGTGCATACATATAAGACTGATATTAAAATTATTTTGTGGCTCAGTGGTAGAGCACTTGTCTCGCATGTGTGAGGCACTGGGTTCGATCCTTAGCACCACATAAAAATAAATAAAGATGTGTTCATCACTAAAAAAAATAATTTAAAAAAATTACTTGGTTCAGTCTTAACCAAGACAAAATAGGTTCTGATATTTTCAATTTTATTCTGTGAATTTCCATTTGATTCCATTCATTATGTTTTATTCTTTTTCTCTTTTACATTATTGATGAAGGCACATTAAATTGATTTTTCAACCCATTGATACTAGGCTAAGGGAAAATAAATATCCACCTACCTTGATATGTAAATTTAGGACAATCACTGCCTATAAAAAGTTCCCTCAGCATGGAAGGAATGGAGGAACTCTAGATAGGGTAGAGGGGTAGGAGGGGAAGGGAAGGGGCATGGGGTTAAAAATGATGGTGGATGGGCTGGGGATGTGGTTCAAGCGGTAGAGTGCTCGCCTGCATGTGCGGGGTCCTGGGTTTGATCCTCAGCACCACATAAAAGTAAAATAAAGATGTGTCCACCGAAAACTAAAAAATAAATATTAAAAAATTCTCTCTATATCTAAAAAAAAAAAAGATGGTGGAATGTGATGTACATCATTATCCAAAGTACATGTATGAAGACATGAATTGGTGTGAATATACTTTGTATACAACCAGAGATATGAAAAATAGTTCTGTATATGTGTAATATGAATTGTAATGCATTCCACTATCATATATAAATTTAAAAAAATTAATTAAAAAAAGTTCCCTCTTTCTGGGCACAGGGGTACACACCTCTAATTCCAGCAGCTTGGGAGGTTGAGGCAGGAGGATTGTGAGTTCAAAGCTAGCCTCAGCAACTTAGTGAGGCCCTAAGCAACTCAGTGAGACCCTGTCTCTAAACAAAAGTACTGGAGATGTACCTCAGTGGTTAATTGCCCCTGAGTTAAATCCCTGGTACCATAAATAAATAAATAAATAAATAAATAAATTTCCTCTTAATTTATGTGAATAAGGCTCTATAAATAATAATATAGTATAAATGTCATTTATTTTCAGCTACTTAAAATATTTGGGAATCCACATTTATTATCCACATTTATTTAGAATAAATTAAAACTTGATTTCTATGTAGAATATAAAAATCCACGTAGGACTGCTTCAAATCAATAGCTGTACTCATGTAGGAATGAGTAACTTTCTGGTTAATTGGACTTCCAGCAAAGTTAACCAACTAACACATCCTTTGGAGGTCACATATAGTTGCTTTTTCATAGCAGGACCAAAACTCAGAAACTAAACCGTAGCAGTAATTCAGGTCAAATAAAAAACTGAATTTCCATGGCAATTGTCTAAGCTGGTAGCCATTTTTAAAACACTGTGTAACCCAAAAGAGCCCTTGACACAGGGCAGAGGAATGTGATGCACCTCTAGCATGACTGCTGGCCTGGCTTCACTGCTCCTGGGGCTGGGTGGGTTCCCTGAGGCTCTCTCCCCTCTCTTCCAGGCTGACAGGGATTGGGCTAGATCTGCTCAGAATAACTTCCTGACAAGGCATTCTATCTTTCTTGGTGATTCATTCAAGCAAAAACAAGAGCAATCACCACCATCACCACCATCAAAGATCTCTGCCCATTTCCTAGGCTGAAAGTGAGAAATATTGTTTCTTCTTAAATATTTAAAAATAAACCCCAAACTACCTTAGGGCAGGAGGCCTAAAAGGGTATGCCTCATCTCTGCCATCACTTCTTGGTTCTTGAACCAGGACACATCTGGTGTTCCAGCAACATCTTCAAACTCAGTGGAGCTAACAGCTTCTACCAAGTGGGTTGCAATAGTGTTTGGCATGGTTACTCCAAATATAACAACTTCCTCTGAAGAAGTTACTTCGGTTTGGGGAAAATACTGTAATTTGGCCATTCAATTTGAATTGTTCTGAAAGTTGCCAGACTTGTCCTGCCAGGCATTAGTGTCAAGAACTTTCATCTCCCTGGGCTCCACCTCTCCCCCGCCCCCCATGGAGAGCAGAACAAAGGGAGCAGGCCCCAGGCAGTGCCATCCAAAGAGCCAGTGAATGATGACTTCTGAATGATAAAAGCTTCTCCACCTAAGCTTTCCCTCAAGACTTCTATAGGCTACACAATGGAAATTAGTCCAAGCTGAGTACACCACTGGCAAGTGACTTGGACAAGACTGTGAATATACTTGCTCTTTTTCATTATCTTAAAATATACACACAGAGGGAATACACACACACACACACACACACACACACACACACACAGAGTTCCTCCCCTGTATTTTTTCTTCAGAAAATATCACACGTTGATAACCTTTCTGCAAGTGACGTGGCACCAGATTTTGGCAAACACAAGCTCCTGCATGCAAGTGAAGTCACTCTTTAACTAGTGTGTGAACTGCCTATTTAAACATTTGCTTTCACTCATGCTTGGAAGGAGGCTGTTGCCCTGGGGCCTTTCAAACAGGGCCCTTGACCCCTGTTGGTAAGGCTGTTGTTCTGCTCCTCAGAAGAAGGTTGTTAATTTTATCCTTTAAGTCACCCATTATTCTGAGCTCCTGCGGTCCCTAATCTCTTTGTCAAAGTTGTCCTTGGACTGCTCTTTCTCCATTGCTCTCAGACCCCAGTGTTCCATACTCAAAATGGAGGCCACTCAATCTCCTCAAGTCCAGGCTTCTCCATTTTTACTTCTTCTTTCCTCAAAGGGGCCAATTTCTTTTTCATCTCATCGTTTAAAAACCATAAAAAAGAGATTTTGTCTAAAACTAGGCTATGCATGTTTCTGCCCAAATTCACTCTTATTAGAGAGGAAACCGAGGGTCTGAGACAAACTTCAATCACACAGAGCCTCAAAGATCAAAGACACCAGCACAAATGCATTTTCTAATGCACAGCCCTAATAAGACGATGATCCAAGCTTAGGAATTTAAGTGTTTTAAAGTGGTGACAAGTCTCAGTACAGTGCAGGGAAAGACTCAGTTAAAATGGGGCATGAAAGTCAGCTATGACCCAGGGAGGTGGAGGGGAACTGGGGCCTCCTGGTGGAGCATGAAATAACATTGAGCAAGGGGTAGTGTGAATAATCAATAGAGCTAGGATGCACAAAATTGGTCCATAGCAGCATTGCCAAGAACATTCCATGATAAAGAGTTTAAAATTGGTTATAAAACAACTGTTTTTAAGAGGCAAAGTTAATTAGAACCTGGAAAGTTTTTGACTTGCAATTGCAAAGTTACCTACCCTGAATTCTGAAAATAAAATTGTTTCTACATACCTCCAAGTGCATAGTTATAACACCTAATGTGCATGAATAAGGCTGCTCTTTTCCACACTTGACTATATTAAGCATTTTTAATAGCCATCAGTATCATGTTTTAATATACTTCCTTCACTTCTTTATGACCTATTGTAATGTAGATACACATTTAATCAAAGTTGTAATGTAACTATGATAGCATTTACTCTTTTATGGCTCTGGTTCTTGATAGTTATGTCTTATAGGAATGAGGAGATTTTAAAACATATTCAAAGCATTTATAAAAATTCTTGCTGGGCATGATGGCATACACCTGTAGTCCCAGAGGCTTAAGAGGCTGGGACAGGAGAATTGCAAGTTCAGAGCTAGCCTCAGCCACAGCAAGGTGCTTAGCAGCTCAGTGAGACCCTGTCTCTAAATAAAATACAATAAAATAGCGCTGGGGATATGGCGTTTAAGCTTGTAAGGAATAATTCATGGAAGTGATGCTATGATAGGTCAGAAAGGACCATGAAGCACCTTCTGGGTTCTCTTGGGAAACTCACTCTGGTCACCATGGAAAAAGTCCTACTGTTCTGAGACTCATGTGAGAGGTGCTGCTTGATGGCACTGGAGTCAGTAACCCTACTGAGCTCTGAGCCTACAGTCAACACGAACTACCAGGCATGTCAGAAAGAAACCTACAGATCATTCCAGCCCCCAGTTACCAAGTCACTCTAGCTCTTGAGTCTCCCTAACTGAGATTCCTGGCTTTGTGGAAAAAGGCAAACTCTCCTTACTATGTCCTGTCTGAATTCCTGACTCAGAGAACCCAATAGCATATGGAATGGTTGTTTTTGTCAGCAAGTTTTGGGGTGGTTTGGTATGCAGCAGTGATCACTGGAATAATCCATAATCACTATAATGGAAACCGTGTCAGTTCATCTACCATGTTTAATTCAATTCAGGTTATAAACTCTTACGCTGGGGAATATCCTGTACTGATTCAAATCTTCTTGGTGATACATTTTTCCTACCCATTATGGTTTAGCCATTCTGCAGAAATTGCACTTGGGCTGGAGAAGAGAATGTAGGGAAAGGATGGCTTGGATGTGAAGTGAAATGAAGAAGCTTTATCTAGGTTAACACTGCAGGAGGCTCAGAGATTCACCATGCACACTGGAGTTCCCACTCTTACTCAACTTGAACTACTTTAGCCTCAGAGTTTTCATAACATTTTATCTCCAGAGTACATACATCTGGGCCAACTTGAAGATCCCTGGGTGCCACGTGGTGTGAACCATGCTCCTGCCATCTCTAGCAACCTGATGATGATTATGCATGGCCTCCTGAACAGAGATGTCTGTGTGCATCTGGATCAGTCTAGATAGACCTAAGCTCCTGGCCTAATTCCTTTAGTCCCTGGGTCCAGAAAATCTCTAGCTAATACTTATCATCTGGTTAAGAAAGCAAGATGTTTATTTTGGGATCACAGGGCCTGCAGATGTTGGGATGGGGCAGGTTGGAGATGCTGGGGTAGACGATGAATGTGTAGTTTGCAGTAATGTGTGCTTTCTCAAATTGTCGTTTCTGAGCCACACCCCCCAGGCCCATTTTTCAACTCATTTTGAAGCTGAAGAAGTACTGATGCCAGACTTGGGCCCTGGAAGGCAGATAAAAATTCTAGCTTGGAAATCTCTGATTTTGGCCAAGTTCTACACAAGTTCTACTCTACACAGTAAAATTGGAAATTTTGGAAAAGTAGTCCTATAAAATAGTTTAGCACCAGGATCTTTGTATAAGATAAGATTTTCTAGGGAAGATATTCCAAATACATATAAATTTGAGATAAGATTGAAAATGAGTCTATGCTGCTTTTTTTCCCCCTTTTTTTTTCTTCTCACTGAATCAAGATATTGGAAAATCTCAATTAAAATAGCCTGAAAGGATCACACACATCATTCAGATGCCCATGACCTTCATTTTCACTGAATAAAGTTAGCTCATCTGTTAACATGGAAACCTCTGCTGGAAAGTGAGAGCCCTTCAGATCAAGAGTAGTTTTTCAAAACTCTTCAGGTCAATGTCAGGTTGAAATCATAAAAAATCACCCAAGCCTGTTGTCAAATTCAATATAATCTTTGCCTACAAGTCTCCTGCTGTTTGCCTGCAGCTCTCTGTCCTATCATATGCATGATTCACAGCTGCAGACTCTATAAGTGCATAGATGACACCTTTTCCCTCCTCTCTAAATCCTAGTGATTTATAATACATTTCCAGTGCGGGGGGGGGGTGTGGTGTGGTGATGGGGTACAGCAGGCTCTACTACATAGGTGACAGATCCCCTCCAATGTCAAAGGGATCGTCAAATTAAATTGTTTTTGTTCAATTCCACAGTAAACTCCTCAATAATTAAAAATGCCTTCTTTTAGTAGGGTTAGGGTTAGAGACTGCAAGAGAGACCATACTGATAGCTTGATAAATTAATGTCTTTTTTATATGAGTCATAGCCACAGTGATTTCTTTCCTCTATAGCTGTGCATGGCTGAATTCATCCTTGAGAGGCAACTGGTATTCATGCTTCTTGCTGAAGAACTTCATCTTACACACATCATCTAGATTCAGAGGTCAAAGATTCTCTACTCAGAAGTTAGTTCAATCTTCCCCCAAAGTATGACCTTCCCGAATGGATGGCAAGTTACTACCATCGTATTCTGATGGTGGGGAGTGGGCCTTGAGAATATGGACTTTTAGATGTCAATCATCCAAAATTCATTTCATCCAGTAACATTTGTTTTTAAAATGCCAAAAGCAAATCACTTTCTGCCTAATACCAAGCTCATCAAGTTGATAGGCTGGAAACTTTTATAAGGGAGGACAAAAGTAATTTTGGAGAAATTCATTGGAGGAGAGGTCAGGATAGGGGGAAGGATGGGCCCCTTTGGGAGGACTCTTGATGAAAATAAATAAATAAATAAATAAATTTAAAAAATAAAGCAAAACAACAACATACAAGATCAACTCAAGGAAGTGAGATGTTCAGAGATCACCTCCCACTGGACTGCAACACCAAGCCCCTCCCACCCTGCCAGGAAGCTGCTGCCTGCCTCATGAATGTGAATATCAGCACAACATTGCTGACTATTACCACTCCATCCAGGGTATAATTTGCTACATGAAGACATAGGAGCCGGGCACAGTGATATATACCTATAATCCCAGCAACTCAGGAGGCTGAGGCAGGAAGATTACAAGTTCAAAGCCAGGTTGGGGAATTTAGCCAAACCCTCAGCAATGTAATGAGACCCTGTTTCAAAATAAAAAACAACAGGGGATGTAGCTTGGTGGTACAAGTGACCTTGGGTTCAATTCCAGTCCAAAAGAAAGAAAGAAAAAAGGAAGGAAGACATAGGACACTAATATAGATCTCTTAAGAGTTTCTTATGAAAGAAAATTGAAATAAGTATAAATACTCACTTGTTTTTTTGTTGGCTGATATTTATTTCATTGTAATAACTGCATCTCTGCCTTCTCTCACTACCTTGTGATATAGAAATCAATGATGCAAAACTCAGATTAACACCTATTTATTCCACATCAATAAATGTATTGAAGATTGTAAGTGCTATTATGGATGGTATAAAATAATTATAAAATACAGTCCCAAGATAGAAAACTTTAAAATGTAAAGACAAGAGACTAAAATAAACATAATAGAAGGAAAAGGATAGAACATTAATAATTAATTTACTATTTACAATGTAAAGACTTCATGGAAGTCTAGAAATGGCTTTATAAGTAAATGAGTTCATCTTTCTACCTATGAACATGAATGTAATTATATTCACTTCTTAAGAACTTCCAAAAAGGGTGTTTCTGTCACTTTGTATAATCCATTTACCTAATTGTGGGCACAGGAAAGCGGTTAGACAGATTGCAGGAATCACATTTGCAGAAAGAAAATGGTTACTCTTTACTCTAGATTAGAGAAAGATCAATGAAGAGATAGACAATGTTCCAAGGAAAGTACTTGAAGTTTCAGGATCTGGAGAATCTGGAGAGCAGCAAATTCAATAAAAAGTGGGTAAGCAAAACATGTGGAAAAGCCCAGAAATAAAAGGAAAGTTGGTGGATGAGAACTATAAAGTATAGTAGAGGAAACATAAGTTCAGAGATACAAACTCTAGTGTGCCTGAGACTCAATCAATAGGAGAGTTTGTTGAAAGAAAGAAAGGGGGGGTGGAGATACCCTAACATACATCACAGCTGCTGATTGGATTGGCCAGGGATAGGGCACAAGAATCTGCATGTTAGCAAGAAATCTGAGTGTTTTTGATGCAGCTGGTCCTAGGACCACACTTTAGGAAACACTGAAAACATAATTGTTGAAATCTTTTAGAAAGCAAAAATCATCACCTTTAAATAGAAAGAGACGGAGGGAATAAAATAATATGTTCCTTTTGAATTTACATTTGTTCTTTTTCAGAGTTAGTATATTCTCTGGTATCAGAGGGCAGATACCAAACCAAATGAAGTACTACTTGTTAGGCCATGTTTACATGTGTCTTTCTCTTGTCTAGATATTTAAGAAATGGGGCAAAAAATGTTTCCTAGTGGACAAACTGGCTTAAATAATTCTAGACACCATGCTCAAAATAATTCCTCAGGGCATTTCTTAGAGCTTTTTGTTTAAAATTTTGTCTTAGAAATGTCTAAAGAGTTAGCTGCTGGATTTTCTAACTCTAAATCGTTAAAAATCACAAAATTTGGCAAGGCAGGGTACCATCAGAGGGCAAGAATGAGGCAGATGCTAGAGATAGACATATAAGTGACAGCAAGAAATGACAGTTGCCATCCTGACAATGAAGAATATGGAAAGCACACAAAGGAACTCATTTGGAGGAGGACCAGTTTTCTCAAGTGATTAATAACACTGAAGGGCTAACTATATTACTGTATGTTATAGCAACTGATATTCAAAATGGTAATTTTTAAGTTAAAAAACTATTAAATTATATTTAGCATACTTTGTTGAAAAAGGTATGAAATAATATTTTATGACTTTTTGAAAGAGTTCCTATTTTAAAATGGCTAAAGTTTTTTAGCTCTTAAGTGAGTCAATTTTGATTTTTATGCATTATATATTAAATAATTAATTTGTTCAGTTAAAAATGTTTTACTGACAAAATTGTATATTCTTATAGTGTACATCATGATATTTTGGTACATGCATACAGTGTGGAATGGCTAAATAAGCTAATTAGTAAATACATTACTTTGCTTACTTTTTGGTGAAAAACATTTAAAATCTAGTCTCTTAGTAATTTTCAAGCATGAAACGCACTGTTATTAACTATAGTTGCCATGTTGTATAGATCTCCTGAAATTAAGTATCTTATCTGACTGAAATTCTGTATCCTTTGAAGAATATTCTCCAAATCCCACCCCTCCCTTGGCCCTGGTGACCATTTCTGCTTCTATGAGTTGGATGTTTTTAGACTTCACATACCAGTGTGATTGTGCAGTATTTGTTCTTCTGTGCCTGATTAATTTAACTTAGCACTGTGTCCTCCAGATTCATCCAGGTTGTTGTTGCAATAACAGGATTTTCTTCTTTTTAAGGTTGAATAGTTTTACATTGTGTATATATACCACATATCTATTGATCTACACTTACTGATTCCATATATTGGCTATTGTGAATAATGCTTTCTTTCTCATTTATCCCTTTCTCACTGCATGCAAGACATTGTGCTAAGTACCAGGAGAAAATAATGTGTTCCCTCAAAAAACAAAATTTGGAGTCTGGAAATGCAGGAATTTGGAGTTTAGCCTAAAGATCAGAGATGTACATCTTGACTTGGAAGCCACTAGTACAGATATCCCAGCTGAAGTTGAATGAGTACAGTGGAGAGAGTAGAGCAGAGAGGGCAGCTTGGGACAGAATTAAGTGGTGACCTCACTCTTCAATGATAAGTGAGGCAGTACTGTGTTATATTTAAGATATGTATCCTCATGAAAATAAGAATAGATTATGAATTAGGAAGTTGGACTTAATTATAGACTAGACCTCCTTTGGAACAGAAGACTTACCAAGTGTTAACCCCAAACCTTCCCCTACTTACCCAAGGACTTATCTTAAATGCATAAAGCGTTCAGACATAAGAATTGCTGAGAAAGACAAGCTTGACTGAGCCTCAGTCTTATAAAGCAATTAAGCAAATTTTACCACAGAGTCAGGTTCAGAGCTTAAGGTTGACACTGATCAGGAAGGCTCTCACCTACTCACAACATAAAATTTTGCAAAGTAAAACTGGTACAATGAAATGTTTTTGACAATTGTTAAGAAAATTTCTAATTATTCAGTGATTGGTGTGAAAAATGAATACAGAGCATTCAAATACACAAATCAATTAAGTTGACTGAATACAGTGTTACCATTGGCATTTGTGGGTGCGAAGGATGTGATAAACAAGATGGTGTATTCTACATGTGGGGTAATCTCCAGTCAAGGCTCCTGCTAAGTCATAGGAGCAGTCTGGGCAAACTGGGTTTAATTCATTCATCAAATGTACTGAACCTCTACTATATGCAAGGCTCTTTGGTATTTACACAGAAGACAGGAAGGTAAATAATATTTAGCCCTGACTTTGAAGGAGTTTATAAATAGCTGAGGTATGTACAAATGACTACATCAGAAGCAGGGGGTAATTATAAATTGTCTTTGCATTTTTCATGTTTTGACCTTTGAACAAATCACCCAAAGAATTTTGCACCTTATGTAGGCAGTAAACTGAACCCAACATGTAATTAAGTTAACAGCATCAACAATAGTATCCTTCTTTAATCTATCACTACTATTTATCAGTTGCCTTTTTAACCAGGAGCAGACTTGCACCTCTGTTTTGTTAAAGCTACAAATTTATAAGTGCTTGGAATTAATCTATTCCCAAAACAAATCCTACATGACCCAGTTTTGAAAATCAAATGCACATGGTTTAAATATTTCCTGGTACATAGTAGACAATCATATATTTGTTGAATGAATAATAGAACATAAAATTTGGTTTAAATTTGGTATGAACTGGTTATGTTATGTTAATGCTTATACATTAATTTCCATGTTAAAATTTGACATTATTTAGATAGACCACCAATAGGGCTTTTTCTTGGAAGATAAATATTCCCCAATATGCACCTGAAGATTATGTATTCTGCCAGAAAGCTCAGAAAGTAGACTTTTGCCAGATGATAGCCATCTGGAGGCCCTTAGGTAAAACAAAGCCTAAGTTTTCACATTATTACCCCCTTAACCAAGAAAGCTACTGAGGAAATCTTGTATTGAAGAGAAGGGTCCATGGTATGTATACCATTAGTGTTTCCAAGCACAGACTAGGGTGCCATTTTTAAAAAATAAATTTTATTTTTCAGAAAAGCTTTAAATTTACAGACTATTTGTAAACATAGTAGAGTTCCTATTTCTTCATGCTCAGTTCTTTCTGTTACAAACATCTTATATTACTATGATATATATTAGACCTAATGAACAAATACCAACATATTATTACTAACTAAAGTCACATTATTACTTTATTCAGATTTCTGTGGGTTTTACCTAATGTTCCTTTTCTGTTCCAGGATTCCATACAGGATGCCACGTATCCTTATTTGTCATGTCACCTGGCTGTGGCAGTTTCTCAGGTTTTCCTTGGTTTTAGTGACCTTAATAGACTTGTTGAGGGGTACCAGTCGAGTGTTTTGTGCAAAGTCCCTCTATTGGGAATTGCCTGATGCTTTGCTTATGGTTAGCCTGTGGTTAAGACTTTGGGCAAGATTCAACTCAGAGGAAAACAGTAAAGAAAACATTAAAATCAGTGACTCAATAATGACATCAAGAATCCAATATTTTCCCAACTTTCTGCCACACTCTCTTAGCATGAGGCCTGTCTTTCAACTGGATGCCCTCAAGACCACAGAATGCTGGCCATAAGTCTGAGCATCATAACTAGGTACAGAAGAGTCACTGCCTGCCGTTGGAGTAAGAGAATCAAATTTCTAGAATTCTCCAGCAGACTGCCTCTTAGGTCTCTAACAGGCCCAAACTGGGTCATATATTCATGTCCAAATCAATCATTAATAAAGTAAATGGTTTAGATTGCATAGAATGAATACTTGAGCTTCCCTCAAGGGGTAGATACCAAAGTAAAACTGGGATTTTATCAACCTGGAAGAAGAGGGAAATGACTTATCAGGTAGGAAACTGAAAGTGTCTAGTACAACAGCTATTACATTAATATATTCCTTTATGGCCCAGATATCCAGATTAAATATGTGTGTGTGTGTTGGGGGGCACACGTGTACATTCTCTCAGAGTCTTTATATTTCTTATTAACCTCAGGTCCTTGAAGCAGAGCCTGAAAATGGTTTACATGAAGGTAGTTTATTTGGGGATTGCTCTCAGGAGGAAGAGTGGGAGGCAAGGGAATGAAACTAGGCAGAGGGAAAGCCAACATAAAGATAAATTATGCTTTGGTTATTGCTGTGGATAACTGATGCTCAATCCTGCTGGAACATTATGAAGAGCCTGATGAAAAGCATCTTGGAACTTCCCATCCATAGGATAAAAAGGAGAAGCATTAATTTATTAGCCTTGGTCTCTCTTATTGGAGAAATGTGGCCTCACTGGTATTAATTTACCACACACACCCCCACCTCCAGGCTGGATAATTGTGAGTTCTCAGAAGGTTCCCACACCTTGGCATCAGACCCTTGAGGCAAAGAGCCACAATCATCATGACCCTGAAGACAGCCACAATCCAATGACTCCTCTCTCAATTGACCTAAGTCTGTCTGGAATTGATTGCCCCAGCCCTAATTAGATAGGAGGTAGGGTTAGAGGATACGAAAAGGAGGTATAAAAGAAAGGCTCAATACTATAATTTTTCACCACTTGTAGGAGTACTTAATATGCATCTCCATCAGATGGCAAGTTCTATAAGGACAGAAACTTTTAGTGTCAGTGTTACTATCCTTGTCCCCCAGCACAGTGCCTGATACAATGGAGGTGCTCACTGAAATTTGGATGAATGTATGGATATCAGAAAATGAAGGGAAAAAAGAATCTAATCATCAGACACATCATTTCAAAGAGAAAGTGTTTAATAATAAACTACAAACCAGTCCAACCTCTCCCAGGTGCTTCCTCAAATCCTAAGAACTTTGAAGGGTCAGTACCTACGGAGTGTCCCTTCTTGCCTCCTCCCAGTGTGCATTCTGTACAACTCTGTAGGATCCACAGAAGTTCTTGTTCAGGTACATTTCCTAAGAAATAAATCTTAATATCTCCAAGGATTTGTGAAAGGTCAGTTCCTGAGGTTTCTTCAGTGTCAATCCTCCTGTACCATGTAGTCATGAACTAAGGCACAGGAATTGGGCACTGAATCTGACTTGAACTCTACTAGTTCCAGAGAGTACCTCTACCACCTTGGGACCAGGAACAAAGCCAGGTATACACAATGCACCAAGTGGTCACTCCATTGAGTATCACTTTATTTGAAGTGCTCTTTCCTGTGCCTCTTTTCTTATAATTGTGGACTTATGACTCTCTGTACTTTAAAATGAAATTTAAAATTTCCAGGGTAGTGCCTGTGTCAGTCTCTGTTCTTCAGTCAATTCTCGTAGACACTGAATAATAAAGATGACTAGCTATCCATTTCCTTCATAAAGTATTTTAACTGCAAACAAAACTGTTCTGGGTTTCTTTCCTTTGTAGATCAAGTAGCACATAATCTCCAGTTTGCATTCTGACGTAACCTGATCTAAGGACCTGTCTGATTAAAGCCATATCCCTATCCTGTAGAGTTAAGGGCATCTGCGGGAAAGAATATATTTTAATGACCATTGTGCAGATGCTATTAAGGCAATTAACTTAAAATGACATTTCCTATCACTTGGCTGGGATTTGTCTGTTTTTGACATTTGTTTTTCTTTTAAGATGTGGTAGAGGCTTTTATCTCCAGAATTACAGTTTAGTCTAGGAAATCTTTTTAAAAATAAGAATGTATTCACATCATATTAATTCAACGTGACAAATCTAAAATATATTTTTCCTTTGAAATTTGGAGGAATTAATCTACTTGCCAAATTTACTAAACTAGTCGAAGGTTTTGGCAGTCTCCTCTTTGAACTGACAGCAGAATTGACATCTTGGGACTCCCTGCATCCACTTGTGACTTCCTGCAGGAGCCACTGAGAATCTAGGTCTGGTTTACAGGATAACAGCAGGCACAGCACATCTTTGAAGCAGTCTTAACACCTGGCATTTCAGTGCCTGAGGTTTTCTAGGTAATTTAAACAACTTCCTAACCTAGCACAGAGGTTTCTCAAGTGGATTTTGTTTGGCTTGCATAGTTTTACATTTTTTAAACTGAATAAGTTGCCATTGTTTCAGAATTAGGAATTACACACTGAAAATTTTGACTTCTTTTGAAAATTAAGAAGGTGCCACTGAGCCCCATGTTAATACAATAATGGGGTTCAGTAGTGGCTGCCCTTTGAAAGGAGGTGGCACTGCAGTTTCTCAGTGATTCAGTGGGTTTACATCTGCATCATGTCCAGTCTACTTCACATGTCAAATCACTGCCTGCCCCTATAGTCATCAGGGCCCGATAGTGGATAGTGCCTACTGGTAGGGGACACAAGGGCTCTTGTCACTCTTGTAACAGGTTGTCCGTTCCCTGAAAATACTGCACTTAATTCTTCCAAATTTCAAAGGAAAAATAGTTTTTAGATTTGTAGTGTTGAATTAGTCCAGACAGAGTACTAATACCAAACCTGTGCTCAGTTCTGAAATGAAAAGTTATGATAGACAGGAGTCCACCTAGATCTCCCTTAGATAAGGCTTCTTTTTTTTTAATTGAAAACTTTTTTTATCCATATGGGGGATTAAATTCAGGACCTTGTGCATACTAAACAAGCCATAAATATATACAGTTTTGGTACCAATTTATTGACATTTACTACACTTAAAAGAAATCCAACTTAGAAAATTCAAAATTTACACAGAAAATACTAGGGATGTTTCCTCATCCATACATATTCATGGTACACTATTGTGAGCTAAGCAATGTTCTAGGCATTGACTTGTTTAAATAATGATTTATATTCAACAGCACAAATGATAAATGAAAAAGAGACTCACAAAACAATAAGAACATAAGAATAATAAGAATATTCAGTTTCGGATAGTTTCTGAAAACATGGTAGTTAGAGACAAATATATACATATATACTCAAAATATTTTAATATACCTGACATGTTAATGTATTTTATATTATATGCCTTTATATATTTATATAAAAGTATATAAAATACATGTATGTAAATATATGTATATTATAGTATATGTTCATTTATGTAAAGATTTCAAAGGCTGCTTATCAAGGTGCCAAATACTGGTTCTAATTATGGCAGGATTATGATTGACCTCCTTTTTCTTCCCTTTTATTATATGTATTTACATTGTTTTTTCTTCTAAAAAGAACCTATATAATCAAAGTTAAATTTTTGAAAATTGTATTTGGTCCAAGAATACCCAAAATACTAAAGTTAGAGGTGGAAGTGGCCTAAGAATCTTCTGGATTCTGATCATTTTCTACCAGTTAACAGTGGCAAATGAGGCAAACAAATCCTTTCCTTGGGTGTAGGCAGGCACTGGATCTAGATACAGGCTTCTGGTGGGTAGTCAGGGATTGGCAAAAGTGACTCTAGAGCTGGAAGAAAGTCTACTTGACAGAGAGACCTTGACTTCAGGCCACTGCAGCAAGGGACAAACAGAAAGTGATCCAAATGGAACATTTGACCCTAAGGAGATTCTGCGTAGAAAAGGGGAAATGCCAAATAGTGTAGGTGGTACCAAGGACCAGCAAATCAGAGGGAACTGGAAGAATTCATTATACATGTTCAGCATGCTAGCTACTAAAGTATGTGATAATTTTCGCATCACAGTGAGGAAATGGAGCCTAGAGATGCAAGAGCAACTAGCATTTGGTGATCCTGACTCCCCATCACATAAGGTATTTCAGACCTTATGAAAGTTGCCAAGTTCATACTAGAGTCACTGAGAAAGTTGGAATCCAAATCCAGGTTTCCTGATTTTGTGACTAGTGCTTTCTTACCTCTGTCTAACTGCCTGCTTCTTCCTCTACATCTCGGAGCATTATTTCAGGAATCTATCTGGGCTATCTATTTAGGAGTCATGGAGTGTCTCCTGTGAGTCTGGCACTGGAGAGGACTCTCAGGGAAACTGCTTCTTGAGGGCAGTGAGGACAAAGAGGCACAAATGCCATTTCATTCAAGTGTCAGAAAAGCAGAAGCTGCCCAATATAATTTCAGTTGGCTCTAATTTCCAACAATATATTGAATGTAATAAAATGAGTATAAAATGAAAATATTCTTATTTTTGAAAGAAATGGCAATCTAGAGACGAGAAAGTAAGGGCACAGATTGTTCTCTGGAGAGTATTCCTTCATGTTGTCGTCTGGTTCTCAGTAGAGATGGCATGAGTACTATTATGGCATTGATTCAGCTCAGGGGACATGTGCTGGGTGCAGAGGATTCAATGTTTCAGACACTGTCCCCTCCTATAAAAGGTTTATGCTATGGAGATGGCAAACAGCCAGAAACAGGAACACAATAACAGACAGCATAAACACAGATGGCTTCAGGGAAGGGAAGGTATTCTTATTGGCCTGAAGACATACCCTTCCACATCCCAAACCAGGTGGAGGCCTGGAACTCTTCAGTCAGTTCCTAAAATAAGAGTTTTTTTTTTTTGTTTTTTTTTTTTTACTGACATGTAATCCACTGTCATCATACAATGAAGCAAATCTATTTAGGTAATAACAAAACACTACTCTTTAACTGATTTTTTAAAATAGTCATTTCTTGCTGGGCATGGTGGCATGTGCCTGTAATTCCAGAGGCTTAGGAGGTGGAGGCAGGAGAATCACAAGTTCAAAGCCAGCCTCAGCAATTTAGCAAGGCCCTAAACAACTTAGCAAGAAAAATCTCAAAATAAAACAAAAAGGGCTGGGGATGTGGTTCAGTGGTTAAGCACTCCTGGGTTCCATCCATGATACCAACAAATAAAAAATAAACCTTGCCCTTAAACCTTCTTTCTCTCCTCCACCTCAATATGTCATACATTGAGCTAGGTGCTGGGAACCCAACAACCAGAGAGGCATGGCGCTGTGTCTTTTCAATACCCTCTGCCTCTGGGGAACAGCCCTGCACTGCTTCCTCTGGGTCTGTTTTGCAGTCATACCTGGAATATAAATGCCTTCTAGGTGAAACGATAAACTTCCTGAATGGATTATGTATGCCTTACCCCTGTAGTTCTCAGATGCTGATGTGAATGCAAGAACCTGGGTTCCTGTTAAGATGCAGATTCTGATTCAGATCTGGGGTGGCCAAGATTCTGCATTTCCAGTTCCCAGGAGATGTTCATGTTGCTAGTCCTCTGATCATACTTTTAAAGGCAAGGTTTTATAGTACATCAAGATGACGCTAAGTCTGGACTATTGAGTATTAGGAAGAGTCATGCCTCTTTAATTCAAGGGCAAATAGATCACCACCAAATTCACTTTTCTTAAGGACAGGGCTTCAAAGAAGCATGTTAGCCTTTAGCTCCTATGTCACCTGTCTTTCCTATACTTCCCCTTCCCAAATTGAGACTTTAGTATAGACTTTTATCTATTTCACAGATTTCTTCAATTATCTTTCAAGAAAGGCAAAATGGGGCTTCAGAAATCCACTGAGAGTTAGACACACTTCAGAACAAGGAGAGGGATCCAGAGCTTATTACCCTAAACCTGCCAGGTTGTGTTAGGAATCTATCATGATCACATTTACTGTGTTTTGCAGACCCTCAGAGGCACCTGCAATTAATTCTGATGGCTACAAGCCACAGGGTACCTAACAGCTTGTGGGTGATTAAGAATGAATTACTAACCTTTCCTTTAAAAGGTCCCAGGAAGAAAACGAAGACAAATGCCAACTATGTTTACATGACTCGTAGTGCTTAACGATCATGAATATTCTCATTTATTTTCTGGCAAGGCCAGAAAATTTTCCTGTCCTTTGGTGTGACAGTTGTACAGCCTTAATGATAACTTTGCAAATAATGGAAATTCTCTTCTAAGATCCAGAAATCCTTGGGTATTAGAAAAGAAAATGGTAATTATTCCCATCTTTTGATGTTGACATATATTGTACATTTTAGTAAAAGGTAATTTTTATATCGCCTCCCCCAACATTGCTTTCCATTTCAAAATCAATGTTAGAAGATACTATTTACAAAATCTGGATAGGTATGAAGTTTCTAGTTCAATTATCAAAGACCCAAGATATTTTTTTCAGGGTTATACAGAATGACAACATCCATCCAATCTCAAAATCTTTGGGAACTATGTCATCCTCCAAAATGCTTACAAATGTGCCCCTATTTGATAAAATAAATACTCTTATTATATTTGGTGTTTCCTTGACATGGTCACAAGATTATTTGGTATGCCATATTTAAAGAAGATAAAGGTGAGTATCACAAGGTTTTTGTTTTGTTTTGTTTTAAACACAAGGGGGTTTTTTGTTGTTGTTGTTGTTTTGTGTGTACCATAAGAAAGTTTCTGGGGATAGAAAAATGGTTTGCTTAAATCACTCCATACTAATAAGCATTGTAGGGCTCTCAGTATACATTGCCAGAGGAGACGATGCCTTTGGTTAAGGCACACCAGGCTAGGACATGAATCATGGAGTGTTCCTCCAGGACTATTACAGAATGTGCATATGGTACAAACCAGAAAAGGCTGCATTTTAACCTCCATGACTCAGGCATCACAACCTGTGGCTTCAAGAGGAGGCTTAGGACTGACATCTGGCTCAGGACAGGCAACTTACAACCAAGAGAAATAGAAGCATTGGCTTCCCAGCAGAGAGCATGATGCATAGAGCTTCCTATGTTGCATTAGATAGAATTATATAATCTGTCAGTGGTTGAGACTCTGGGGTGGAGGTTTTTGTGCTGGCTTTTATTTTCCCCTCCTAGAATAAATATTTAAACTTCTCCATAACATTAGAGTTAGAACTTACTTTCCTGGAATGAAATTCTAAAACAAATTGACAGCCAAATACTCTGTGGAATTTCTAAATGCCAACAGGTTTATTTCCATTACAGAACACACAGAATTTTTACCTCTCACTTTTCTTGGTGGTTACTGCTTCCAAAATTTCGAAGGGCACTGGACCACAGGGCTCTGGTTCTTGGTGGACAAGGAAAACACCCAGAGCATACTAGAAATATTCTCTGATAATCTGAATTTTCATTGTGAAATCTGACTGGTAGAAAGTGTGAGAAATTATGTTTTTGCTATTATTTGCTTTTCTATTTTCTTCTACCTAGATTTCTCAAATCAGTTCCCTATAGAGACATAACCTCTATTTTTGCTTCTTTATGACTAAGGTCTCTAATGGCATCAGAAGTGCCAAGGTCTAAAAACCCACCTCCTATGGTCATTATCAGAATTTTCTTCAATGGGAAAGCTGTGTGTTCATATGTATATGAGTTGTCATCAATAGCTATTCAATTTCGATAATGAACATTATTTGTAGAGGGCAATTTTTTTTCCTCTTCTATGCCTGACCTCCCATTTATTTATTTATTTATTTATTTATTTATTTATTTATTTCAGTTCTGGGATCAAACCCAGGGCCTTGTTCATGGCTAATGCTAGGCAAGTACTCCACCACTGAGCTACATCTCCATCCCCCCTCTCAACTTTTCAATGTAACAGCACTCCATTTTTTAGACAGTCAATCACCTCTACCCTATTAAAATTCTGTTAGGACTTCCACACAGGAGTCAGGTGTGTAAACAAAGCCTGTTCAGAGTGAATTTAGGAATTTTGCAGGAACTATAAGAAAAGCATTTTTGTTTTCCTGATGAATCACCACCTGGTGACCTAATAAAAGGCAGACAAAACAAGAACTCATAACCTATAAAAGCCTACAATGAGCTGTGTCCAAAACCAGACACACTCCTTGATTTTTCTGCAATAAATATGAGCAAAAAAACCCCGTTTTGCCTAAGGTAATTTGGGTTAAGAATCTATTATTTGTTATAAATAGCCAGAATTTTCATATTTTTCTATCAAGTGTTCAAAAGTGTTCATTATTTTGTCATTTGCTGTTTATAATAAATCATAAATGAGCTGTTTCAAGGAAGACACAGGTAGAGAAACTATTTGGAGTGTAGATAGAATCCTCTACTTTTATTTTTTCACAACTTCCATTCTTTTTTTTCTCTCTCTCCCATCAAATATTTTATCAAGATTAAGATGCTACTAAGCATTACAATGAGTTAAGTTTTCACTGCTTTTTTGTGTGTCTGAACATGTTCCCTGGTATAATGCTAGTAAACATGTCGAATTGGGGCAAAAAAGAAAAAAAACACAGGACATAGGTGATTTATTAATTTGACAACTAGACCACTCTTGCCAACCAACAGACTCACTCTGGAGCCCAGGCCCAGGCCTAGGACTGCCCCTGCCAACTTATGTGGGATCCCAGGCCCAGGTTAGACCCAGGTCCACCCCTACCTGTCCACCGGCAGACCCACACAGGAGCTCAGGTCCAGGTCAGGCCCAGAATCCCCACACATACCTGGGAGCCCTGGCCAACTCACTCCATCTTGGTACTCTGCAGCCATCACCATAGCCCTCCCCATGCAGTAGCCTCCACCTTGCGACAACAGACAGGGCCTATAAGCAGCTGCATCTCAGAACAGGCATCCCAAAGCCAGTGTAAGGACCACCCTTTCAGCCCATCTCTGAATGAGGTTGCATTCATCCTGGGACACGCCCACTGCTATCTCAAGTTACCTCTGCTATTGCCGCCACCATCCTTAGCTGCAGCAGCATCCATTGCAAGACACCAGTAGGGTCTGGAAGCACAACACCAAAGTGAAGTACAGATAATTTGCATGGATACTGCATGATTATAGGTTAGAAACTGTAATACCTTAGATCCACACTGCAAGAAAGGAAGACACATAGGCGACATGAAAAAACAAGAGAAGAAAGCGCCCCAAAGAAACCAGGATGTCACAATAACAGAACCCTTGGACAATGAGTTGATGAAATGTCAGAGAAGGAGTTCAAAAGGTTCATAATTAAAATAACCTGTGAATTAAAGAATGACCTAAATGTGCAAATACAGGCAAAAATTGATCACTCCAACAAAGAGATAAGGGATCAAATACAGATAGCAAAAGATTACTTCAAGAAAGAGAGATTCTGAAAAAATAAAATCAGAAATCCTTGAAATGAAGGAAATAAAAAATTCAATAGAAAGCATCACCAACAGACTAGATAACTTGGAAGACAGAACATCAGATAATGAAGACAAAGTATATAATCTGGAAAATAAAGTTAACCACACAATGAAGATGGTAAAAAACCATGAACAGAACATCCAAAAATTATGGGATAGCATCAAAAGACCAAATCTAAGATTTATTGGGCTAGAGGAAGGCACAGAGATTCAAACCAAAGGAATGCACAATCTCTTCAATGAGATAATATCGGAAAATTTCCCAAATATGAATAATGAATTGGAAAATCAAATTCAAGAGGCTTACAGGACACCAAATGTACAAAATTACAGCAGATTTACACCAAGGCACATTATAATGAAAACGCTTAGCATACAGAATAAAGATAGAGGAATCAGATAACATATAGGGGGAGACCAATTCATATCTCAGCAGATTTTTCAAACAAGACCCTCAAAGCTAGGAGATCCTGGAACAACACATACCCAGCTCTGAAAGAAAATGGATGCCAACCAAGAATCTTATATCCAGTAAAATTAAGCTTTAGATTTGATGACAAAATCAAAACCTTTCTTGATAAAAAAAAGTTAAAAGAATTTACAGTGAGAAAGCCTGCACTACAGGGCATCCTCAGCAAAATATTCCAGGAGGAGGAAATTAAAAACAACAATGAAAATCAGCAAAGGGAAAAACTACACTAAAGGGAAGGCCAATCAAAGGAGAAACCAAGTCAAGTTAAAAACCCAAAATATCTGGGAATACAAATCATATTTCAATAATAACCCTGAATGTGAATGGCCTAAATGGATCAGTGAAAAGACATAGACTGACAGATTGGATTAAAAAAAAAAAAAAAAGAACCAACAATCTGTTGCCTTCAAGAGACTCATCTTACAGGAAAAGACATCAACAGACTGAAGGTGAAAGGGTGGGAAAAAATGTACCACTCACATGGACCAAGCAGGGGTTTCCATCTTCATATCATATAGAGTGAACTTCAAACCAAAGCTAGTGAAAGGGAATAAAGAAGGTCATTTCATACTGCTTAAGGGATTCATACATCAACAAATCATAAATATCTATGCCCCAAACAATGGGGCATCTTTGTATGTCAAACAAACTCTTCTCAAATACAAGAACCAAATAGACCACAACACAATAATACTGGGTGACTTTAATACACCTCTCTCACCACTGGATAGATTTTCCAAACCAAAACTTAACAAAGAAACTATAGAACTCAATAATATAGTCAATAATTTGGACTTAACAGACATATATAGAATATTCCATCCATCAATGAGTGAATACACTTTCTTCTAGGAGCACATGGATCCTCCTCCAAAATAAACCCTACATTATGCCACAAAGCATATACAAGTCTTAGCAAATACAAAAAAATAGAGATACTTCCCTGCATCCTATCTGATCATAATGGAATGAAATTAGAAATCAATGATAAAATTAAAAAGAGAAGCTACTCCAACATCTGGAGACTAAACAATATGCTACTGATGATGCATAGATAGCAGAAGATATCAGGGAGGAGATACAAAATTCTTAGAGGTAAATGAGAACTCTGATACAACTTATTAAAATCTCTGGGACACTAGGAAGGCAGTGCTAGGAGGAAAGTTCACTGCATTAAGCTCATTCATTAAAAGAAGAAAAAAAATCAACAAATAAGCCACCTGACATTACATCTTAAAGCCCTAGAAAAAGAAGAACAAACCAACACCAAAAGTAGGAGAAAAACAGGAAATAATTAAAATCAGGGTGGAAGTCGATGAAATTGAAACAAAAGAAACAATTCAAAAAATCGACAAAATAAAAAGTTGGTTTATGAAAAAATAAATAAAATAACAAACCCTTAATGACCCTAATGAAAAGAAGAAGGGAAAAAACTCAAATTACTACAATTTGTGATAAAAAAGGAAATATCATGACAGACATTATTGAAATACAGAAGACAGAAACTACTTTGAAAATGTATACTCCAGTAAAATAGAAAACCTAGAAGACACTGTCAAATTTCTAGAGGCATATGATCAACCCAAACTGAGTCAAGAAGATAGGCATAATTTAAACGATCAATTTCAAGCAAGGAAATCAAAGACACCATCAAAAGCCTACCGACAAAGAAAAGTCCGGGACCAGACAGATTCACATCTGAGTTCTACAAGACCTACAAAGAAGAATTCTTACCAATAGTCCTTAAATTATTCCATGAAATAGGAAAGAAAGAAACCCTTATAAATTCATTCTCTGAAGCTAGTATCCTCCTGATACCAAAACCAGGCAGAGACATATCAAGGTAAGAAAATTTCAGACAATATCCCTAATGAATGTTGATGCAAAAAAATACATTTAAAAAAATAATACACCATGACCAAGTAGGGTTCATTCCAGGGATGCAAGTTTGGTTCAAAATACAGAAATTAATAAATATAATTCATCACATCAAAAGACATAAAGATAAGAATCATATGATTATATCAATTGATGCAGAGAAAGCTTGACAAAGTACAGCACCCTTTCATATTTAAAACACTAGAAAAACTAGGGATAGTAGAAACATACCTCAAAATTGTAAAAGCTATCTATGCTAAACCCAAGGCCAACATCATTCTAAATGGAGAAAAATTGGAAGCATTCCCTCTAAGAACTGGAACAAGACAGGGATGCCCTCTTTCACTACTTCTATTCAACATAGTCCTTGAAACTCTAGCCAGAGCAATTAGACAGATGAAAGAAATTAAAGGGATACAAATAGAAAAAGAATAACTAAAACTATCATTATTTGCTGATGACATGATTCTATACTTAGAGGATCCAAAATCTCCACCAGAAAACTTCTAGAATTAACTAATGAATTTAGCAACATAGCAGGATATAAAATAAATACCCATAAATCAAATGCATTTCTGTACATCAGTGATGAATCCTGATTAGGTAAACTACCCCATTCACAATAGCCTCAAAATAAAAAAATACTTGGGAATCAACTTAACAAAAGAGGCAAAAGACCTCTACAATGAAGACTACAGAACACTAAAGGAAGAAACTGAAGAAAACCTTAGAAGATGAAAATATTTCTCATGCTCTTGGACAGGCAAACTTAATATTGTCAAAATGTCCATACTACCCAAAGTGCTATACAGATTCAATGTGATTTCAAGTGCATCGCCATTCCTTATAGAAATGGAAAAAGCAATCATCAAATTCATTTGGAAAAATAAGAAAACCAGAATAGCCAAAGCAATCCTTAGCAAGAAGAGTGAAGCAGGAGGCATCACAATATCAGAACTTTTACTACAAAGCTTAGTAACAAAAACAGCATGCTATTGGCACCAAAGTAGACATGTAGACCAATGGTACAGAATAGAAGATACAGAGACAAACCCACATAAATACAGTTATCTCATACTAGAAAAGGTGCCAGAAACATACATTGGAGAATAGATAGCCTCTTTAACAAATGGTGCTGGGAGAACTGGAAATCCATATGCAGCAAAATGAAACTACACCCCTATCTCTCACCATGCACAAAATTCAATTCAAACTGGATCAAGGACCTAGGAATTAGTTCAGAGACCCTGCACCTAATACAGGAAAAAGTAGGCTCAAATCTTCATCATGTTGTATCAGGCCTCAACTTCCTT
Organism: Marmota flaviventris; assembly: GCF_047511675.1. Taxonomy (NCBI): domain Eukaryota; kingdom Metazoa; phylum Chordata; class Mammalia; order Rodentia; family Sciuridae; genus Marmota; species Marmota flaviventris. Next base: position 62,306,802 of record NC_092499.1, on the reverse strand, counting down.
AGCAGGACTCCTAAAGCACAAGAAATAAAATCAAGAATTAATACTAAAAGCTTCTTCCCAGCAAAAGAAACAATTAATGAGGTGAAGAGAGAGCCTACATTTTGGGGGCAAATTTTTGCCACATGCACATCAGATAGAGCACTAATCTCTAGGATTTATAAAGAGCTCAAAAAAACTTAACAGCAAATAAACAAACAACAAAAAACAATCAATAAATGGCTAAGGAGCTGAACAGACATTTCTCAGAACACATACGTTCTATCAACAAATATATGAAAAAATATGGTCAACAGCTCTAGTAATTAAAGAAATGCAAATCAAATCCACTCTAAGATTTCATCTCACACCAGTCAGAATGGCAGATATCAAGAATACAGACAACAATAAATGTTGGCGAGGATGTGGGATGAAAGGCACACTCATACATTGCTGGTGGGACTGCAAATTGGTGCAACCAATCTGGAAAGCAGTATGGAGATTCCTTAGAAAACTTCCAATGGAACCACCATTTGACCCAGCTATCCCACTCCTTAAAGGACTTAAAATCAGCACACTCTAGTAACGCAGCCACATCAATGTTTATAGCAGCGCAATTCACAATAGCTAAACTGTGGAAACAACCTAGTTGTCCTTCAATAGATGAATGGAAAAAGAAACTGGTATATATACATAATGGAATATTACTCAGCATTAAAAAAGAATAAAATTATGGCATTTGCAGGTAAACGGATGGAGTTGGAGAAAATCATGCTAAGCTAAGTGAGCCAATTCCCCGAAACCAAAGGCCGAATGTTCTGATAAGTGGATGCTGATCCATAATGGGGTGGGGGGGGCGGCATGGAAAAAAAGAGGAACTTTGGTTGGGCAAAGGGGAGGGAAGAGTGGGTAGGGGGCAAGAGGGCAGGAAAGATGGTGGAATGAGATGGGCATCATTGTACCCTAGGTACATGTATGACTACAGATATAGTGCAATGCTACATAGTGTACAACTAGAGAAATGAAAAGTTATGCTGCAATTGTGTACGATGAATCAAAATGCATTCTGCTATCAAATATACCTAATTATAATTAAGTAATTAATTTAAAAAATTTGACAACTAAACAATTGGCAATTATTTGCAATTGTTTTATGGTAAATAATAATATCAACAATAGTAGCAAGTGTTTATGGATACTTTCTCTAAACAGCATATGGTTAGCTTTCCATATCCACAAGTTGTGTTACTTTGGATTCAACCAATGTTAAATCAGAAATATTTGGGAAAAAAATTACATTTATATTGAATATGTACAATTTTTTCTTGTCATTATTCCCTAAGCAATACAGTATAACAACTATTACATTGTGTTAGGTGTTATAGTAATTCATAGATGAATGAAAGTACACAGGAGGACTGCATAGGTTATATGTGAACAATACACCATTTTACATAAAGGACTTAGCCTCCATAGACTTTAATATTCATGGGGGATCCTGAAACCAAATCTCATGGAGATTAAGGGTCAACAATACTATGTAAAGTTGCAATAACTCACTTGTTTTGTCCTTAAACCTTCTTAGTAGGCAGTTGTGTGGTGGTAAATCAGTTCTGGGAAAAGAAAAGGAAATTCTCTCTCTATATATATATACATATAATTGGCAAATTCTATGTATTATATATGTGTATGCTATATATATATATATATATATATATATATATATATATATATATATATATATATATATATATATATAATTTGCCAATTTCCATGTTATAAATATTCACACCTTGGATTTCAACTAACCAACAGTTTAAACACTGGCTCACAGATTTCTTGTGTATTTAGCGATCAGCTCTTGGAAGCAGGTAAAATAGAATCTGGCACATCACTGGAGGAACCTGAATCAGAACAGCTAAGCAGCTGGTCCAAATCCAGTGGTTTGTAAACCCAGATATGCTCTATTCCTGAGCCCACAGTCTCAACGTCTGTTCTCCTTTCCAATCTTGGGGCATGTTTTCACTGTGTCATATGGGAATACAAAGGCAGTTCAAATATCCTTTGCCTTCAGACAAATACAATTACATTTAGTTTTTAAAGAGCACCTCAATTGTCTTTATTTTATGGGTAAAGATCTATATGAACTATGACTCTTTGGTGAATGCCTCAAAGATAACCTTGCCTAGTGCATGTCTATGAATATTAAAGAAAATTTAAGAAATAATTTAAAAAGAATGGAGCATTAATTATCAGTAATCTGTCAGCATGTTTCAGCCCCCAATCCTACATTAATCCATATCTTGTCATGTTCCTTGATTTTACTAAAAACCTTCCCAAGAAGTTTAAGAAATTTATGTGTGAGTTGGGAGCCCATGAAAAATACTGAGTTATAACAATGGATTTAAATGCCATCACATGTGCATGTGCATAAATGCCAAATATTCCCACACTGTAGAAAGTTAAGTAAATTATAACTGACGTTACACCAATTTCTTTTCATTGCCCATGCAAGCTTGACTACAAATTTCTTAGCTCACAAGTAGAGGATGTTTGCAGATACTGTTTATTATTTCATTTCAAGCCCAAAGCCACACAAAGCAAAATTGATAACAATTGTAAACAGTAGATAATAGGCATCTTTGCATAGCAGCGCCATTAGAGTTCATTAGATAGAAAGCATGCAAGCACTTTGAAAAATTCAAAGCACTACACAAATGTGAAAGAGCTCAATTTATTCACATCATTTTCAAACTATAAATGTATATAGCAAATAAAACAGAAACTTTTTTTTGCTAAATGTATATAATAGGAGAGCTAATAACTAACATGGCCCTGGGGAAGCTCTGCTGACACTGCCTGGAAGACTTCTACAAATGTTTGAAGCTCTCCATAAACTTCATATCCACATTTGAAACATTTTGGGACATTTCTAAGGGCTAATCAAAGAACAGTAGGAGGAAAATTTATTGCCCAAATGTTAACCTCACTGTCTCATTTTTATCCCTTCTATCCCCGTTCACTCCCACTTTGCTACCAGAATTGTAATTCTAAAACTTAAATTAGTTCATGGAATTCCTTGCTGAAAGTACCCTTTTCTGAGCTCCCACCAGCTAAGGATACATGTTTTTTCTTTTCTTTTCTTTTTATCTCCTGCAAGACTATGAGATCAATGGAGACAAAGCATGTATTTCTTCTATTAGTGCTTGACACTTCCATAGCATATGGTGGGTGCTCAATAAATTTTTGGTGAGTGACATATAGATTATATAAAAGCAAGTGTTTAGGTCAAATTACTACAAGAAAGTAATGGTGGCTACAGTTTGTACTTAGAAGTTTTGGTTTTGTTTTTTGTTTTTTGGTTTTGTTTTAAACCTTCTAAATAATGCATGAAATTCATCTGTCATTAAAACTAAATGTTAAACAATACTTGGGGTAATGAATGTGTATTTTAGTTGAAAAAAAATACAATGTGTATGATTTCGTTGATACACTTAGGTCATATGTACATACATACAAGGTGTATGATTTTGTTGATACACTTAAATTATATACCTAAAGCAAACCTAACTGCAGGTTGAGTATCCCCAATCCCCAAATACAAAATCCAAAACTTTTTGAACATTGACATTGTCACAGGTGGAAAATTGTACACCTGACCTCATGTGATGAGTCACAGTCAAAATGCAAACACATTAAAAATGTAGTATAAAATTACCTTCAGGCTATGAGTATAAGACAAAATTGAAAACACAAATTAATTTGGTGTTTAGACTTGAATTCCGTACCCAAGGCATCTCATTATGTGTACATGAACATTCCAAAATCTGAAAAAAATTTCACTTCCATAATTTTGGTTAATGGTTGTTCAACTTGTATTATCTGTTATTCTCAACAGATAATAGCTTGGTAAAGATTGGCTGTTCTAGATTAATCATAATCATAAACATCATAATCAAAACTGGGTACTCAAAAGCAACAACAACAACAAAAAAAAAAAACAGATAAATTAGACTTCCTCCAAATTTAAAACTTTTGTTTATCAAAGAATACAACAATGGCAGTGAAGAAACAACTCATAGAATGGGAGAAAATATTTGCAAATCATATGTCTGGCAAGGATCTGGTTTTCAGAAAAAAAAAAATAAATAAAAATAAAAAAAAAAAAAAAATATATATATATATATAAAACAACCCAAACCTCCTAAATCTGAACAATAAGAAGACAAATGACCCAATTAACAAGTGAGTGCAGGAGCCTGAGTAGAACTTTCTTCAAAGATGACATACAAATGGCTTATAGATACGTGGAAAGATGTTCAATGTCATTAGTTATTAGAGAAATACAAGTCAAAACCACAGTGGAATAGTACTTCACACTCATTGAGATGCCTATAGTTTAAAGGCGGGAATGTAACAGGAGTCCGAAGATGTAAAGAAGCTGGAACCACATATGTTGCTGGTGGGAATGTGGGACCACCACTGTACACGAACAGTCTGGCAGTCCATGAATAAGTTAGACAAAGAATAGTCATGTGACCTGGCAATTGCATTTCTGGATATATACTCAAAAGCATGGAAAACAAGTGTTCAAACAGAAACTCATACTCAAATGACCACAGAGACACTATTCACAATAGATAAAAGGAGGAAATGACCCAAATGCCCATCAACTGATAATTGGATAAATGAAATGTGGCATATCCTACTATAGAATATTATTCAGTCGGAAAGGGAGTAATAATTTATGCTATGAATGGTCAAATATTTTAAACATTGAGCTAAATGAAAGAGGTCAGACCCAAAATGTTTTCACATATGATTCTACTTTTAGAAAACATCCAGAATAAGCAAATCCATAGATACTGAAAGCAGATTAGCAGTTGTCAGAGGCTGAAAGGAGGGGGAACAAGTGACTGTGTAATGGGTACATGTTGTTCTATTTCCAAAACACTGCCTAGAGGGTTAGGCAGTGTTTTGGAAATAGATAGTGATGATGGTTGCACAACATGGTGAATGTACTGTTACTGAATTTTTACTTTAAAATAGTTAAAATGGTAATTCTATGTTATGCATATTTTACCAAGATTTTTTAAAAAATAAAGCTCTCCAAGTACAACTTCCAAATGTCCTGTTTTGAAGCCTAGGAGTATGTAATTTTAACAAGCAACTCGGTGATTTAATGCAGTGGTCTTGGGCACAAACTTTGAGAAATATTAACATTCTGTTTCCACGGGTATTTAAATTACTTCTGTAGCCAAAGACTCATGGCATATAATTTAGCACGGAAAATGTCTCAGAGGCATCACACCTTACCCTTCAAATTTCCTACTCCTTAACATGGAAGACTGTTAACAACTTTAAATGACACTTCCCAGAGCCTGCTTACATAAAGCCTGCTTTTGGCTTTCCCACTCAACATTCTCCCCAAGACAGCCGTAATCACAGTTCTGTTCTCTGTTCAAGGTTAATCTTCCTGTGCCATCAGTAAAATGGTTATCATTCTTTTCCTCTCACTCAAGTTTTCCACATTTTTTTTTCTTTCTCTTTCTTCCTTCCTTGCAGCCTAAAACCATACAGAAGATTCTGCAGTTTAATAATGGGTCTCCTTTGACCTCTGCTAAATCCCTAGAGAGCCAAGATCCTTGAAGAGTCAGGAGGCATTTCCTCACTCAATTTCCTTTCCTCTTCCACCCACCCCCACCTAATCCTCAGAGCAACCCTTTAAGACATGGATTCTTTTGATTGCATTTTATTGTGGGGAAAATAAGCTCTATCCGGACATAAACTCCACAAACAGGAGCTTTGGGCCTTATTGCTTTTTTCAGAGACTCTAAAAAAGTATCTTAATCAATGCTCAATGAATATTTATGGACCCCACACACACAGCATCTAAATGATTGGAAAAGCTTTTCCAGTACAAGAAATCCAGAAAGTCCAAGTTCAATGATCTTGACCCATTTAGAGACAGAACCGTTTGCACCAAACTTAACAAACTACAAGACTCAAGTGAAGTCATCCCAATTTAAAGGTCTGCCCTTACATAGAGGTAATTTTGTTAGGAAGCAACTGGAAACTTGCCCATGACAACTCAGAAACCTCTGGTCTAAGATCCTCCGTATCAGTATCACTGACATTGAAGGATTCAGATGGAAAACTCCAAGTTGTGATTCCCCGCTCCCTTTTATTAGAGAGGTATTCTGGGATAGGAAGAAAAAACAAGCAAGGGTAGCTCTTACATGATATTTCCCTTAATAGCTTAGTCTAAGAAAGTAAATGTATTTGAGTGTTGTAATTTTATAAACTCCCTCTTCCATTTCTGTTTCAATATAGACTCCTTGTATTTTAAAATCTCCTTAGACAAAGCATTTTTAAAAAATGATGCCTAGTAAGCTATATTTTCCACTTTTGAGTCATTTTCCTCTAAATTTTATTTTATTGAGGATGATTCAGAACTAGTTAATTATCTCTGCTAAACAACTCAAAAGTAAGAATTCCAAATATTTGTTCCCTGTGGCATAGAAGACAAAAGGGAAGAATGAGCCTCAGGACGCAATTTTTTTTGAAAAATGGGGAATAAGTTTAGTTCATGGGGCTGTAAAAACTAATTTACAAAATTAGTTTGGTACACATCTTTTTTTTTTTTTTTTTTTTCCTGGTACTGAGGATTGAACTCAGGGGCTCTCAACCACTGAGGCACATTGCCAGCCCGATTTTATATTGAATTGCTTGGGGCCTGATAAAGTTGGTGAGGCTGGTTTTGAACTTGCGATTCTTCTGCCTCAGCCTCTTGAGCTGCTGGGATTACAGGCGTGCACCACCATGCCAGTGCATCCTCTTATTTAAGAGGTTCTGTCCAATTTTCCTTGAGCCTCTATCCTGAGCCAGGCATTAAGCCAGGTGATGGAAAGACAAAGAAAAAAACAGAGGTCCCTACCCTCATGGTCTTGTGGTCTCATGACACAATGATTCACTGTGTCTAAAAGGTCTCAAAACACCTGGAACCAAACCCCATCTCAGATGTGCCAGGACCCTATAAAGCACAGCACAATGTGAAAAGTCTCTGAATACCAGCATTTTCATCTGCATCCTGACAACTGGGACACGAATTCCCGGAAGTGGACAGGAAGTGCATCACACACCAGGATGGCCTTGGGCCCACAGCCTCCTTTTTTCACTCTCCAGGCCCCTAAGTTAGGCTTCCCTCTGCTGCCTGCCACTCTTGGGCTCCCACCTAGGCCAGGGGTTTACGGTGCCACCACACACCAGAGTTTAACTCAGACTTAAAGAAAACTCCAATTAAGGGGAGGAAATAACACTTTTTCATAATTGTCACTGATATTTATGAAGCACTCCAGGGTGAGTAGTAATTGAAAGGCTCTAGAACATTCTTTCAGGAGAGTGAGCACAAAAATGGTGTCTCTGCGGCGGTGCTCCAAGGGAATGTTTTTCTTGCTAGTCACTGGAGCAGCTGTTTGGGAATTTCCCTATGTTTGTTAGAGTTGGCAAGAAAAAAAGCACTGAGCCTTTTTAACCTCCCCCGATAAGTCAACTGTACCTCAGGAAAGGTAAGAAGCCAAGTAAGTCAGACGGGGGTTATTCATCTACCAGTGATTCAGATAGCTGGGGTTTCCTTTCTGAGTTTCCCACCACCAGGCAGGGAGTTTCAGTGGAGAAACAATAACAAAGAAATGGAAAGAAGAAAACTCCACATTATTGGCCTCACATTCAATGCCTCTGCTCTCCCGAGACAATCATATTCCATTCTGGAATGTAATTCCCCAGAAGGAGGTCAGATTGGTTATGCAGATGGTATGTGCCACACCTTCAATCCCCCCCCCATCCCCACCCAAAGTTCTTAATGATGGCTGTATTTCCCCAACACCAACTGTTCATCTTTTCTTTAATTCACCCAATGCTTTGCTAAGTGAGCTTTTAACTACTGCATGCTGAAAGTGCTGAGAATTATTGCAGTAAGGAAAAGTGGTCAGGACTTATAATCTGTTGGGCAAAACAATATTAGTCAATGTGTAGCAAAAAGGAAGGGATAAGTTAAGATAAGTGTTGAGGGAAAAACATAGTAATTAGAGTCGCTTGCAAAAAGAGTCCAGGTATGGACTGAGTGGTGGCGGCTATAGCAGAGGGAACAGCATGTGCAAAGGCCCTGTGCCAAGAAGGTGCTCAGTACTTTAGAGAAATGGAAAGTAGTACAAAGTAGTAGGGGTAAAAAGGGAGAAAGTTAGTTATGGGGACTAATACATGAGATCAGTCAGGTTTCAGGATACATGATCAAATATATAAAGTTAGCTCTATACACTAGCAATGAACCATCCAAAAATGAAATTAGGAAAGCAATTTCATTTATGACAGCATCAAAAAGAACAAAATACTTAGGGATACATTTAACAAAAGAAATGGAAGATTTGTACATTGAAAATTATATATGGTTAAAAAAAGTTAAATAAAACCTAAATAAATGGGAAAGCATTTATATTTCCCTGTCTCATGCTGATTGTGTTTATGAGGAAGATTTCATATTAAGATTTCATATTTTATTTCATAAAATATTAAGATGGTTAGTACTCCCCAAACTACAGATTCAACATAATCCCTACCAACACCCAAGATTACTTCTTTGTAGAAATGGACAACTTGAACTTAAAATTCATAGGGAAATTCAGCCTTTGCAAATAATTGCCAAAACATTCTTGAAAATGAAAAACAAAGCAGAGAACACTCCTCAATTTCAGAACTTATTACAAAGCTAATCATTACAACAGGATGGTACTAATGTGAGCATATAAAGATCAAAGGAAAAGCACTTAATTGTTTTGACAAGGGTGCCAAGACATTTCAAGAAAAGAATAATCCTTTCAATAAATTGTGCTGGAACAGTTTGGTGTCCACATGCAAAAGAATGAAGTTGGACCCATACCTCACACCATGTACAAAAACTAGTTCCAAATAGACATAATTGTGTTATGCTCAAATTCGGGACTCCCAAAAGACCACCAGAGACCAAGATGGATGTAAGCAGCAAAGAGGTGTTTATTGCGAGTAGCTGGGTCCTCTGCGCGCACACAGCAACTGGTGACACTGAGAGGCCCTGAGCCCAGGGTTTGCAGCAGTTTTATACACTCTTTGGGGACGGCAGGGACTTCTCATACATCATAGCATCTTTTAGCAAATCATCACACACCGCGGGAAAATCATAAAACAACTCTAAAACATGATTAGCACATTCACTGGTGGGAATAAGTTGGGTAGGGGTGATTGGTTACTGCAAGAGGGGGATTCGTTTGAACTGATTGGTTTAAGCCAAGAGGGGAGTACTGCTGAACTACATGGTTTCCCAACACCATAAACTACTGGGAGGGTCATCTGGCATCCCAGGTATTTCCCTGTCTCATGCTGATTGGTGGCTGCTAGGGGATTGCTATGGGTCCTCACCTAGCCTGACTGAGTCAGGGACACCTGGTGCAGCAGATCTCTCCTGGTATTTGTAGATAAACAACTCAGCAGGGTGGGAATGTGCCTAGGAGTGCTCTGTGGGTCTTTCCAAGGACAAAGGTCATGTCCCTTCCTTGGACAGGCTTTGCTCTGAGGTAGAGGCTGGTTTTTCAATTGGTTTAAATGTAAGAGCAAAATTTTAAAGCTCTAAGAAGAAAACCTAAGAGCAAATCTTGACCTTGGATTAAGCAATGGTTTCTTAGATATGACACCAAACTCACCAGTAACAAAAATGAAAAATATACATAAACCAGACTTTGCCAAAACATCAAAACTCCCGTGATTCAAAGTACACCATCAAAATAGTAAGAGAAGCCACAGAGTGGGAGAGATATTAATAAAGCACATGTCAGTTGAGAGACTTACCTCTAGAATATATATTCTTTCAACTCAACAATAAAAAAAAAAGAAACCCAACAATCCCATAAGAAAATGTTCAAATTCACAAGCAAAAAATGAAGTTGGACACAGACCTTACAACCTTCACTAAAGTTAACTCAGAATGGATCACTGACCTAAATGTAAAAGGCAAAAATACAAAACATCTGGAGAATAACATAGTCTAGATGAAATCAAGTGTGGTGATGACTTTTTAGTTACAACATCAAAGGCATGATCCAAGGAAAAAAGAACTGATAAGATGAATTTCGTGAAAATGAAAACTTCAGCTCTGTGAATCACACTGTCAAACAAGCCATGGACTGCGAGGAAATGTTCACAAAAGACATATCTGAGAAAAGACTTACCCAAAATATACAAAGAGCTCTTAAAACTCAACAAGAAAAAGGGCACAGCCCAATTTAAAAAATGAGCACAAGACCTGAATGTCCACCTCACCAAAGAAGATATATGGATGGCAAATGAGCATATGAAAAGCACATCAGGTTACCAGGGAGTTGCAAATTAAAATAATAATGAGATACCACTACACAATGAATGGCTAAAACCCAAAGCACAATATCAAAGGCTGGCAAGGTTGCCAGGAAATAGGAACCCTCACTCATTGCTGGTGGAAATGCAAAATGTCTTTGGAAGACAGTTTAGCAGTTGCTTACAAAACAAAACATATTCTTATAATGTAATCCAGCAATCATACTCCTTGATATTTAGGCAAATGAACTGAAAACATGTTTACAAAAAAAAGCGTACACATGTTTATAATGGTGTTATTCACAATTGCCCAAACTTTGAAGCAGTAAAGTGACTCTCAGTAGGTGAGTATATAAACTGTGGTACATCCATTCAATAGAATATTATTCAACACTAAAAAGACATGAAGGAAATTTAAATGCAAAGAATACTTCTCAATTTCTAAGTGAAAAATTACTAAGTTAAAAAACCCAATGTGGAAAGGTTCCATACTAAATAATTTCAACTATATGATATTATGGAAAAGGAAATCAGTGCTGGGGAGGAAAGAATCAGTAGGTGGAACACAGAGGGCTTTTAAGGCAGTGAAACTACTCTGTATGATACTTTGATGGAAGGTCCATGTCATTATGCACTTGTAAACCCTAATATAAACTATGGGCTTTGATACAGTGTGTCAAATGAAGGTTCACGGATTGTAATGAATGTTGTGGTCTGGTGGGGGGTACTGGTAGTGGAGGAAGCTGTGCATATGTGAAGGTATATGGAAACTCTTTCCCTTCTGCTCAATTTTGCCATGAACTTACAGCTGCTTTAAAAAATATATCTATTTTAAAATAAACTCCCTCCAAATATATAAGAAATTCTATTATTTTTATCATTGCACTATGCAAAATGTTCTCCCTGAAATTTCTAGGCTGGTTTATGAATAAAAATTAGAAAATAAAATATTTTTCAAACACTTTGACAAATATAGACAAAGGATTTGAAAAGACATTTCTCTAGATAAGATGCACATGATAAGATGCTCAACATTGTTAATCACAAAAGAAATACAAATCAAAACCAGAATGAGATGCCCTACACATCCACCATGATTGCTCATAATCAAGACAACAGACAAAAAAAAGTGTTGATGAGATGTGGAGAAATCAGAACCTTCCTAATTTACTAGTGAGATTGTCAAGTGGTACAGCTACTTTGGAAAATGGTTTGGCTGTTCATCAAAAAGTGAAACATAGAGTTACTATATAATCCAGCAATTTCATTCCCAGATAATTGAGAACATATGTCCTCACAAAGATGTGTCCACTAGTGTTCAGTGCAACCTTAATAGCCAAACAATGAAAGCAACCCAAATGTCTATCACTTGGTGAGTGGATAAACACAATGTGACTTTTCCACATGGTGGCATATTATTTAGGAATGAAGTACAGGTTTATTCTAAAGCATAGGTAGTCCTCAAAAGAAGGCAGTAAAAGAAGCTGGTCACAAAAGATCACATTTGTGAGAATAGGAAAATCTCAAAGAGACAGAAATCAGCTTTATGGTTGCTTGGGGATGGGTTGGTGGGCTGGTCGGGTCATGATTGTGCAACAGTTCAGGGTTTGTCTTTGAGGTGAGGAAGGGTGCCAAAATTGACCGTGGTGATGGTTGCACATGTCTGTGAATAGACTGAAACTCTAAAGGGATGGATTTAATGTATGGAAATCATATTTGAATAAGCTGTTACTTTAAAAAAGTTTTGGCGCATACCAGATGGATTCAAATCCTGTAAAATGTGAAGGACTTAAGTTTCTATGATCTCTATCAGAAGATAATGGAAGACGATCAAAAACCAAAAGGAAAAAAAAAACCACTCATTTTTGTTTGTTTGTTTTCTAGCTCCCTGAGCCTGGGGAGAGAAAGTGTCCAGAAGATTCGAATAGAGCAGTTGACTCATAGTGGGGAATGGACAGGTTTCCCTTACCTACGGAGGAGAAGCCCACTGAAGTGGAATCTTTGCTTTCTCCTGAGGATCACCCTGGGTCAACAGTATGGAGCTGAGTGTCTGCTCCAGGGGTCTGGTGGTCTCACCAAAGGGGACCTAGCACCTCCTTCTAGCCTTTTCTGGGCTCTTCCTCCTCTGCTCAGCTCAGCAGCCTTGTGTAAAGCAAGCAGGAAAGCATCACCTTTTGGGTTACACAGATGACCTTGCTCTCGGTCAAAGTGCAGGCCTCTGTCCAGCTGCTCTCTACCCCACTTCCTGTGGTGGCTGATATTGATTTTTCTCATGACAAAGCAATTATTCACCCATTCTGGAGGCCTGGGAATTTTAATCCCCAGTTTGAGAGGAAGGATAGGGACATTGACAACCCCTTTAAGCAGAACGTTGTGGAAGGAAAGGTTCAATAAAGTGCCTGCTGCCTGGGTAAGGTGGAGAGACAGTGATATTTACATAGATTCCATGGGTATTCAGAATAGGAAAGGTGGAAGGATTTTAAAAGGCAAGCCTCTTTAAAGAAAGAATTCCAAGTAGCCAGCATCTATACCCTTTTCCAATAAAAAATCCAACCATTGCAAGGAACAGCTCACTCTCTAATCATGCAGCACCGCTGTGATTAAGCTTTGAGTCCAGGTGACTAAATCCCACAGTAACATAGGCAGAGTGAGAAAATTCTTGCTTTAGTGATGTCCTATAGGTAATAACCACATAGGTAGAGGAGGTGGTTCTAGTTTATGGTTTAGAAAGCATAATCCATGAGTAGCCTTTGGAATGAACTGAGATCTACAGCCATTCAACCTGTGTGGACAAGTCCGTGCAGGCAGGCAGGAACAGGGACAGGGTGAGCCCCCGCCCTCCGCAGACTCGCTTCGTTGGTTGTGCAAGGAGCTGGCAGAGTTGCCTCACCCAAGCACAATAGCTGGTCAATCCAAAGCTGCAAATTTAGGTTCTTTCCCTACCTGCCCAGGAACTGCAATCCAGCTGTTCTCCATAACATGTTCCTCCTATTAGTCTCACTACACTAGAGCTAAAGGAATCCACCTTGAGGAAAGAAACAAGGAGAATTGCAACTGAGGGGAGCTCCATTGGTGTGCAGTGACAAAAATTAATTAGGCAGCACCTCAGCCAAGATGCAGAGACACCCTCGGAAGCTGGAGTAGAGGAGGTGGCAGAGGTGGGCTGGATCCTAGGAAGAGCAGGAAACCTGAGGACCTGGTCCTGCCATCTTGAGCTTAGGACATTTATTAGTATAGAGTTCAAGGGAATTTTTTTTTAAATGACAGAATTAGTCAGTATGATGAACCAGGTAGAAGTGTCTGAAGATGACTACTTCCAAGCTTCTAACCAGGTGAGACTTGCTAGTAGGTCAGGCATTGCATAGAAGAAAGGGCAGCCATGATCCCCACACATTAGTCGCCCATAAAAATACCAGTGTGTTACTCAGACTCTGAGTTAATAGCCTCAGGAAAATAATTTATGCTATTCAGGACAACTCACACCAGCATATTGTGGGACCTGTTTTATTCAGCTTTTTTTTTTTTTTTTTTTAGGCAACTTTTCTGTAAATCAAACCACCCTAGGAAAATGAAAAAGGCCTTTAAGCAGGGCAGTCATTCCTTACCATCAACCTGCCCTTTCTCAGAAAGAACTTCAGACTTTCTCAGAGCACAGCAGAAACCTAAGTAAGTCTTGGCTTTGCTCCCCTGGCATTGCAGTTGCTCATATGGGGGCTCCCCTTGTTACTGGGGTATACTCAGATGAAATCAAGAGTGCTGCAAAAGGTGCATAACCTAGCACTTGGCCACACTCAGAGGCTGATACGGTTATTGTTTGTAGGATATAAGAACTTATGAACTATTTTAGGGAAACCTTCTTATGAATGATCTCATAGCCCTCTCAAGGGTTATATGACATTTATTCCATTTACTGAGGTTCTACTAAGAACCAGGCAGTCCTAGGCACTGGGTTGACAAGGAAATACAAAATGAGGCTGTTGTGGTTTACATATAAGGTTTCCCCCAAAAGCTCATGTGTGAAACAATGCAAGAAAGTTTACAGGTTAAATGATTGAGTTATGAGAACCTTGACACAATCAATGAATTAATTCCCTGATAGTGATTAACTGGGTGGTAACTGTAGTCAGGTAGGATGCGACTCAAGGAGGTGGGTCCTTGGGGGCATGACTTTAGGGTATTTATTTTGTACATGGTGAGTGGGGTCTTTCTCTCTGCTTTCTGGTGTGATGTCTTAAGCTGCTTTCTTCCAACACATTCTTCTACCATGAGCCTCGTATCAAGTCCCAATGGATGGAGCTGGCTGTCTATGGATTGAGACTTCTGAAACCATGAGCCCCCAGATAAACTTTTCCTCTTCTATGTTGTTCTTTTCAGGTCTTTTGGTCACAGCAGTTAAAAAAAAAAAAAAGCTGACTAAGAGGATGAATGGTTTTCAGGATAACTATCTTCTTACTGCGGTCACTGTTAAGAAGTTTAATATATTGTTTACTGAAACCGAGGGATGACAGGTCCTATGCACCTATGGATTGTAATGATATTGAGACTCAGAAGTAAAAAGTTTCTAGAGACATATAAATTTGTGTAAAGGTTAAAGGCTAATGTTGAAGAACAAAAACTTAAAACTTCAATTGTGGCATTTGTTCATTTGTTTTTAAAAGGCAGTCGGCAAATTTTTATTGAATCCATACTAAGTTTCTACTATGATAAATAAAGGCATAGGAAGTAGTCTCCATTGTTAGAGGTTTAAAGTCATGTTGGTGAGAACATAGAAGCACACACACGCATACACACTCACACACACCACACACACACACACAAAATCCAATATATCACATAATCTCTAAATGAACGATACCCCCAAGAAATAGTATGGGAGTAGCAAGAAGGAAAGTTGAAGAAGTCTTCATAAGGAACCTCACAAAGGAAGAAGAAAGTACTGACATCATGCCTGGTGAAAGGGGCAGGATTCATCTGGGCAGAGAGAAAGGGAGAAGTTATTCCTGACAGAAGTGGAGTGATGGCTAGACCTAGAAGCCAGGAAGTGGATCCAGATGACAGTGAGTCTTGCAGACCAGCCATAGATAGCAAAGGGAGTGGGAATGAAAATGGTGGCTCCTGTATCTGGCAGAGGATTTGGGGTCAGACTGAGGACAATTATAATAACCCAGCTGAAGAGGTGGATATGATCCAAAATAGGAGAAGTGATTCTGAAAATGTTCACAGAACAAAATGCAAGTCCTGTCCTTAGTAGTTTGGGTCAATGTAGATGGTTATTTATATAGGAAGGACATCTTTAGACTCAACCTATTAGGAAACCAACATAAAAACAAGATTTTTATTAATGTAAATCATGTTGTATGTCAACACTTGGAAAACTGGCTAAGGACTCAATGAAGCTTGCATGCAATGACTGCCAATACAGCAGCTGGGCTTCTATGAGGAACCACAGAGGCTGGTGTGGGGAAAGGTCTTTTATTTACCTTCCTCAATCTGAATGAATATGATTTTTGTCAACAAAATCACAAGATCCCCAGACACCATCACCAAAGTATCAAACCAGAGTATGAAAATGTGTACTTATAAAAATGATTAATTAGAGGTGATAATTTCCTTTACCAAGATGTACTTCATTAAAAGTATTTATAATAAAATTTCTATACCCCAAAGTCTGTCTATATGAACTTTCTGAACAGATATATAATAACTTCTTGAAAAATGAATGAATGTGCAATGAATTATTTGGACAGATATTCAGTGAGGTGCTAATAAATGTTTGACACTTGATTCTGAAAAAATCATGTTTTTTTAATAAATTTTACTGCTATACACAATTCTCATACAAGCAATATAACTAATGAACACTCAGTATGTTTGTTGATTTTTTTCCCAACTCACGTGACTTAGGTCCACACAGCCAGCCTATCGTTACAATTGATAAGTGAATATATTTATGATATGAATACATTTTTTAAAATTTATGTTACTAAGTAAGGCCAAAATGAAACAACAACAACCATGTAAGAATTTTACTTATCCAACAAAGACATGAGAGGATTCTTTCCTGAACTGAATAGTGCTGAATACTGGAAGAATATGTCCTAGATTATTTTGTGCTATCCATTATATAATGGCTGTGGGTGCAATAAGCCTTTTTAAAAAATAAGTTAGACACACTGCTATAGTTTGGATTTTGAGTGTCCCCCCAAAGTGTTGCCCAATTGTAGGTACACTCTTCAAGGGGATTGTGAGACCTCAGACTCTTCCTCTTTCTCTTTTGCTTCCTGGCCAGGAGGTGAGCTATTTCCTCTGCCCTCGTTCCCTGCCATGGCTGTCCAGCTTCCCCACCAGAGGCCTAAAAGCAATGGTCCACCTGATCTTGGAGTGGAACCTTTGAAACTTGGATCTAAAACCAAACTTCTTTATCACTTAATTATCTCCAATATTTTTATAGTGATAGAAAACTACCATACCCAGTTATGTTTTAATTACCAAAACTAAGAAATCAACCTTGGAACAGTGTCAATAACCAATTTGCAGACCTTATTTAAACATCCAGATTCCACTTTGCATTTAGTTGTCCTATGTCCTCGCAGCTGTGACAACACCTCAGCGTGTCCTTGTCTTTCACAACCTTGACAACTTTTGAAAAGAATGGCTAGTTGTTTTGTAGACTGTTTCTCAGTTTTTGTTTAATTGACTTTTTTGTGTGTGATTATGTTAAGATTATGCATTTCACACAAGAATATTTCAACGTCAATATAGTCCTCTAAACACATAATGTCAAAGGGCACATGAGGTCAGAATGTCTCATCAACGGTCATGTTAACCTACATCGAGTTGTTAAGTTAATGTCTAGTAACTAGAAGCCTCACCTGTCGCATTTGCCAGTTTCTGTGGTATGAACATACCCACCACCGCCCATTTTAAACTTATAGGACACCAGTGAAAACAGAGTTGAGAAGAGGGATACGGTATCATTATCAACTACAGTTGAGCAGTCCTAATCCAAAACGCTTGGTACCAGAAGTATTTCAGATTTTAGACTTAAATCTGGAATATTTGCTGGTACATAATGAGATACCTGGAAATAGGATTAAAATCTAAACAATAACTATATTTGTTTCATATGCAGTTTATACATTGAACCTGAAGGGAATTTTATACAATATTTTCAATAATCTTGGTATGGAGTGTTAGGTTGACACTCAAAAATTTTGTATTTTGGAGCATTTAGTATTTCAGATTTTCAGATGAGGACTATTCAACTTGGGATATATTTAATATACAGATTCAGTAGACTAAGTAACCTCAAGAGTATAGCTGATAGTAATATATAGTAAAATAATAAAGAAGTCTTAAGTTGAAGAGCCCATGGGTACAGCTCAGTTGTAGAGTGTGCGCTTAGTGAGTGTGAGGCCCTGGGTTCAATCCCCAGTAGCCACCCCCTCCACCACAAAAAAATAGTGATGAGTCAAATCTTACTAACTTTCTATAGAACATAATTTAAAGTTTAGGTAATTTTAACTTGAAATAGTGACTACATTTAACGATGACCTCAAAAAATTTCTTAAAATTTTCAGTTGGCTCGTATGAGCTGGTAGGAGCTGGTTCCAACATAATATTTCAGACAGTGTTGCCTGTTAATAGATGGCACATCCAGGGTATCTTGTCACAAAGCTGGGGATGAGAACTGAAATCTGTCTTTGATCCTCATGGTCTGGCATTTCTTCTAATCTCAGAAAGTGTACATTTTAACTAGAGAAAAGGGAAAAAATGGTTGTGTAGGTTTTTCTAGAGAAGATGTGGCTACCAGGTGCCTTTCCCAAGTGAAGTGTTTAAGACATGTCTCTCAGAGTGGTCCTAGTGGGGGAGGAAACAAAACCTTCAAACTACTTGCTTGGGGGGGGGGGGGAAATTCAGTTCTTTTTCCTGATCCATTAGGGGGAGATGATTGTTAGTGGGTGTACAATAAATACCCTGATTAAAAACAGTACAGAAAAAATGTCCAGTGCCTAGACAATAATAGGCTCTCTCCTTTCTTTCTCTCTACATAAAATAACACACATTCACATATGTGTGAATATATGTGGGCATGCGTATTTTTAATTAGCAAACACTTCTGTAGTGCTTACTAAATGGCAGGTACCTTACATGCATTAACATGTACTAACTCATTTGATGACCCTAATAATCCTGAAAAGTCAGTGGGTATTATCTTTATTATTATTGTACTTTTATAGATGTGTAAACCAAGGAACTCCGAAGTTATACAACTTGCCCAAGGCCAAAAAGTTAGCAAGAAACACAACCAGGATATAAGCCGAAGGAGCTCAGCACCAAACCCTGTGCTTTCAAACACTATCAAGAATTTTCTTTCACATTTAGAAGGAAGGCATGAGATGAAAACCCCAAATACCATGTTGTTGGGTTTATGAGACTGGTCTGCCAACATGGCCCAAAAAGCTGATTGTTGATTTGGTGTGAGAGGAGTTATGTATGGACCTTGTGGGTTGAGAAATCCTTAACAACTAATTTAACAGAAGATGGGGAAGCAGCACCCTTTGCTGGGAAGGCTCTGCTGAGCCCTTAATGACTTATGGGAATGGGTGTTGGGGCAAGGGCAGGGGCAGGGGTGGGGTGGAGTCTTTGAGCTTCCTGGGAACTTCTTGGTTGACTGACTGGTTTTAGTCTCTCTGCACCAAAAGGTTTCTCTTGCACTCTGCTCTGATATGAAAGAA
The DNA here is from genome assembly GCF_047511675.1 of Marmota flaviventris. Lineage (NCBI taxonomy): Eukaryota > Metazoa > Chordata > Mammalia > Rodentia > Sciuridae > Marmota > Marmota flaviventris. Next base: position 62,287,708 of record NC_092499.1, on the reverse strand, counting down.
TCACCCTGAAATGGTTCCCTTTATGTTTTCAACGTTAGAAAAAGTAGACATCAAGACCACTGGCCACGCACCAGTTCCAGGGCCCGGCAGGAGGAGTTGGGGACTGCCGGGTGGGAGTCCTGCTGGGAGGGCCCTTCCTGTTTGTGGAGCAGATGGGAAACCGAGGGATCCTGTTTCGCTGAAATGGAGGTCATTTTAATGTGTGCCACACCCATCTGTCTTCCCTAAAGATGCAACAGTGTTCCCTCTCTGTCTGGCTGGAAGGTACAGTTATTTTTATTATCAGGAGCCCAAAAGATATGGGGTCACTTGAATTGCTCTTTGGAATGCACAGAGAGTTGCTGCTGAGCACAAGCAACAGTTAAATATTTTTCAGGGAATCACTTAATTCAGGAATGCTATTATTCAGGGGAGGTTTCTCTGGAGGCCCCAACAGGAACCCCAGATGTTTTCTGAGAAGCAGGAAAAGGAGGAGAGAACACTGTTTTCCTTATGAGTCTATCTGATCTATTTGTCCCATCTTCCTAAATATTTACACAAGGCTCTCTTTTGATTACTTACTCGGCTCGTGGTAACCTGTCCCTAGCCCTCAATTCTGGATGCTTTAGGACAAGCGATTTGGCCATTTCAGGCCTCGGTTTATTTATTCCTGTAAAGGACCAATCTGGATGTTGTCATGAGGAATATGTTGAGTTAATGTTTATAAACCATACTGATATTCTCAGATGAAAGATGCTCAGAGAATATAAAAATACTCTGCTGTGATGATGAATGCATGATCTTTGCCAATGAGATTATTTAAATGACAGAACAGTGGCTACTATTTTAATCATACAGAGTCGTTCAGAAGTTCCAAAGTGCTTTTCCAAAACTGAATTGTGGCAAGTGCTATTTAATCCCCCTTTAGACACGGAAGTTGAAGCACGGTAACTCATGTGCTTTACCCATGGGTGGAGGTTAAATGGTACCATGACTAAATTACAAGGTTTGCTTTCCCCTCTCTACTGAGACATAATTTCCTATCCTCATCTAGTGTGTCCTTCTTCTACACATCTGGTAAATCATCCTGCGTTGGGCTATTCTCCCTGGAGGACGGTTGCAAAATCTATAGGAAATTCATTTAACAAGCATTTGTTGAGGTGTTGGAAGATACAAAGGTAAAATACGTAATCCATGTCCTCAAAACCTCATGAATGGAGGAGAGAGCAATGCTGAGTACTGAGATTGAGCCATGTGTGGAGTCGGAAGGGACAATATCTGACCAAGAGTGAGGCGTGTGACTTTCCTATGTACATATATGAATACACCACAGTGAATCTCCACATCATGTATGACCACAAGACTTGGATCCTAATTAGAATAAGATGTACTCCATGTTTGTATAAATAAGTCAAATTATATTCCACTGTCAGGTATAACTAAAAAGAACAAATTTTTGAAATCACACACACATAAAATGAGTGGGCATGTGTTGGTTTGTTGGTTTGCAAAAGGACTTTGTCCATTAATCTATTTTGGGTCCCTTTAGAAACATGCTGGGGCAAGGCTTTAATGTAAGAGGTTTATTTGGAAGGTAAAGGTGGGACTGAAAATTGGGACCACTCCTCTGGAAAGCAATGTGGCGATTCCTCAAAAAACTAGGAATGGAAATCATCATTTGACCCAGTTATGGTATATATCCAAAGGATTTTAGATCAGCATATTATAGTGACACAGCCATATCAATGGTTATAGCAACACAATTCACAATAGCTAAGCTATGGAATCACTTTAGATGCCCATCAACAGATGAATAGATAAAGAAAATGTGGTACATATACACAACAAAATATTACTCAGCCATAAAGAAGAAAGACTTTTATGACATTTTCCAGTAAATGGATGGATCTGGAGACTATCATACTAAGTGAAATAAGCCAATCCCCCAAACCAAAGGTCTAATGTTTTTGCTGATATGTGGAAGCTAAACCACAATAAAAAGAGAAGGGAAGAAGAGAAGTTCAGTAGATTAGACAAAGGGGAATAAAAGGAAGGGACGGGGTATAGGAATAGGAAAGACAGTAGGATAAATCTAACATAATTTTCCTATGTGTACATATGAAAATACCTAGTGAATCTCACCATTGTGCCCACCCACAAGAATGGGCTCCTAATTAGAATAAGATATATCCCATACTTGCATAATTTTATCAAAATAGATTCTACTGTCATGTGTAACTAAGAAGAACCAATAAAAAGAAGTAATTAGATATTCCAAGAATATTTAAGATAAATAGGACATGAATAAAATAGTTATTAAAATAAAATAAAATAGTTATTAAGAAAGCAATGTTGGAGGACTTGGGAAAGTAAAAAAGAAAAGCGAAGGGAAAGTAGCCATCATTGCAGACAACTAGAGCCTATTTCTGGGGAAGGACACACCTCAAGAAGGACACACATCAGAGCCAAGGGGCAAGGGAGCTGGGTATTTATAGTCCAACTTCTGTCATTACTGATTAGGGGCTACTCCTTGACATTTCTTGCCTGCAAACTGGGTGGCAAAGTGAGGCCAGAGATCAGAGAAAGGCTTCAAAGAAAAAAGTAGCAATGGTTAGAAGGACTGTGCACTCTGGTGATAAGGACGAAGAAATACAGGCAGGAGACAGTCTGCTCCAGCTTTTAATAAAAATCAGTGCTTTCATGCAAAGCAATGTGTTCTCTAGTACACACCCCCTTGAGCCTGGGTTATAGGCAGCTATTTCACTGTAGAGTTCATGGCACCTGTCCAAAGCAGGGCAGCCTTGGGTGAGCACTGGTCAAGAAGGGAAGAGCAACTTACGGCTCACTTCCTAATTCCTTCTCCTGACTCCTCCTGTGTCCCCAGTAGGACAACCCCTTCACGAAGGCTATCAACATGTGCTTGCACTTGTGTGTTTCCTTGTCAGTCTCCTTAAAAATAAAAAAAAATAAAAACAGAGAACCTCCCAAAGGACACATGTAACCTTCTTCTAAAAGATAAAAGAGTAAAAGTAATAAATCTTTTCTATTTTATAGCTTTCCCTTCAGTACAAGTGTTTGGGAGAGTGTGTGAACATCTGCGCCATACCCCAGAAGAAATGGAAGATGAACTGAAAGAAATGAGGTTAGGGATCATGATGTAATTAGCACAAAAGGAAGAGGCAGGAGGAATGGAATCTCACCAGAATGGTATATAAGAGGGGTTAAAATTAAGGGGCAAAAAGTGAAATGCCGTGTGAATGAAAAAAAGGTCTTTGAACACAGTCTCAGGTTCATTTCCCCTTCCTTTAAAAATAAATTTGTATCTATCTATCTATCTATATATCTATCCATCCATCCATCCATCTATACATCCAGGATTGCTTATTTTTATATGAAGTGCAAAGAAGAAAAAGAAATAAAAATATTCTAGTACAATAATCTCTGTTGTCATAAAACTAAAATGTAATCCTTACAAAAGATCAGCAAACCCAACAGAATGGAAAAGACCTCTCCAAGCCCACAGCAAACCCTCTTCCCTATGAAACACCTGCTAAGGTTTTGTATAGTTCCTTCTTAAAAATAAGCATGGTACAATGATAAAATGTCAATAGATAACATTTTCTGACTGATTGTTATATCTTTGCACTATTCTAAGATACTTGTATATAATAAATTTTGAATTCTTATAACAAAAAATTTCATCCCTGATTTATAGAGGAAGGAACTGAAAAAAGTATACTCACTTGCCAAAATGTTGACTAGTGAGAGGGAGAAAGGATTTGAACTCATGAAGTATGGGTTCAGAGTCCAAGCTTTGAACCACTGTACTGTATATGAAACCACATGCATCTACTTGTATATTTTTATACATAAGATATTTGATAGTGTTTATGTAGATATATACAAAAATGAGCAACTATAAACTGGCAAGGCCTGTGCATGATCTAAGCAGTGAGGCCCTTTCCAATACTCTTTACCTTTCTGGAGGCTTCACCCCTGATGATAACAGCACAAAATAATCTACAAAGCACATTTAAATCATATTTGTAATAATCACTTGCTTTCTAGTATATGCATTCTATTGTTCTTGTGGGGTAAGGTAGAAGCAGATGACCAAGAGTACATTCCCCACAGCTTCCTTGTTCCTGCAAGGCCTCTGTACAGAAACTGGGCCAATGCAGAATAGAACTGGACAGCCATCATCTATGGCCATGAACTGTGAACTAGGCTGTGATCTCATGAAGACAGAAACCCACACAAGTGACACCTTACCACCAAACACAATGCTCTCCACAGGTGGGTCCTCAATAAATGTATATTATTGCTTGACTGCCTGGGCAGCTTATTTTCATTGGCCATTTGGTCTTTGTGATGCAGAAGAGCAAGGCAATAAGTTCAAGAACCTTCCCAAATTCCTGGCTTTGTAACTCCCCTAGCACCTGATAACTCCTGCCTGGGTTGAGGAGGCATCTAGGGCTTAAGTCTTGCTGACAAATGAACACCTGCAGTTTAGGCCTGACCTAAGTCTAATAGAAGATTTACCAAAGACTCATGTATTCATTGTCATTTGCCTAAAGTGTGCTCTGCAGCACTGTCATTGAGCACCTCGTTTTCTGCCTGTTTTGTGTACTGGAAATCAGCAGAACATTTTATTTTAACAAAAAATGTTCACTGTTCACCTTTGCACAGGGACCACGCCAATCTCCCTTAATTCTGAGTATACATCCAGCTGAAGGAAGTACTACTCATAAAAGTTTACATTATGTTCTGTATTTTCAATGTCTAATATATTTTAACTTTACCCACAGCAGGATTCCTCTTTGGTCTCAATTCTCCAGGCCAAATCTAATTTGCTCTATTTGCTAGAGAAATTTCTAGCACAGGAAGCATTTCCAATTCAGGGAGAAAATGTAGCTTTCTCTTTCCAAATGCCCACATGGGGACCCTTGTGCAAATTTGTCAAATGTACGATTTTGTGATGATGCTAAGGTGCAGATACATATGACTGGATTTTAAATTCATGCCCCATTTCCTAGAGCACTTTCTAAATAAAGTAGAAGGGAAAACAGGCATTCTCATTATGGGATGAAACCATGTGGCTGGATCTTACGACAGCAGTACAACCAAGAGAAACCTAAATGAGAAAGCTAATTGAAAAATTGAAAGCTCATTTGCAAAGGCTAAGTTTAAATTGCCCATCATTCTGCTATTACTCCTGTCTCTGCACTTTTGATTTCTGTTACCATATGCAGAATGTGCAACCAAAAATGATTTTGTTTGTATGTCACTCATAACCTAAAAATTCTGAGGTTAAGACCAGCTTATTTTCTGATATTTAGAAATAAGACATTTTAGATAGGAATTCAATTATGATTTGATGCATGGTCTTGCATAATTCACCATGAGGTGCGTTTAAACCACTTAAAAAATTCTGCTAACAAACCTAAAGAACAGCTAAATTAAGAATTCTGTCTTTTTAATCCATGTTTTCATGGATGAGTCATTTAAATGACCTTTAATCCTGGTACATTTAAAATGATTATTACATTTAAAAGTATTCATTCTATACCTTGTATTCTTAATTGCATTTTAAGTGAATTTTCTGCATTACTCAAAGAAAAGCCTACGTAAATAAGTAGGCTTAAAGAAGATGAAAGCACAAATGTGATTTATCAAAAGCTAAGAACTTATGGTACATAAACATCACTTCTGCCCTTCACAAATTTATTTTTGGAAGTTAAAGAAAAGTAGAGAAATAAAATTTTAGGGATGAAATAAGAAAGACCTGACCACTCTACAGAATGTATTGTTTTGTATGCGCCATTACAATGCCAAGATCTCTAGATGAAAGGTAGAAAAGTCATGGTCTCTGTCTTGGAGTAGCCTGTTTCCGAGCAGTGTCTCAGTATCTCTTATAGAATTGCTATGAGATTTGCACCTCAGATGTATTTCAAGGAAAAGAAAAGGAGTAGATGGGCCAGGACTGGGATTTGTGACTACAAAGTGCACAGTGTAATTCAATAAATTTGGCATCATGGGGAGACCAATTCATCATGTCACGACATCTCTTTGCTGAAAATTTATAATCTCAAAACAGCCGATGCAAGGCTTTTTCCCCTTCTTCTCCTGGTTGGGGTTAAGACCTGCTTCTTGGCTGGGTTTTTGCATCTGACTTTCTTAACCTGCCTTACTTTTATCAACAAAGCAATGCTTTTATTCCCTGAATTTAAATAAAAATGACAAGCATCCTTGCTTTTAGGAGCATATATTCTCTATTGGAAGATAAAAGACATAAATATGTAAATGTTCTCTGAAGATTCAGGTGCATTGTGCTTCATATTCTCTGAGGCATACACCACAGTATGACTGTTAAGAGAAGAAAGAGGTAGCACTTCTTTCAATTTATGTACTCCAATCTCATTTTAGCTCTCTACATTCCATTGCAATAAAAACATTTTAATACAAATTATATACAATATACCTACTTTGACTCAAAATTCTATTTTAGTACATTTTTGTGTGCTTTTGCATGATGCCAGTTTTTTAATCAATCTCATAGAACTACAACTAATGATACAATGCACCTATCTTAGTACATAATGTTGCCAAATGTATACATCTTATAACCATCTCTGCAGTCAAGATACAGAATGCTTTCATCCATTATCTCAAAAAGTCCACTCACATCCTTTTGTAATATCATCCTCCCCTACCCCAGCCCAACAACTCCTGATCTGTTTTCTATCACATAATTTCTTTTTTCAGGCATCATTAATGTGTATTCTCTTGCATCTGTGGTTTTTCTTTGGATCAACATCACGTTTTTGAGATTTATCCATGTTGCTATATATATGAATACTTCACTCCTTTTAAATGCTGCCTAATTTCACTGTAACTCTTAATGGACATTTGGGTGGTTTCTAGTTTTAGACTATTAAGAATAAAGCTACTATGAATATTTATGTTGAAAGTTTTCTGTAGACATATATTTTCATTTATGGTGAATAAAATACCCAGGAATGGAGTTATTGGGTCATAAAATAATAGTTTATTCACTTTGTAAGGAAATGCCTCTTCCAAAATGGTTGCACCACTTTGTATCCCCGTAGGCAGTGTATGAAACCATAAGAAGCCCTACATCTTTTTTAACTTTAACCATTCTAGTGGGTGCACAGTGGTACTTCATTATGGTATAAAATTTGCATTTCCCTGATGATAAATGAGTTTGAATACCATTTCATGTGTTTATTGATCATTCACATTAATTTTACTGATATATTTATTCCATTCTTTTGCCAATTTTTAAAATTAGGTTATTTGTCTTTTCATTATTTAGTTTGAAAAGTTCTTTATCTGAAGACAAATCTTTTGGTAGACATATGTATTGTAAATACATTTTCCCATTCTGTAGCTTGACTTTTCATTTTCATCTTGGTATCTTTCACAGAGAAGAAATATTTAAATTATTCTTCCTTAAGACAGAATGGACATGACTATTTATAAATAAGCTTTGTTCATGAATGCAGTGGATGTCTCTCTTAAAATTCAGAGCCAATGCAAATCATATTGCCAATTTCACCATAACTGATAAAGTATCTGAGACAAAGCCCCTGGGTTTATGAAGTGCAAGACCCATCAATGATAAAGACCGCCCCCTCCCCATGTTTTGAGCTAAAAGGAATATTTGCCTTTATGTCCACTTTCATTCCTTTCTTATCTCTCCAATACTTTTCCACAGAAAATCGTCTCCACTACACAGGATGAGTCAGCAAGGAATACAAACTATTTCATACAGTGTAAGGGTCACCATGACCCTCTTACTGCATTGGAGGAAGTAATTTAAAAATTGGGTTTGTTCTGGATTTCAGAAAGAACAGGAACCTCTGATGTATTAAACTGAAAACCTCAAGCCTCTCAAAATTGGAATCCAATGAGTTTGTTCTGACTCTTAGAACGCAAGTGGACTATATTTTATTCATTTCTTTCAGCCAACTTTTTTTTTTAAATGTACCATATTCTAAGTACTGAGTACTCTATCTAGAGAAACATGTATTAAATCTTTCAGTGAAACAGTGTGTACCATGATGTCAGGACAATTTCTTTCATTCCCCTGGCTAATGGTTATTTATTAAATACAGTTAATGTATGATGGTTGTATGCATATATGATTGATCAATGTCAGTCAACTTGCTTGAGTCATTCTGAAGGTGTTGTTTGTTTTATTCAGAAACACATGCCTATCCCCTAAGCAGTATTTGCTATAATAGAAGAACTATCACCAAAGAGCCACAGCCACTTAACAGAAAATAATGCTATGCCAGCAATGAGATAATCCAAATCTCCCAACAACACCCCAGGCAGGAAGTCAGTTAATACTCAGAGTAAGACTTGTACCATTTTCACTCCTAATGGTTAAAATTTCCCAAAGTGGAAAAAAATATTCTGGACCTCAGAAATGACAGGGGTCACAGGGAAAATATTTACTCTTTGGATTATATCAGAAGTAAAACTAACAATAAAAAGAAGATTTACTACTATTCAGAAAGAAATTTTATATGTATTTTCTCACTGGACCCTTAGAGCACCCCGGGAGGTAGTCACAAGGAATACTGGTATACTTATGACCATAATATAGAGCTAGAAATGGGGTTCTGAGAATGTAAATGTTATGCCCAAGATTTCACAGCTATTTAATGCAAGCAGGTCTATGTGAAGCTGGGCTTAATGTCCCATGTCTGTAATCCCAGCTACTCAGGAGGCTGATATGAGAAGATTATAAGTTTGAGGCCAGCCTCAGCAACTTAGAGAGACCTTCAGCAATTTAGGACTAGGGATATAACTCAGTGAAAAAGTGCCTTTTTGTCTCGATACTCCCAAAATAGATAGATAGATTGATAGATAGATAGATAGATAGATAGATAGATAGATAGATAGGACTCTGGGACTCTTTTTCACTGCCCTTGGAAGATAACTCTCTTACTTACAGGGTGCCATGGAGGGTAGTCAACATCTAAGTCTCCATTTCTCTTTTCCCTACATTTCTCTTGACTTTAAATAATATCCCTTCATTGTGCCATGAGATGAGATTAAATTATTGGTATTGCAGTGCATCTTCACGGTATATTCTGCTTCATATTAAAAAAAACATAACTGCTGAATAGGGTTTTCACACAAAGCTTCATCTGACTCTCTGAAGATGAGTGGCTGGCAGACAGGACCTAGCAAACTCTCCAATTCCCTTTTCTCTGTGGACTGTTTTTAAAAGAGGTTCATTGGAACATAATGAGATGATATTTTTCTCTTAGTCACGGTTGCCTCAATGTTTTAGGTCATACTTGTGCAGAAGGAATGCGTTAGCTTAATCCTATCTGTCCATTGCCTTGGTCATGCTTGGTGGAGCAATGAATGGGGTTTGATAGTTTTACACAGAAACTTGGGAAGAATGGCTGTAGGGCTGCTCATCATTCCTGTTCAATTCTCCAAGGAGCAGAGTGAGGCCGCACGGTTGGTGAGTTTTCATAGAAGGACATACTAGAGAACCTGCTTGCATTTGGAGAATGAGCTTCCATGAAAGCAGGGCCATGACTCTGAAATAACTGTGGCTTCTTGCTAACTTTGTAGCAGGGTTACATTTTATCTCATTGCTTTGCAAAAGATGAAGTGCAATTGCCTCTACCTGGATGGTAATGGTGTAATGGTAGGCTTTGGAGTTGGGTCCTAAGAGAGGAAAACTCAACTGTGCTCAGGATCAGGACTGGGAGAGTGAACAGAACTTGGTATTCTATCCTTCCTCACTAAGAGTTGAGAGCTATGACAGAAAAACACCACTAAATTTCTCTTACTCAGACAGCCATATTTCTACATTCTTCTTGGCCTCTATAATAGCTACATGAAGGATAAACAGCTCTCTTTATTAATGCTTCATTAAGGATTTTTATGTCCTTGTGACATGTGGTGCATTCTTTGCATGGAATAAAGTACTTGGAGCCTTGATTCCAGCTGGTTTGGATTGGAAAACTCATTACTGCTCCTAGCCTGTCTGCCAGCAAACTCCTCAGGGAAGAGATATGGCCTTGTATGTATGGAAATAACCAAACCATATTGGTCCACTTTTATAAATAAACCACTGGAAAATGTAATTTAGAGGGAGGAGTATATCAATTACAGATTGTTTGCTTAATCATCAGTGTTATTTCCTAGTTCTAAATTTTAGGCATTTTTCAAAACAAAAATAATAATTAAAGTATACAACAAAGCTCATCATTCAGTCTTTCATAACAGAACATCTATCTATCTGTAATGACAAAGAGAATTGAAAGTGATATTACAATTTGGAGACAAAATTACAAGATCCATTATAATGGCAATTGATAGCCATCTCAACCAAGTCCTAGCCTGAAGTTACTGTCTCTTCACTCAAAGATTAGTATCAGGTTTAAAAAAGGCAAAGGAATTGTTTCCATTGGAAAAGATTAAAACACAATTATAAATACATTTATCTTCCTTTGCCCAGGGACTCTCCACCTCATTACAGCATTTGCATAATGGGCTACTTTATTTGTTCCCTTTTAAATGTTAAATTTGGAACTTTTTATTCCACATGCTCATCAAAATAATAAACAAATGGAGTTTTAAGCCCACAGATTTTCATATTTATCTGAACTTCTTAGTCCATTTTGCCTGAAGGTAGGGAGGTATGAGCACTTTCTCAGTTTTTTAAACATCCGAGATGACAAGGCTCTAAAAGGTTGTAAATACAGACAAATGAAAGTCAGGAATTCACCCCAGTCTCCCCATTCTCAAACACGTGCGCACACACACATGCTTGCACACTCTCACTCTCTTCCATTCTGGAGGCATGTGGATGGAGGTGCCATTTTTGTTTGTGTTCACTTCTCACTACCCTGGCTCTCTTCCTACTTCTGATGTCTTTGACTCCAGAGCTATATTCCCCAGTGGTCACTTTCATCAATGCATGCCTGCCTGCACTCTTTCCTCCTATTGGTTCCTCAATGCAAATAGACCTGTCCTATATCTAATTGCCTGGATGGCAAAGAGCTAACCTAAAAACCAGTCCCTGCTAATGGAGAATCTATTAACTCAAGTAGAACACATTTCACTTTTTAAAAGGGAGTCTTGGGATATGTAATAGCTGTGTTTAGTCCTTCAGAAAAGGAATTCAAGGTAAGAGATTAACCAATGGACAAATCTTTAGCAGGAGAAACTGTCAGCCTCTCTCCCTACACTGTGCATGCACTTTCTCCTCTCTCCTCCTAGTACAATCACCCCCTCCTGTACAGGGCTAAAGATGAAGTTAAGAAGCACAATAGCTGAACTTCTTGAGGCTCAGGAATGGGGATCAGAACAGAGAACACCCAGGTTAGAAAATGTCCCCTTCTAGCCTACAGTTCCTCTGCATTTCAATAGTAATGACTTGGCAGCATCTTAGTCCCCTTGAAGCTATGTTTTTCTAAAACTTTTCACATTCAATTTGTACCATAAGCTGAATTTTCTTCCAAACCATTTTATACCTATTAAGCCTCTAGGTAGAGATTTTATGCTATTCGATGATAAAAATTCAGCCTCCCTGATGGTTCTTCTCAATACAGCTATTCAATTAGTCAATGGATAGGTCTCCTTGGAAACCTCAGTAGCAGTTCTGTTTCCCTATCTCCTGAGGATATTCTTTCTGTGTCACTGGCTGCCTATTTCAAGCAGTTAGTATTCTGGCTATAGCTAGATACCATTAAGGCCATGTAGCAAGGACGAACAAACCTGTCATTAAGGGGCAAGACAGGTGGTTAAGTAGGCCCTGGTGAGAGTAGACTGCCCTACCAAGACATGATGTTCCGGGAGCTTGGGGAGGTCCACACAGGGTGCAGAAAACGGGGCTCTGGTTTTGTTAGATGTAGAGGCACCATATGTATGTGGAGTCTAGTCACAGGGCAGCAGAGATTTTGAAATCCAGAGAGGTAGGTAGTGGGTACAGATGGATAGGTAGTGACAGATGGAGGCAGATGGAGAATAAAGACCTTCAACTGGGCAAAGGCACTAGTTAGGGATAGGAAGTTATGAGGCGTAGACACTAAATTGTGTCCCAGAATCAGCACTCAGAGCAGGAACCAAAGAGAGCTATGATCTGGGTAATGGAAATGAGTGAGGCAAGGTGCCTTGGAACTGGGCAAGAGTAAGAGGTTCATTATCAGAATGGAACCACTGAACAAGAGGGGAATGTTTTTTGTGCTTCTATTTCTCTCACAGCAAATCTAAGAAAGGAGGCATCTGATACTCAGTTCTAGGATGAGGGTGGGGACACAACTGTGGTTGAACCAGAAGATCAGGGACTTATATGTGAAACTCTACTAGTAATTGATAGGAGGGGGGGAAAGAAACAAGATAAGCAATAAAAAATGTAATACCCACCACCTTCTCTACCTATCTCACCTCCCATATTGTGCCCTTTCTCTTCTTGGCACATCATACCCTTAAAAACTGATTAACATTTTTATCTTAAAAATTGTTGAAGAGGATCACTTTTGAAGAACGTGCTAGAATGGGGAAGAATTTTTTTATGATTTTATTTCATTTATTTATTTTTTTATGTGGTGCCGAGGATCGAACCCAGTGCCTTGGACATGCAAGGCAAGTGCTCTACCACTGAGCCACAATCCCATCCCAAGGGGAAGAATTTTAAGAACTATTCCCCTATGGCCAGCTACATTCTACTTGGGAGACTCTTGGTCAGAGATGGCTGCCTCTAGGATCAGATGAGAGGGAGACACATGGGGGAGGCACAGCAAGTTTCCAGGAGATGATAGTGGGGACATCATACCACTGTTGAGCACCTTCTTCATGTGCCAGGTACAAGGTGAGATGTGTAATATGCATCATCTAATTTAATCCTGGCAAGGTAAGAATTATTCTTCTCATGTTCCCAAAGAAAGTCACCAGCCTCAGAGAGGTATATGACTTCCCTGATATCCCATAGTTAGTGCTCTATCAGCCTACACTCAATAGGCATAGGAGCTGAGAAAGCTTAAATCCCTCTTGCCTCCAATCAGGACATGAGAGGAGAGATGGGCCTCCATTGCAAAGATGATAGAACACAGATATGAAAGATGAGGAAGGCAGGACATGCACAAAGGGGTGATAGGATAGAATTCCAGAGAAGTCTGAGCCCAGGCTGAAGACCAAGTTAACTGATTTATACCCAGACTTAGTCCTGGGCCATGAGAGAACCTCTTAATTATACTTAAATCCTTCTTTTATTTTAAAACATAGAGATTCACCTCAGGATATAACCTAAGGATTCAAAATCAGCATACTACACTGACTTAACCATCTCAATGTTTATAGCAGCTCAATTTATGATAGCTAAGCTATGGAACCAATCTAGCTGCCCTTCAACAGATGAATGGATAAAGAAAATTTGGTACATATACACAGCGTTGTATTACTCAGAGATAAAGAAGGATAACTTTATGACCTTTTTCCAGTAAATGGATAGACCTGGAGACTATCACACAAAGTGAAATAAGCCAGTCCCCCAAAAATCCAAAAGCTGAATGTTCTCTCTGATATGAAGATACTAGCACACAACAAAGGCGGTGGGGGGAATAGAAGTTCATTGGATTAGACAAAGGGGAATGAAGGGAAGGGAGTGGGGATGGGAATAAGAAAGACAGTAGAATGAATTGGACATGACTTTCCTATGTTCATATATGAATACACCACTAGTGAAACTCCGTGTCATGTACAACCTCAAGAATGGGATCCTAATCAGAATAAGTTATACTCCATGAATGTATAAGTCAAAATATACTCTACTGTCATGCATATCTAAAAAGAACAAATAAAAGTTTTTAAGAAAATTAAAAAAAAAAAATAGAGATTCAGGAAATAGCCAAGAACATTGGCCAAATAAGTCCTAACTTCCCCTGAATGTAAGAACATTTGTCTTGAGCCTTTGTTATCCAAACCTTACATTGTAAAGCCAAATCAGCTATCAGGGGGGAAAAACGTGGCCCAGGTATTCATGGTAGGTATTAAATAGTTGAATAGGCTGGGAGGCATGGCCCAAAGAATCAGTCCTTCAGTCTTCTCTGATGAGGTTCTGAGAAGACATTTTCTCAAATTAGGTAGCAGCTACCGAATATGCCATCTGGCAGGAATGGCTCTGCTCAGGAAATCAGAACTCCCAGCCAGTTTCAGTCATTGGGACCAATTTTTTTGTCATGACTGGTCTTAACAAGGCATGAGTCAGAGGATGGGGACACTTCAGAGAAATGTGGGGAGCTGGTTAAAATTCAGTCATGGGCCCCACATTCAGTAGGTTTCCAAGGTGATCCTGATCCAATTGGTTCTGCAGGGACGTCTTGGGAAAGCTGGCACAGAGACTCCTTCCTGGCCACTGTGCCTGTCAGGGCACTCCTGACTTTGAGAATGCAGGTAGAAAGCCTCCTCATCTGACGTTGAATGGCCAGTCTGCTCTGAACATCCGCTCTCAGAGCTGGGGAGGAGGAGGTCTCCAAGGTGCCTCAGTGACCAATCCTAGGAACACCGCGGCAATGAGGACAGGAGCTCCGGGGGCCCACGGTGGCCTCACCACTAAGCCCCAGTCATTGCTTTTGTTCCATTCATTCTGGTCACAGAACTGAGTAGGTTCCAGAAATGAGGAAGAAGGGGAGACATGCAGATTTCTCCTTCTGCCAACATTTCTCCTACACGTTTACTAGAACACACCAGTTCATGCCGCCTCCCGAAGACCTAAGTTCTTTTTATGAATCTTACAGCAGTGATTTGAAGGCAGTTGTGACTTCCTTGCAAGAAACAGCTTTGAGAATAAGGCGTTGTTGAGGCAGAAAATTCCCCAGTGGCAGTCTTTGATGGATGATAGGACATTTTTTCCTGGGGTTATAGTGATTTGTGGCAGCATTTCAGCAACCAAAATAAGCCATCTCTCTACATGAGGAGTGGAGGGTGATTTCTATACCCTCCATCATAATGCATAATGGTGCTAGGGCTTCCCAGACCCCAGGTTAACCCTTTTCACTTTGGACCCCAAATCTAGAGCAGAATGTGGGAAGGATACTATGATAATTGTTCTTGGATCAAGCACCTTTCATCTGAAGATCTCCAAATACTTTATAAACATTAATTAAATTGCCACAACACATAACACCTTTATATGAATAATTATTATCTATCTACCACCACCCAGCTCCAGGCCAATGCTTTAAAGATGAGGAACTTGAAGGATAACATGGCTAGACTTCAGAGACAGAGATTATCATAGAGGTAAAACCCAAAGCCCAATGCTCTTCATTTCTAGTCCTGCATTGAAGAGGACTGAAGTGATTGGAAGGATCATATGATTCCTGTGTACATACGTACTGTGAAGTACTATTATCAAGAGAGTAGAAAACATATAGATTGGATTTATCATTTCCTTATAAGAACTACAATCTGAATCCTAGTTTTTAACCAATGTTTTTCTCTTCCAAGAAATGTAACTTCTTTTTGTTTTGGTTTCCCCATCTATAAAATGGTGACATAATGGTACCCCCAATCTCTTATATTTCTCTATCGGAAGCACTAATGGTTTGTAATGTAATGTGTTCTATAACCTACAAAAAATACTCATGCTTCCTAGTAACTGCTGGGAGGCTATCCTCATATTTTGCTATCCTCATAATTTGAAGTGGATTATCCACATTTATCCCTTAACCTTGAAGAATTTTCACAATCAGGATTTTCCTCTTCCTCATGTCATCTCATGGCCATTGGACTCTGACACTATCTTATCTGAATCAGTCTAGTCTTTTTCTTTTGGGAAACCTGGCACAAAAACTACCACCGAGGTTATACATAAAAAACTATAGTTGTATTAGGGATGTGGCTCAGTGGTAGAGCACTTGCCTTGCATGCCTGAGGTTCTAGGTTTGATCCCCAGCACCAAAAAACAAAACAAAACAAAAAACATTGTTAAGGCCAAAAATTATTAGTAACTTAAAAATCTGTCTCTGTCTCTATTCTGTTTAGAGAACATCAGTTTCTTGTTTTATAAATTTAACTGGAAATAGCCACCTGGGAGGTTAGAAAGTAGTAGGGCCACTTGGGGAATTTGAACAGGGTTAGAGGTAATAAAGCAACTAAGTTAACAGTCTTTTCCAAGCAGTCCTGCAAACTTCACTCTGGGCTGCGAAGAGAGAGTGAAGAGCCAGCCAGTGCCTCAACAGTCCTCCTAGTAAAGCAGGGCTCACATGATCCAGAAAGGTCAGGGACGGTATAAAGAAACCATTAGGTGAATGAAACAGATATCATAGACATTGTCCCTGTACAGGTTGGCAGGAGAAGGTGGAAACTGAAAAAGATAGAAAATCTATGAAGGGCCATTGGGCTGGGGTTATGGCTCAGTGCAAGGCCCTGGGTTCGATCCTCAGCACCACATAAAAATAAATAAATAATTAAAATAAAGTTATTGTGTACAACTACAAAAAAAAAATATATATATATATTTAAAAAATAAGAAAATCTATGGAGGGCCATGGAGGTATAATCCCTGAGGGACAGGCAGATTTCCCAGTACTAGAGAAGGAGACCAATTATAGACATTTTTGATAGAGCTGGTAAACACAGGATATGATGTGTTTATGTATTCAGATTTCTCAGAGGGTACACACAGAAAATCACTTGCACTGCCTGTGGTACATCAGTGATGAGATCCTCTTTTTATGAGGCAAGTCAGAAACATCTACAAATAAAGCTATTGGCTAAAGCAAAAATCTATAGTAATAAAGTATTTATTGGATATCTTTTAGAGATCACTCATAATATGCCAGGGGAAAAAGAGGGAAATAATTCCTGGTGGAGAAAAAGGAATAGGAATACTGAGCATTAAGGAGAAATGTCATAAAAGGAACATATGGACAGTTGTTTGTTAATTGCTGAGCAATTGAGATGTGTTTCTTGCACTGTGTTTTATTTGACTCACCAAACAACCTGGGATGGTAGGAGCACAAAGAAAACAAGAGACCGGCCTCAGGTTGGTGAGTTGACAAACTGGGCTTTGGAGTTGGCAAAATGGGTCCAAATCCTGGGCCTTCCTCAGGTTTGCTGCCTCTCAAAGCCTGTTTTCTCACAGGCTGGGAGGAGAATCACGGGAGAGATTGCATCTAAAATGCTCAGCTCAAAGCTGGGCTTCTCAGAAGCCTTACCCAATAAATGTTGGTATGCACCCCACGTCACAACGGCCAACCTTCACAGTAAGAAGAATGATTAAAAAATAAACAACACACAACTTTTCTGAACTTAGACATCGAACTGAAGCTCTCTTCCAAAACAGAGCACCACTCAGGGTGCTCTGCCTGACTCCAGCATTGCTCTGTTTTTATGGGGTTGCCCTCAAGGCTTATTTAAAACACACACACCTGTGTATAGTTATTGGTAGCAAATGTTTGTCCTTCTAGAGTGATTTTTTTTTCCAATTAGAATTTGTAATTTAGAGCCAAGCCTGATGAAGAAAAGAACAGTGTCAAGAGGGGACAAAATTAAAGTATGGTGATGGATTCCCTTGTGTTCCTGGTATACTACCCCTAGAAGCAATTCCTGAGGAGGACTTGCTTAACATTTAGAATAAAGGTAGGCAGTGATGTCAAGGCATAACTTCCTGAACTCATTACTAGGAGGACTCCCTTGTCCATGCCTGACTTTTTTTAAACATGATTTTGTTGTTGTTGTTGTTCTTAACTTACAAATCCAGATCTTTCATAGTCACACTGTGGCCACTGGCCTCCACTCTCTTTGAGATTGAGAATGCTCAAAGCCTAGAATGAAATAAAGAAAAAGACCACGGCCTAAAGGAAAGGGTGAGAAGAGAGAGAAGGCCAAATTGAGAGGACAAGTTGAGGCAGAGACAATCAAATTAGCTTAGAAACATCACAGGGAAATCAACCTCATAGGCAGCAGACTTTAATTACAGTTTGCTTTTTAAAGACATTCGCAGGATGATTTGTTTGGGGAAGAGGGAGAGCAGTCATCATGGGCTGCCATAAACTTTCCAGTCAAGCAAGATGGTTATTTTTCTTCTGTTTAATAAGTTGCCTTGGCTTTTTGAAACATTGGGCCCCTTTTTAGAACATGTATTTTACTTTTTCCTCCACATTTTGGACAGTCATCCACCACCTGTTCACCTCTGCTCTCGTCTCCTCCAGGATTCTGGACAAGTAGGGGCTTGAGTACGGGGACTTGTGGGAAAGGAAGGAAACACAGATCTCTCTCCTGTGAGTAACGTGATTAACAGCAAGTAGGAAAGAGGCTTCTTCCCTGTTCACAAGGCAGATTTTCCTCAGGAGCTGGCAGAGCTCCCAGACAATTTGCTCTGGGGACAGGCTCAGCTAAACGGCTGCCAGGGCCAGCCTCAGGGGCCCTCCAGATTTATGAGTTTGGGCAGCCAAGGGAGGGGGCACTACAGAGGCAGGAGGTGGGGGAAGACATGGCATGTGTCACTAGGCAGGGCTGGCGCGGGCTGTGAACACAGAGCATGCTGGGTGCTCTCCACACACATCCTTAAGGCCCAGGCCTTCTGGTCACTGAAACCGCTGCAGGGAGGGCTGAGGGGCTGGAGAGGGGAGAAGCTGTTCCAGCGACACCAGGAGCCTGAGGCTGCCCTGCAGGGGAAGGAGCAGTGAAGGATAGGGTGACTTCCATGGCTGGGCAAGGGCTGTGTGGCTCCAAGCTGCACAGAGCAGCTGGAGGCAGAGTGGCCCTGATCTCTAGAGCCAAGGGAAAGGCGTCTCCTCACTTGTCGCCCATGTGGAGTCATACTCCCCAGGTCCCCACTTAGCACTGTCACCACCACAATGCCCAGTCTGCCCCTTTTGGCTTCCCCTGGGTTGTGTTTTCAACAAACACTGTTGCTGGAGCACTTCTAACTGAATGGAAAGCAGCAGGCTCTCTATGAGCTCAAATGTGCTTGTGGGAGACTGGAAGAGGAGGAGGTCATCAGCCCCTGGAGCTGCTGCCAGCTGCCCTGCTCTGTTTTAGCTCAGTCAGACTGGAATTCCTGTTAGATCACACTGCTTTTAAATGATTTTCCTTTATAGTAGACTTTTGAAAAGATCTATGAATTATTCAGGGTCACTAGCTGCTTTAGCCCCCAGTGTCTTTCAGATATCCTCAAATGGATTTTTGGCTCCTTTGAATATTAAGGTAGGTATGGGACACATTTGTCTCTCTTCTGCCTAAGTGTCCACCCAAGCCAGGCTGCCCTGAGGCTATTGTGAAGCTGGGAACTGGAATTTAGGGTGAGGTGGCTAAGTGCTGTGACTGATTTCTTCCTTCCCTGCTCTTTCCCTTAATAGAAACAGCTTTATGGCGTGTGCATGTGTGTGCGCACGTGCGTGTGTTTCTCATTATATAACGAATTCCTGCTCATTTCATTCAGAAAATACAGAAAATGTAAAGAATACCATTAACTAGGAATAAGCACAGTTAACATTATGGTATGTATTCTTCTTGATTTATAAGTGAAATCATGGTGTACATATATTTTTTATAACTGACCTCTCCATTCTATACTATATCACAAGTATCATCCTACGCATTTGTAAATACAGACCCACATTATCATTTCTAATGTCTGTTTAATAGTCCAGAGTGAAAAAACATGCTCTGGTTTACAATGGCCTATAATTTGACATTTCACATGTCACTACATTATTGCTGAAATAAACAAGGATCTTTAGATAAGGGAAGAATCTGACAATGATGCTTAAGAAGAATTGTTCAAAACAGAAGTGCTGGGTCAAATTCTGTCATCTTTTTAAAGGCTTTGATGCATCCTGTCAAAATTTTCCTAGACAAAGTCTCTACCAGTGTCCAAACTTCCAGCAGCAAAGGACACTGGCAATTGTCCTCCCTCAACCTCAACACTGGACAGTAAGTCTTTTTTAGTCTTTTCCAGTCTGGTGGTTGTAAATGAACACAATGTTGCTGTTTTACCTTGGTGTTCAGTGTTTTCTCTTCTCCTTTCTGATACTTTCTGTCATTCTTTGGAGCCCCTTTCCTACCTGCTCATCCAATAGTAAACATCACTGAGCACTTGCTATATGTAGGCTCCAAGCTGAATATCTTGGTCACAGGCACAAGGGTGGCTTTGTGTGAAGTGCTCTAGGGGCTGATATGTTGGCCTGGGGGAGCTGGAGAAAGTATGGAGAGGAGGTGATACTTCTGCTAGGTTTGATGGAACAGTGGAGAGTGGGATAGGTAGAAAAATGTCATTTCACACAGAGGAAAGAGTATAAGCAAAGTCACTAAGACTTGCGTTCCAGAGGAGGCCACTGTCAGGTAGGGTGGTTGGATTTCAGATGGAGACAGGTTCTGGCGGGTGCACTGAAGAATTTAGACTTTATTCTGTAGATATGGCAGATTGTTAAGGGCAGGGATTTTAGAGGAGAATGGTGACCAGACTGGAGTTGACCTAGTTAATTTTAGCAGTAGTATGGAAGAGGAAATAAGAGATGGAGGCAGAAAGGGCAATAAAAAAGGCCACTCCCTTTGGTTGTGTGAAGACACTGAGTCACAAAGAAGACAGGAACAGTAGGACTTGGAGCAGAAAAATTTATGAGACAAAATATAGGGGATCTGGTGACTGGTAGGTAAAGTGGAGAGAAGTTCAAAAAAGACTTGGAGGAAGGAGAAGGTGTGAGTGGGGACAAAGAAGAAGAAAGGATGGAGTCAGGTTTGGACATGCTGATTTAGGTCCCCCTTGGGACTTAAGTGGATACAGCCATATGGAAATTGTACAATGGATTTGGGGCTCTAGAGAGAATTGAGAGCTGTGGATACAGATTTGGGAGTCATCGCCCCTCAGAATCTACCAGAAACCCTTCCTTCCATCAGGCTTGATATCCTGTGTGGACAGCTCCTTTGTCCTTGTCCCCTGACCTGTGAGCCTCCTTCCTTTCTTGAAGACATGCCCAGTTTGTTATACAAAAGAATGGACCTAACACAGCCAATTAATGGAAAACTTAAAATATAAGTGATGCATCTTATGGTATAAATGATAAATATTTTTAAAATATTTGGGTTTTTTATTTTTTGGGGGGAACTGGGGATTAAACTCAGGGGCACTTGACCACTGAGCCACTTTCCCAGCCCTATTTTGTATTTTATTTAGAGACAGGGTCTCACTGAGTTGCTTAGTGCCTCGCCATTGATGAAGCTGGCTTTGAACTTGAGATCCTCCTGCCTCAGCCTCCTGAGCTGCTGGGATTTCAGGCATGCACCACTGTGCCTGGCCAAAAAATATTTGTTAACATAAAGAAATGATACATGAACAGTGTAGGTCCAACCCAGCCTTTAGGTAAGGGGCTCTGCTTCCCTGTCAGAGTGGTGTCAGCCACCAGAAGAACCATTCCCAACTCAAGTCTGAGCCTGAAGACAGAACTTCTCGCAGAAACCTGTTCCCAGGAGCCAGCGTTAAGCTTTAGGACCTGAGGAGAAACAAGAGGTATGGTCCCAGGTGCTAGTGGCTGATTGGCATCTTGGTTAGGATTGGAACAGCTCAATTAAAATGTCAGGCAGCTGCTGTCTAAATTTTAAAAGAAACACTATAAAACAAATTTGGGCAAGCGTCGTCTACGCTATCCTCTTCAACATCTTCATAAATCTATCTAGGGGGGAAAAAAGTGCTTTTGAGAGTGCTAGGGTGAGTGACAGCTCACGGCTTCATTTCTCAGCTGCTGACATTGCAGTTTATCTCCAGACCAGGAAAACCTTACTCTGGCCTGACTCAAAACTGCTCATTTTTCTTTCATTCCTGCTTTGCTCCTTGGCTTCCTTCAGTTCTCTCTTTGGTGAGTCAAATCAGAGGAGCCTACTGCTAGCTGGTAAAATAGGGCTGCCTGGCCCAGAGAGTCAAGCAGGAGCTATCACCCACACATGATGCTTTGAAACAGGTGCTTTCCATTCTGTGGCACATCCAGAAAGAATCTACATCAGAGGCGCCACAATTACCCAAACTGACAAATAAGCAAAAGGAAACCTCTATTATTTTAATGATAAGTACGTGACTAGAAATCATAACCTAATGAAAAGCAACAAAAACAACATTTGGGCTCCATGATAGGTATCAGTTAAGCAAGATGCGTGGCCTTCCCCTTTATTAATATAATTAGTGACAAGCCAAAAATTAAAGATTGCTTAAACTAGGAATCTACGGTATGGAAAGATAGTGCAGAGGACATATCCTAATCCCATGAAACTGACAATGCAGAAGGGAGAAATAAATGGCTTAAAACAGAGCTAAAATCATACAAGATAAATCATGACTAGCATTCTAGAATGTTTCTTACTAGAAATTTCCAAAGGATGTTTATTGAAAATGATGTAAATGCATCCCAAATGAGGCAGCAAGACTGGAGATGGCATGGAGAGATTATTCAGCATGTAGCAGATTCTAAGTCATCTGAATTTGGGGACAGAGGATATGGATGGTGCTATGAAGAAGGGAAAGGGAAGCTGTCTAAGGAACCAGCCTTCTTAATGCCAAGCGACCCTGGTTAGCTGGCAAGTTTCCCTGTATTTCCAAAGGTTTGGGTGTGTTTTGTCTCCACAATGGTTTATGTGTTGGGAGCTTGGCTTTCCGTGTGGGGATGTGGGAGGTGAGGAGGCCCTTAAGAGGGGAGGCTTCCTGGGCGGTCCTTAGGTCAACGGTGCACATGCCCTTGGAAGGGATCATGGGACCTACATCCCTCTAGCTTCCTGTTTTGCAACATGAGCTTTTCCTCACACTCATACTCCAGCCATGATGTGACACAGCAAAGAAGGCCCTTACCAGAGCTCAACTAATGCCAGGCCATGGCCTTGAACCTCCAAAAGTGTGCGAGCTACCTTTTTTAAAATAACATAATCCTGCCTCACATATTTCATCATAGTAACAAAAAAAAAAACAGACTAATTGAGTATTCATGGCCAAAATCCTTGAAATATCAAAGATACTTCCTAATTTACAAAATCCATTTGAGGTTGTTGACATCTGCAATGGAAATTAAAGTAAGAACAATGTGTTTCACTGGTCACGCTGAGGGCTTCCAACTCAAAGTGCTTGAGGTATACGTGACTCATACCTAACGATGACTACGAAGCATCCTCTATGGCCTCCAGAATTCTTTAACCTCATAAATCTTCTCCCTCTGTTAGCTGAAGACACACTAATGTCCCAAGCCTTTCTGTGTCAATGCAAACAAAAATTAAGCTAAAAAATGATGAAGTAGCACATCCTGGCTCCATTCAAAACTTTCCTCTTTACAAGCATATTACATTATATTACCTCCACCTGAATTTACATCTTTAACATTTCCCCCATCATTTCCCAAAATGCATCATTGCCAAAAGCCTTTAAAGTGCAACTTTAGCAACATTCGGGTAGATTTTAAGAGA
Source organism: Marmota flaviventris (assembly GCF_047511675.1). NCBI lineage: Eukaryota > Metazoa > Chordata > Mammalia > Rodentia > Sciuridae > Marmota > Marmota flaviventris. Next base: position 62,264,287 of record NC_092499.1, on the reverse strand, counting down.
GTCAATTGTGACTATGAGCTGCTTTGTTTTTTCTTCCTGCAAACCTGGCTCATTCACATGTCATACATCTTGATACGACAGCAGCAGAACCAAAGTAACTACTTTTTAATGGGGCTGTGTGTTCTCCATTAGGGTAGTAAGTGTCCTGCTGAGGTCTTAGGGGACACAGTGTACTCTCTGGCCAGGATTCAGGGCCACCAGGCCATTATTTCTACAAGACATTAGAGTATTGTGGATTTACCAAGCTCAGTTCAGATATGAGTGAGATAAACTAGAAAAAAAAATGCTTTCCTAACTGGGAAAGCAAGGCACCAGACAGAAGTCAGGGACCTATAAACACAGTTTATACAAAAACCCAAAGAACCAAATTCTTGAAGAGAACATACACAAAATCTGGACAGCTGCCTCACTCCTACTATAACCCATGCCTTCCTTTTCTTCTCTCCTTGTCTCTCTTGCCTTCCTTGTATGAAGAAAGCTGTGTGACAGTGATTAATGGCCCTCAGAGCCAGGCTGCCTGAGTTCAGGCTCTCAATCTCCCCATTACTTGCTGTGTTACCTTGGACTGTTAAGTAGTTTCTCTGGGCTTCATTTCCTCATCTGTTAAACAGATTGCTTTGAGGATTAAATGAGATAAAATAGTTGAAGATTTTATACAATATCTGACACATAACAAGTGCTGAAAAAAATGTTAGCCAATTTCTTTCACAGGAAATTTGATATTCTGTGAAAATCACAGAACTTTTAATATAAAATATGGAAAGGAAAATTGGCACTCAGATCTCCAGTCCTCTTACTTCACTTTGTCTTGTCTGCTCATACCAGGTGACCTCTTTTCACAGAAAAAGTATAGGCTCAGCCATCAATGCTAAAGGTTAACAGTTTCTGTTAAAGAAGGGCAACTCTCCTCTCTAGAAGAAAAAGACCATGATGGAACAGGTGTTCAGTGAACCTACAGCAAGGGACAATGTCAGGTCTCTGTGTGGGAATTACCCAGGTTACTTCCACTGTAGTAGAATTCCAAGTCACACCTCTCCCAGAAAACAGGACCCATCTACTCAATTCTTTGTTCCTTATTGGACTGTGACTAGAACAAGCAACATGGAATCTTTCTAGATATAAAGGAAAAGCAATTTTGGAACAGAATTCTAGTAACTGCCTGTGGGACTTTGGACAGATTGCAGAGCAGCAGGACTGTTCTAAAAAGGGCTTTATATTAAATATCCTGGGTAACGCACACCATGCCTATAGGAAATAGACTGGAAAGCTTTACACTAATTATTCCTCAACTAGACATGACTATCAGGATCCATGCCCTTGTGTGGTTTCTTTCCATATTGATTCTGGGCTTTGTTGTGGGATTCACCTTGGCCAATGGGGTTCTCAGAACTGATAATGTAGAGACTTGGCAAGTGTTTGTACATTGAGACTTGTACTCTTAGAACATTGTTGCCACTATGTGAGAAAGTCTAGCTTCCTTAAGGATGAAAGAACACTCAGAGAAAGAGAGGCCAGCTGACCCTGCTGAGCCCAGCCCCAGTCAATCTTCCGGCTGGAGGCAGTCATATGAATAAGCCTGTATAATACCAGAAGTGATTAAATTAGCCAGTCAGCCCATAGCTCATGAGAAGTAATAAATTGCTGTTGTTTTAAGTCACTAAGTGTTGGAGGTGTTCGTTTTTCTGCAACAGATCACTAAAAAAAAAAACTAAAATGGGGTACTGCCAGGACAAAAATGCAAAACATGTGGCATTAGCTTTGGGACCAGACAGTGGGCAGAGGCTGGAAGACAGTGAAGAAATTGTCTTCGGAAGCTGGAAAAAGGCAACCCATATTGGTGCAACAATCAGCAAAACTGCCACCTGTGGTAACTTGTAAGTTTAAAAAAAGATCTATGTAATAAGTCTGTGGGTCTGTCTAAAGAGATTTTCAGACAGAACACTAAATATGCAGGAAGAGGTGTGAGCTGAAGAAGGAACAATTTAGTTTGCAAACAGAATGTAGAAGAAATGAGGAGGGACAGAACTTGCTGGGTTGGAACTAAAACTGTTTTTCATCTTCATTCTCTCCAGATGGCAAAAGATTCTCAGAGTAAGAAATGACCTCAAGGTAAAAGTTAATCAAAGGGGTGGATGTAAGACCTTTTATTAGGAACACTAATAAAAGACTTTGGGTAGTGCTGAGTAGCCTTCTCAACTAGATAAAAAGGCTTCTAAAATTCATATAAGCTTAATCTTAAAATAGCTCAGTAACCTAGAGCTGGGATGTCCAATATGGTAACCACTAGCCACATGAAGCTACTGGGCAGTTGAAATATGGCCAGTCTGAATTGAGATGTGTTTAAGTATAAAATATACACTGGATTTAAAAAAATCTTAGGATGCAAAATGTAAAATATCATATCCATAATTTTATATTGATTATATGTTGAGATAATGTTTTAGATCTATTGAGCCAAAGAAAATATGTTATTAAAATTATTTCTACCTGTTTTTGTTTGCTGTTTTTAAAAATGTGGCTATGGCTGGGAATGTGGTTGAGTGGTAGATTTCTTGCCTAGCATATGCAAAAGCCCAGGTTCAATCCCCAACAAAACACACATACACACACACGGCTACTAGGATTTTTAAAACTTACACATCTAGCTTACACCTGTGGTTTGCATTATGTTTCTATTGAACGACACCAGTGTAAGAGGCCTGTCCTGAAAAGAATTATGGGTGAAGATTTTGTCTAATGGAGAATACAATAATAAGAAGCAGAGAAATCCACAAAGCTTTTAAAGTAGTTGTAGCAGATTGAAGTAAAATTTAAAATGATAGGAGACTTCTGGGCTCTCACATTTCCATAGGCAGGAAGCAGGCTGAGAAAATTATTTAGCTGCACACATAGGCCATTTATTTTCAAAAAGAAGACATCTCAGAAGGCAGAATCAAAACCCTAGATGGATGAGTAAAAAGCAAAGCCTTCCTGCTTGAACCTGATAGACTTCAGAAATACTATGGACCAATTACTACCATTGCCTCTATTACGCCAACTTTTTAATATGAATACCTATCAGGACTATCTCATCCCTGTTTCATTGCACGCTGGATATATGGTTTAATTTGTAAAGAGTTTAGAGAAAGTAAACAGGCCAAGACTTGCTAGGTTGGAAGGAAAACTTCCTCTCTGGATGAAGAGGAGCTATACTCGAGAAGCCTTATCTATGTCTGGACTGAATGCAGATCATTAGATCATCACTTTGAGCTTGCGTGGTTATTAGAAGACACTCAGGGGGTCTGGGGTTGTGGCTCAGTGGTAGAATGCTTGCCTAGTATGGGTGAGGTATTGGGTTTGATCCTCAGCACCATATAAAAATAAATAAATAAAAATAAAGTAATTGTCTCCATCTAAAGCTAAAATATTATAAAAAGAAGAATAGGAGGAGGAGGAGGAGACTCCAGGGATTTTGAAAAGAATGAGTGCATTTGGCACATGGGATTTACATAAGTAATAATTGTTGCCAAAGTGTGGACTTAGTCAATTTAAAATGAAGACAAATTACTTGAAAATTTTCTCATTAAGAAGTAGAGTTTATTCCCCTATCCCTTGAATCCAGGATGACCTTCCTACTTGCTTTGTCCAATAGAAGGTGGCAGAAGTGAGATTGTTCAACTTCCAAGCCCAGACTTCAAGAAGCCTTGTAGAGTCTCCAAATGTCCTCTTGATAAAGTTCATGATGACAAGAGGAAGAACTCCAGCCCTCTTGGCTGCTCCAGCCACCCCGATTTGAGGCCCTGCCCTTGGGAGGGCCTCTTAAATCTTTAGCTGACTATAGTCACATGTGTAAGCCCAGGAAAACCAACATAAGAACTATTCAATTAACCCAAAGAACAATAAATGCTTGTTGTTTTTGGTCACCGTGGTTTGGGGTGGTTTGTTCTACAGAGACAGTTACCTGTTATTATCTATTCAAACTCTAACAAGGAACAAGTTGAGCCAATGTACAGGGTTTCTGGTGGAGGTGTGCTTTTGGATTCTTCTGCAGGTAGAACTCTGTCCCCACTGTGTTCTTTATCACATGAGCTTCTCCACAGTGCTGCTCACAACATGGAAACTGCCCAAGATGGAAGCAGCCACCTCCATTATTGGAAGAGACGCACCATCACTTCTCCTGTATTCTACTAGCTACGCAGAACAACCTGGTAGAATGTGGAAAGGTACAATACAGGGTGCTACGATCAGGAGGTGGGGGTCACTTGGGACTGTCTATAGATGTTTACCACAGAAACCAATCAACGAATAAATGTATTTCACATCCTAGCCTTCCTTTCAACATGCAAAGAGGTTAATAGTTCCATAACTGCTCTGACTGCTGGTTTATCATGAGTTCCTCCCCGATTTCTCAACATGTCCCATACCTTTTCTCCACCTTCTCAACTCCACTAAGCATGGGACATGGCAGTTCGGGGTGGTATTGCTCTGACTGGAGGAATTATAGCTGGTAGATAACTCAGTGTCTGTCCTCAGAAGGATCAACGATGGGGAGAAAAAGCAGTCTAAGGTCAGTTCCCCAAACCTTTTGGAGAGAACTATAAAAAGAAAAGAATTCAGGTTAATAAAGAATAGGCCAGCCTGGGACTGTAAGGAAATAAGTGTTGGTGTTTGTTACTGGCTTCTGAGAAAAGGAATCAACCAATTTGTCAATAAAGCTAAAAAAAAAGTGTCATACTATTTGACTCAGTGATTTCCTCTTAGGAGCGCATACCTTCCTGCTAGGGTCTAAATGTTTGGTTTCTCTCCAAAATGAATCTTTACAGATGATTCTTGTGAAGACTCAGGAAGAAAAGGAAGAGCTATAGAGAAAGCCTCAGTATTCTTAGAGAATGCCTAAGTGGTCTTGAACAGGATGTTGGAAGATATATGGGTGCTCAAGGCCATTCTGATGAGCTCCAGAGGGAGTGAGGAAAGTGGCACTGGACACTGGAGAAAAGATGATCATTGTTATAAAATGGTAAAAAAAAAATAGCTGAACAGTGTTTGTGTCCAGTGTTTATTGGAAGTGGAATTTGTGAGTGATGAAACTGGATATTTGAGGGAATTTCTTAGTGAAATTGAAGGGGGAGTTTGGCTTTTCTTGACTACCTATGTGAAATGAGAAGAGAGAAATGATTTTAAATATGGAATTATTGATCTGAATGGAAGCAGAACTTAAAGATTTGAAAAAATTCTCATCCTATCCAGGCTATAAAGAACGAAAAAATGTGTTTGGGAGAGAACACCAAGAGTGTGGCCAAGTGACAGTCCCCTAGGAAGTCAGTCATCTAAAACAGAAATCAGACCCTATATCCAAGGCAACCAGGAATGGCCCTGACGGCCATTTGGAAAATATCAGGGCTAAGATAGAGTAGAACAAAGTAAAGCATATGTAACAAACACACTGCTAAAATCAAGGTTGGGAAAATCTAAAGTGATACAGAGAGATTTATTGTTGACTAGAATCCAGGGGATTAAATTTCTTATGAATGCCATTTCCCCCAGAAGTCAGCTGTCTTTGAAATGAGTAGGAAACTTTAATATGCACTGGCTTTCATTGGCCCAGAAGCACCTGCTCAGTCTCAATTTTCTTATTGATCAAATCATTTCCATGCATCCACACTCCAGGATTATGCAGGTTAAATGAGATAAACCATCTGGGGACACTCCTTCCACTAGGAAGAGTCTTATTATCAAGGCACCATAATGGAGGTAGTATGGAATAAAGAGAGTAATCTTGCTTTCAATTCTGACCTATGCTTGTATTCTACCTCCACCATACTTAGTAGCTTAACTTTTTATGAACCCAGGTTCTTCAACTACAAACTGGGTCTTTCTATCTGGCCAGGTTCTATCATGATGCAATGCTATATCACATGCAAAGAGGCTATTGAGGGTACCAGGAATATAGTAGTCTTCTCCCATTTTGTTGTCTCAAACCTCCAATTCTTTCATTCTCTTCTTTAAAAATGTCAACATAAGGAAACCTTTTGAAACTGAAAATAAGCCAGCTAAGGCCAAACATCAATGAAGGTTGTGCTTCATTACATTCATTTCCAAGTCATACAGTAGTCATTTCTAAGAAGCCATGGGGGGTGGGGGTGCACTGCTCAAGTTAACCAAAGTGCTACCAATGGGGTTTATCATGAGTTCCTCCCCTATTTCTTAACATATCCCATACCTTTCCTCCACCTTCTAACTCCACTAAGCATGGGACATGGCAGTTCAGGGTTGTATTGCTCTGACTGAAGGAATTATAGCTGGTAGATAACTCAGTGTCAGTCACTGAGGCTGATCTTAGTCCTTCCCTAATATCCCTCATCTTGTGAGACAAGATCAACATTACAAAAAACTTGTCTACAGATTGAAAACAGAAATGGAATCTGGATATGAGCCTGCCCCTCAGAAACAAGCCTAGGACATCACTCGTGACATGTGGATCCTAAGGGTAAACATCCCGGAGACTTCTCAAACTCTTTCTGAAAGCAGTTTCAGTTACTGGGAATGGTAGTTGATAAAACAGAGATCATCCCCAAAGAGAACTCCTCTTGCTTGGTTCTAGGTGGGTTCTGGGAGGTGTATTAGCTAAAAGTCAAAGAAAGGAAAAGAACAGGGATGGACACTCCCTGACTCCTCTTCAGGTTGGAGTCTGTCTCCCTAAACACCAGCACAATGGAAGTAGAGCATATGCTCCTGTCGAATTGAATAGCAAGTAGAGAACAGGATGTGTGCCCTTGTTTATAAACAAAGATCAGGATAAATGTCAGCTGCCAGACCTCAAAGGCAGGCATGATAGACCATTTGAAGAGAGAAGACACAGGCAGCAGAGCAAGCCCTTTGGTCTCCCTGGAGGTCTCCAGCAGACCTTTCCAGGGGCTCCACAGAAGAGCAGGGGAGCTAGGGAGACCAGAGGGAGCTGCCTCAGAGCCTTCCTCATGGGCCTGCACTGTCTCCCCTTGGCCAACTCTCAAAGCTAAACCTGCTTGTCACGCACATTGCAGGCCATGGGTGTGTGCTTTGGAGTAGAGAGTTAGATTGATCTCCTAGCAGCAGGTAAAAGGCTAAGCCTCAGTTTCTTCTTCTGTAAAATGAGAATTCCAGTAGTCTACCCCACAGGATCGCTGCCAAGTATACATTAGAACACCCAGCCTTTAGCACATTGCCTGGCTCAGAGCCAGGGCTCGGCAGGTTTAGGTGCTGTTATCATTGTTGCTGTTGATTTCTTTCTGCTTTGTGAAATGACAGCATTTATCACCAGAGCTGGGAGATGTACAGAGCTAAGGCACCATCAGTAGCAAACCAGACATTTTCCAGAGTGGCAAGTAGTGTTTATTTACAGTGACCAAGATGAGAAGCAGCTGTAGGGAAGAAGTGCAAGGGAAGAGCATGTGCTGGGAATGAGGTGACTGTCCCATCTATCAACCTTGCCTCTGGGTCTGCCTCAGACCAGCTGAGGAGCCAGGCCCCAGTGACAGTACAGGGCCACAGGGCTGGCATGCAAAGAGGCCTACTAGCACTTGCTGAGGCCGCAGAGCATCAGAGCTGACACAAAAGGAAGAAGCATGTCCCTTGAGAAACATTCTGAGAAGAGTGCTCCGAAGGGCTAGGAGCTCTACCTCCTAACACCAGTCAAGCTCATTCCAGAGGGTTTGGAGGATGGGACAGGGCAGAGAAGGCATTTGGTTCCTGCCCAGCACCTGCTCTCAGTCGAGAGAACTGTCCTCCTATAGAAAACTCAGCATCCACCAATAGGATCCTAATCTAATAGTGCATTAACTGGAATGGCCTCAGAAAACTGAATTTTAAGAAAGCTTGAGCCAAGCAGGGAGGCTTGAGAGGTGCTATTCATTGTCAGCAGGTGTTTTTCCCAATTGAACAATATATATATATCTTCCAGCAGGTAAGTACACAAGCAATTCAGGTTAACTAGGTGACCTCAGGAGTTCCCTAACAATAATTGAACTAAAACTAAAATATATGTACATATACATATCTGGAATATATATATACATATACATATATGGAATATATATATGGGTGTGTGTGTGTATATACAGAAGATTCTGATTAAAATTTGCAGAATACATGGTAACTGTGATGTATTTTAAATTAACTCAGCATCTATTTGTAACTCAGTCTCTCCTTTCTCCCTCTCTCCCTCCCTCCCTCTCTCTCTCTCATACATATGTATAAACGTACCTACAATGGTAAACAATAGATAACTTCACTTTCAGTCCTTTTAGAAAAGTAATGCAATGACACATTTCATAAATATCTTCTCTGAGAATTGACATCCTGGTTGCTGACCCACAAACTTAGTTTTCTTTTAAAAAGTAGATCTAAAACTTCATATAAACTCACTTTGTTCTTTCCCATATTCCCTTTATGACTTCCTTCTATCACACATGCAGCATACTTTACTTTTACAGCACTCAGGATCTGGTTATGACAAACTCTGCAACAGCTCATTGCATTCACTTTATGGTCTCTTGTCTAGTTTTACTAAGTTATATCCTTTATAAAAGAAGTGCATGAACCCAAAATACATAAATGTCTCTTTTTGTGACCCAGAGGGTGAACATGTAACTGATATTCATGTAACGGACACCTTCTTGATATTTTCAGACTCTGAAAAATGTATGCTGGTGTCTTACAAGAAGTCATTGTTGAACTCATGAAATGTTTAGAGCAGGAACATTGAAAACAAAATGTGACACATAAAGGGGGCCTGTGTTCTCACAGATCAGCACCTGTGTTTTGAGAGGACTCTAACAAAGGTGTCTCCATAATACACAGTGCATGCACGCAGACACACACACACACACACACACACACACACACACGACAAGCTAAAGTCCAGAGCACACAGGCATTAATTCCTCAAGATGGGAGCTCCTTCTCAGCCATGCCTGCCATGACTGTAATAATATTGGACAACTTGAGGCCTCTCCTCCCCAAAGAAGAAATCATGGGACAGAAAGTCTTCAACAGCAGCACCAATGCTTTCACTAGTCTGGGCTGGTTAACAGACAGAAATCAAATTACTTAAACATTTTGATGATTCTACTGTGTCCAGCCTACTGACATTTAACATGAAAATTGTCTTCAGATTATATTCCATGAAAAGCAAAAGGTAAGACTAAGCAATTCTTCTCCTACCTGCTGCTGGAGCCACCAGAAGCCAGGCACTGGTCACAGAACGGGACAGATGTCAGAGTTTCTTCAGCTCCCTTCCCTGGAACCAGAACGGTCGAAAGAGAACTCTCAGCTGCTCTGAGCAAGCAGACTCCTTCCTCCCTGCCAGCTCTTTCTTATTCCATGGCTTGCAGAGTGCCAGAGCCAGGTAGCCAAGAAAGAATGTTTGGAGAGAAAGGAATTGAGTTTAGGGGATTGGAAGGAGAGGACAGAGGTTTCCCAGGCAAGAGTTAGTTCACCCAACACTCTTCCTTCAAGGAGGAAAGCCCTCTTCCTCCAGCTTCAATTTCTCTTAGGAGAGCTTGCCTCTGCATTACTCATGTAATTGCTACACGGCCCCTTCACAAACAGCAGACATACTTTTTGGGCAGGCCTCCAGATTTCTGATGCATGCCTGTACCTGTCAGGAGGGATATCACTGGGCCTGGGAAAATTGAGAGAGCAGCATATCCGCCCAGGGGAAAGGACCCAGACTAGACTATTAATCAAATTCTTGGAATGAAATATGCCCTAAAAGGACAGCCGGGGCTGGCATGAGATTTTCTGTCCATAGGGTGTCCACCTCACTCATGGGATCACCTGGTTAGGGCTCAAAACTCTTCCAAGTAGATCAGCAGCCACACTTGGTCAAGTTTTGACTTGTTTCCCCAAAGAGGAAAGGAGCAGCAGGGATTACTATCACAGGAGGAATGTGGTTTTCTTACCCTGAGAAGTCAATGTAGGAGAGTCAAAGATGATGAATGTGTAATTACAGATTCTTTAAAGCTTAATATGAAATATAGTGTTGAAGAAGACATTTCAACAATAAGGCAAGGATTGTAGAAGCTTCCATGTTTTGTTCATTACTGGTTTCCAAGAAGGTGGAGATACCACGGTAGAGAAGAAAAGACAGCAGAGAAATTGGGACATCTTGGCTCTACTCTTGGCTATCTGTGTGACCTTGGATACGTCACTTCACCCTGGGTTCCAAATAAGTGCAATGAGAAGACTGAGCTGGAAAATCTGCATAACACAATACCATCTTTCACCATTATATCTATGCCCCCTTATTCTTGTATCCAAAGTTTGCTTTTCTTTAGGTAATCATCTTTTCCTCTCCACTGGTTTGGATGAGGTTTTACCATTCCCAGACATCTTCATAAGTGGACATGTGGCCAAGTTCAAACAGCCAGAGTCATTGTGATAGATTCAGAGGTGGGTTTCTGCCCATCAGAGTCATTCCTAGACTTTTTGTTGGGAAAAAGGAAGACTCCTCCTGCTGCTGCTGCCAATCACAGAAGCAGAGCCCAGAGCTGGCATGGTTATCCTAGAGAAAGAGGAACTGTCTTGAAGATAGAGCCATGGCAGGAGGAAGCACATCTCAGAGACAGTAGGAGAGTAATGCTTGAGAATGCGATTGAAGAGTTGGATTCTGTCATGGCTGACACAGCATTTGCCTTGGATTTTTTTTTTTTAAATGTTCTTTCTCATCTTGAACCCAATTAGGTTTCTGATTCCTACCCTGAAAAACTTTCAGTTAATAAAATCCTTCCTACTGCCCTCAACATTTAACACCACTGCTTTTTAACATTTATATCTACAACAATGTGGGAGGTATAGGGATATTTAGGGACAATAAATGAGTTTCCTTTTGATTTACTCTTGGCAATGTTTTTAAAAGGCTATGCCTGCACAGCAGAGAGGTGTAGGAGTAATATAGATTTTGGTGAAAGATTTTTAAATTCTTTACTCTTTTCTCTGAATATAGTTCTTTGTTCAAAATTCAAATAATATGTACAGGTAAAATATATGAAGTATAAATCACCCACTATTCGAATGCCCCCAAATAACCACAGATAACATTTTGGTGACTTGCTATTAAAATATGACCCACAGAGCAGCATCAGCAACCTAGAGCTTGCTCGAAATGCAATTGTCTTCCAATTTGAGCACCTATCAGATCCATTGGGAGGTCATATTCACAACTGCCAATCCACACCCAGAGTTTCTGGTTCAGTAGGTCTGGGGCAAGGCCTAAGAATTTGCATTTCTGCTAGGTTCCTGGGAATACTGCTGCTGCTAGCTCCAGAACATTTTTAACAGTATTTCAAAAAATAAAAGTGGTTTTACCCTATGTATATAAACCTGAAACTTGCTTTATTCCCTCTTCATTACTATATCTGGGGCAGCTTTCCATACCATCCGTGTGACATTACATCATCCTTTTTTTAAAGAGCTATGAGGTCAGATATTGCTGGCTGATATGTCATATATGTTACATGCTGAAAAAATAAAAAAGGATGAAATTTTCAGCATCTTCAAGGTAAGGACCCAGGATCAGTATCCTCAGCAACAGAGTCACCATTTTTAAATAAGCATCTTGCGATAGAATCTAAAGAAAGCAAACTATATAAACTGACCAGGAAAGAGATATGCAAGTGCATATTAAGACCCAAGCATGAAACAAAATTTGGTTCCTTTGGGAGCTATTCTAGTCTTTTTTTCTCTCTGTATTCAAAGTAGCAGTTTTGATAACAATTATACAGCAAGAACATCACACATACATCCCTGCAGAGCCAGTAAAAGAAAGCACTGATGCATGGAACACACACAGCAATTTCACATGGGAATCTTTGTACAGAGCTGCTCTACCACACTTCATACTGCTAATGCTTAGTAGTCAGATACCCCACCTTATCCATGTAGTCTCCTGGAAAGAAAGTGATTAAACTTGCAAATATAGCTAGAACTCAGAGTAGTCCAACAAGAATCAGATCTGGAAATTTAAGGCAATTACTGACAAGTACATGAACATGCTTCTTGGAAATTCTTCTGATTGACAGTAGAATGCTTTCTAGATGTCTTCCATCGTTAAAATCTCAGGGATCAAACTCCCTCACTTCAGGGAAGTTAACTGGTTGAAAACTCCCTTAGTTAGAATTATAGAGCCATAAAAAGAAAAAGAAAACACACACACACACACACACACACACATTTTCTTCTTTGGATGAGTCACACTCTTGCTTTATAGCCACATAGGTGATCACCATTAAAGGATCATATGAGCAGAGTCACATATTGAAGAGTAGAATGCAGAAATTAGAAATATTAAGGAGCCACATATTGCATTAGAATAAGCCACATATTGGTCTTGATTTGGTCAGTCATTCATTTTAAAGTCTGCCAGAAATATCTCATTCTACTCATAAGTGTTTAATAAGCTTATATCTGCCTTGTATTATGTTCAAACATTAGGTTGTTCGTGAGTGGAATATGGAGTAGAAAGGATATATCATCAAGGAATGTAGTTTGGGATACAGATAAGAAAATCAAGGATTAAGCAGGCACATGAGAGGTACTGGTGAAGGGTACACCCAACCCAGCTGAGAGCCCATCAGAAATGGCTTCCAAAGTGAAAACAGGCCTTGAGATAAGGATGGAGAGATATGAGTCAGGCAGGCTTAACAGCATGTTAAGCCAGAAATTATAAGCAATACATTCCAAGGTGTGGAGGTGAGGAGGAGCAAGGCAAGCTCGGGACACCATCAGAGCCTGCATGTGACTGGAGTGCGGCATCTGAGTGAGGCCATGAGAAAGGAGACAAGTAGAAGTCTGCTGAGGCATCAGATTTAATCACACAAGGGTGCACTGAGCAGGTTTTTATCTATAAAGACCCTGTCAGCAACATGGAGACTGGGAACAAGACCAGAGCTAGAGAGCCTTAATGCGAGGCTCTTACAGTGTCTGGGGAGCAGTGAGAGAGCCAGGCACTGGCTGTGGGGAGGAGACAGGAGGGATTCAGGGACATTTAGACAAGGGTTGATGACTGGTTGCAGGCAGTGGTAAGGACAGGGAGGAACCCAAGGGGACGCCGGGGTTATGGTTAGGTGTTTAGGTGGTTGATGGACAAGAGAGAAAATGTGGGGCAAAGAATTTTGAACAGAATTAAGTTAGAGGGTAGGAATGGTATGAGAAGACAGACCCTCAAACAAGAGTGTTATGGATCGACGTCTGTCTTATCAATAAAAGCATAAACCTGCTCATACAGTGAACAATTTAAAAGATCCCTATTGTGGGTTGAACTCAACCTCCTGAGTTGCTGGGATTACAGGGTTGTGCCACCATGTCCAGCTCAGCTTCTCCCTCTTTTTAAGATTATTTTTTGTAGTTAACTCAAAATGGATCAAGGAGCTTGATAATCAAAACAGAGACTCTGCGTCTGATAGAAGAAAAAGTTGGCTCCAATCTACATACTGTGGGGTCGGGTTCCAAATTCCTTAGTAGGACACCCATAGCACAAGAGTTAATAACTAGAATCAACAAATGGGACTTACTCAAACTAAAAAGTTTTTTCTCAGCAAGAGAAACAATAAGAGAGGTAAATAGGGAGCCTACATCCTGGGAACAAATCTTTACTCCTCACACTTCAGATAGAGCCCTAATATCCAGAGTATACAAAGAACTCAAAAAATTAAACAATAAGAAAACAAATAACCCAATCAACAAATGGGCCAAGGACCTGAACAGACACTTCTCAGAGGAGGACATACAATCAATCAACAAGCACATGAAAAAATGCTCACCATCTCTAGCAGTCAGCGAAATGCAAATCAAAATCACCCCAAGATACCATCTCACTCCAGTAAGATTGGCAGCCATTCTGAAGTCAAACAACAACAAGTGCTGGCGAGGATGTGGGGAAAAGGGTACACTTGTACATTGCTGGTGGGACTGCAAATTGGTGCGGCCAATTTGGAAAGCAGTATGGAGATTCCTGGGAAAGCTGGGAATGGAACCACCATTTGACCCAGCTATTGCCCTTCTCGGACTATTCCCTGAAGACCTTAAAAGAGCGTACTACAGGGATACTGCCACATTGATGTTCATAGCAGCACAATTCACAATAGCTAGACTGTGGAACCAACCCAGATGCCCTTCAATAGACGAATGGATAAAAAAAAATGTGGCATTTATACACAATGGAGTATTACTCTGCACTAAAAAATGACAAAATCATGGAATTTGCAGGGAAATGGATGGCATTAGAGCAGATTATGCTAAGTGAAGCTAGCCAATCCCTAAAAAAACAAATGCCAAATGTCTTCTTTGATATAAGGAGAGCAACTAAGAACAGAGCAGGGAGGAAGAGCATGAGAAAAAGATTAACATTAAACAGGGACGAGAGGTGGGAGGGAAAGGGAGAGAGAAGGGAAATTGCATGGAAATGGAAGGAGACCCTCATTGTTATACAAAATTACATATAAGAGGATGTGAGGGGAAAGGGAAAAAAAATCAAGGGAGAAAAATGAATTACAGTAGATGGAGTAGAGAGAGAAGATGGGAGGGGAGGGGAGGGGAGGGGAGGCGGGATAGTAGAGGATAGGAAAGGCAGCAGAATACAACATACACTAGTATGGCAGTATGTAAAAACGTGGATGTGTAACCGATGTGATTCTGCAATCTGTATCTGGGGTAAAAATGGGAGTTCATAACCCACTTGAATCAAATGTATGAAATATGTCAAGAGCTTTGTAATGTTTTGAACACTAATAATAATAATAAAAGATTATTTTTTGTGGCATTTCTGAAATTCAACTCTTCCAAATTGTTCTTGCTAAGTAGAGAAAGAAGTAAAATACACAATTCTGACTCCCTGATAAAGTCAAAATATGGAAATACCCACAGAACACATCTTTCAGCCTGCTCTGCTGTAAGAGGAGCTTTGTTCTAGAAATAAGAATTTAAAAGCTTCTTGGTTGGCCCTGGAAGGGAGTGCATGGCCTTCAGCCAAACGTGGGTGTGGGGTTCCACAGTTTCCATGACACCACGTTCTGGTACTGGCTCCAGAAAGAGGGCCTACATCCTGCCCATGTACCATGACATAAGCCCCAGACTTAGCGTTTCAGACCGTCAGCAAATAGCTCTAGGGAGCATTTGGATTCCAGCCCAAAGTAGGTAAAGCCAGATAGTTCTATTGGAGGCAGCATCTCGTTTATGTCTTGGAAAACACTAACCAAGTTCAGGTTGTCAGGCTTTCCTAGACATGTTTTTCTCTTCTGTACTGAAAGGATACCCACTCTTCAGTCCTTGAAACTTCCAACCCTTTTGAAAAACAGTAAGGGTTGAAGTTCTTATAACAGACTGCCTGCCTTATGGTATACCTGGAAGAGAGCTGCAATTTGAAATTATAAAACACAATGTGAACAAACAAAAGAAAACATAATACAAATTGGGGCCACTTCTTGGAAAAACAAAAGGGTCTGCCTGCTCTGCATATGCCCAAATCTCTGTTTCTGAGTTTTTGGCTGAATGGCCCCCAGAATGCATTTGGAGGAGTTCACATGCCAGAAAGTGCTCTGAGGCTTTCTGGTTCCAGTCAGGAGACTGAGAGTATTCCTTTGATAGTCCACACTTACTGTTCTGACCACATTAGCCACTTTTTAGGGGCTAGAAGCCAACGTTCCTGCAGTCTAAGAACTAATGAAAGTAAGCAAGATATAAGGGAGCTCAACCTGAAATCCAGGTGATGAACTCATGTGATACATTGGTGTCATTTATGCCTTATGCTTTTGCAAATAGCTTTCACTCTTTAGTGTTTTGTATCTTTAAGAATATAACCCACATAGCATTGTTTTTGTGGAATGATTACTGTGTGAATGCTGAACTAAGGTGACACTCCTTGAAAACTGGGATTTAGGCATTAAGAGACACTCCCCAAATATTTGCTCTTGACCTTTAGTATTGTACATGAGCTTTCACAGGAATCAACTTTGATGACTATGCACACAACATTTACTGAACAAAAGGCTCACAAAGGTTTATATTCACTGGGGAAAAGTGAGCTACTACTATCCTCTTCATAATACCCACCACCACTACAACTCCTCCCAGATAGCTTCTAGCCCTCCCAGGGCACTGTTCCAAGCTCTTGGTATGTATTAGCTCTCAGCCTCACCTTGTGGTACCATGATATTACATGATAATAATTGTATTGCAGCCGGGATTGGTGGCACATGCCTGTAATCCCCATGGCTTGGGAAGCTGAGGCAGGAGGATCACAAGTTCAAAGCCAATCTGAGCAATTTAGCAAGGCCCTAAACAACTTAGTGAGACCCTGTCTTAAAATAAAAAATAAAAAAGGGCTGAGGATGTGGCTCAATTGTTAAGTGCTTTTAGGTTCAATATCCAGTACCAAAAAAAAATAGCATTCCAAGTATTAGTAATATTACATTTTACCCACAAGGAAACTAAAACAGAGATAGTCAGCAACTCACTCAGAGTCAATAGCTAGAAGTGGTGGTAGGATTTGAACCTAGGTAGACATCAGATGACTTCAAAGGATACAGTTACTTGGTATAAATATGATGCATTCCTGCCCTTAAGCACCCACAGACCAGTGGAGGACACACATAGGCAAATGGACAATTACAATCCTGGATTATAAGTATTTGGTAATTTTCTACACAACATACATACACACACAATAGAAATAGCTAAAAGATCAGAAGAAAAGACACCATGTCTTTATATTCTTTATCAATTGTTGGTCTTTTTCTCTACCTGGCTATATATTTAGAGTCCCCATAAGTCTCAGATTTTCAGCAACCTCATCCATTATTAGACAGCCATTGTTCCATCAATACACATGTAAGTGTCAACTGTGGACTCCAGTGCTCCGCTCAGCAAATGTGGCACTAGACCCCAGATGTGACATGCTGTCTTCCATTGCTGCCTTTCCCAGGGCTCATGGGTCCTTTCTTAGTTCCTTGGCTCTGCCTCTTATTCTCCATTCTGCCAGCCAAGCCTCCACCACAGCTCTGTGGGGCTGTTGCCACAGCCTACTCTCTGGCCTCCCTGCCTTCCTGATTGCTCCTTCCCACCATCCTGTGTCCCACTACTAGACTCTGGCTTTGGCATATCACAGTTTCCAATTCACGTATAGACAATTCATTGTTGATCACATCAAAATCCAAACGCCCTTGCTTGACTAGTAAAGCCTCTGTAATCTCACCCCACCCTCTCTATTCAATTTTCTATCCCACAAAGGGCAATTCACCCACTGAACCAGTCAGACTGTTATCTTAACCATAGAGGCAGAACCTACATGCCTCTATGACACCAGGCTCTCCACCTCAGGTGACCTCCCTATGGTTCAGGTCTCTAACTACCTACACTTTACTCATCACCAAAGGCCCAGCTCAAGTCTCAGTTCTGTAATTAAACTGTCCCCACTGCTATAGCACACACTGATCACTTCTTTCTCTTATCTCCTCTTATATTTACAAATTAATAATAATGCATATAACACTAATGATGAGTCAGGCCATGTTGGAATAAGTAGTTTTATTATTTCTATTTAGAGATGGAGAAACACAGGGAAGACAATACAGTTCAGGTTAACACTTGATATTTGCTATTTGTTTTGTGTGTGTTACTGTGGTCTCTCTAACTAACTTTCCACTGCAATGACAGACTAAGCTGCATGTTTATTCCATGTTTCCTGGACAACCAGCAGAGTGTTGGGTCTACTCTAAGTTATCAGTATTGTCGGTTGATCATTTATACAGGCAGATGTTCTACATCTCTTAAAATCCCTACTCTGCAAGAGTTGCACTGAGTTTGTAAAATGAACGAACAAATACTACACAAATACTTAAAAGCACAATGATGAATGGTGTGGGGAAATTCGTAGTCTAAAAATGGCCCTATGGGATGCTAAGTTACTCTTACTACATGCATCTTCTTAAATATTTGAAATAGTAAAGATGGGGAATTATAGATGAGCTGTCAACAATTAATGAAAAAATTAACTAGCATTTTTGGAGGGTTACAGGACAGGGCAAGGGCTACTGGCCAAGACCTGGGTTTTCTAATTTTATTAAAAATTAGATGGCAACAAGATTTTCCCCAGTAATCAAATATTTGCAGCATAATGTTATAGCTTTCCTCCAAATCTCTTTCAGAAAATCCTTTTTCTTTTAACACCAAAGGTGAGTACAGATATAAATTCAGCAAAGATAATATCACATCATCGTGTCACTGTAAAGGAGGGGAAAAGATTCATTTAGAATCAAGTTTTAATCATTTGTAGCATTCACAATTATTTCTTATATTCATTCTCAGCATAATTTCCAGTTTCTCAACACATACCCGTTCTATGAAGTATAACACATGTAAAATTCGTGAGATTCCTCTTCGCTCCCACTGCAAATCAAAGCTTCAAAAGAGGCCAAAACCATAGAGAAAGAAATTCTATTTCAAAATTCTTACATTGGCTCAACTGCAATTCATGAATTCCTAAGCAAACTCATAAGCAATAAAGGAACAGATCATTGTCAACCAACATATCAAATGAGAAAAGGTACCTCACCAGTCACCCCACGTCGAGTTTCCACCGACTACTCCTCACTTTCCCGAATGCCAGCATTTTTCTTACTTGGAATAATGAAACACAAAAAGGAAAAAGAAAAACATTTGTATGCCTTTTCTCTTTCTGTAGTTTCTGAAGGCCTTAGCTTATTAGGATTTCCTTCTTGCCAATGAAGCCAGATATATTTCCCATCTAAATCTGTAATAATTTCAGTGTTGGAGATGATAAGCTAGCTTGAAAAACATTTTCTTGGAGGTTTTTAACTAAAACATTCAATCAGAGAAAACATTATATCATGGTAAAGAAAAACAATTCGTATCATCCTACAGTTATAGAAAAAACACCCACTCATTTTGGAGAACATGGAGTATACTTCTTCCTCTTCATTTATCAGTCTCTGTGCATCTAATTTAAAGTTTTAGACCTAATTTTTTTTTCCAACAACATATATTAGCTTTAGCATGCAGTTTGGTAATATGCAAGAGAATTATTCATTTTACATTTAAATAGACTTCAATGTTCATTGGAAGTACTTTTTCTACTTTTTGGGTGTGTGTGTGTGTGTGTATGTATATGCATGCATGTCCCCATGCCATTGCCACCTGTTGATCAATTGGATAGCAAAGTCAAGTACTTTTTCTCAAGAAGAATCACATGGGATGCATTTTCCACCTTCTTATAAATCTGAAAATGTATTCCTACAGCCTTTGCACATAAAACAGAATTCTTCAGATACAACTTAATTTCCATGAATGGAGTTTAGCCTTAAAGGTTGAGAAGCTTGAGCTCAGAGTCCCTGTTAGTAAAATGCTCATTTCTGTCTGAATCCTGGAAAGATTCAGATAGAATTCAAATGTTTTGCAACCTCAAAACATTTTATAAGCTCTGTCTCTGTACCAGTCTGATAATTTAATTCCAGATCTTCTTCAGCTCAGGACAGTGATCTCTGCCACATATTTGACCATTGTTTCTGGTATTTTGTTTAATTTATTTATTGGGAATAAACATAACTCCTATATTAGCCCTGTTTTCTGTCTTCTCACTCAACATTTGTTTTGTTCCTTTCTTTGTTTTCCATTTTAAAGTCTTCTCTGTCTTCAACACCAGTTTTAATTCTGCCCTTGTAGTTTTGGTATATTTGCCCTTACTTCTGTTTCAGTCTTTCAAATCTGCCTTCATCCCAATCTGCTTTCTCCTGATGGCCCCTCGCTCCTTGACTAAGACTGACTAAGCCTGCCCACTAATCTTGAGGATACCAAAAAATACATCTGCTAAAACATCCTTTTGACTTGAGAAATTTATTTTCAAAGATATCATCTAGCTACAAGTTTTAGTGGAAAGGCTTCCTCTCCCTTATCTTGTAATATTATTTTCTTAAGTCCCTTTTGGGCTTTTCCCCACCTTTTCATAATAGAAAAGGGAACAATATGTTCAAGGCTGGCACTTGCCAACAGACAGTGTTAGAGAAGAGTCTTCATGCTCCCTCACTTTCCTTTATGCACAAGAAAAGCAGAGTTACAGTATAAACTGATGAATACCTCCCTATCTGAGTTTTTAGGGTCTTCCAGACATTTTTCTAGCTCAAGTATCAGGCTATTAGGTTTGGGCTTTTTCTGTTCTAGCCACATTATTTCCAACTTGTAAGAGAGAGACAGAAACACAATCTGCTGTCCTATATCACAGAGTAGTACATAAAGGATCAGGTGTCCTCCCAGCATGCATCGCTCTGAGCCTTCTTCTTCACTGGGTCCCTATCATGGTGTTCTGTATCATACAGCTAACCATTCTAGGCTGCAACACACTTTTGCTTGTGTCACTCTATCTCTTGCCCAGCTATAGACTAAAGGCCATAGTCCATGAATAGATGTGAAAAGGAGAAATTGAGGAGTTGGGTGAGAGGCATGACTCTGGATTTAGTTCTGGTTAGTTTAGAAGATAGTTTCTTCTTTGTTGGGCCATTTGCTTTTCTGGCCAGGATAGCCTTGAGGTCCTGAAATAGTAGGATACAAATGATGGAAGCAAGGTACATTAGCTTTCTATTATCTGTCGGCACCAGGGCACCAGCTGGGCTTGTCTGGTTGAGTGTGTGAGGCATGTGGCATGTAATCTTAAGAATATGCTTCTCAGTGCGTCTCACTGACAATTACATTAGTGGCACTCCCTGTGGACCTCTGCATATGGCCTTTCTGTATCTTAAATTTATAGTCTATTGTCTTTCTTTTTTGTAGTTTTCCAGGGTATTTCAGGCAAAAGTCTGGAAGAAAGCATTTTTAGCTATTCCCTATTTTCTCCTATGATAAGCTGCAAAGTCTGTCAATAGGAGTTTTTAAATGTTGGTAGCAATGTTCGTGTATACCAATATATATACCTATATTAAGCATAACATGTATATTAAGTATTCAATGTAATATAAGGGAAGAACAGAGTTTTTCATGCCACTCATAGATTTATTTAAAGGACAGGGAAATCATGCAGTATGCTAACAGCACCATAATGATTCATGCTTTTCATAAAGAGGCAAAGAAAGCTACAAGATCCAAAGCATCT
This sequence comes from Marmota flaviventris, assembly GCF_047511675.1. NCBI lineage: Eukaryota > Metazoa > Chordata > Mammalia > Rodentia > Sciuridae > Marmota > Marmota flaviventris. Next base: position 62,243,178 of record NC_092499.1, on the reverse strand, counting down.
ACACTTCTCTTAGACCCTGGGGGTGACAACATCCTCTGAAAGGGTGTTATTAGTTCAGAATGGGTGAAATCCAGCCAGAACAGCTCGTTTGCCCAATTGAAACAAGCAAATGAGGTATCTCTTATATCCAGTCAAAAACCTGGGTGACCAATTTGCATCCTTAGGGTCGAATAATACTTATGCAAATTGGTTCATAACCACATCAGCTGCATAGCCTCCTGACTGAGAAAACTTTTAGTTACCACATGTCCTGTGGAAAATGTAGTCTACTTTGAATCTAGGAACAGGGAAACAGCAAAAGTCCGTGGGTGAGTGTCATTATCTAAGAGAGACAGCAAGTTTGGGCTGGCTGAAACAAGCCCTGTCACTCTCCTAGCAGGTACATTCTTATCTTGGAAGTGGGGATTACCATAATTGATGACTCTGTCATTAAGGTTATCTAGCTCTCTTGACTCTGAGCCAGGGAGTAATCTCTCACTTTCTGCATAAGGTTTTTCTTCAGTCCAGGGTAAAATCTGGGCAGAAAGAAGGTGGCTCTGTTGCTGAAAAGATAATGGAACCTAATTCTGTAGTTCAGTGTTAGCTATCGACTCCAGTCACAGTCATTTGATGTGGCAAAATGAGCCATGCTAGGAACAAAACATTGCATTTAGTATTTGTTTGCCCATCTCTCCCACGTCCAAACACCTTCTGTGGTTCCCCAGAGCCTTCACACTGAATTCCAAACTTCTGAATATAACTCTCAAGATCCTTTTCAAACTTATCCTGCATCCTTCCCTAGTGTGAGCCCCATTCCTACATTCCAGACTGGACCATTTCAATGGCCACATTCATTCTCTCTTCTCTGCTTTGCCATGTCATACTTTCTCCTACCTGCATCATCCTTCTTCCTTTCTACAAACCAAAATCTCACCAGCCCAAGGACATGGTTAAGACCACTTGTCTCCATGAACAATCCCCCAGCCACTCTAGCTGTGCTGATTTCTATAGTTGATGTGTTATCCAGATTTCTTTCCTGCCAGACCTCAATCACCACTGTAGTTTCTCATTGCTTTTGTCACCACTTTACCCTCTTCTCTGTTATCTAAGTACCATGAAAATTCATCAGGCAGTACTGAACTACTTTGTGTGAATATCTCATCCCTCAGAGTTATAAGAGCAGACATATTTCTTAACCCTCCTCTCTGTCCTCATTGTATTAATCATGACAAGGAGGAAAATTAAGCATCCCAGCATTTTCCTGAATTGGGATGATATTTAAGTCTGTCCACACTGTTCAAACGCAGACCTGGAAGTGGAGCCGCTGAAGATTCTCAGCCCTGAGCCCTCTTGGGCAGCAAGGAGGTCAGTATTCCAGGTCTTGGGAGACCAAATTGTACAATGATGAAGAGAGATGTGAATTCAAATCCATGGTTGCCTACTTTTATCTGTAAATTTTGGAAAAATTAATTAGATTCTCTAACCCAGGTTTTCTCATCTGTCCAATGGGGAGTTCAGAGTTTGGGTGAGGATTAATTGAGGTCATGTAAGTGTTTAAGCACATGGCAGGTGCTCAATTAATGTTAACTATGATTAATAAGAAGAATTCTACCTGAGTGTACTGTTGCATCCCTGTAATCCCAGTGACTTGGGAGGTTAAAGCAGGAGGATAGCAAGTTCGAGGTCAGCCTCAACAACTTAATGAGGCCCTAAGCCACTAAGTGAAGCCCTATCTTAAAAAAAAAAAAATAAAAATGGCTGGGGATATGGGTCAGTGGTTAAGCATCCCTGGGTTTAATCCCCAGTACCAAAAACAAAAACAAAAAAACAACCAAACAAAGAATTCCAAGGGATGGCTCCATTTGAATCATCCCTTTGAGAACTCTGGGATAGTTCTATGTGAAGAGAAATTGAATAAGATTGTAAGGTTTCTTGGGATAAAAAGGTAAAGAAAGCATCAAAACTAGCTCTAAGACCATGAATATCAGTCCTTAGTAGGAAGTAGGAAACAAACATGCTCATACCTCAGATGTGTGTGCTTGGGAGGGAGAGAAAGGAGGAAGAAGAGAAAATGTTGCTCTAGGAAGGCTGAAAATCCTGAGAAAGAGCCAAAAGCCTGTGCCCTAACCAGGGCTCAGTCCAGAACAGCAAGAAAGGTGTTTGAAGAGACTCCAGGTAGTATCTTCAAATGAAAGGAGTACTGTTTCAACCTGTTCAAATGTCCTCAATGCAGGGTGTGTCAAACAGGCAGGACGGGACTATCTCTGGGAAGCATAAAGAGGTGTGCTCTCTTACTGACCAGAGCATTGTATGTTGGTCAGAAGCTCTGACCCCTGGAGCATCACTGTCACTAGGTTCAAAGTCAGCTGGGGAGCAGAGGAGCAGCAGTGATGGTGGCCACATGGAGTTATGGAGAAACTGCATCAGAAACTGACAACTGCCTGGGTGAGGATCAGCCTTTTCCGGGGGCCTTTTAAAATGAGATAGGGTATGACTTAGAACAAAAGTAAGACTAGGAAGGGACCAAGAGCTACCTACAAACATGATTTAAGGCCAAGTCCTGATTGTCCCCAAGGCTGATCTGGCCCCAGCAAACTACAGCTGTAAATGATCATCCTGAGTTGGTAGCACAAGCAGCAGGACCATAGGGCGCAGGTGCAGGCCCTCACTTCTTTCCCAGAGTTCCTGTTGGTCTGAGTATCCTCATTTGGATGACCTCCAAAATAACTGCACTCATTATACCTCATTGGAAAATTATTTCCCAAACTGCTCAAGGGTATCAGCGGATAAGCGTTCCAAGGGTAACCATTAGGTTTTATCACATGTGGGGGCACATGTTCTCCTAAGGAAGCGTACACATTATCCTCAATTAAATCTGGTAGCAGACTTAAAGCACAGCCTTGGGGATTAACTTGCTAAAGTGGTTAAACAAAGACTCCTGGCGCCTCAGTGCTTGAGTACCAGGAGCATTTCAAAGATTCACACGAACCAGAAACCTGGGGAAGGGGAATGGAGCTGCTTGGAATTTCTGACATGATGCTTCAGCTGTGAGGCTAAGTCCAGGCAAGCTGGGGATAGGACCTTGCAACTGAGAGGCGAGGTCCCTGTTTGCTCTCAGGGGTCCATAGGACCCCCTGTCTGAAATCTCACAATGTCAGGTCTTGGTGTAGCTCTTACCCTTCATTGTGCTGATTCTCTGGGGCCCTTTGAATCTGATAAACTTTGTCCTTCACTTATGGGAAATATTCTTATTATTTCTTGGATATTTTACTCCTTTCCATATTATTTGCTCTTCTTTCTTTCTTTCTTCTGTTATAAGAATGAATGCTGAATGCTGGCACTCCTACAGCAATCTTCTCAAATTCTTATCATTTTTCTAACAGTTTCTATCACTGTTGTTTTATTTGTTGTTATTGTTCTACTTGCTGAGAAAGTTCTTAAATTTTATCTACATTTTTTTGGACATGTATATATATTTAAATTTCACTTCTCATGCCTTCCTTAAAGAGCACTGAATGTTTCTTTAAAATGGCACAGAACATTTTATGATGATAAAAACAACTAATCCACCAGGAAAACATAACAATTATAACAAGGCAGACAAATAAATGAAGAAAAAAAATCACAGAATTAAGGGGAGAGATAGATAATTTTCCAGTTATATCAAGAGATTCTAGCACCCTGTCAGCAAGCAACTTGGAAAATCTTGATTAAAACATCTGCATAAATATAGAAGATATGAACAGCTCCATCAATCACTGTCTAATTGACATTTTAGAACACAAGGTCCAACAACTGCAGAGAATGTTCCTCTTTAAGTACACATAGTGTGTTGAAAAGATAGGGTATATGCTGTCTAAGCCTGTACAGCAGAACAGTCCATGACCTCTAAGAGATCGAAATATACAGCAAAATTGAATGAGAAATCAATAACAATAACTAGGTAAACCCCCAAACATCTGGAAAGCAAACAAGAACTTCTTAAATAATTTATTAGTCCAAGACAAAAATCACAAGGGAAACTAGAAAAGATTTTGAACTGAATGAACATAAAAAAAGCAGTGTACCAAAATCTGTAGAGTTCAGTTAAAGTGCTTTTAAAATTATAAAAAGGAGAAAAATTAAAACTCAGAGAATAATTAAAAAACAAGAGCAGAATTTACCAAAATAAATATTTAGAGAAGTCTCAAAGCTAAATGTTGATTTTTAAAAAATCAACAAAATTGACAAACTCTAAGCTAGATGGATAGAGAAAAAAGGGTAAGAGATAAAAACATAAATTACCAATATGAGGAATGAAAAGGGGGTTATTACCAACATAGATCTAGATGACATTTAAAAGATAGAAAGAATAAGATGAAAAACTTTATACCATCAAATCAAACTATTTCAATGAACTCTGGGAAAATACAATTTACCAAAATTGATACAAGAAGAAACAGGATATTAAATAGCTATGTATCTATATAAAAATTAAATCTCTATCAAAATTCTTTCCCAAAACAAAACTCCAAGTATAGATATGATTTCAGTGGTCATTAAAACCAAACAATCATGGAAGAAATGATAACCAATTGTACATACACATTTTCAGAATATATGAGAAAGAAAGAACACTGTTACAACTTATTTTTATGGGATTAGCATAATCCTAATACTAAACCTGACAAAGACATAACAGAAAAAAAATAAACATTACAGTATAGACAAAAAAATTCTTTTTTAATTTTATTCCCCTTTCTTTCTTCATTTTTGTTGTTGTGGTGGTGATATTGGGGATTGAATCCAGGGCTTTGTACAAAGCTTGGTAGGCAAGCATTCCACCACTGAGCTACCTCCCTATCCCTAGATAAAAATATTCTTAACAAAATATTAGCAAATTAAAGCCAGTGACATTAAAAAAAAATACTATATGCTGACCAAGGAAATTTTTTCCCAGAAATTCAAGTTCAGTTTAACAGTAAAAAAAAAATCAGTGACTGTAATTCACATATTAATAAAGGAGAAAGGGCGTGTGATTATTTCAATAGATGCAAAAAAAAAAAAAAGCATTCGCAAAATCCATCACTTAAGCAAGAAAAGAAAGAAAAAGCCACAGTGAACTGGAAATTATAGAGAATTTCCTCAAACTCATAATGATCTTCTGCAAAAAAAAAAAAAAGAAAAAAGAAAAGAAATCCTACAGCTAACCTCATGCTTAATGACAAAAGACTGAATTGTTCCCCCTAGGTTTGAGAACAAAACAAGAATACTCCCTTTTACTTCTATCTAACATTGCTTTGGAAATTCTAGAAATAGAGCCAAAAATGAAAAAGAGGAGGGAAAAGGAGCATTATAAAGAAAAAAGACTGCCCTTATTCTAATATGATGGTTATATCATATCATAGAAAATCTCAGAGAATCTACAAAATGCTTATGAGAACCAATAATTGAATTGAACAAGCACTCAAGCACTCAAGATGCAATGTTGATACATAAACTTTTATATACACATATCGAATGATTTGAAAAAATTCAAAAGTTTCAAATTTTAGTAGCACCTCAAGAAAAAAAAAACATAAAATAGGAATAATTTACTAAACTATTTCTAAGATGTCTATGCTGGAAATGGTTAGTTTTTGATGACAAAAATTAAAGAATCCTAAAATAGAAACATAAATGTCATTTATGGACTGGAAGACGATATGGCTACAATAGCAATTATCCCCAAATTGATTTTTAGTTTCAAACCAATTTCCTATCAAAATCTAGTCATCCGTTTTGTAGAAATTGATACACGTCTTATAAAATTTATACGGAATTACAAAAAACTTAGAATAACCAAAGCAATTTTAGAAAGTACAAATTGGAGTACTTAACTTACTCTTAAGATTTACCGGATTGGTGGTGTAGCTCAGGAGCAGAGAGCTAGTCTAGTATGTGGGAGGCTCTGGATTTGAACCCTAGCACCCCCTCCACACACACATGCACACACAAAGGCTTACTATAAAGCTACTGTGATAATAATAGCAGTTTTGTACTGGCAAAAAGATAGAGATGCTTAGATGAATGAACAGGGAATCCAGATATGAACTCACACATATATATGATCAACTAATTTTGTGACAAATGTGCCACAATTATTCAATGGGGAAAGAAAAATCTTTTCAACAAATAGTGCCAGATCAACTATGTACCTGTACAGAAAAAATAAATAAATATCAATCCTCATATCCCATCGCACATAAGTGCTAACTCAAAATATTTGATCCTAGACCTAAATGTAACCCCTAAAATGATAAAAATTTCTAGAAAAAATATATATGGGAAAGCTGGGCACGGTGACTCACACCTCTAATTCCAAAAAGCTGAGACAGGAAGATGGAAAGTTTGAAGATAATCTCACCAACTTAGCAAGACCTTGTATCAAAATAAATAAATTAATAAAAGGGTTGTGGATGTAGTTCAGTGGTATAATACCCCTGAGTTCAAACCCTAGTACTATAAAACACACACACACACATATATCTTCAAAACCTTGTGATCTTGGCAAAAGTTTCTTAGGATTCTAAAAAGCATGAATTACAAAAGAAAGAAATTGAAAAATGTTTTCCAATCAAATTTTTGTTCTTCAAAAACACAATTAAAATATACAAATACAAGAAAATATTCACAATCTATATAAAAGATGTGTATCCAAAATATATAAGAATCCTTCTAAATCAATAATAAAACAAGCAACCCACTTTTAAAAAATGGGTAAGAGATTAGAATACTTTACAAAATATGATATACAAATGTTCAGTGAGCATGTGGAAAAAATGTTTTCCATTATCACTCACTAGGAAAATAAAAATTAAGACTACAACGAAGTTTTATATGCACATCAGAATGATCAAAATTAAAAAGACTGGTTATTAGTGCTGGTGAGGATGTGGAGCAATTGGAATGCATATACTGCTGGTAGAATGAAAAATGGTACAACCATTTTGGAAAAGAGCTGGATCATTTCTTAAAAAGTTCGCTGTATACCTACTATAAAACCAGCCATTCCATTCTTAGTTACCAAAAAGAAATAAAAACTTATATTTACATGAAGGTTTACACATATTCATTGCTGTTTTTTGTAATTGCCCCAAATGAGAAACAACTCAAATGTTCATTAACATGTGAATGGGTAAATAAATTGTGCTATCTCATACAGCGGAATAAGATGCAACAATAAAAAAGAACCAGCTACTGACATGTGCAATACCAACATGACTCCCCAAATCATCCTGCTCAGTGAAAACAGCCAGATGAAAAGAATACTTATTATATGATTCCATTTATCTAAAGTTCTATAAAGTTCAAGTGATTTTGTAGTTTCAGAAAACAAATCATGGTTACCTGGAGGTCGACAGAGAGATGTAATTACAAAAGGGTATGAGGAAGCTTTGAGACGATAGAAATGGACATTTCTGTTTGTCATGATGGTTTCATGAATACATACAAATGCCTAAACTCATCAATTGTATGTTTTAAAAAATGTACAGCTTACTGCCCATCAGTTATAGTTAATAAATTCATTGAAAAGAGATTTTTCAATTGAGTTTTAACTAACAATTTAAATTCAACTAAGCAAACAACCACTCTTGTGGAGTAAAAGTAACACAATTACCTTTTGCCTCATGACATAATACCCGTGTTAATTAGCTCAGAAAGTTAATTACATTACTCTGCCTATTTTCTATCTGCTCCCTACACTGGCTATTTTTCCTTTAGGACCTTTCGTTGTTTATTTTGGTTTCTCTCTGGATATTGAGTCATCCTTTTAATTTCCCGTGGTTCCTGGCTGGTTAGAAGCTGTGTGTGTGGCGGGGGCTGAGCTGCATGGCAGGTATATTTCATCATTTGCTGATCTTGCGTGGATCCAGCTTTTTTGTTGAACTCTCATACTTCAGTTTCTGCAGACCATTTCCCCTCAGCTTGCCTGTTTCCCCAGAGGACTATTCCAGCCTCCTGCCTTGGGTGTGAAGGACTGGTGGCATCCTGGGGCCCAGGTGAGCAGGAGACCTTAGCATTCAGCACCAGCTCTCCCTTCCTGTTTTCAGACCTGCCCTCTCACTCCCACTGTGAGCTCAGTCTGGGTTTCTACCCTTTCTTGCCCTGAGCTCCTGGGATGTCATCTCCTGAGGGGGGAAACTCACCTTTGTCTATGATGGAGGCCAGCTATCTTGTAGGCTAGGGAAAGGAGGGTCATTTTTTGCTACCCCCATTTTCCTGTCCTCAGGAGTTTCCCCAGCTGCCTTCAGGAACACCCAACTCCAAATCTCCAGCCTTCCAAGTTCTACAGCACTAGTTAGTGGGCTTCAGCACATGTTCTGCTCATTAGGGACATTTCATCTGTTTTCTATCTTCCAAAAATTTATTCTATCCCCTCTGCTATTGTTTCTTCTGCTTTTGTTGTGTTGGGTTTACAAATATCCCTTCACTATCAGTAAAGATTTTTTTGGTAGGAGCAGAGATCAACATAATTGCTCTTTATTAAAAACTTTATTTATTTTTTTTAAAGATGGCAATATTTCAATATGAATGGGCAGAAAACTGATGTGGGCAGTGGCTCAATGTGTCTTCCAAGAAGTCCTACAAGGTGTCTGTCAGAGTGTGGGTGTCAGAAGCTGGTGCACATGAGCTCATTGCAGCTCCCAGCTGAGGCTCATTTCACAGCTCATGGAGTTACTACAGCACTTCCTACTCCCATGTTTCCTTAGAGCCTCCTGGGTCCTTTCCTGTGGCTTCACTCTGGACTTTTTTTTTTTTTTTTTGGGTACTAGGAATTGAACCCAGGTGCACTTAACCACTGAGCCACATCCCTAGCCCTGGACATTTATTTTTAATGTAGAAATAAAATGCCCTTTAGAAGAATAAACAGATATTTTTCAGTCAGTAGATTAGCATTAGTGAGTAGCTACCAGGAGAATTGAGAAAATTTATGGAGAAAAGAGCAAAACATGGAGAAAATAGCCAATCAAATTGAAATACCATAAGAAAAGTTGTTTCTAGCCTGCGCCATTCCAGGGAGTCCTAGAAGCAATACGTTGCTGAAAATTATCCATATAAGGCAGATGTTAATAAGGTCAGTGAGTGCTGTCACAACCCATTTTATGGACAAGGACATGAAGACACCAAGTGATTAAGTTACTTGCCCAATGTCATATAAACAAGTGGATTAGAATCCTTGGCCTCTGGCTTTTCTGCTTATTTCTTTTTCTATGAATTTTCCTTTTATTTTCCCCTCTCTTTGAAAACAAACTTATCTTACAGGGCCTCATACTTTTGTTTCCCAAAGAGGTTACACTGTTAAACCAGTTGCTGAAGGGCCCAGGACCAAGCTTTTCCTCATCAACAGGCACTTTGTATGATGAAGCAACTCAGAAAACACACTTGCTGATAAACCCAGAAAGAGCCCTCCCTTCCCATCAGGTAGGTGGGGTCTATCCATTTGATCTAAGTGAACAATTGCAGAACAGAAGGCCAAAAGAAAGGGAAAGCCCCAACCCTGAAGCTTAGACCTCAGGAAGGGCCCACCTCCTCCAGGAGCCAGTTCAAGCAGGCACATGCCAAAGAAAAGCCACACCAAAGGAAGATTCCCAAGCGAGATCATCCACACCGACATGACTCTGACTCCTCACAAGGCATCTATCAGGGCATTAGCTCATTTGCACTCAACCCATGAGGCAGGTGTTATTGACATCACTCCATCTGTAGAAGAGCAACTGAGGCTGCATGGTGTTGCCTGTCTGGATTCCATACTTAGTAAAGGGCACACCAGGCCCAGAGCTCAGATCAGCCCAATACAAATCCCATGCCCTTCTCCAACATCCCACAGGAAGGACAAGCCTATGATATCAGCACCATTACTTTTCAATCTTTCTCTTTTTTTCTTTCTTTCTCTTTCCCTTCTCTCCTTCCAAACAGAATCTCTTCTGAGGAGTTTTATAATAAAAACAAGAACAGCTTTCATTTCTGATAGTGTGCTGGGACTGTGTGTGCTAAGAACCTCATGTGGATTTTCTCCTACATATAGATGAGAACACTGGGATCCTGAGAAGGAAGTAACCCTGAGCAGCTACCAACAGGTGATCTGTAAAGTCTGACTTCAGAATCTACACTCCTCCACCTACCACAACCTAGCTTCCTTTTCATTCAAAATGAGAAGAAAAGGAGGGGAATGCTTAATTTTTGTACTGACCAGCAAATTGGTGGTAAGCAGAGTTTTTAAGAAAATATGGTTCTCACCTGTGGGGACCTCACCAATGTTAATGATTGATCCCTTCCTCTGATCTCCACTTATGCTTTCTCAGGACGCTAAGAGACCAACAAAAGATTGTTTTGAAGCTCCTTTTATTTCCTATCTGGTATAGTGCTAAATGACATTTAGATATTATCCATATAGGTTTCAGCCCTTGACTGGTGAGATTTCTTCATCCTATCAAACATCTGAATAGTTCTAGTTTCTGTTTGGGGGATATAAAAACACAGGAAGTAGTTTAACCCACAGTTAAACTTTATGGATACAAATGGTGGAAAGTTTCAGAGGTGGAAGGTCTTTCCCCGCCCCCTTTTGGACAATTTTTATTACTTCCTCTGGGAAGAAATCACTGGCAGTACTAGCAACTAATAATAATTCATCTAACATTAATTATGTTGTTGGATCACAGGCAGGTTCAAAGGCTATGTTCTTGCTATAGTCTAAGAGCAAAACCAAAAAGCAAACAATAGTAATTCCCAGACTGAGAAATTTCTCACAGAAATTCTTTAAACAACACACATCCAATTTGTTGCAAAAGATGTGCTTTATCTTTCTGGGAAAGGTATACACTAATCTCATGTGAGTTAAGTACACAAAACTATGGCCAAAACTTGCTGACCCCATTGGTTTCCCATGAGAAAGAGGGAAACATCATCATTTAGCATTAAAGCATTTGGGGCCTATAGAAGGAAAATGGGGTTCCACTACCTTTTGCATGAACTTTCTGTGAGGAAGGACTTATTTGTCCTCCTGATTCATCATGAACAAATACTTTTGGTTTTGAAAAAGATTCATGAATTACTAGGGGAAAAAATGAAAAAATAACACACAAAATGCATACCTAAGTTTTTACATAAATCACTCTATCAGATTGCCATAAAAGGTTTAAAATGTTTAATTCTCAATTACTTAATTATTATAGACTATTAAATATCTGGAGGACCTACACCAGTGGGAGAACTACATTTGAGTAGCACAGGTTTAGAACATGTACAGGAAACAGGTCACTTTCTCTTACTGGCAATTTAATTGATCCCTGGAAATCAATCTATTTTCATAAAGGTTATTGGTGATGTGGTAGTTCAAAACCCTTCACAAGCTTTTATAATGTGGTATTGATTTTTCTAGAAGGTTTTTTGACAACATGTGTCAAGAGGCATAAAATGTTCACATTCTTGACCCAGATAATTACACTTTTAGGAATTAACTAAAAATGAGTAATGACATCACTTAGGCACAGAGGGATCAAATAATCATAGTTTTAAGAATTTAGCTGGGAATGGTGGTACATGCCTGTAATCCCAGCTGTTTGGAAGGCTGAGGCAGGAGGATCACAAGTTCAATGCCAGCCTCAGCAACTTAGCGAGGCCATGAGCAACTTAATGAGACCCTGTCTCAAAATAAAAAATAAAACAGGCTAGGGATGTGACTCAGTGGTTAAGTGTCCCTGGGGTCAATTCCCGGTACCAAAATAATATTAAAAAAAATCTGCCTAAAGGAATTAATAACACTTATTGATTAAAGATTTATTGAAAATAAGCAAGATTGGAAACAGCGTAAAGTCCCCAAATGGGGTAATCATGGAGAAAATTATGGTCTGTGCTGTTCAGAGAAGCTCCTCTTATGTGCCAATCTAGGTCAATGACTCCCATGTGTTCTCTCTCATAGTCCTAATATGTTTCCTTTGTATCACTTGCTGTTGTGACTGAACATCTGTGTTATTATTTAACACATTTCTCATATTAGGCCATGTTTCTATTCTTTTCTCTAAAACATCTCTAATACTTGTTATAGTTCCTGGCACATAGTCACTACTCAGTAAATGCTTATTGAATGAATGGGTACAATACCTATGAGTAAATTCTAATGATTTGGAAAGATTCTCACAACATAATATCTAGTAGGAAAAATTAGGTTTTCAAATTGTATTAAAGGAAAGACAAGATCATTCAAGCTAAGAGTATCCTCTTTGTGTGTGTGTGTGTGTGTGTGTGCTGAATAGGTAGTGTCAGGAAGGCTAACAATTAGCATTAGCTGTGAGACTTGGGAAAAAAATTAGAATCTGCAATTGCTTTTTTTTTTTTGATATTTATTTTTTAGTTTTCGGCGGACACAACATCTTTGTATGTGGTGCTAAGGATTGAACCCTGGCCGCACGCATGCCAGGTGAGCGCACTGCCACTTGAGCCACATCCCCAGCCCCTGCCCTGCAATTGCTTTTTAAGGGTATGATTATAGGAAAAGAAGAAACAAAGAACATTGCTTGGAAAAGTTGATGTATAATAATAGTAGAGGGGAGAGAGAGCAGAAATGCATAATGACTGTTTTATCTCTGTGCTAATCAACAGGGAGCTTAATGTTTGACCTACAGAGGGTTGAAAAAACAATGAAAAGAGGGAATCTGGGTTCCAGGTGGCTTGTGAGAGAGGACTTGGTTACTTTAAGTGGCTCCATCTTTCCAGGCCTACATGAATCGGAGTCCCAAGGCCTACAGGAATTTTAGAGTCACTGATGGTCAACTTTGAGAGGTTATAGGAAGCAGAAAAAAAATAACAGAAGACTAAATACAGGGAAGGATTGTCAAAAAATGATATTTCCTTTTTGTTGCTATGAAGAAAGTGAGTAAAGACCAGTGGATTTCAGCTATAGGTAAATAAATGTAAGGGTCAACATAAGAGGGGAAACCTATTTAATCCATTACAAATGGTCCCCAACTTATGGTGGTTTAAATTTTTATTTTACTTTTTTAACTTTATGTTGGTGCAAGAATAATGTGTATTTAGTAGAAACGCACTTCTTATTTTCAATTTTGATTTTCTCACTTTAGCAATATGCAGTACAGTGCTCTCTGGAGCTTCTTGGCACTAGTGGATTGCACTGCGGAGCTATGGTGTTCAGTAGGTGAGTTATATTAAATGCATTGTCCGCTTGTGATATTTTCAACTTCAAGTAAGTTTATCAAGATGTAACCCCTTTGTATGCTGAGGAACATCTGTGCTAGCCCCATTCCGTGCTTTTCTCTGTTTTCTTGGGCATCTCAGACACTGTATAACCTTCTGACAGAGCTGATGGAGAAGGGATGGGTATTTCTCTGATTCTTGGCCACACCATTAGCTTGAAATCAAAACCCGTGGGAGAAACTCTTTAAATATAGGTGTCATCACTAGTTCTGAAGATTCCTAAGGGGTTCAGTTGGTTCAGTTTGGCCCTTTTTGCAACTAACTCCTATTGTAAGAGGAAGACTATGACACGTAGTCTGAAAAGATCTTTTCATTATGGGGAAAGTGACTGGAGAACTGCAGCCCAGAGAGGTGAAACGACTTGCCTCAGATCACACAGCACGTTAGAGACAGACAACCTCTGCCATCCCTGCTAATTCAAAGAAGCACTCTATCGATCTCTCTGGCAACCCAAGCCACAAAGTCACAGCCTTTGTCCTAGTACCTGTGAGCTTGAGTGTCTCTATAAGTACACTCCTCCACCTCCATCAACCAGCTTTCCTAAAAGCTGCAGGCTTCTTAGGAACCAGACCAGGAGTACGTGATGGCTTGTGAATAGAAATCCATGGATGACTGTATTGGCAACTAGACAGAACATGAGTCACCCTTTGCTCACCTCAAGACCAGCCCAACCAAAAAGTAAAAAAAAGAAGAAGAAGAAGAAAAACAGGATGCAAACTAGAACATAGTCCAGGTTCCCTTTCAATTCTTCGTTTTCACCTTGCTTATCTTCTAGCTTTCCTAATTATAAGTAATCAATCATCCCCGTTGGTTCTGGAATTGCATCACTAATGGTCTGGAAAGATAATATTGTGACATTCACTGAGTTGAGAAAGACTCAGGAAGAACTTTCTTCCAAACTTCAAAGCACCTAACCCATTTAAAACACACCAAAAAACCCTTGGAGATAACCTGCAGCTTAGACAAAGACACTGAGTGGCTTGAAGATAAGATACATAATCTCAGAACCTTCCATGGAAGCTGTGAAAATGCTATCAGGATCATCTCCCAAAAATGCAATGTACTGTGAAAGTCTAATCAGTTTTTTTGGCAAACAGTTTCCCTGGACAGATAAGAAATCCTGGCAGAGGTGAGAGAAGGTGGGAAAGAAGCCTTGAAGAAAGAGACACTTAATAACTGGCCTTGCTCTCTCATATCCTACCAACACAACTTTCCTCGATTCTTCAAAAAACTATTAAGAATGACAGCATACGAAGCAAGATGGGTCAAAGAGAGAACAGCTGAGTTTGGGAACCAAGGAATCACGTTCTACATGTGGAATGCAAGTCAGCTTTATACCCACTTTATCTGGCCCACATTCCAAGGCTCCTTAAAAAAGTTGATAAATAAACAATCATGTCAGAAACCAAGGGCATCTCAGAGGCAGCACAGGTTGAGCTCTTGAGGGCTCTTCTACTCCCAGGATTTACCAAATAGTCACAGTTGGGTTTATTTGTTCCACATTAAAACTCATCTGTTCTGTGTTACAGCAGGCATGCCATGGAATGAATGCAAAGATGCAAATCTCAGGATTCCTATCAAACACTCCCCTTAGCAGCTCCATGCTGTGTGTGATTCATAAACCAGTCACTTTAGCCCTGTTGAGGGCTCCCATAAAGGATGTTCTTTTATCCATTGATTAGGTCTTTCATTCAATGATAGTGAGGAATGACCTACCCAATTCCTAACATCTGGAACTTACTGTAACTGGGGCACATTATAAAGCATTATTCCATAGTGATATCTAAGAAATGTGGCTGGGGGTGTAGCTCAATGGTAGATCACATGCCTGGCATGCACGAGGCTCTGGGCTCAATCCTCAGTACTGCCAAATAAATAAATGAATGAATTAATGAATAAATAAATAAATATGGATGGATGTTCAGGAAGACTAGCTGCAGGGTAGAAAGTGGGGACATTTCTCTGATTCTTGGTCACACCATTAGCTTCAAATAAGCACCCATAAGTTGCCCCAAGTGCTTTATAGATGTAGTGCAAGCAAGGACCTGATATCCCAGGAATTTGTAGCTGCCCACATCTGCTTTTCATAAAAATGCCTTGTCAACCACACCCCAACCCTTCTGTCATGGATTTTGTTCTTGTTTTCTGCAGTCATCCAACACTTGATCACCTACAGCCTTTTCTTTGTTGCATCCTTAGGCTTTTAATGATGATTATTATAGCAGAAACTCTTTAAATATAGGTGTCATCACTGGTTCTGAAGATGCCTAAGGGGTTTAGTTAGTTCAGTTTGGCCCTTTTTGCAGTCAATTCCTATTGTAAGAGGAAGAATATGGTCCCAAAAGATCTTTTCATTATGGGGAAAGTGACTGGAGAACTGCAGCCCAGAAAGGTGAAGCGACTTGCCTCAGATCACACAGCATGTTAGAGACAGAGTGGAGCCAAGTAAGTCAGCTCTCCAGACCCCTTGTCCAGATGTTTTTCTATTTCCACTATGTTCCTAGTATTTTGTACAGTCTTGTTTATGTGGCCCAGAGGGCTAAGCCTCTGAACTCTGGTCTTTTTGATCACCTAGATTCAGCCAGTTTGTCCTTCCTTCTTCATTTTACTCCTAACTGTGCTTTGGATCATTTGCCTTGGGCATTTGCCATTTCCGTCCCTCTCTACAGTGTCTTTCTACCCGGAATCTAGGTGATCAAAAAGACCAGAGTTCAGAGGCTCAGCCCTCTGGGCCACATTCCATGACTCCAGGAACCCCAGAAACAAGAGCCAGAGGGTCTATTCCTGAATCAGAAGGTCTGTTCCTGAAGTCAGGTGTTTCCTCTACCCTGCCCATCTTGTGCCTCTGCGCTCAGCTCCTACCCTGTCCTCAGATACAGAGGGAGAATGAAAGGGATGGAGGGGCCTCAGAAGCCCAAACCAGAAAATCTGGTTATTTAGGTGCTAAGATCAGTCAAAAAATCTGGACAACAACAATGACACAAAACCAAGCCAAGATTTCTAGGAAACAGCATAGAAAAGAATTAGAAAAGTAGGAAGTGAGTTTATGGCCAAAAGCAGATTGGAGACAACAGGGAGATGGGCTGGAACAGGAGGGAGAGTAAAGAATAATTTTACTTTTACTAATTATCCCTAGAAACCTCCTTTTTCTTCCACTTGAGATATATCCTAAGAGTCTTGATAAAGATGCCTTTGATAACAAATGTCTATTGGTCTTAAGTGAATCACATTAATAGCAGCATTATTCTACTTTAGGCAGATTTGGGTCTTATTTAGTAATGGCTGATGTATCTATAAAGAAATATTCCTAACAGGTGATGAGCCAGGTAGAAATAAATACCCACACACAGACCCCTCAAACCCAGTGCTTCCAAAGACTTTATCTGGGTCCAGATGCCAGGAATCACTCCTTCCTGGGCTCCTCAGCCCACGGATCTGCGGATGCAGCTCACCCCCCAGCCTGAACCAACCTCCTATAATCCCAGAAGGTGACAGGAAGCCAAGGCCCAGGTTCAAGACTTTCCTCTGAATTTTGATCTCTAACCTTCCCTGCTGATCCTGAACTTAACCTTCCCCATCTTTATACTGATCTCTCTTAGAAGAGCAGGCCTAGGCAATGGAGAGCTCAGAATCCTCTGACTCACCCTTGACTCCTCGCCATGCCAAGATTCCGTGCTTCCTCTTCTCACTCCAAGACCTTTACCTCTCCTCTAACTTACCCAAATCCTATAATTCTGAGTTGGCTCTTGAACCAGTTTTCTGCCTAAGGGAGATACCCCAGCTTATGTCACCTAACCCTACTTAAAGATGACTCATCCAAGATCACAGAGATTAAACACAGAGCTAAGAACTCAGGAATGATGTGAGTTCAGGTTATCACTCACATGATAAACATACATTTGAGAAAATAAAAATCACCCTTCAGATGCAATTTATAAAATGTATCTTATAAAATGTCAAGAAAGGTATGGGTTTTTAAAAAATTCAGCTCAAGATATCCCCACAATGACCAGAGCAATCAGGCATGATTATTGAAAGATTTCTAACGGTGCCTTAAGAAAACTACTCTTTGGGAACTGATGAAAGAAGCTAGACCAATATTGTTCAAACTATGTTCTCTATAAAATTAAATCTTTTGGATGTGAATTGTGTGCCTTAACAAAATAGTCATGATCAGGATAGCTTAGAATACAGACTCCATATTACCTTTGGTATTCTCCACTCATTCAAGCATACTTAAGGTCCTAAGGTCCTATAGTAAAGAAACCTGTTAAACTTGATTTAAACCCCTAATCTTTCCTGAATTCACTTGACCACTGATGGATCCATCTCTCCCTCTCCTTCTCTGTCTCTCTGTTTCTCTCTCAGTCTCTCCAATCCTCCCCCCAAAAAAATTCCTAATTGTTCTGAGAACACAAACTGGGAGATGCTGAGTCATATTTGTTTAATTTTTTTAAATTCCTGATTCTTTTAGTAGCATTATTAGCCAGAATGAATCAGCTATTGGCTTTCCCCGGTTCACTAAATAATCATAAACCTGTTATCAACATCCTCTGACACATGTCCTACATTGAAATGCATCCTTACTCAGTGCAATCACTTTTTAAAAATGTCTAGAACTTAATAAAGAATATAGAAAGCAGTCATATCACTTCAAAGACCCTCCTTGGCAGTCCTATAGTCACAGCTTTGAAAGACTCTGAATTTTGGAGCGGGAGCTCTAACTGCTCAAGAAGAATTTGTATCCAAAATTCCTAGGAAGTGAGGATGCCCAGGCTGTGACATCTGAATCTAGGAACAGGCCCTAGAGTTTGGTCCATCAATGCCGTCATCTCATGAATTAGGAAGCAGCCTCAGGAGGATTGGTAGCTCTGCAGTGGAGGAGTTGGGATTAGAATCCAGTTCTTTCGGTGCCTCTGCCAGGAATTTTCTCTGTCTTGGAATTTCTGTGCCTCTGAGTAAGGAAGATCTCAGTCCTTTTCATCCTGAAAACCATAATAGAAAGGTAAGAAGGAAATTTACCAAAATGTTAATGTGTTTGAAACTGAGGTGATATCTTGTTTTTAAAATATTTTTTTAGTTGTCAATGAAACTTTATTTTATTTATTTATAGGTAGTGCTGAGAATTGAACCAAGTGCCTCACACATGCTAGGCAAGTACTCCATCACTGAGCCACAACCCCAGCCCAGTATATTGTTTTGTCCTATTTGTTCTACATGGACCAAAGTGTGTACCAAGGCACATACTGCTTTAATGCTAGGGTGGAGTTAGTGGGGGACACTGATGTTTTAAAAATGAAAAAAAAAATCCAGAAGAAAAAGTACATACCTCCTAGTGGTTGACCAAAATAAGCAGAGCTGATGAAATACCTCTGTACTTCCTGTGCCAGGAGAGGCATTAGGCTGTGAGGGAGGGGTGATTCACAGGGGTGCTAGGCCTCCCTGCTGACTGCTGGCTGGGTATCACCCTCTCTGATAGACATCTTGCTGCTATGGCTTCACCCACCAACTGGCACAGAGCACAGTTCTACTTTGTAGGCTTTAGTAATTTCCTTTCAAAGCATGCGTCTCCAGACTGACTTTGAATGATTTCTCAATGCATCCTAACTGAATATACAAGTTTAATTGAAAACATTTTCTTTTACATTACCTTTCTGTATCAATGTCCCACCTAGCAAAGATTTCTCTTCAGTCTATGTCTAAAAACACAGATTTTAATGCCTATTTTGGAATTCAAGCAGGTAATATCTTGTTTACATATCAGAGCTATGTGTATCCATGTGTGCACATGTGCAGCTGCACATGTGTGTGTATGTGTGAGAGACAGAGCTAACAGCTTACTTGAATCTGACTCAAATCCTTTAATCCTAAAGGGAGTAATTTTATAACCCTCTGAAAAATAGCATGCACTTAGCCACTTCTGCAATATCTATTTACTTGAACTTTCAAAAAAACTCTAGGTCCATTGTTATCTTAATGTACTTGGAATCTTTAGGCTATTATTGTTCCCCTTAAAAGTGGTGGCTGAGGTCTCTCTTCATCTGTCCATAGTTTCCATCAATTTTCCTCATTTTCATCTCCTCTACCTGACATTAACTGCCACTCTGTTTCACGTCTTCCCATTTCCACATGGTTATTGCTCCTTCACTTCTCCATCACTCTAACCTGCACTCCATCCCATAGTTCCAGAATATGCTATGTTCTTCTCTCCCCTTATTTAAGGCCAAAATCTTCCTCTGTGGCTTTGAGTCCATCTCATATCATCTGATCTCCATGGGCCCTGACCCTTCAATTACCTCTGTTGGATGTCATAACTTTAATTCTCCTCCTTTTCCCAGTTTTTCCTTCATAGTTCATGAGATTTTTTCAGTTCTCACCCATCTTAAATAACTCCCCCTTGACCTTGCATGGCCATCTGGCCATTGCTTTATCTCTCTTGTCCCCTTTTCCTTAAGCTTCTTAGCAGATTAGGCTGTTTTCACTGTCTCCACTTTTCAATTCATATTCCCTTCTCCACAGGAGCACCCTACGTTCTACCCATCAAAGCTCTGCAAGGGTTTCTGCTAATTTTACCAGTGCTGAGCCACAGTCTTCATGCTTGGTGGTACTGGACATCTCCCTTGCCTTTGACCCTGATGACTGTTCATTCCTTGGGATGCTCTGTACTCCCTTGGCTTTGCAGATCCCATGTTTAGTCTGTACTTATTACATCCTCTGTTCAGCCCTCAGTATTTCAGAGGCTCTGCCAATATTATGTTCTCCAGAGTTTTATTGATTTTGCTCTATAATCTGCCCCTGGGTGATAAAACCTGTTTCATGGTCCTAACTAACCTCTATTTATATTGATGGCCCCTAAATATATTCTCTCTGTGTCAAAAACCTTCCATTCCTAAGCTATTGACTCCTATTCCAAGTGTCTGCTGATATCCTTCCCTGAATATCCACCAGCATTTCAAATTCAATATGCTCTAAATCAAACTCATTATCTTCCCAAACTTATAGCTTCTTTTACTATCGCCCTTGTTAGCTGGAGAACCATCACTGGAATCACCAACCATCCCTGTTTGCCCAGGACTGAAGGGCTTCCCAGGATACAGCACTCTCAGTATTAAAATCAGAACAATTCAGGCAAACAGGGGTGGTCACCCTAACTACCACCACCCACCACCAGCTCTAGAACTTTGGAGTGATTTATGAGTCAGCTTTCCTCTCCTCTGGGTTGTGAACTCATAGAAGCAGACCCTAGGTTTTTCTCACCTCTGTGTCCGTGACCTTTAGAATAATGTCTGGTACAAGATAGACCTCAGAAAAAATTATGGTTGAACTTATCTATTTCCTCCAGGTACAAGCTGGTGGCCAGCAAATCAAATCCTACTCACATTTATGGTTTGTTTGGGTCACATGACAGATTTTCTGTTTGTTTCTGGGGATTTAACCACCCGGGGCACTTAACCACTGAGCCACATCCTCAGCCCTTTTCTATATTTTATTTAGAGACAAGATCTCAATAAGATGCTTATAGCCTGGCTAAGTTGCTGAGGCTGGCTTTGAACTCATGATCTTCCTGCCTCAGCCTCCTAAGCTGCTGGGATTACAGGTGTGTGCCACAACAGTCAGCACTTGATGGCTTTTATTTTTTATATATCAATGTTTGAAAATATGAAGACCTCATACAAAAATCCAAAATTCTGGAATCTCTTAAGAAGTCTAAATATCTGGAAACGTTAGGTTCGTATTTTGCTAGTGCGGCTGACCTCATTAGAAAGGACACCTGCTCACATCTTCACAATTTACCTGTAGCCCACCTCTTTTCTGACCCCTGGAAGGAATTGCTGCCACAAGGACAAGTTCCTCCTGTCTGCTCTGCTCAAGGAAATGTTTGGGGGAATTTTTTGGTTGGGTTTCATATGGGGGAGCTGCCAGAGTCTGTCCAAAGCAGATGGGTGCCATAGTCAGAGATCAACTTGGAGGCCCAAGATTGAGGGGGAAACTCACCCTGGCCCAGAGTACCTCTGCTCATTTCCCATCTAGATTTCTACCTAACGTCTAAATCAAGAGACTGTTAATTCCTAGCTCAATTTTTGAAACTCAACTTTATCTCAAATTTCCTTTCATACTTTTCCCTTAAAGGATTGTAAGATGGCAGTGACATTATCATCTTCAAACGAGCACTTTCATCATTGCCATCTCATTTAATTCTTACCTCCATGACATTAAGTCACAGGGTCTTGGCATAAGAGATTCAATTTTAAAAAGTATATTGAATTTTCCCCACAGGTATGATTGTTTTCACATAAAACAGACAACAATCACATGCTCAGAGACATCTCAAGAGCTTTTTGCATCTTAACTGTTAACAGCTTTATGAATTTTAATGGTTCAAGAGTTTATTTTTCACCACAGGCCCAGATGGAAATCGCTGCCATCAGGAATAGCTAAAATCCCCGACTGAGATAAAGCAGCAGATTTCTAGGCAGAGGAAATCAGATTTGACCTACTAGTGCTGCCATCTGTTCCTCTGTGCTGACCTGAGGGGAAGGGGCTCCCAAGGGACCTGGGAGTCATCCAGCTGTGGGTTTGCAATTCACTTGGATTGAATGCAGACCATGCTGCTAACTTCTGGGCTTTGACAGTCACCCTATATGTTTGGCTCTATTAGATACTGCTCATATATGCTTTGGGGTATATATTTATTAATAATGATAAAGTTAATTCAAATGAATCCAATTGGGAGGATTTGATGACACTCTTCAGGATCACTACACCACCACCCAACATGCTCAATTTGGAAACTGAGACTGGGGACTACAGATGTGTGTCAGATGGCCTTCTTTGGAATAGCAGGCCAGCTGTTTCTTTGTGGCTTTGGGACTATTCGACAGCAGCACTGACAGACAGGAGAAGATATGCACCAGCCCGATAATCATATAAGCTGAGGGGGAACTTCATTGCACACTGAGAGTCCTTTCTCACTGGGTAGAATTTCAAAATCAGCAGCAGACATCACATGCTGTTTTACAGAACTGCCTTGTAGACTGATTTTCGTGTCTCTTCCCGAGAACCTCCCACTGAAGAATGGCTAAAGGCCAGGCATGAATGCCATGGGGAGAGACTCACCCTTCTCACTAGGCCTTCTCCCCTTGCCAAACACATGCTGGGAAACTCCCTCTGAAGTCATGCATATCTCTTCTGGACTGTAACACTGTGTGTGCATGACTGTGGCCACCAGCCACAGGGCACGGCAACTGAAGGGCAGACATCAGATATGAATCTGTTTTAATGAGGCCTAAGGGGCTACTGTGATTACCAACAGCATCGTGTATTTCTACAGACATTGTTTGCCTGGCTTTGTCCCACTTCCCTGGTGCCTGGGATAAGAAACCATGAGGGGACCAGTCTGAGCAAGCTTTCTGAGGCTTAGTGAACTCCCTTTTCTCGACGGTAACCTTTCTCCATCTCCTTCTAAGTGAGAAAATGTGTCCAGATTATACTTGTGTCAACCCAGGTGAGATAACCCATTCAAAAGCAGCTTTTTCCTCAGTTTGAAGTTTGGCATTAGGTCTCATTTCCTGCCTCAATTTTTATTGCATAAACAGGATGACATTTGAGAGTTTTATTTGAAAATGAGGCTTGGCCTTGGTTGTTAAGCACACCTGCTACATGCTTCTGCCTGGCCTAACGTGCTTTAATGACAGATGAGAATTACAAGCCAATCAGAGCTATATGCCAATAGCAAGCACTAAATGACCACGATCTCTCTTTCCTTGCTACTGGATAATCAACTTATAGTTCAGCACATATTTCTACCTTGCACTCATATGAAGATAAGTTTAACCACTGACTCCCTGGCCTCCCGGCCAATTCATCTCAGCAAATCTTTATTGATCACTAGCCATGTATAAAACTCTAAACCAAAAAGAAATAGATGTAGTTCCTTACCTCAAGGAGATTAGACATTAGTGTATGGAATTAAACACATACTTACTTAAGGATCAATCAGTGAACTAGAATGTGGAGTCAAATAAGTTATCCAGAATG
The DNA here is from genome assembly GCF_047511675.1 of Marmota flaviventris. Classification (NCBI taxonomy): domain Eukaryota; kingdom Metazoa; phylum Chordata; class Mammalia; order Rodentia; family Sciuridae; genus Marmota; species Marmota flaviventris. The sequence goes on along the minus strand of NC_092499.1, from coordinate 62,219,928 downwards.
AAACCTAGAGTTATAAAACAATAGAGATATTTTTAATATTTTTTCCAGAAATATTTTTATAGTCATCAAAGACTATATGCATATAAAAGTTTTGTTTGTTTGTTGTTTTTTGGTACCAGGGATGGAACTCAGGAGCGCTTAACCACTGAACAACATGCCCAGCCCTTTTTTTTTGTATTTTATTTAGAGCAGGGTCTTGCTGAGTTGCTTAGGGCCTTACAAAGTTGCTGAGGCTGGCTTTGAACTCATGATCCTCCTGCCTCAGCCTCCGGAACCACTGGGATTACAGGTGTGTGATGACCATACCCAGCCATACAAAAGATGTTTTAAAAGACAATTTCATGTATTTAATTGGAAATCCAGAAGGAGAACATAGGAATGACACAGAAGAAATATTCAATGGAATATTCAATATTCAAGTTGATGATTCTCCAAATATCATTCTCAAATAAATCCCAAAGAGATTAAATAAAAGGAACTCTACAAATAATCCTTTGGTGTCAAAGGTAAAGAGATAATTTTCAAAGCATCCAGGGAGAAAAGATATATTACCTACAAAGCAACAGCAACAAAATGGCACTAGCTTCTCCATGACAGTATGAAAGTCCCAAAAGACAGAGAAATAATGTCTTCAGGGCAGCATGTAACTGCAATAATAAAACAATTTAGACTATGAACACTATTGTAACAGAGTAGTCGATGAGGTGCTCTGAGAAAGTTAAGGAAGGAGCAATTGATTGTGTATAGATGGTGGCATGGAGGGTGGCGAATGGAACAAGTGGCATATAACTAGATTTGGATCCAGACAATTGAGTAGGGTTTAGGAGGCTGGGGAGTAGGGAGGCAGAGCTGCAGCTGGCTGCAGGATCCCTTTGCATGAGGAGAAGACTCTACCTCTAACACACCCCAGTTCCAGAAGCTCAAGGGTCCAGAGTGTAGGCTATAAGCTGGATGCCAGCCCTCTCTGACTTCTCAGCTTGGTGGCCCTACACAGGGCACAGTCCAAGCCAATGTCCCAGGTTATACATGGAGTTCTGTGGTATGTTCAGGCAACATAAAACAGCAGAATGCTCTAGTATCTGCATCCAGAAAGCACAACCTCCTTCTTCCTGGTGTTCAACTTGTGCTCAGGGCTTTCTGGAAGAACACTCCTTTTGTGAGAAGAGGCAGAACATTGAGTAAACTCATTAGGAACTTCGAGAGTCCTTCTAGAATACTCTATGTGGTTTCTGAGCACTTTGGGTCTCTGTTAGAATTCCTAAACTAAGGAGGTCAACCAATTACACAAATCCCTCCACTTCTCCCTGTGCCCCAGCTATTGCTTCCCATGGCCCCTGGAAGCCCTCTGTTTATTTATACTTCTTCACTCCCTGCCATGGGAAATGCAAGGAGTCAGAAGCTGTGAAGGATTCCTTGTGAGTCCTGCATCTCTGGTCTCATTTGCCCACTCACAGGGAAACAGAGTTTTAAAAAATACTGAAGAAGTCACAATCCTTTAAGGTCTTTCAGTGCTTCCTTGCAATCAGTGTGGAACCTGTCAGACACCTGTGACCAATGCTCAATCACCTCCTGCCCAAGCTCTCCCAGGAACCAGAGGCTATACTTCCCCATGATGATCTTCTCTCCAAAATGTTGACTTTCCCTATTCCTCCCCTATTTGTTTCTTCTCCCAGGATTTTCACAGTGCCTCTCAATCACAGAGTCTATTTTCCTGCCCTATAAACTAACCCTTTACTACAGTCTCACTAAAGTACCTTGAAGACAATGACTGCTGCTTTCAGCAATATCCAGAGTCTGGGATACTAGTGCATATATAGAAGATAGACATTCATTGAATTATTTCTAAAAAAAAAAAAGTCAAATGATAACCACATTGCATGGTTTCTAAACTCATTTTTCTTTGGATGTTCTATAGACTTAGAAAAATAGAAAACCCAAGACCCAATATAGGCAGCCCCAACTTACACAGAGAGAAGGACTATCATCCTCTGTGGCCACATTTCCCTCTGTTGCTCCCTCCTACTCTCCTTAGAGCAGTGCAATCTCTAATTCATCTTCAAACCTGTTTCTACCTTCTCCTCATTGGTAGGGTAAATCCTATCTCAAAGACAGAAACAAGAGACATGAGCAAAAGGAAAACCATCCCAGTCACTCCTAAGGTCCCCTCTTCTTCCGCAACCCAACTCAGAGCTTTGCCAATATAAAAATATTGTACCCACATAGAACATGTAAACTGCTTAAGAAAACTGTCTTCTGTAACTGCTAGCACAGTCCTAGGCCCATAACTGATGTCCGCAAGATGGTGGAAGTTAAGAATGGACTCTGGAACCAGTCACCCCAAACTTGAATCCTTACTGTGTCATTTCTCAGCTCTCATAGTGAGTAAGTACCAACCTCTTGATGCTTTGCCCCCTCATGTCTGAGAAGGAGATAATGGTGCTACCTACCACAGAGGCATGCTGTGAGCATCAAATGCCTGGTAGGTAGCGACATACCTGCCATGTATTAAATGCAAGAATTGTTAGCTAGCACCATAATAATTGTAGCACAATCATTGTTTAATATTTGTTGTTAAATATTTGTTGAGATCATTATAAGGAAAATAAATCACAACCCTGGATAATCCTTTGCTAGATGTGATCTTTTTTCATATCAAATCATAGCATGTATGTTACTTGTGAAAATACTATTTTCTCTCCTCTTCCCTATTACCTTTAACACTATAAGCTACCTCTAATAAGATGTTAGTGTGTGTCAAAAATAACCTTCTATAAGTATGTTCCTTAATTCTTTTTTGTTTCTTTGTTTCCTTAACTGCAAAGTCAGAAGGCTTGACTAGTTGGTCTATAAGCTCCTTCTAGCTCTAAATTTGTATGATTTTTGTAATCATGGGGATTTAGATGTCTGTGAAAATTCTCACTCCTGTTTAAGTGCTTTTCTTTTACTCTCTTTTTCTATAGATTAGGAAAGCCCACAAGGGACCCATTTTTGAGGCCATAAAAGAAGAGCCCAGACCTACAACCAGCCCTGACCACTGGCTTTGATGACCACAGGATAGAGAGAGGGGGCCTCTCCCAGAGGCAGCTGTGCCTGAGGTCTCTAAGAGGGCCTCCTTAAACTTCCAGCTCCTGTCCATCTTTCCTCAGTAGGGAGCAAAACTATGACCTGCCTAAGGTGATCAACTGGATGGAGGCAGACCTTCACTTTCTTCCTGGTTCATTAAACAAATAGAAAAAAAATGTTGATCATTGTGTTCTATGGTATTTCAATGATTCTTATATGATCTCTGAATAATATTTTAGCACAGTGCATTAGAAAAAGATGGTGGGTTGGGTGGGGGAGAACTTAAAAAGAATACATCTGAGGAGCCGCTTCATCTTGGGACACAGGAATGGACTGGAATGTAGGTTCTATAGAAACCAACATTTGACAAGCAGGAACTCTCAAGCACAGGGATGCTTCCACACCCCGGCAGCTGCACAGGAGTTGCCTGCCAAAGCAATTTAGGAAACCAGATTAGAAATCAGATGACTAAAACTCTAAGGGGGTAGGGCTCAGCGACTCCTGGCCAGTTCCAAGAAGGAGCTGGCTCTTCAACCCTGTGCCATTGATAATTGAGGCAGAAAGAGTGTTTGCACTAGAGAACTCAAGACCCGAAGATGGGTCATGAGTATAAATTCCTTTGTTTTCTCCCATTTTTCACAAGCCCACAGGTGTAGGCTGGCATTTTACAAAATGACTACCATCCATATTGCATATTCCACAATTGTGTTGCCACAGGTTGCTTAGGAAAAACAGGAAAAACTGAACTGAAGTGTAATCCCAATTTTATATCCTGGCAACCATGCACAAACAACTCCTGGTGTATTCATGAGCCAATACACATCTTCACTTTCCAGCCACAGCAGGGCAAATATCAGGAACTAATCTCAGGACTGAGAACCACAAAAGTATCACTGGGTCTCTTTTGCTAGTGGAGCCAGTACTCGGCAGGAAAAAAAAATCATTCTGTTAAAAACTCACAAATCAAAGGGGATAATTCATTCTTCCCATGCCCACCTCAAACATACACACAAATTTTTTTCCACTCAAAGAAAAGCAATCATCTTTCTACAATCTTCTCTGTTAGTGGGAGGCAAGCCTGGCATGGTGGAGGATGCTAAGGAAACACTTCCTTGTTTATTTTTTCAAGGGAAGGCTGCTTCAAATGGGCTGGGGGCAGAGATCTTTGTCTGGTTTCTTTGGAAGACAGGGACAAAGGATGCTGCGCAAGGCAGGCCATGTAGGATGAGGGATGAAGCCCACTTAGGAAACCCAGCTCTGGTCCTTGTAAGTCATTTGAACTTTGGCCTGACCCCGCCCAGGAGGACAGCATGTCCTGTGTGAGCTGGATTCATGAAGCCCAAGGGGCTTTGTTCATCCATATTTGGAGGCAAGAGCCTGAGCGGTGCTTGGCAGCCTCAAACCTTGCCATATGCTGAGAATGAGGGAGCGAGGGTTGAATTACACACTGCCTAATCTTTTGGTGTATCACAGCTGAGTCACATCCATTTTGACACTCAGAGAATATAAATAGAAAGATCTGGGGAGCAGAAATAAGAAATGTAGATGTTTTAGACGTTTTCAAGCTCTTCTTGGTAGTGTGCATTGGGTCCGTCTGCAGTCTTGCCTGCGTTAAAACAAAATCCGTGAGAGGAGAGCCTTTGCTCAAAACTTTGAATATCTTGAATACAATAGACTGGGAAACTTAGTTGAAAGAGAAGAAATCTTTTTATTTCTTAGAGCCAGGTGTGTCCTAGGCCAGGGCAGAGAAAAGTGGACAAAGCCTTCCAGAAACAGTGGCCATCAGGTTGAATTCCTGTGGGCTCTTCCCACGCAGGCAGAAGCTGGTTTTCTTCAGTCAAGAGAGCATCAGAGCACAGCTTGAAGCTGGTAAAGTCACCCATTTTGCTACTCCAGGGTTTCTTGCTGAAATATGCATTATTTTGTTGGTTTTCTCCCTCTTCTTCTGAGGTGGAGCACAGAGTTTCCATACTAAAGAGATCTGGTGTAGAGTTACCCTGAAGAAGGTTGTCTGGGAGAGGAGAAGGAAGTGATCAGCAATGTCTAGCTACAAGCCATGGAAGTTAGGTGACCTGGGAAAGTCAACATGTCAAATATGTCAACAAATATTTTCTAAGCAATCTCTGGAATAATATAAACTTAAAAGGCATAGTCCCTGCCCTGAGGCCCTTATAACATTTCACAGGGGTAAGAGATAACCATTTTACAATTAGAAGATAGTAAAACTAAAGGCAAACAAAGGGCAAGGCTTTCTAGGAGCTTGTCAGGGTGAAATCTGAGGCTGAAACCCTTGCAAGGCTGGTTAGTCTATTGTGCGGAAGTCTCAAGGTTGGCCTCCTCTGGAGGTCTATACTGGGCAGTAACCAAAATGACTATTTCTCAAGGTATAGTATTTAAAACCCTTAGCAGGGCTTCGAAAAAAGAGAGAAGTGTGTGTGTGTGTGTGTGTGTGAGAGAGAGAGAGAGAGAGAGAGAGAGAGAGAACTGAATATGAAGGAGTTTTAAAAATGGAAAGAAGGTAAAGGGATAGGAAGGGAAGATTAGAGGGGTAAGAAAGGACAGCAAAAAGGAGAAGAGGGGAAAAAGGGACCCCCTACCCAGTCCAACACCTCTCCCCCTTCAGAATCCAGGAAGCACTTTCTGCTAATATCAAAATTGTTAAAGTCACCACCAGCCACAAAGGCTTTAAAGATATTAAATGTATGAGAAGCATTTATGTACTTCATGGAACAAGCTGGTTAAAAATGGACCTTACACCGGGACCTGTGGCACCTGGTGGGCTGTCTGACGGTAGAAGTTCCAAACACACACACAAAATAGAGAACAGCAAGCCTGCCCAGGGCAGGGCCTTGACTTTTCAGGTACTCAAATAGCGCATGTCTCTGTATTCATCTGAGTACATAGAGGTAGAAAGGATTAATTATGTTATTAAGTAGTATATAATTATCAAGCACATTAGATTATCACTGTATAGTTTTGGCAATTTTCAAGGCAATTTTATATCATTATGTTAGGTTATTCCCACAAGATTTTTAATGCATTTTTCTGAAAATCTATACTTCTAAGAAGAGCTCTATGTATGTTTTTGCTTTTTTTTTTTTTTGAACTGGAGATTGAATCCTGGGGCATTTAACCAATGAGCCACATCCCCAGCCCTGATTTTGTATTTTATTTAGAGACAGGGTCTTCCTAAGTTGCTGAGGCTGGCTTTGAACTTGTGATCCTCCTGCTTCAGCCTCCTGAGTCACTGGAATTACAGGTGTGCAACATCACGTCCAGCTCTATATCCATTCTTTGCCTTCATTCCACAATCAATGTAGGAAGAGAGGCAAATAATATCAAAGCTCAAAGGGCACTGACTTACATTTAGACACTTATTCTCTCCCTGTCTCTGTCTCTTTTCAAATATTGTGACTCAGTAAATAAAAGATGGACCAGGGTCCCAGTGGGCAGACCACAGAACAGAAGTATATTGGTTCACATCCCTTCCTTAAAGCCACATAAAATTTAAGAAAAATGGAAAATAGTAAAATAAAACCCCCACCATCTTCCGTGAAACTAGGAGAAAGTCATAACTCCAAACTTCAGTCTCTGAGGAATGGAATATCAACTAGGGTAAAATTGGGACCTGAGGGAGACAAAAGAATAGACAAGAACCTCTACAGATCTTTGATGGGATACAAAAGGAGTTCTCCAAAGGGAGTGGCCCAGCCATTGATGACTGAGTGTCAGGACCTAGGAACATGGGCAGAGCTCAAAGTCTCCTGGTGTCCTGCTCCTGGCTGTGGAACAAGGCCAGCCTGATACTGAGAATACAGAGATTTCTGAAAGAGGCACAAAGGAATCCGATGGGCAAAAGGAGCATGACTGGATGCTGGGTTTGTAGCAGTGACTGCACTCCTGCTGGTAAGCAAGGTTCACACCTAAAGATGATCTCCCCCAGGGGATACTGGTAATATCTGCAGATAGTTTTGGTTATCACTATTAGGGGTGGGTTTTCCCAACCAGAATCAAGTGGGTAGAGGCCAAAGATGCTCTGAACATCTAAGTCACACAGTCATCCCCTACAACAAAGGATTATACAGCTCAAAATATTAATAGTGTCAGGGTTGAGAAGCTTTCTGACCTGAGAAAAATTACTTAAACCTTCTGGGCCTTACTTTCTTCATATGAAGAACAAGACCAATAGATACCTATTTTATTGGAGTTATTGTGCTGGTTAAATTAGGCGTATTATAATATGAAGCGATGTTTTGCATAGTGTTTGACCAATTATGCTCAGTAAATATTGGCAATTTTTTCTCCCCTTCTCTCTATTTAAAAGGTGCAAATGTATCTGTTTGGTTTTATGGCCCATGGTTCATCTTTGACAGACACCATTCTGCCTCAAGAAAACATCTTTAGCAAAAATCTTAGCTCTACAGCATTTCGTGAGAGTGGTCTGCCTCTCGGATAACAGTTTTTTGAGAAAAGTGAAAAAAAAAACCCATACAATATATGAGTGTACCTTTTTTCCCCACTTCCTTGCCAACACTTATTGTTGTTTGTCTTCATAATAGCTGCCATTCTGACTGGAGTGAGATGATATCTTAGAGTAGTTTTGATTTTCATTTCTCTAATTGCTAGAGATGATGGACATTTTTTCAAATATTTGTTGATTGATTGTATATCCTCTTCTGAGGAGTGTCTGCTCAGGTCCTTGGCCCATTTGTTGATTTGATTATTTGCAAATTGGTGTAGCCAATATGGAAAGCAATATGAAGATTTCTTGGAAATATGGGAATGGAACTACCATTTGACCCAGCTATCCCTCTCCTCAGTCAATACCCAAAGGACTTAAAAACAGCATACTACAGGGACACAGCCACATCAATGTTTATAGCAGCACAATTCATAATAGCTAAAATGTGGAGCCAACCTAGATGTCCTTCAGTGGATGAATGGATAAAAAAAAATGTGGCATATACACAATGGAATTTTACTCAGCAATAAAAGAAAACAAAATTGTGGCATTTGCAGGTAAATGTTGGAGAAGATAATGCTAAGTGACGTTAATCAATCCCCCCCAAAACAAATGCCAAATGTTTTCTCTGATATAAGGAGACTGACTCATAGTGGGATAGGGAGGGGGAGCATGGGAGGAATAGATGAATTCTAGATAGGGAAGAGGGGTGGGAGGGAGAGGAAAGGGATAGGGGTTTAGCAAGGATGGTGGAATGTGATAGACATCATTATCCAAGTACATGTATGAAGACACGAATTGGTGTCAACATACTTTATATACAACCAGAGATATAAAAAATTGTGCTGTATATGTGTAATAAGAATTATAATGCATTCTGCTATCATTTATTTAAAAAAAATCAATTTGAAAAAAACTCATACAAGAAGAAATCGAATTATGGTCAAGAAAGGTCTGATTCAACTGATTGCTCCAGCACACTTACGTTTAGAGTAAGGATCAGAACTCACCATTCTAGCTTTATCTAAGCCAATTAGAGTGTAACCCCTGTCATCTATACCCTTGGATAATTAATTGTTCTTAGGTATGTTTTCTGGATCAATGAAGATTTAGATATGTTAGCACCAACATTTAAAAAAAAAATAAATCTTCCTAAAGTGAACTACATACTTGTGTATTTTTAGCAGAGTAAATTCAATAGCTTAAGCATTTCTTCATGACTCACCATCATCAGTGCTAGAGGCAATTATCATATATGGTCCCATACAATGGTGGCTTAAAGATCTTCTGAAGTTTTCTGGATCTTAATACACATATTAAATAGCCCCAGAGCACTTAAGCTTTTTGATCTTTTGTTTACATTAACTAAGAGGGTTTTCTTCCTGCCTAGTTCCTTATTATAACATTTCTAACTGACTCTCCCCTCAAATATTAGTGTAATTCCAAAGGTGGATTCAAAATTTTAGGAGCCTGAAGTTTAGGCAATTTGTGGCTGCAGGGTAAAGGGCAATCTTTAGAAAAAAATACAAAATTGCAAATACAAAATTAGACACCAAATTGGAGAGGGAGGGTATTTCTGGTAGATAATCCCACTCTGAAATGATTTAATAATACACAGAAGTGACTGTAAAATACATAAATACATCCCAATAAACCATAATCAACCTCTTCTTAGCTGGAGCTCAAAAAGTGCCTGCAGCCTCTCCATGCCATCTGACATGAGGTGATGTGTGCTGGAGGGCAAGTCACAGTGGCACCAGGCAGTCTGAGCCAGTTGTGATTAACATAGTTTACCTCTGCAGTTTTATAAAACCTTAGAGCCTGGTGAACACAGTGTAGGAGTCGAGTCGCTTATGTGGACCTGCCTCTGAAGTGGTCTGATACAGGCTATTCTCTTCTCATTTATTGTAAGCAAGAAAACCAGAGCCAACATTGACAGACCTATGTAGGAAGGAAGAATAAACAGGCTCTGAATAATGATTGAGGGCATCTCCTTAGAGTTCAGTATAGAGACTTGTGTGCATAGAATTTGAGGCATGTGTATATAGTATCTTTTTGGCTGATTTCTTATGTCTAGCTGTGTTTAATCAGGTGAGAAAAATTAGTTGATCTCTTATGGTCATTTTTAAGGCATATCCTCTTAGTATAAGTAGTTTTAAACATGGTTTTGATTAAACACATGGTAGACATGAGGATATGCAGTTGGTACTTTCTTCAGTTGTAAAAAATTCAAGACTTGGCCTATTAAAGTTTTTAATAAAAAGAAAATGTTTATTTGTGTCTCCCTTTGCTCCTCTTTATCAGCTTTTTAGTATTTTTATTTTGCTTTTTGTTTTTTTTTTTTTTTTTAATTCTTAAAAATGGCTTTTTAATAAAAGTTACTAATGCAGTTCCTAAATTGGTTTTGGTGAGTCCATTTTGATTTTCATGTTCATGGTCTTTTTTTTTTTTTTTTTTTTTTATTGTTGGTTGTTCAAAACATTACATAGTTCTTGATATATCATCTTTCACACTTTTCTTCAAGTGGGTTATGAACTCCCATTTTTAGCCCATATACAGATTGCAGAATCACATCAATTACACATCCATTGATTTACTTATTGCCATACTAGTGTCTGTTGTATTCTGCTACATTTCCTATCCTCTACTATCCCCCCTCCCCTCCCCTCCCCACCCCTCTTCTCTCTCTACCCCCTCTACTGACCTTCATTTCTCCCCCTTGTAATATTTTTCCCTCTCCCCTCATTTCCTCTTGTATGTTCTTTTGTATAACCCTGAGGGTCTCCTTCCATTTCCATGCAATTTCCTTTTTCTCTCCCTTTCCCTCCCACCTCTCATCTCTGTTTAATGTTAATCTTCTTCTCATGCTCTTCGTCCCTACTCTGTTCTTAGTTACTCTCCTTATATCAAAGAAGACATTTGGCATTTGTTTTTTAAGGATTGGCTAGCTTCACTTAGCATAATCTGCTCTAGTGCCATCCATTTCCCTGTAAATTCTATGATTTTGTCATTTTTTAATGCAGAGTAATACTCCATTGTGTATAAATGCCACATTTTTTAAATCCATTCGTCTATTGAAGGGCATCTGGGTTGGTTCCACAGTCTTGCTATTGTGAATTGAGCTGCTATGAACATCGATGTAGCAGTGTCCCTGTAGCATGCTCTTTTTAGGTCTTTAGGGAATAGACCAAGAAGGGGAATAGCTGGGTCAAATGGTGGCTCCATTCCCAGCTTTCCAAGAAATCTCCATACTGCTTTCCAAATTGGCTGCACCAATTTGCAGTCCCACCAGCAATGTACAAGTGTACCCTTTTCCCCACATCCTCGCCAGCACTTGTTGTTGTTTGACTTCATAATGGCTGCCAATCTTACTGGAGTGAGATGGTATCTTAGGGTGGTTTTGATTTGCATTTCTCTGACTGCTAGAGATGGTGAGCATTTTTTCATGTACTTGTTGATTGATTGTATGTCCTCCTCTGAGAAGTGTCTATTCAGGTCCTTGGCCCATTTGTTGATTGGGTTGTTAGTTATCTTATTGTCTAATTTTTGGAGTTCTTTGTATACTCTGGATATTAGGGCTCTGTCTGAAGTGTGAGGAGTAAAGATTTGTTCCCAGGATGTAGGCTCTCTATTTACCTCTCTTATTGTTTCTTTAGCTGAGAAAAAACTTTTTAGTTTGAGTAAGTCCCATTTGTTGAGTATTTTTATTTTGAAATAATTTTAGACTTAAAGTTGCAAACAAAGTCCAGAGATTCCCAGTATTCTTCACCCAGTTTCCCTAACAACACCTGACATAACCATTACAATTATGCAAACCTGAATATTAACAATGAAAGATACTACTAACTAATCTATAGACTCTACTAGAAATTTTCCATTTTTTCCAATATGTCTTTTTTTTTTTGATAAAAGATTTAACCCAGGATTCCACATTGCATTTAACTGTACTATCTCCTAAATCTCCAATCTGTGACAACTCCTGGTAATTTTTGTCTGTTTGACAAAAAGTTTCATTTTAACACTTCTGATACCAGTTATTTTTGATAAATTCCCACAGTTTGGGTTTTTCTGATTATTTCTCATAATCATACTTTTTTTTGCAAGAATGTCCTGAAGGCTATTTTTACTTCAGTGTCCTATATCAAGGGATATACAATATCCACATGCTTTATTACTAGTGATGTTAACTTGGATGACTTGATGAAGTTAGTGTCTGCTAGGTTTTTCCACCATGAAGACATTGTTTTCTCCCTCTGTAATATTTGAGAGAAAATTTGAGACTAAACAAATTATCGTTTTCCTTCTATTTTATCCATTAATCTTAGTGCCCAATGACTGTTGCCTGAGCAGTTTGCTCTTTGATGAAGAGTAATTTTGATTTCCATAATTTCTTTTATTAATTACATTTATTAATTGGACTAAAAAGACTTGTGGTTTTTTTAATATTTTCTTAAGTATTCATTCAATTATATATATTTAGACTTATAGTTTTTTTTTGTTGTTGTTCCAGGGAGTATAATCCATTATTACCATCTTTTGTTATTGCTCAAATTGTTAAAGTTTTCACCATATATAGCCTTTTCAAATTTTTTTGTATCCTTTCAACATTTGTCCATCAGTTTTTGAATATTTCCTTTCTAGCATCTTAGGCTATTCCAAATCAAGCTTACATTTTCTCTGGCTCAGACCTGGAGTCAACCAATTCTATAAGGAACTCTGGTTCCTTTTATTGAAGAATTGTATTGAGGAGCCAAGATTCAGGTTCTAGATGTGCTCATCACTACTGTGATGACATGTATAGGAAATATGTTCATGTATATTACATGTGAATACACATATCTATGTTTACTTTTTTATCCCATACACATAATAAAAATCATGGGTTATGCTGACACCACCTATTCTAACACCATAGGGTTCCTTCCAGCTTCCTCCCTCTTCTTTATCTGTAACTTCTATCTTCCACTTGAGAAATATTGTTCTCATTATTCTCAATGCTTTTATTTATCTACTCAATCCTAGTAGACACATAAAATCAGAATTGTTATACCTCATATCCATGAGAAACACATTTACCAACTAGATTTCAACATTTGTACATACATTTTTTTTTTGCAGTTTTTTTTACATTGGCCTTCAGTAGATAGTCAACATACTGTTTTCCGATGTTATATAAGTTAGTCCTTTTTTTACTATTGTGATTTTGTTTTTTTCCCAGCACCCTCTCTGAATTAAATTAATTATTTGATAAGCAGAAAATCATGTGAAACATTCTCATGGAAGGCTTAGATCTCATTGAGTCCTATCTACATGGAGTGGTATATTCAGAGAAGCACTATTCATATCTAACCCTTTCTACTCTGTGTTCATTCCCCATTCTTTCCACCCTGCTTTCTTCCACCCCTTGTAGGTAACTAATAACACTCCTCCCTGGTTTATTCTGTCTGAATTACTTATGAACAAATAAACAGTATGGGTATATGCTTTTAATATTCTATGTTTTTTATGTGGAATATTCTTTATTCTTTGCATATTGGTTTGTTTGTTTTCACTTAAGAATATCTTAGGAAATCAGTACCCAGCATTTTTTTTTTTTTTACTTCAGGTACAGAGTGCTATAGACCTTAAGACTCTTTCCAATATTTTGCAATTATAAATATAGCTTCCATGAACAACCTTCTGTCCATGTAGTTTTCTATCATTGGTAGTGTATTTTAGGTTGGATTTCTAAAATGGAATTGCTAGGTCAAATAGTAAGTGAAGATATAAATTTAAAAGGTATTGATTTCACTCCCGAAAGGTTGGTCCAGTTTAATTTCTTACCAGCAAGATATGTGAAATTTCATTTGTTTATTTTATTCACATACACCTTTACCAACAGAATATGTTATAAAAGTTACTTTTAGCTAATCCAGTAGACAAGAAATGGCATCTCAGCATTGTTTTGTTTTCCTCTAAATATGAATGTGAACAACTTTCATATGCTTAAGGTCATTTTTTATTATATCATTTGTTATGAATTATCAGATCTGGCTCCAAAGTTGGTTGGGCCCAGCTCTCCGAATTGACCTGCAGACCCAGAGACCTTACACTTGCATGCTTTCTCAGCCCTATCCATATACCCAGCATTCTGGGAAGACAGATTTCTGTTCCTTCCAGAGTTTGTCTGTGACCTTGATCCTGCAGGTTGATTGATGTTCTGACCAAGCTCTGTCATCTGAGAATCCAAGGTCATGGTTATTTTTAGGTTTCCAATGTCAATAAAAACCATATTTGCAGATGCTTAAGAGTAAGCGCTGTGTTTGATATAGAAATCATGAAGTTAACAATTAACATGAGCTCTTAGTATCTTAACATTTGAGTTTCAGTCTTTAGCCCTCATGTCTCATTTTGGGAAAAGTCATTCAACACCCCATTTGGCAAAGGTCAGAGCTAAATGACCCCATGACTGATGATTTTGTGTTCCAGATAATTGTGAATTCTTCTACCTCTCTATTTGCAAAAGGAAAAGGGAATTTTCCTGAGTTTCATTTGAATGAATCACATTTAACAGCTCTTCAGAGGAAAAAAAAAATCAATCTTGTAAATTACAAGCACTGCCTGGGGATCTGCATCAACTATGTGTATGTGGTCAGGTCAGAAATAGAGCTGGATTTGATCCATTGAGGGTAAACCTTCAGCAAATATAGCATTTCTGCCAGTTTCTTTTCAATGCTAGATCAGTAAGAAATGGATCATTTGAACAACATTCATTACTGTTTCTTAATCTCAACATTTTCTGGTACATATTTTCTTGTTTTGATTCTCTAAGAAACTATTAGCACCATTATTTACTTTAGCACCATAATCAAATTAAATAATGAAATATCTTCCTTTGTTTATAGTCTCCAAGGCTAGAAGAAATACACAGGAGTATAAGCTTAAATAAGGCTTATGCTAAATAAGAAGGTACAGGGGCACCTCACAAAGAGGGTACCTGTAAAAGCTGGGCTTCTTCTCCATATGAGTGATCTCACATGATGAAGAACCTTACCCTGACACTTGCAAACCATTCTTTCATATGACCTCTATTTGTTACTTATGGGACTAAGAAAAATTAGCTTATATTTTTGGGGTACCCTTTGCCCTAAAATGCTCATTAGTACATCTATAATTTGGAAAAGAATAACTAAGGGGAGTTGATCACTCATGTCAGGTGAATTTCAAGGTCTTGTTTGTATTTGCTATTATATTTCTGTACTCCTAAAACCAAGATGCTCTAAATAAGGACCATGAACTTAAGCTCAAGTTCACTTTTCACCACAACCTTGGTTAATCATCTCAAAAGATCTTTGGTGTGTGTGGTGCCCCCCCTGACTTAGACCTACTCAAATATGTTTCAAATCTTTCACTTGCTGTACCAGGTGATATTACTGGTGACTTTCAAGGCCCTTTTAGGGCAGATGGGATAAGTTAGAAACATATCAGTTTCGAATGTTTCATGGAAAACAACTTCTATTGGAGTCCCTAGCATACCAAAATTGCTCAATACTTAGTGAAATAGGGAGTTATTTTGGAAGGAATTCCAGCTCGAGTGACCAGTTTCCTATTTGCAAACTTTTCAAATCTTTTATCAGGGGCAATGGCTTAACCAATAATAAGAAAAACACAGGCTTCTTCTCTAATTCTTCAGTTCTCTCATTCAACTTGGCCAACCACAGGTATGATGGCTCAGTGCCCACCAAGCCCTTCTGACACTCTTCTAGGTTATACTGGAAACAATAACTTCAATTGTTTCAAATAAAGAAACCAAAGTTGCATATACATATCCTCGTAAATGGTGTTTTCTTCATACACACACACTCAATGCATGAATACCAATGCTTTTTCTAACATAATAAATGTCCCTTTCAGCTCTTCTGTCTCTATTGGTTCCTTTTTCAGAGCCACACCACAGTTTCTTTGTGTCCTAAGTCCACAGGAAGCATCCCAAGCATTCTTGCAAGCCTTGTGGCTTGGCTCACGCAGCTGGGAATAAAAGATCCCTTGAATACAAATGGCAGTGTTGCGTTCTAGCAGCTGCCACCCAAGGGTAGCAAACATCGTGAAGTTCATATTTTGTACTGCTGCTTTTTGTACTGAGCGAAGGATGAGAGAAAATGTTCTTACTGAAGAATTTGTTTGGTCTGATTTATTGGGGTGAGGGGAGAAGTGTTCTTTTGATGATCCTCTGTGGTATGTTAAGAGTTTGGCATTGACTTTTAACTACCAGGAACATTTGAACTTCTACACAAGGTTATATCTGAATTTTGAAAATAAAAGAATTTAAAAAAAAAAACATTTCAAATTACATGGAACTACTACTTTCCAGCTTTTAAGAACTATAATGTGCATTGTTAACAGCAGTGGGTTAGGTTCTCTGCTATTAATGGAAGCCAGAAAAAAACACTTTGAGAAAGGTCAGTGGGATTAACTGGAGCTTCAGGAAGTGAGCAACTATATTTACAGTCCTAGGATGGTGCATATTTCAGCTTTCCACACAAAGAATCCTTTCTTTCTGCTTTTGACATGTCACTAGGGTGAGGTGGATAAATTCTGAAAGACTCACAGACAGATTTGTTGCCGAATTATAAATCCAAACTTACATGCCATGAATTTCATTACTCTATCTCTCATTCCACTGGAACAGCTCATGGCACAAAGTATCCTTTGCCCAGCATAATCACACACTGAATACAAAACCTCCACAGAATTTTATGGAATGAAAGAATGGATGTTGAGCTTTGTTTTATTTCTTTTTTCTTTCTTCTTGAGCTATGTGCATTTAAAATAGGCATGCATACTTAGGAAGCTAAGCACCTGAGAAGTTAGCTAGTGATGTAAAAACAAAGCTTTTCACCCTTGGGTGATGAATATGAATCTGTACTGCGTCAGTGGTGATCAA
Source organism: Marmota flaviventris (assembly GCF_047511675.1). Classification (NCBI taxonomy): domain Eukaryota; kingdom Metazoa; phylum Chordata; class Mammalia; order Rodentia; family Sciuridae; genus Marmota; species Marmota flaviventris. The sequence goes on along the minus strand of NC_092499.1, from coordinate 62,203,480 downwards.
GAGGAGATTGATGAGTTGTGTGTTTTCTATGAAAATAATCCCTCCCCATTGGTAGTCACTATTTGACCTATCATTCATTACACTGGCTGTCACAAAATCCCACAAGTGAAAGGGAACTTAGAGACGATGTAGTCTAACTTCCTCTTTTTATAAAAGTGTCAAAAACAAGACTGGGAAAAGATAAATGACTTGCTCAAAGTTATGGAGGTACTGATGTCAAATGTAGAACTAAAGTCAAATTTTCCTGACTCTTTACCCAGTACTTGATCTCATTAAAAGTCCACAACATTTTATTGAATGTTAAATGGGAGTAATGAATTGTTTCCTCTAAATGCATGAGACATCTTTTGCCAAATAAAAATAGTTTAGTTAGGTGGGAAATGAACAAAATGATTAGGGAATACGTGGATAAAAGGCTAGGGGAAAAAGTCCTTCTTGGCTACCTAGGCAAATGACTTTTGAGTACCAAGGCTGCACATTACACTCACCTGGGGAAGGTTTCTGCTTATCCATCGCTATGTAACAAACCACCAAAAAAACTTAGTGGCTGACAACAAAGATCTTTTGCATGTTTTTCTATTGTGAGGGACAGGAATTTGAGCAGGAGTAACCATGTAGTGCTCCAGGTAGTGTCAAGTGGGATCACTCAGTGGTATTTAGCTGGTAACTGAATTGGTTTATATTGCCTTTATAGGCACAAATAGAAGTCTGGGTTCACCTGGTATCTTCTTCTCCCTATGTCTTCTTAGGAATATTTACATAGTCTTCTTATATGGCAAATTTTTTACATAGTAGAAACTACCAATTCTTTTATTTATTTAGCAGTGCTAGGGGTTGAACCCAGGTAGGCAAGCACTCTACCACTGAGATACATCCCCAGCTCTGCCATTCCTTTTAAAGTCTAGGTCCCTTCTGGCCCAGCATTACTGCTGCCTTCTCTATTGGTCAATGTTATCTGGCTTCCCAGACCTAAAGGCAGGGGAGGCGGGGGGAGATAAATCCTACCATACAAGTATCAAAAAATTTGTGACCATTTTAATATACCATAGTCCATTTTCTATCCACCAATTATTTGTATTACTTCCATATGCAAAATATGCTCACCCCTTCCCACAACCCCGAGAACTTCATCTCATTACAACAGACTCAGACTAAAAAGCCAGAATCTTGCCTTTTAAATCCTGCCCAGATAAAAATGAGTCTAATCATATATGATTCTTCAAATACAGTTTGTTTTGATCTGGAAACTAGTAAAGAGTCAAGTTATCTGCCCCATCCAACAATAATCATACTGAGATAGACAAATGCAGTAAACATTTAAGTTCAAAACCAAGAGAGGGACAACAGAAGTCATAGAGAAGTTACTTGTACATATCAATTCTGAAATACAGTTGGGCACAAATTACCAATTCCTCAAATTTTTATTGGCTTTCCTGGTGATTTTAATGGGTGATCAGGGTTGGAACCATTGACAGGGAATTCACATGGCACTTTTCACATTAAAAAAAAAAGAAGAGGAGGGAGAGGAAGAGAAGAAGAGGAGAAGGAGGGGGAGGAAGGAAGAAAGAAAATATTTTAAAAGTTTGAGTATGTTGTAAAGTAGTGGTTCTTATTTTCTTTTGGATCTTTTTTTTATTGATTTTTTTAAAAAATGAAGCGGAATGTATTACAATTCTTATTACACATATATACCAGAATTTTTCATATCTGTTTGTATATAAAGTATGTTGACACTCAATTTGTGTCTTCATACATGTACTTTGGATAATGATGTCTATCATATTCCACCATCCTTGCTAAACCCCTGCCCCCTTTCTCTCCCTCCCACCCCTCTTCCCTATCTAGAATTCATCTATTCCTCCCATGCTCCCCCTCCCTACCCCACTATGAGTCAGCCTCCTTATATCAGAGAAAACATTTGGCATTTGTTTTGGGGGGATTGATTAACTTCACTTAGCATTATCTTCTCCAATGCCATTCATTTACCTGCAAATGCCATGATTTTATTCTCTTTTATTGCTGAGTAAAGTTCCATTGTGTGTATATGCCACATTTTTTTATCCATTCATCCACTGAAGGGCATCTAGGTTGGTTCCATAGTTTAGCTATTATGAATTGTGCTCCTACAAACATTGATGTGGCTGTGTCCCTGTAGTATGCTGTTTTTAAGTCTTTGGGGGTATAGACTAAGGAGAGGGATAGCTGGGTCAAATGATGGTTCCATTCCCAGATTTCCAAGGAATCTTCATACTACTTTCCATATTGGCTGCACCAATTTTCAGTCCCACCAGCAGTGTATGAGTATACCTTTTTCCCCACATCCTCACCACCACTTATTGTTTGTCATCATAATAGCTGCCATTCTGCCTGTAGTGAGATGAAATCTTAGAGTCGTTTTGATTTGCATTTCTCTAATTGCTAGAGATGACGAGCATTTTTTCATATATTTGTTGACTGATTGTATATCCTCTTCTGAGAAGTGTCTGTTCAGATCCTTGGCCCATTTTTTCATTGGGTTATTTGGGTTTTTTTGGTGCTTAGCTTTTTTAGTTCTGTATATAGCCTAGAGATTAGTGCTCTATCTGATGTGTGAGGGGTAAAAATTTGCTCCCAGGATATAGGCTCTCTGTTCACCTCACAGATTGTTTTTTTGTTTTTGTTTTTGTTTTTTTTTTTTGCTCAGAAGAAACTTCTTTTTAGTTTGATTCCATCCCATTTATTGATTTGGATCTTTTTTTGACATGTAAGTTTCTTCCCTCAGTCTAGACCTCCTGTATGAGAGTTCTCTAGAGGAAAAGAACCAATAGGAAATATGTATATATTACACACACACACACACACACACACACGGGAATTTATTAAACAAACTCACATTGTAGTCTGGATGATCCCCAAATGGCCGTCTGCAGGCTGCAGAGCCAGAGAAACCAGGAACGGCTCAGTCCAAGAACTTGGAGCAAGAGGAACCAATGATGCAGCCCCACTCCAAGGGTGAGGCCCAGTGATCCTGACAGTCACTGATGTAGATCCACCTTCCATGGCTGAAAAGGCTGGAGTCTAATGTTCACCATGGATGGCAACAGCAAAAAACCTATCCACTCAGGGAGAAGTGAGCTTGTGGGCACTGGTGGGCTTCCTTCCTTCCACTTTTTTTTTTTCAATTTTTGTTTTGCATTTGCTGAGTGGTATTCAATTAACAGAACAATAATTATTTCACATAAGCTGCATCAGAGATAATTGAAGTTGAAAAACTATCATCCCTGTGTATAACTATTTTCTGCAGTGCACCAAAGAGAACCTGCTTTAAATTTCTATGCCAATTTACAATCCCATACTGTAAGGCAAGGTTAATGGCTATTGAAAATACCACCAGGACAGACACATTTGCTATTGTGTTAACTATACAAAAGAGGACCTGTACAGTTTTAAAATGAATCTTACACAGCCTTATATTCTTCCCCTCCACCCACCCTTTAAAAGGAGTGAGTTGGACACAGGAAGATTAAATACTTTATAGACACACACACACACAAAAAGAAAACTGCGCTAGAAATCAACTTATTTATCATCATCATCATCATCATCATCATCATCTTCATCTTCCTCCTCATCATCATCTTTCTACTCTTCTTTTTCTTGCTGTTTTCAGCCTTGACAATTCCCTTTTTCACTGCATCGGGTTTTCCTTTAGCTCCGTAGGCAGCAGTATTCGTTTTGTACTTTTCCTTCAGCTTAGCAGCTTTCTTTTTGTAAGGCTGCTTGTCGTCTGCAGCGGTGTTACTCCACATCGCTCCCAGTTTCTTTGCAACATCAACCAATGGATAGGCTGGGAGTTCTCCTGCAACTTGGGGGCAAACAGAACAAGAAGGCAAATGGACACCTCTTGAATGTGCTGGGATCCTTGAACTTTGTTTTTGTTTCCCCTTTAGGAGGGATATACGTTTTCATTTCTCTTTCATAATAGGCCTTGTTCACCTCTGCCATGTCTTCAAATTTTCCCTTCTCTTTAGCAGATGTGGTCTTCCACCTGTCTGAGCACTTCTTAGAAAACTCTGAGAAGTTGACTAAAGCATCTGGGTACTTCTTCTTGTGCTCCTCCTGGCAAGTTTGCACAAAAAAATTATTTGATGATATTTTGTCCCTTGGCTTCTTAGGATCGCTTTTGCCCATGTTTAGTTGTTTTCCCTCAGCTAGGCACAGAGTCACCCAGTACCTATCCAGAACCCACTGGCCCTGGCTCTGTCTCTATGGAGCTTGATATATGGACTCCTTCCACGTTTGCTTCCTTCTGGACCCCCAGTCTATTGGATACTGCTGTCCACATTCAGGGTGGGTCTTCCCCTCTCAGGTCACTGACATCCCCATTGTCTGTGAATACCATCACAGACACATCTAGAAGTGCGCTTTACTACTTTCCTAGATGCCTCTCAATTAATTCAGGTTGATGATCAAGATTAACCATCACACCTCCTGAACCCAAATCCCTTTTAACAAATCCCACTGCCCACAAATGATTCCTATGCCACTAAAAGTTCAGATCTGCTGGACTGACTTCTTTTAAAAACTTAATTACATTTTGTGAATTTTTAAAGAATGTGGTAGCATTGAACCTTCAGTGGTGTGTGGTTGATATTTAATAACTAGCTCTTTGGAAAAGAAAAATATCTGTTTTATAGAGGATGCCAATTTCTATTTTGTAGATATACTCACCATGACTGATGTCAAGCTCAGCACAACATCAAAAAACTTGCAACGATCCTAAAAATACATGATCACTTCTTATGATACAGCACAAGCTAAAAGGCATACCACTGTGTGCTAGTTTATGGTCAGGTCTGATATAGAGTTAAAAAAAAAAATAAGAACGGAGGATCAGTAACTTTGAAGTAAGACTATCTTTGTTGATAATTCTAATTCTTCTAGTTACAACATGTGACCCTCAACAAGCTGGTTTCCTGTCTCAATTTTGTGTATGTAAAATGGGGATAGTAATAATAATAATTACCACTGCATGGGGTTAAGTTTATCCTTTCTTTTCAATCACATATTCCAAAAGACCTATGTGCTTCCCTTTTTCACACCCTCACAATTTGTCTGCTTTCCAAAGAAACCTGTGAACTGCATGAAGCCAAAGTGTTCCTTTCTCCTTTGGTTTCATATCCCCAGTGATCAGCAAAGTGTTTGGAATATATTAAAGTTCTCAATAACCATATGTTGACCAAACGAAAGAACACATGTGCTCCACTCTCTTTTCCTGCCCCCATAACAGGAAATATAATAGATCATGATACTCAGCTACAAGATGGTAGGTACTCTAGGGAGCCTCTACCACACGACTGGAACTAGCTCATGAGATAAACCCATTTTTCCATCTTGCTAATAAAGGGTCCTGAGCCTCAAGGGGGAAAAATATCCAGTGAGTTCTCAGAAAGCAACTACTCTAACTTTCCTAATTTAATTAAAAAATCATATTTTATTATTTGAATAGGAACTTTGGCCCCAATGTGTGAAGAGAGGAGAAAAGAAAGTTAAAGAAAAATTGGTAATTAACAGTTGATCCACACTCCAGTAAGCTAATTGCAAGGCAGATCCAATTTTCCTGTGGTCATTTCAATCTGTGAATTTTTTTTTTCCTGTCAGCTCTAAGACTGTGGAATGAAGCAAGAGGACACAAAGCCTGTTGTCAAACCCCGTCCAACACTAACACCAGCCTTGAAGCCAGATCCTCATTTTCAGTTCAGCGTCCAAAGAGGATGATAATAGAGAAGCCTTGAAGTTCAAGGGAAAGTTTTCCTCAGTAACTGAGCCCTCTCCAATGAGGAAGCTTCAATGATACTGAACTCTGGGCTCAGTTGTTCCACTCCCACCCTGCCACAGTACCTGGTATCTCTTGTCTTACTTGGTGCCACTTATCTCCACTAGGGATCAGTTATCCCTGTGCATTCATTCAGCAAATTGAAATCAAATTTTGTAGACACTAAGTAATATATGTGTATGTTTATGTGCATTTATATACACACACATATATACATACACATACTTAAATACACATACATATTTAGTCTTATATAGAGAGGAGTTTGCAATCCACTTAAAGTAGTTTGCATATAAACAATTATAGTACAAGGTAGAAAGTAATGTGATACTTGCAGGTATCAACAAAAATCAGAGAATTCTGAGAGAGCAGTATGCAATTTCAGCTCAGGCTGGGGAGAAGAACTGCAGATAGACTGGAGAAGGCAGAGGTGAGTACAGGGGAAGGATACAGGCACATGGAGAGGAGGTGAATTGAATGGTATGGCTGAGATACAGCTTGACCAGACAGAGGGTGTGGGAGGGGAAAGAATGAAAACAACACTGAGGCCATTTTCTTAAAGGCCAGGCTAAGGTACAAGGAAAGTAGAAGGTGTTTTAATATGAAACAGCAATCAAGACAAATAATTAAAGAAAATTCACCAAGGAGCAATGGTGACAAAGAAGGCAGAGAGAATAAATAAAATAGGATGCCTCTTGGGAACTTATTTTAATAATTCAGAAACAAAGGTCTTATTTGAGCAAGAATGTTAACAGGCTTCAGAGTGGATTTAGACAGCAAGAAAGAGGAGAAAGTCATCATGACTCTGAGGTTTGGGGGTTAGGTATCCAGGAAAATCCAACACACTCATCCAATATACCATCACGAAGCTCTTGCTGTGTGCCAGCCATTGCACTCAGAGTATTCAGTGCCAAAATACTTCTGATGGAGCTTATACTCTGTTAGAGGATCAGACATTACACTGAGACTGGAAAGATGGTGAGTTGATAGCTATGCATAGAATAGGGCTGAGGAGGGGCAGGGGATACCCCCTAGGAAAAGGAAACTGTAGCAAAGGCCCTGAGACCTTAAAGAGGGTGATGATGAAATGGAACGCGGGAATCAGAAAACAGAGGGTGAGTTTGGGGCATACTAAAGAAGAGGGGTCAGGGAACACCCAGAAGATACCAAGGCAGTTGCTAGAAGCTGAAGGCATAAAACTTGTGGTCAGAAGAGAAGGACTCCTGCAAGAAGGTGACACTGAGGCAGTGCATTTGGCCAATTACCAAGTGGAGGGATGGAAGATGAATGGGCACATGAGATACAGGGGACTGGACAAATAGAGAATCCTGGGATGTGCCCTGTCAGTCCTGGGAATCCCCAGGTAGTCCAGCCGGGGCACTGAAGAGCAGATCCAGGTGACGGAGGATAGAGAGCTGAGGAGTTCAAGTGGAGATTTCAAAGACTAAGATACTAGGTCAGGAGCTAAGACCTGATCAGGAAATGAGATCAGAGAGCAGCTCACCCAAAGTCATGTCCAGGGCTCAAGAGCCTGGGCTGCTGCACTGCTTGATGCCAATAAGGGCAAAAAAACAGAGGCTTGGGAAAGAAAGGGAGGGAAGGGCTGGGGGCAAATGCTGCCTAAGCTGACATCAATACAGAGGGCCCTGGGGGTGAAGACCATAGACGGATCCTGTATTTTGGCTGTTTTGTATGAAAGCTAGTCCTGCCAAGTCCAAACACACCACGTGTTCACAGAAAATGTTGACCTTTTGTTCTCCTGGGAGTGAGTAGAGCAGGCATAGAGAAGGGAGTTGTCCTGGAGAAATCTACAACTAAATTAATGGCTCAGAAAGGCTAGGAGGGTGATGACAGCTGCTCCTTCTCAATTTTCTTTCCCGTTCTTGGAGACACTTTCTTTTCCCGTAAGATTTGTTGACTGTTGCTAAAGAGCAACACAACACATGCAAATCCTACATTTATAAGAACAAGAAACAGGAATTCCTTTTTGCAACACTGTTTTAGACAACATTATTACAGGGAGGGGTTTTACAGAGTGCTGCTGTGGGACTCCCTGAAGAGACTCAAATCCTGCAAAGTGAGGCCATTTTCTGGAATGTGTTTGGGTACAGACAAGAGGTTGACAAAAATGGGTGCCTCTGCCCTTCCACTGAGGCAAAGTGATACACAGCCTGTAATTCCCACGGTCTCTCTAGCTCTAAGATTCTCTCCACTCCTTCAGTGCTGGTCTAAGGAAGTGAATTTTAGTGATTAATTTTGCCACATTTGCCATTTTTCACTTACCCTGGTGATGATTCTTATAGAAACCCTAGAAAACAACTTTTCCAAATGCTTATTTATCTACATCCACATGTGGACTCGAGAGCTTAATCTATTACTCAATGAAACAAAAATGTTCTATTTTCACATTTCTTCTAAAATGTAACCAGTGGCTTCCCCCATCCTCTTGTCCCTTAACTATTATTGCCCAAAAGATGAGAAAAAGGATGCTGCTATCTTTCCAACACCTCATCAGGGTTATTCCCCTTCTCAATAAAGTGGGTATTCTGCAGCTTGAACCTAATCAACTGCTGCCCAATTTTTCAATTGTCTAAATGGCACATCATAGAATTTACTGATGCATATGTAATGCTGATGCTGACATAAGGCACACATTATTTCATATATAATGAGTTCTTTCTCTAAAGAGGTGACATTTTGTGTTCAAGAATTATATGTTTTATTTTTAAAAATTTCCCACATTAAATGGCAAGAGAGTGCTGGGTATCTATTCACACAGGAATACTCCAGCTCTCCAGATGTAAGTAACCTTACTACTAAACCCTTAAGAAGTGGCAAGAATGGCAAGGGAGGACCAAAACAGTGAGATTAAGAGGAAATTGGTGAAGTAGGCATCACCACTGTGGATACAGAAGAGAAAGGGATATGCCAGATCCTGTGCTAGACCAGGAAGATGAGGACAAACCACAGCATCTCAGAAGACTCCTGGGACATAGCAAGAGGAAAATTTGTCTGAGGGTCTGGGACAGGGTAGTTGAATCACTAGGAAGGGATGAGAAGAGGAAAAGTTGGCCTAAAGTCAAAAGAGAGGAGGTGAGCCCTGTCAGGAGCTCAGTTCCAAGACTCAAAGTCTACATGCAAGAGGAGCTATACCAGAGGGGAGCTGATGCCCCTCTGTGACAGTTTTGCTGGCCCAAAGGGCTGTGGTGTTTGGCATCTTCACATGGCCACAGCTATGTGCCTGGACACTTGTAGAGACATGGGGCAGGGGGAGGTGGTTCTCAGAAACAACTAGTTTAGCTTGATCTTAAAAAGTGACCTGATCCTGAGATTCATGTGCTGAAATGAGAATAAGCCAAATAACTCCAGAACCCTAGTGGCCTGGCACAACAGAGGTTTCTATCTCATTCGCACTGCAGATCCAAAGCAGATTGGCAGAGAGCTCTGCTAGGCAGATAGCTCAGGGGGCTGGACTGAAGAAGCCTTCATCTCATTGTGAATGTCCATGTTCCCACATCATAGGAAGAAAGCTATGGGAATTGCACACTGGCTCTGAAAGCTTAATCCCAGAAAAGACCCACATCAGTTCTGTTGGCTTCTCATTGGCCAAGGCAAATCATGGGCCATGCCTAGATTCAAAAGGGTGGTAAAGTACAATCCTAACTGTGCCTGGAAGGGAATGTTTGTGAAAAACACTAACAACATCCCACCCATGGGATAAAGAGTTTACCCAAAGATGTTCATCTACCTACTCACTGAGTGAAAATCATCTCAATAGAAGTGAGGTTGAGTGTGGGAAGAACAGTGGAATGAATCGGACATTACTACCCTATGTGCAAATATGATTACAGGACTGATGTAATTTTACATCATGTACAACCTGAAGAATGAGAAGTTGTCCTCCATTTATGTATAATATGTCAAAATGCATTCTACTGTCATGTATAATTAATTAGAACAAATTAAAAAAATACATGCATACATATGATATATACAAAACATAGTCACTTGCATATATTATTTTGAAAAATTGGGGTCATATTTTAAGCACTTGACTATTTAGTTTGGCATGATCACCAATGATATAAATTTGTATTTTAAAAGTTCTCGAATTTTATGTATTTTTGAAAATTAATATATACATATATTGCCATTATGTGAAAAAAAAGTACAAAATGAATTGAAAACCTATCTGCCAACTTGGTTTCATGTCTTCACTGAAATATTGCCCAAATATGAAATGAAAAGATTCAGATATAAGACATATCTTAACTCTTAATTGTTCATCTTATTGCAATAAATCATTCCATGGTAAATTCTCCTTGGATGATTCTTCCCAGATCACTTTAATCAAGTAGGTTCCTCTCATCCTCTTACTTCGCTCTGTTTATTTCCCTCATAGAATTTATCGTTGTTTGTAATCATTGATTTTTCTACGTACTTGTTCATTAAAGAATTTTCAACAGCTTATATGTTTAATTTTTGTACTAAGCATACCACAGTAGATTTAAAAATATATATATATCATTCCCAAAAAGCATTCGCTATCCTCAGCCCATTACATAATGAGTGCTCAATAAATCATTACTGCTACTGCTGATGATAATAAAGGGAATTTTTTTCCAAAGGCCATTTAGTGAAATAGCAAACAGACCCATAGTTGTCAACAGACCCTGAATTTATTCAATGCACAATTTCAGCTTTATGATGACAATGTATAATTTAAATGAATAAATTGTATAATGGTTTGTGAATACCAATAAAACTGTTAAAAAATTTTTTTAAAGAAAAGGGAGAGAGAAGGGAAGGAAGCCTCAGGGAACCATACTAACCTTCCTAAGCGTGGAGGGGACAGGGATGAGTGAGAGACAGCTATGGGATGGGTGAGGTCAGCTTGCTTGACACCTTTCTCCTGCTACACACCTGTAGCATTATCCAGAGCAAAGAGAAGCCTGCAGGTATGGGCTACCTTTCTCATGCTGTGGGACTCCTCTGATGTATGGACAAATGATGTTCAGACCTTTACCTCTTATTCAGCAGCTTTACCAAACATAGGACAGAAACTGCATGGATAGCCTTGACTGGGATTGACAGTGTCCTAGTCTGTGGCCACTCTTTCCAGATTGCTATATCAGGTGATATACGTACTTGTACGTATATCACTTCCATTTACCAGAGTTTAAATATCATAGAGGAAGCTTCTAATAATATCTAGACTCTAGATACTTAGGCTATACAATTCTCTCAAAGTACTTAATAGTGGCTGGGAATACAACCCAATTGGTAGAGTGCTTGTGTTCCGTGCACAAGGCCATGGGTTCAATCCTCACCCCCAACCCCAAAACGTGTTTAATAGTTATCAGGAAGCTCCCTATGTTCAAAACTATACCCAAATTTCTTTCCTAGACATAATACTTGAGCCTAAATTTTTTCTCATTCAATTTTTTTCCTCTCTTTTTTCACTTGGTGAAATAGTGGTGATCTGGGGTGACTTGGTAGGGAATACCACAACCTTAATGAATGCTTGGCTCTAGGACTCAATCTCAAAGTGTTGTAACTCCTCAAAATCTATTTTCAACCACATTTGCTGCTGTCTGTGTTCTAGATCAGTCAGCTTTTCCTGCTCCTTAAGCTCCAAATTTCTGGACTCTATTTTCTTTTAGTTTTCAAATCAGAAAACTAAACCAATTCTTGCATAATAAGCTTTTACTCCTAAAACTTTAAAAAATATACCCCTGTCAACTAGCCTCCATTACTAACATTCTTTCATTGAATTCCCTTCCCTAAAGTTATGAGATCAGTAGTCATTTTATCTACCTTGCAAATTATAAGTAATTTCTTTTTTTTTCAGTGCCAGGGATCAAATCCAGAGCTTCACATGTGCTAAGTAGGTATGTGCTCTACCACTGAACTACTTAACCAGCCCAATGACAATATTTTCTCCAAATGTTTTGCCTTTGCAGATTTTGGGTCTCCATCCCATTAGCCTTCAATCTCAGTTTCCTGGCTGCCCAACTTTTAAGGTTGTATATGATCTTGCCTTTTGTTACTGAGCCACTCCACATTCTTTACTGTTTCTTGCATTATTTTACACTAGCTGGTGTGACTATATCAACTGAGTGACTTTGCATAAGAGAAATTAGTTTCGCTCTTCTATGTAATTTAACCAGCAGAACAGGGCCTCTGCTCCATGCAGTTATCGAAGAACTCAGACTGATAGAGGCTCTGCTATTCACCTGTACTTTACAGGGTTGCCTTGGCTATTGGCAAGTAAATCAGAAAAAGAGGCTAGAGCCAGGGAAGTGAAGAGACTTTACTCATCATATTTTAGCTAGAACATGGCCACACCTAACACCAAGGGGAACTATGGGCCCAGGAAGAAAATCAATGGACTTGGGAATGGCTAGACAGTGTCTAAACTCATTCTATCAATTCCAGAGACTTTTAACAGAGCCGACAAAAATATGAACAAAATCTCTATATATTCATTAAGAGGCATACCTAAACAAAAACTGTGATGCAGAACAGTTAAAAATACAGACATGACAAAAGATATAATACAAAAAAAGAAGGTGAGTGACATTAAATAGAAAAGAACATTTCAGTAAATGAATAATGTCAAACTGCATAAAGTGAAAATTAGAAGTTTAAGAAAAAGATGGTCAGAGATAATAAGAAGTGCAGACATTGCCAGACTACTCTTTAGTTCTTTTTTTTTTTAATAAGTGTGTACTCTTTGGTTCTTTTTTTTCCCTTTTTGTTTTGTTATTTATATATGACAGCAGAATGCATTATAATTCTTATTACACATATAAAGCACAATTTTTTTATATCTCCGGTAGTATACAAAGTATATTCACACCAATCTGTGTCTTCATACCTGTACTTTGGATCATCACATTCCACCATCATTAATAACCCATGCCCCCTCCCTTCCCCTCCAATCCCTCTGCCCTATCTAGAGTTTCTCTATTCCTCCCATGCTCCCTCTCACTATCCCACTATGAATCTGCCTCCTATATCAAAGAAAACATCCGGCATTTGGTTTTGGGGGATTGGCTAACTTCACTTAGCATTATCTTCTCGAACACCATCCATTTACCTGCAAATGCCATGATTTTATTCTCTTTTATGGCTGAGTAATATTCCATTGTGTATATATGCCACTTTTTTTTTTATCCATTCATCTATTGAAGGGCATCTAGGTTAGTTCCACAGTTTAGCTACCTTGAATTGTGCTGCTATAAACATTGATGTGGTAGTATGCTGTTTTTAAGTCCTTTGCATATAGATCGAGGAGAGGGTAGCTGGGTCAAATGGTGGTTTCATTCCCAATTTTCCAAGAAATCTCCATACTGCTTTCAATATTGGCTGCACCAATTTGCAGTCCCACCAGCAATGTAACAGTAAATCTTATTCCCCACATCCTCGCCAACACTTATTGTTGCTTGTATGCATAATAACTGCCATTCTGACTGAAATGAGATGAAATCTTCGAGTGGTTTTGATTTGCATTTCTCTAGTTACTAGTGATGATGAACCTTTTTCCATATATTTGTTGATTGATTGTCCATCATCTCTGAGAAGTGTCTCTTCAGGCCCTTGGCCCATTTATTGATTGGGTTATTTGTTGTTTTGGTGCTTAGCTTTTTTAGTTCTTTATATACCCAAGAGACTATTTTTCTATCTGATGTGTGAGGGGTAAATATTTGCTCCCAAGATTTGGCTCTCTGTTCACTTCACAGATTGTTTCTTTTGCTGAGAAGAAACTTTTTAGTTTGAGTCCATCCCATTTATTGATTCTTGATATTAAGTCTTGTGCCACAGGAGTCTTATTAAGGAATTTGGGGCCTAATCCCACATGATGGAGATTAGGGCCTACTTTTTCTTCTATTAGACACGGGGTCTCTGGTTTTATTCCTAAGTCCTTGATCCATTTTGAGTTGAGTTTTGTACATGGTGAGAGATAGGGGTTTAATTTCATTTTGTTGCATATGGATTTCCAGTTTTCCAGCACCATTTGTTGAAGAGTCTATCTTTTCTCCAATGCATGTTCTTGGCACCTTTGTCTAATATAAGATAGTTGTAATTTTGTGGGTTAGTCTCCGTGGTGTTCTCTATTCTGTACCATTGGTCTACCAGTCTGTTTTGGTGCCAATACCATGCTATTTTTGTTACTATTGCTCTTTAGTATAGTTTAAGGTCTGATATAGTGATGCCACCTGCTTAACTCTTCCTGCTAAGGATTACTTTAGCTATTTATTTTTCCAGATGAATTTTATAATTGATTTTTCTATTCATATGAGGAATGTCATTGGAATTTTGACTGGAATTGCATTCAATATGTATAGTGCTTTTGGAAGGATGGTCATTTTGATAATATTAATTCTGCCTATTCAAGAGAAGGTAGATCTTTCCAACTTCTAAGGCCTTTTTGATTTCTTTCTTTAGGGTTTTGTAATTTTCATTATGTAGATCTTTCACCTCTTTTCATTAAGTTGATTCCCAAGTGTTTTATTTTATTTTATTTTATTTTATTTTATTGAGGCTATTGAAAATGGGGTATTTTTCCTTGTTTCCCTTTCTGAGGATTTGTCACTGATATACAAATATGCCTTTGATTTATGGGTATTGATTTTATATCCTGCTACTTTGCTGAATTCATTTACTAGTTCTAGACGTGTTCTAGTGGAACTTTTGGGGTCTTCTAGGTATAGAATCATATCATCAGCAAATAGTGCCAATTTGAGTTCTTCTTTACCTATCCATATCCCTTTAATTTCTTTTGTCTAATTGCTCTGGCCAGTGTTTCAAGAACTATGTTAAATAGAAGTGGTGAAAGAGGGCATCCCTGTCTTGTTCCAGTTTTTAGAGGGAATGCTTTTCCTCCATTTAGAATGATGTTGGCCTGGGACTTAGCATAGATATCCTTTATAATGTTGAGATATGTTCCTATTATCCCTAGTTTTTCTAGTGTTTTGAATATAAAGGGGTGCTGTATTTTGTCAGATGCTTTTTCTGTGTTTATTGAGATGATCATATGCTTTTAATCTTTAAGTCTATTGATGTGGTGACTTTCATTTATTGATTTCTGTATGTTGAATCAATCTTGCATCCCTGGGATGAATCCCACTTGATTGTGGTGCACGATCTTTTTGATATGTTTTTGTATTCGATTTGTCAGAGTTTTATTGAGAATTTTTGCATCTATGTTAATTAGGGATATTGGTCTGAATTTTTCTTTTTTTTTTTTTGATGTGTCTTTGCCTGGTTTTGGAATCAGAGTGATATTAGTCTCATAGAATGAGTTTGGAAATGCTGCCTCTTTTTCTATTTCCTGAAATAAATTGAAAAATGTTGGAATTAGTTCTTCTTTAAAGGTCTTGTAGGAATCGGCTGTGTATCCGTCCATCCTGGGCTTTTCTGGTTGGTAGACTTTTGATGGCGTCTGGTATTTCATCACTTGAAATTGATCTGTTTAAATTGTGTATGTCATCCTGAATCAATTGGGAAAATTATATGACTCTAGAAATTTGTTGATGGCTTCGACATTTTCTATTTTATTGGAGTACAAGTTTTCAAAATAATTTCCAATTATCTTGTGTATTTCTGTAATATCTGTTGTGATATTTCCTCTTTTATCACATGTTAGTGATTTGAGTTTTCTCTCTCCTTCTCTTCGTTAGCATGGCTAAGGGTCTGTCAATTTTATTTATTTTTTCAAAGAACCAACTTTTTGTTCTGTCAATTTTTTCAATTGTTTCTTCTGTTTCAATTTCATTGACTTCAGCTCTGATTTTAATTATTTTCTGTCTTCTACTGCTTTTGGTGTTGATTTATTCTTCTTTTCTAGGGCTTTGAGATGTAATGTTAAGTCATTTATTTGTTGAGTTTTTCTTCTTTAAAGGAATGAACTCCATGCAATGAACTTTCCTCTTAGAACTACTTTCATAGTGCCCCAGAGATTTTGATATGTTGTATCTGTGTTCTCATTCACCTCTAACATTTTTTAATCTCCTCCTTGATGTCTTCTGTAACCCATTGTTCATTCAGTAGCATATTATTTAGTCTCCAGGTGTTAGAGTAGATTTTATTTCTCATTTTATCATTAATTTCTAATTTCATCCCATTATGATCTGATAGAATCAGGGTAGTAAGTCCACTTTTTTATATTTGCTAAGAGTTGCTTTGTGGCATAACATATGGTCTATTTTAGAGAAAGATCCATGTGCTGCTGAGAAGAAAGTGTATTCTCTCATTCAAGGATGAAATATTCTATATATGTCAGTTAAGTCTACGTTATTGATTGCATTATTGAGTTCTATAGTTTCTTAGTTCAGCTTTTGTTTGGAAGATCTATCTAGTGATGAAAGAGTTGTGTGAAAGTTGCCCCAAATTATTGTGTTGTGGTCTATTTGACTGTTGAACTTGAGAAGAGTTTGTTTGATGAACGTAGATGCTCCATTGTTTGGGGCATATATATTTATAATTGTTAAGTTTTGTTGGTGTATGGTTCCCTTGAGCAGTATGCAGGGTCCTTCTTTATCCTTTTTGATTGACTTTAGTTTGAAGTCTGCTTTATTTGATATGAGGATGGAAAACCCTTCTTGCTTCTGCAGTTCATGTGAGTGGTATGATTTTTCCCCACCCTTCACCTTCAGTCTGTGGATGTCTTTTTCTATGAGATGAGTCTCCTGGAGGCAACATATGTTTGGGTCTTTTTTTTTATTATTCAATCTGCTAGTCTATGTCTTTTGATTGGTGAGTTTAGGTCACTAACATTCAGGGTTATTATTGAGACATGATTTGTATTCCCAGCCATTGTTGCTATTTAATGTGACTTGGTTTCTCCCCTGATTAGATTTTTCTTTAGTGTAATCCCTCCCTCTGCTGATTTTCATCATTGTTTTTCATTTCCTCTTCTTGGAATATTTTGCTGAGGTTGTTCTGTAGTGCAGGCTTTCTAGTTATAAATTCTTTTAACTTTTGTTTATCATGGAATATTTTTATTTCATCATCAAATCTAAAACTTAGTTTTGCTGGATATAAGATTCTTGGTTGGCATCCATTTTCTTTCAGAGCTTGGTATATGTTGTTCCATGATCTCCTGGCTTTGAGTGTCTGGGTTAATAAATCTGCTGAGATATGAATTGGTCTCTCCCGATATGTGATCTGATTCCTCTCTCTTGAAGCTTTTAAGATTCTATCCTCATTCTGTATGCTAGGCATTTTCATTATAATGTGGCTTGGTGTAGATCTGTTGTAATTTTGTACATTTGGTGTCCTATAAGCCTCTTGTATTTGATTTTCCAATTCGTTCTTCATGCTTGGGAAATTTTCTGATATTATCTCATTGAAGAGATTGTGCATTCCTTTGGTTTGGAACTCTGTGCCTTTCTCTATCCAAATGACTCTTATATTTGGTCTTTTGATGCCGTCCCATAATTCTTGGATGTTCTGTTCATAGTTTCTAACTATCTTCACTGTGTGCTCAACTTTATTTTCCAGGTTGTATACTTTATCTTCATTATCTGATGTTCTTTCTTCCAAGTGATCTTAGTCTGTTGGTTATGCTTTCTATTGAATTTTTTCTTTGATTTATTATATCCTTCAATTTAAGGATTTCTGACTGTTATTTTTTTTCAGAGTCTCTCTCTCTTGAAGTAATCTTTTGCTACCTGTATCTGCTCTCTTATCTTGCTGTTGGAGTGATCAATTTTTGCTTGTATTTGCTCATTTAAGTTAATCTTTAATTCACAGATCATTTTAATTATGAAACTTCTGAACTCCTTCTCTAACATTTCATCAACTTCACTGTCCATGGGTTCTGTTATATAGTGTCATGGTTTGTTTGGGGCACTTTCCTCCCTTGTTTTTTCATATTGTCTATGTGTCTTTCTTTCTTGCAGTGTGGATCTGAGATATTACAGTTTCTTCCCTATATTCTTGTAGTACCCATGCAGATTGTCTGTACCTCACCTTGATGTTTGGCTTCCAGACCCTGCTGGTGTCCCTCAATAAATGCTACTGCATCCTGGATCTGGGTCCTGCACAAGTTTGTGTGGGTAGATCTGGGCTACTGGGCTTGACCTCCCTTGGTGGTCTACTGGTGAGAAGGGTCTACTTTTTAGTTCTTGATAGATCAAGAAGTCAACATGAAGACATAGAGTATTTATTTAATATTTTCTTAAATATTTATTTAGTTGTAGATGAACACACAGTTTTTTAAAAAAATATTTTTATTTTATTTATTTATATGTGGTGCTGAGGATCTAACCCAGTGCCTCACACGTGCTAGGCGAGTGCTCTACCGCTGAGCCACAACCCCAGCCCAAACACAGTTTTATTTACTTCTAAATAGAGTAGAGGATTGAACCCAGTGTTTCACATATGCAAGGCAAGTGCTTTACCACTGAGCTGCAGCCCCAGCCCCAACATAGAGTATTTAAATGATACATTTGATAAAGTTAAATTATTGAACCTTCACATTGAGAGTGCACATTCACACATTCCTTTTAGTGCATGTATAAATATATACTATTTTTAGTTGCAAAAAAAAAACCCTCACATTCCAAAAAGTGCAAATTATATAGGTCATGCTTCCTAATCACTACAATGAAATCAAAAATAAGGAACATATTTAAACAAAATTCACACACACACACACACACACACACACACCCCTCACAACAACTATAATCTTGAAACAAAAAAAATCTACTGTCTTAACTCTTGGGTCTAAACAATTAAAATAATTGTGCTATTTATATTCTTTAAGCTTCGTGGAACAGAGACTCACTCAAAATTTCAAATTATGGGTGGATATATTGGTAGATAAAATTGTAAGGATACAATTTTAGAGATGAAATCTAATAGAGAGATGAACTCTAACAGGAATTTAACAATGAAAGCCACATGATGGGCCATCCCCAATCCAACAGAAAGTGACCCAAGGGAGAGTACAGCAGCCTAAGCGTGGATTCTGCTCTGGTGCTCAGCCATGAACTGACTCATGGATTGACTGCTTCTTCCTGCATCCCAGCAGCTCCCTTTCCATATCTTGTCTTTATGTCAGATTCTGCTTTTTTGATGAAATTCACCTGGACATGTTCCTTCATGACCTCCAGTGTCTTGCACTGAGTGACTTCAATCCTGCTCTCCTGCTGCTGTCTTTCCCCTCTATGGAATTCTCAATTCAAATTCCTTTAAAAGGGGACTCTCATGAGTTATCTCAGCCCTTTTTATGAGATTGCACTTTGTTTTTTTTTTATTATTATTATTTTTATTTTTTATTGTGGGTTGTTCAAAACATTACAAATTTCTTGACATATCATATTCCACACTTTGATTCAAGTGGGGAGATTGCACTTTGGATCTCTCATCAGCCTGTGAACTAGCTGGTTTGTGGGGGGCTTGCTTGTCCCTCGTTCAAGAGGCAATGACTGATAGTAGAAGGGAACTAATGGCTTGAACCTGAATTCCTAATGACCATCCCTTCTACAAATACAGGGGCTGAGAACTGCTAGTATCAGGTGTTCTGCTAGATGCCAAGCATAACAAAATACTATTCAGGTTTATAAATTTCACCTTTATAGATGTCAAAAGAGAGCCTCAATATAATGTTGGTGAAAAATGAGATTACAAAAGAGCATGTAAAAAATCACACTGCTTGAAAAATATAAGTGCTTATGCATAATAATAATGGCTAATAGAATATTATATGAACATGTTTGACCATAGTTTTCTCTAGGTGATGATAGGCTTGGGTAATTTTAACTTCTTCCTAAATATTTCTCACATATCTTTACATATTTAACACTGGGTATATACTGTTTTTTTTTTAACAATATGGATAATAAAGCCATTTTTATTAGGAATAGGGAATCCTAAAATACGCATACTTTTTGAGCTAGTAAATATATTTCAAAGACCTCTTCTATCAAAATAATTAATTAGAGTTATGCTCAAACATATTTTATAAAAACATTCAAAGTCTCTCTTCCTGTTTCAGTCAGCTTTTTCACCACTGTGACCAAAAGATCTGACAAGAACAATCAGAGGAGGAAGAGTTTGGGAGCTCATGGTCTCAGAGGTCTCAGTTCACAGAAGGCCAAGCTCCATTCCTTGGAGCTTGAGGTGAGGAAGAGCCCCATGGCAGAAGAATATGTTTGAGGAGAGCTGCTCAGGACATCACATCAGGAAGCAAAGAGAGAGACTCCACTTTCTTTTCTTTTGCCTTTATACATGCACTTTGGGGTTTTGTTTTTGTTTTTGCATTACAATTCTTATTACACATATATACCACAATTTTTCATATCTCTCTTTGTATATAAAGTATGTTGACATCCAATTTGAGTCTACATACATGTACTTTGAATAATGATGTCCCTCACATTCCACCACCCTTGCTAATCCCCTGCCCCCTCCTTTTCCCTCCCACCTCTCTTCCTTATCTAGAATTCATCTATTCCTCCCTGCTGAGAGCCACAGCTGAGTCTGTATGGCCCCTGGCATTTTGCCAACAGTATTGATTGACAGGCGCCTCTGCCTGTCCACCTCTGCCGCAACTTTTGAGTTCTCGCACTATTTTGGAGTTCTCGTGGGGATTTCCGGGGATTCCCCAAGAGTTCCCATTGGTTGGGGAAGTGCAGGAGGAGGGATTTCCGGGAGAGATAGTTCCGGCTGGGGGTTCCTGGACAAGCCTCGTGGCGCGTTCGGGAGGATTCCCCGGGAGCTGTGTGAAGTGTTTTCCTGCAGTTTAAAAATAAAGTTTGTTCCTGCTTCAGTGGCTCGTGATTTGTGCCCAGCCAGACTGCGGCACCTCCCATGTTCCCCCTCCCTACCCCACTATGAGTCAGTCTCCTTATATCAGAGAAAACATTTGGCATTTGTTTTGGGGTATTGGCTAACTTCACTTAGCATTATCTCCTCCAAAGCCATCCATTTACCTGCAAATGCCAAGATTTTATTCTCTTTTAATTCTGAGTAAAATTCCTTTGTGTATATATGCCACATTTTTTTTTATCCATTAATCCACTTTCCAGGGACAAAATATGTACCCCTAAGCCTTGCCCCCAATGACTTACTGCCTACCTTACACCCTACCTGCCTTCAGTTACCACTCAGTTAATCCCTATGAGGAGATTAATTCACGATTAGATTAAGGTTCTCATAACCCAATCATTTCACCTCTAAACCTTCTTGCATTGTCTTGTACACAGACTTTTGGAGGATACCACATATCTAAACCATAATACAACCCTATCTGGAAGAAGAAGCTGCTTCCTCTTTTTGAGGATCCATGTTTTCTCTACAAGTGTGACAGAAAAATAAACCTACTTATACAATTTCTTGGATATTCTTGAGAAAATTCAGTAACAAAAGTTAACCTCAGGCTTTGAGACTAAATAACCAATAGATAAAAATGATAATGGGAGGAAGTACCTCCAATGTAGGGACAAGAAAAGATTTTTTTTTTAAAGTCAATATCAGGAAAACATTTTCTTCCATATATGAAGTATTTCTTATGTTTTTGTTGTTGTTACTGCTGTTGTTATGAAAATTTATTTCAGAAAAGAATATGAAACTAATTTATATAAAAGCATAGAAGATGACAACCTAAAAGTAGTTCTCCAGTGGGATACTTAACAAAAATTCTTCCTCCCTCTCATCCTAAGAACTGTATTCAGAAAATTTGAGTGGGAACCTATGATTGGCATTTTAATAAGCATATCAGATGACCTTTTCTGGAGGTGGTTTTAAGATAACACTAGGAGACAAGCTACCTTAACACACTACCTCAAGCATGGGCATTTGCATTTTAACAAGGATCCAAGCCTTGGGTTAAAGGAGTGAAATTGATATCCATTTCTCTGTACTGTGGTGAGCTAGAGACACTGATCAATTCCACTGCTGGAAACAAGTAAAGATTCTGAATGAGATGTCTTTTAGTATCTTTTTTGCCTTGTTGTTGAACTGTCTAGAAATGAAGACATCTTCTGAGGCCAGAAAAAGAACTTATTTAAAGCAAGAATCTAGAAAAGTAAGCAGAGTAGTTAGGTCAGCTTTTGCTCCAAGGGATTTGTCAAACCCAGGGGAAATTGTATCTTAATTTTTATACAGCAAAGAGTTCATGGAGGAAGAATTTGTTTCCTGAACACAGAGAGTAGGATGGCTAATAAGAGATCCCCATAAAAGTTTACAAAGGCTACATGCTCAGGTAAGGGGTGATTTAGGAAGTTGTACTCAAACATATTTTATAAAAACGTTCAATGTCCCTCTCCCTGTTTCAGTCAACCTTTTCACCACTGAGACCAAAGAGCTAACAAGAACAATTAGAGGAGAAAGAATTTATTTGAGAGCTCATGGTTTCAGAGGTCTCAGTCCATAGAAGGCCAGCTCCATTCCTGTGAAATATAAGGAAAATTGTCTCTCAAACTGTGGGGATGGTGGGAGGAAGAACAATTCTGAGTATTCTTAACCACGAGCCACATTTTATGGGGCTTCATATTACCTTAGGTTATCCAAAAATCTTCAAGGTGAATATTTATTTTAAAGTGTTTGGGGTTGGTAGTAGCCCTGGAACTAGACAGAAGCCAAGTAAAAACCCTATGATGGAAACAATTCTTAACCCATGTGCAAAAAGTTGCCAACTACAAAGTTCTCAAAATATGAGTTCATGTTAAAAAAAAAATCCCCAAAATGTCAGAAAATCGCCATCTTAAAGTTAGGAAAGTTGGGTGTGGTGGCACACACTTATAATCCCAGGGGCTTGGGAGGCTGAGGCAGGAAGATTGTGAGTTCAAAGCCAGCCTCAGCAAAGCGAGGCACTAAGCAACTCCGTGAGACCCTGTCTGTAAATAAAATTCAGAATAGGCCTGGGGATGTATCTCAGTGGTTGAGTGCCCCCGGGTTCAATCCGGGTGCCCTGCCCCCACAAAAAAAGAAAGAAAGCCAAGAAATAGACTGAGGAGCAGATATACATAATATTTAGATAATGAAATTATTGGACACAAATAAAAATACTTTATGTATTCAAAGAAAAAATAAATAACCAAAAGTATGAGCAGAAAACAATGAAAAGATATCAGAGAAGAGGCTGTACAAGGATTGTAATACAAGTAAAAGGTAAGTGCATGCCTATACTCCCAGAGTCTTGGGAGGTTAAAGCAGGAGGATCATGAGTTTGAGACCAGCCTGGACAACTTAGTGAAACCCTATCTCAAAATAATAAATTTTTTAAAAAGGCTGCAGATGTAGCTCAGCAGAGCATCCTGGGTGCAATCCTCAGTACTACCAAAGCAAAGTAAAAAGCAAGAGATTAAAAAAACAATAGTGCCTATTTGAAAACAGTTGATTTGACAAAGTTGAAAAGAGAATTAGTATACTGAAAGGCAAATCTGAATATATAATCCTGAATACAACAATTAGATACAGATGTAGGTAGACATTTCAAAAGGGAAGTTTAGAGTTGTGTAAAATAGACTAAGGTGGTGTCAACATAAATCCAATCAGTGTCCCTTATGTCCAGGAATGAAGTGAGAGAAAATGGGGAGAGGAAATTTTTTTTTAAATAATAGCAGAGAACTTTCTGGTAGTAATATAAGTAACAATGTGAAGACTCAGGATGTTCAGTGTATCCTAGTTATAATAAGTTTTAAAAGGTCCACAAATTGAGTCATCTTAACCAAATTCCAGAACACCAAAGATAAAATATGAAGAGCAGCCAGTCTTCTGCTCAAAAGAACAATAAAGTTCAATACAATGAACTTTGTGCCCATAAATTTGATCCCTTATATAAAAGAGAAAAATTCATTGAAATACACATACTGTCAAAGCACACATAAAGCATTCATAATTGACCAAATTAAAGTGGACCATAAAGCACACCTCATGTTCTCTAATGAGGTAATTAAATCATACAGATAATAAAATTGTTATTAAAAGACATTCACATGTTTAGAAATTAAGAAACACACTTCTAAATTGCTTGTAGACCAATGAAGGAATCAAAATACAAATTAGAAAATATTTTAAACTCAGTTTTTAAAAATTCTATTTACTAAATACAGAAAGCAGTCATAAATATTTATATGGACAAACTCCTTTAAAATGTACATTACCAAAATAGACTCAAGAGGACCTAACTGTATAACCATTAAAGAAATTAAATCTTCATACAAATAAAATTCTAGGTCCAGTGGGCTTAACCAGCAATTCTACCAAACATTCAAGAAAGAAATAATTCTAGTTCTACAAACTATTCTAGAATACAGAAAAGGAGGAATACCTTCAAACTCATTGTATAAGCCTAACATTACTTTGATACTCAATCTTCTTAAGAACAGTCGGAGAAAAGTAGATAACATGTCAATACTACTTATTAACATAGATGTGTAATTTAAAATATGAGCAAAACAAATATAATAATGCATAAAATGTATGTTCCAGTCACAACTTGGTTTATTCTAGGAATAATAAGTTGACTTAAAACTAAAATATCAACTGATACAATGTGGTGAATTACATTGTACACTTACCTTATTACCAGAAGTCCTAGCCAGTTGTAGGAAACGTAGAAACTTATAAAACAAATTCACATTAAATGCAGTTAATCTGACTACTCAAGTAGAAAGTCCCAAAGAACCTTTATATAAATAATCAGAACTAGTAAGGGAGTTATTCAAGTTTTTTAGATATAAAAATCTAGATATAAATAGCAACTGTGTTTCCTAATACCAACAAAAGAGTTCCACAATGAGATTTTTAAAATACCATATATAATAGCATAAAAATGTATAGCAATGTATCTAACAAGGCCTTCACAGAGAAAATGACAAAACATGATTTAAAGACACATAAACAAATGTAGAGCTAGGTTTCAGCATGAATTGGTTAACTCAATATTGTGCAGATGCTAAGTTTCCTAAAATCTATAACTTAAATATAATGTAAATTAAAATTCTGAGAGATCTTTTTACAAATTTTTCCCTTTTGTGCATGTACATAATTAGACAAGTTGCATTCACAATGCATGTGGAAGTAATGAAGATAATCTTAAGAAGAATCGGGCTAATGGTAAAGGAATTCACCTAATCCAATGCCAAAATTATTATATATTATGTTAATTAAAACAATGGAGTGTGACTGGGAGAGCATTACAGAACAGTAAAGGGAGAATGGACTTTTCTAAAATGGTTTTGGAACAATATTTTAACTGCAAGGAAAACAAATTGAATGGATCTTCACTTAACAGTTTATATAAAAATTCAATTCTAGGTGGCTTAAAGACTTAAGGGGAAAAGCTAACACTAACATTCTTAGAAAAAAATAAATATAGATAAACAACTTTATGATTATGAGGAAAACATTTTAGAAAATAAGATATAAAAGTCTAAACCATA
Organism: Marmota flaviventris; assembly: GCF_047511675.1. NCBI lineage: Eukaryota > Metazoa > Chordata > Mammalia > Rodentia > Sciuridae > Marmota > Marmota flaviventris. Next base: position 62,178,262 of record NC_092499.1, on the reverse strand, counting down.
AAGAATATAATTGGCAAATGTCAACTACATTAAAATTAAGCACTTCCGAATAACAAAGAGCGTCACACAGTAAAAAGACCATCCACCAACTTGGAGAAGGTTATTTGCAACAAATTCAACTAACCAAAGGTGACTATTCAGACTATATACATTTTTAAACACCAAGAAAAGAAAGAAAGAGGGAGGGAGGGAAGGAAGGAAAGAAGGAGAGAGAAAGAAGGAAGGAAGGAAGGAAGGAAGGAAGGAAGGAAGGAAGGAAGGAAGGAAGGAAGGAAAGAAAGTAAGTCAAACTTTGAATAGACAAAAAACCAAAACAGAAAATATATCAATAACATGGAAATACCAACTTCATTATTATTAAGAAAAAATGCAAAATTAAATTACAATCCCATAATATTTTATGCCCACGAGTAAAGCAAATATTTGAAAATAACAAGAATTGGTGATTGTTTTAACACTTGCATACACTAGAAGAAGTTAAAATTGGCACACCATTTTGGAAAATAATTTAGCATTCCCTAATATATTTGAAGCTTCACAGCCTGTAATTCCACAACTTCTATCCTAGGAATAAACCTAGAGAAACCCTTGCACACAAACGTCAGAAGTCCCATGTAAGAATATTCATAGCATCACTGTGTAGTAATAGGAAAAAAAATCAAGAAATAACCCAAAAGCCCTTTAATTGTAGGTTAAATTTAAACTTGTGACATATTCATTCAATCCAGTTTCGTATAGCAATAAAAAAAAACTGAAAATCTG